>NC_090937.1:1143551934-1144161652 GCF_040938575.1 Ambystoma mexicanum
TGCATTGTCAAGTTCCCAACAGATTCTGAAAAGTTCAGCTGTGTTCTTTGTGGCCCCAGAGATGCAGACTTGGGCCTGCTTCTTGTGGAGCGAATGTAGAGTCTGTATTGCCTTTGGAGCAGACGACAGTTCAGTTTGTCAGAGAATGTGCTAGAAGCCAACCACTTCCGTTCTGCAACTTTGCACTTGCGTTTCAGCGAGGCAAGGTCGGAATCATATCAACTATTGCACTGGGAAGCAGGCCTCATGTGGTTCCTCATGGCAGGGCCAAGGATGTCAAGGGTGTTGGAGATGGAGACATAAAGGTTTGCAAGAGCTTAGTCAGTGTGATCATGAAAAGTAGGAGTAGGATGGTGAAGGAGGCAACAAAAGCGACCACTGACACTGGCTTCATCGGTCGAATGAAGGAGAAGGAGACTGGCAGTGCAGGCAGAGGTTTAGCCGAGGAGCCCATGAGCTCCAGATGGGAGGAGAGGAGAGCATGGTCAGACCAAGAGAGATGGGTAGTGAGAGGGTTGAAGAAGGAGATATCAGCTGAGAAGAGTGCATCCAAAGTGTGCCCGGCTGAGTGGGTTGGGCCAGAGGGGAGAACAGTGAGGGAAAGTGAGTCACAGAGGTTGCGGCAGAGTGAAGTGGCCATATCAGTAGAATCCAGGAGAATATTGAAGTCTCTGAGGAGGAGAAGCTTGGCAGTCAAGGTCAGAAAGGAAGGGGGACCTCGGCACAGGAGTCCTGTAGATGGTAGCGAGAGTGAGCGAGAGGGAAGGAGAGATGCAAAGCTTGCAGACAAGAAATTCAAATGAAGAGTAAGTTTGAGTGGGTATGATGGAAGCAGGGAACCATTGAGGGAAGATGAGGAAGACTGCACCTCCAGACCAGTTAGACCTAGGCTGGGAGAGGATCTTGTAGCCCTCAGGAAGGAAAGAGTCAACAGCAGTGACGGAGCTGACACTAAACCACATCTCAGTGAGAGCGAGAACAACAAGGTCAAAGTCTTCAAAGACGTGACAGATATCGGAGGAGTGTTTGACAGCAGAGCAAGAATTGAGGGAAGCTAAGTGAAGTTGGTTGCCACCTTTAAATGTCTTCTGAGGCAGGGAACAGAGATGAGGTACACCCATCTGAGGGGTTGAAGAGACCAGAGGGATGGCAGATGGTGGAGTGGCAAGATAAGGGAGGAAGTTAATGAGAGACGGAAGATGCCTGTCATGGAGGAGGATGTTGGGCTGAGAACCCTGGCCCATGATAGTGCTATTCTGATAGACATTAATGATGCACCTAGATGATCAGTGTGCCAAGAAAACTTCCCATCTGGTTCAACCATTAAAATGCGAAGATGAAAAAGGGGAGAGGATAGAAACCATATGGGGAGTCCATAGGTCAGGAGAAGAGACAGTAAAGAGTTTGTCAGTGATAGTCTGCCTGGAAGAAGCATTGTGGTAGGTGTGAGCAATGAGCAGTCCTCTGTTGGAGCCCACAAATGCTTTCTTACATTTCTTCCTTCTAGGCTTCGAAATAGGGGTAGGAATGGTGATGGAGTAACAGTTAGAATAGATAGGAGAGATGGAGAGCACGATAGTTGATAGGGGGGGGGTGGATGGAGAGCTGAATAGAGGGACTGCACATTGCACGAGTACTCACCAGGTGTCCTAGCAGCAAGTAAGGTGAAGAGAATTAGATGCAACAGAGAAAACAGTATATCAAGGTTAATGGGGGATAGGGCCTAGGTTACGAAGGCAGCAGGGAGCAAGGTAAGGCAGCACATAAGAGGGCATCAAGAAAGACAGTCAAGGTAAAGGAAAACAAGCGTAGCAATTGACACAGCAGTTTTTGACAAATAGTGCTCTACTTCGAAATTCACAAATAAGTCAAAATCTAAGCATTTTAACGCAACCAAGGGAATTAGAGACGCAGGATTTGCTTTTCAAGATACAGTCAGCATGTAATATTAGGGTAAAGACCCCAGATTCAAAAACAGCCAGGTTTGAATTGTCAAAAGACAGGCACTATGCAGGCCAGCAAAGTTCAGAGCAGCACAATTAGATTTTCATAAAAAATTGAAAAATAAGTCATTTAAATAAGGCCAGCAAATTTCAGAGCATCCAGAATCGATTTTCACACAAACAGGAACAATGCAGCATTTCAATAAGGCCAGCAAAGTACAGAGCAGCCAGATTCGATTTTCACACAAACAGGAAAAATGCAGAATTTAAATAAGGCCAGCAAAGTTCAGAGCAGCTAGATTTGATTCAAACATACAGGCAAAATGCAGCTTTGGTGCGGGCCAATATGCACAAAGAAGTGTAGGCGTCCATGGTGCACTTAAAGTGGGGCAGGTGAGGCGGTGGTAGGGTTGCACCAGAAAGATCACAGGAAACAGTCAGAGTCAGTGAGCGGTGCCGGAGGAGGACTGTAAAAAGGCTGTGCAAGCAAGGATGATTAGGTGTGGGAGACACCTACAGAAGAATGGGAACGGGGAGCACTATGGAGCTCATGGGGAGGGGAATCAGCAGGTGAAGGGACAAAAAAGACTAATGCTGGAAGGAGGGTTGACGTGCAAACTAGTATTTAGCAGGAGCGTAGGTCAGTGAGGCTGCATTGAGGGGAAAACATTGATGGAGCACACATGGCGAACAGCGGTGGGTGCCAGGAGGATCAAATGCAGGATGCAGATGGGAGGAGACTGGTGAGGGAAAGAGAGTCTTACTCGCTCAGTGTGTCATATGATCCAGAGTTGCATGCTAAGTTTAGGACGATTGATTGACAGATGCAGGCCACCTCCAGGCCTGGACAGGGGGCAATACCTGCCCTTAAAGGAGGCCTTTTGAGGGGGCTGGCATTGCCTGCTGGTTCCAGACCCTGGATGATGGTATGTGTGAAGGAGCCAATCAGGTACCCCGCAAGGCAGGGGTTACAAGGCATACCGGCTCATACTCATGAGGCAGCCATGCTGGATAAGGCCCTGCCTTCAGTTTCCAATGCAGTTCCATTGGCCCTCAGAGCAGGAGGGGCAGGATGTTAAGCCCAGGAAGTCCAGAAACAGTCTTGCATGTACAGAGTGAGCATTGAGATTCTGCTGTCACTGTCAACACCACTGCTGAGCATCATTAGTAACACATGTGTCCTTACCCCTTGCATGTGACTCAGGATACCTGCTGCTTCTGTGGATGATGACCCCTCTGAGGAATCCCCAGATGCAGGAGGAAATGGCATACAAAGGGGCGCATGTGAGGACCAGGGTGACCATCGATCGGATCATCGGGCTCTTGAAGGAATGCTTCAGATTCCTACATTGGTGTGGGGGTGTGCTCTTGTACAGGCTAGAGACGATGGAGCAGATAGGAGATGATGGAGCAGATAGTCCTGGCCTGTGCAATGCTGCATAACATCTGTGTCAGGTGCAACAAACCCCTACCCCAGATCTGGACATTCCTTCACCAGAGGATAATGCTGATGATGCAGCACCAGCTGGGCCCATGCGTATGTGCATGGAGGCCAGTGTTGGGTGCATGGCCTGTCAAGAAATCATGGAGATTTTTTTCTGAGTACCCCTTTCTGCACTTCCCTTTCCCCTTACAGCATATGATGTGCATACACAATAAATACTTGTGCCAAAATTAGAATGTCCACTTATTGCTTCTAGTGAAAACTATTGTGTTTAAAAAAAGTGCAACAAGTTCAATTTCATACATACAGCAAAACAAATTCTTTGAATAACACGATTAACAATTCATCACCATTGTTAAAACCAAGTTAAAATCAAACACATAATTCATATATATATACAACTCTGTGCATTACATGATAAGATCAATCAATACAACGTAAAATCAGTACAATCTGTTTATAAAAAGCAGTCATGACGTATATCAAATTTAGGTCATCGCCACGCAAGAATTGGAGCCACAGTGCCTCTATTTCACTAGGGTCAACATGATTGTTGTAGGACTTCATGTGTTTATACCGCAGAGCATACAAACTTTCACACACAATCAATAGATGTGCAGTGTCTCGATAGTTTCATTTCGGCACAGGCGACACATACGCTTCGTGCGTGGTAACCCCATTTGTGCTTCTTGTTTTGCAAGTGCCACCGATCTATTACATTTAAGTAGAAGATATAGCCGGAGAGTTTGCGGGCTTGGGTGAGCATTAATATAACCTGGTGCATAACGTCTAGTAATGAGTTCTTGACAGTAAATTCCACTATGTGATTTAGTGGCAAGGTTGATTAGCTGTTGTTCATAGCATATTTCTTGCATTACTCTTTTTAGTGTCGATTTTATGCTGCGAATACTAAGTTTTCTTTGTGTAGACAATACACCAATCCAGTTTGTGTGTAACTTTTTTAGTTTGCCCATAATACCAAACGAAGCAGTCCTGTCAAGTCTCATTAGGGCAGCGAATTAGGGTACAATTATGGTGTCCATGTTCAAGCGGTTTAACTTCTCATAGTTTAACACACAATGACTGGTGAATACATATGGCATCCCTAGCAGATCAAATCCTATGTAGATGTACTCCACACTCACATTGACTGGTAGGCGGAGCAGTTTGCGCAGCAAACAAGCTTCAAACCACTCCATCGACTTAATGATTTTATGGCCCCAAATAGTTATTGCATACAATAGTATAGATCTGATTTTTGCTGTATATATAGACAGTACTGCAGATACGGAGTAGCCACAATTTCTGCCAATAAATATGCTCAGGGCATTCGTCCAGATAATGCAACGAGCCTGAAGAGATGACCAATGTGCATTCCATGTCAGACGTTCGTCCACCATAACACCCAGATATTTATAAGATGTTACTTGTTCTACTCTTTTACTATTCAATTGCCACACATATTTTTTGGTTTTCTTTTTTTTGTAAATGCCATCACTTTGCTCTTATCGATGTTAATTTGTAGGCCATTATCAGAGCAATATGTACCAGGGGTGTCTAGCATATGCTGGAGACCAGCAGGAGTGTAATCTAGCAGGATGAGATCATCTGCATATGCTAGCCAGCTGACAATTACATCTGAGATCTTCACAGGGTTCGCTGCACTAAGGCGGAATGCCAATTGCATGTCTGCCAAATATTGGTTGAAGAGTACTGCCACAACCATGCACCCCTGTTTTACTCCACTAGTTGTTGGCATGGTCGCAGATAATTTACCTTCAGCGTTTAGACGAATCCGCACTCTTGTATTGGAATGCAGCATCATAAGCATCTGAATAAGACCCACTGGAATTCCCCAATTATGCAACTTCTGCCACAAACGGTTTCTCCGCACCATGTCAAATGCTGGGGAGAAATCAATATATGCGCAGTAAACATCTATATTTCGTTTTAGCCAGGCATGTTCGACCGCAGTGTATAACAATAGCAGGCCGTGCACTGTGCCCGAGCCTTTTCGGAATCCGATTTGGTTTGTTGGTAATATTTTTTTGTCGTTAATCCATACATTTAATTCCTGCAAAAGGACTTGAGCGAAAATCTTGCATGATGTCTCAAACATGGCCAGCATACGATAATTATTCAGGGACTCCCAAGCACCCTTTTTGTGTACTGGTAGTATATGACTATATTGCCAGGAGTCGGGAATCAAGCCAATGGCACCTATCTGTATAAACAACAAGTGTAGAGCAGCTGCCCAGAGTTCGTGCTGCCTTTTTATTAAGCGATTACACACACCGTCTGGCCCTACGGCTCTTGAATTTTTTAACTTTGTGATGATTGCTATAATGTCTAATATAGAGGCATGGCAAACCCAGTGCTCAGATGGGATTTTAAGAATGTTGTCATTAGCGACAGAGCGACCCAAGGTGCTGCTTATATGGCTGCACCATTGTTCTTCTGTTACACAGTTAATGGTGAGAGGACGTGGTTGTGAGTGTTGGAGTAGTTGCCATATGCTAGTGGTATCACCATTTCTAGCTTTTTCAGCAATTTGTTGCCATTATTTGGCACCACACGCTAGCTTATGTTGTGCCAACCATTTTCTATAATTCACTTTAGCCATTTTAATTAGTGAGGGAACAACCAATGAGGATGTGCAGGGAGCATTCTCAACTAAAATCATTTGTATGTCTTTTCACAACCTTCTTTTGGCGTCACTGATGGCAGTGTCAAATCTATTTTGACGCTTAGTTGGGAAGTTGGTGTACTCCGCACAGCTAATATATGACTGTCTTTCAACAACCTTTTCTCTTATTTTCAACATCATATCAGAGAAATTCGACAACATAGCCTCCGCTTCATTCACACCACCAGAACCAATTTGTATGAAACTTGGTAGCAGGGCAGACACTACAGTATCTGCCCGGTCAATGTTGCGTTCGTGCCATCGGATACGATTCCCACCTTCATTAAGAGATAGTTGGCCATTTCCATCATAATCAACAGCAGTTTTAGACTGCCGTGGCACTTCAAGAGCCAGCACAACGGGACATGATCACTTTCATGTCTAGTGACGGTGCTCATGTCCCTTATATATGGTATACCTTTATATTTGATAATGCATAGTCAATTGTTGAGGCAGACGACCCTCAATTCTAGTAAAGGCCATATCATGATCACCAGGTGACAACCCATTCAATTTCACTATCCCATGTGCTGCTAACATGGAGTGCCATTTTGCACCCTGCTTATTAGACTTCATCGTGGGCAATCCCACAGAGGCAAACTCTAAGAAACAGTACGCTGTGAGAGGGAGATGGCCAATTTTCCAATTAAAGTCACCAACTACCGGCATTTTATGATTATATCTCTAACACTTCATCAACTATCTTGATGTTCACGGCTGACATTGCCATATTCGGCGGATCATATACATTTATCAGCAGGATATAAAGGGATGATAATGATAATGATAGCATTGTAACCAGGATATTCTCGGACGACTGGTTTAATTTAACTATCCACCATGGAGGGTGCACAGAGTGGCTATCTGATGAACTGCGCTCCTACCATCTATTTGTACCTCGGCTAACAACCAGGTGTCCTCCAATGCAACCACACTAATTATGCTCATCTTACTCATCAAGCCATCAATGTCAAACAGGTGGGTATGCCCTCTGGTATTCCAGGAGAAGAGCATATCCACCATGTCAAATCACTGTGGCTCAGCGAGGAAATGAGCCTTGAATGCCACTGGTAACTACTGCCAGTAACCATCAGGAGGAGTATTAGGGTGAGCTGCCCCTAGGGAGTCTTTAGGATCTAACAGTACACTACCCAAATTGGAGGTTCCTTTCTGCACATTGGGGTTGGGCACAGCTGATGTAGGAGGTAGGTCACTATCTAGGGGCATTTCCTTGTCACCATTGGATAAACTAGGTGGTATTATGGTGTCATTTTTGTGTAAAGGAATTTTCGACACAGAGAATATTATAGCCCAACCGTAAAAAGTCAGCTTTGAAGCTTAATACATAGTTCAGAGACGCTTCTACTATGAAAGATATGTTTGTTATGAATTGATCTTTTATTACAGCTTGATCTACTATGCGTATATCATCAGAGGTGATAACTCTCAACGGTACGATGGACTTAAATATGCATAGCACGGCTGACCTATTCAGTGGTGTCGAGGATAGATCTTGATACAATTGCACTAACTGAATGGCCGGTATCATCATTTCAGATGCTATGGGATTAATACTTTCTTGCAAGTTATTATTTGCTACCGAAATACTCTGCGGGTTTGCCCATACTGCAGGTGAGGTGGGTTGTTTGTCAGAGTTCTTGTGATTACTAGCTTTTTGAGTGGGCAATTTCGATTTGAGTACTTTACCCTGTTGGTTTTTAGTGGATTTGGGTCTTCTTGTTGTGTTTGTGGGCCTACTTTCTTCTACAATTACTTCCACTTCCTCTGCTATCGATGACAGAACCGTTGATGCAGGGTTCACCACTGCACTTACATCTGAAAGAGCAACAGCAGGGCTACATTCATGAGCACTACTTGTAGCCTCTTGTGCTGACAATGATTTGCTGCTTTTTTGTGGCCCGCGGGAGCACCTACGACCATACATAAATGCATTGTAGACAGGTGCCAATCGCGGGGCGCTGTTTTTTTATTTTTAGTACAGAACCAGCTAGTGGGTTTACCTTTCGTGGGGATATGCATGACATCTCACCACAACTGGTATGACAGTATCCACACATGTTCTTGTGGATAATCAGCGATTGGATATTAATCTTCTTTTCCAAATTTTCACACTTGCTGATTAGTTGTGTCACCAGATTTTCGAGAGCATAGAACATATCGTCGGAATTCATGCTTATGTCATTGGGGCTAGTCACCTGAGTATCACAGGGGTTGGGCAAGACCTTAGTTATAGGAAAATAAAAGACACTATTCGGCTTAGTGTCCATAGGATGGATGGGAAAGAAGGAAAGCTCAGGTGGGGGACATTCATCCTTTACTGGTGATATGATGGGTGCACACGGGTCCGAAGGATTAATGTCACTTTGAGGGCCACAAGGTTTGCTGGGGGGGGGGGGTGAAGTACATTGGAGTTGCAACAGCCTCCAGGAGAGATTGCTCAGGGTCAAGGTCCATGTATTCCACCTCAGTGTCATCCAATGAAGAATCAGGAAGGTCAATGGACAGTGGCATTCCTGTTACTGGTGGAGCGTGAACTAGGGCTACATGACCATACTTGCATTCATGGGCATTTTGATCATTCATTCTACATGGTGGCAAGAAAATAGGGGCAGTGGGGTTTAGTCTACCTCTAACTTGCCCAACACGCCACTTAGAAGTTTGGAGCTTACACAACCCGAATTTGTTGTGAACTCAGTAACCAAATCTTCCTTCATAGACTCCAAGGCAGTGTTGGACATCTCTGTTTGTGGCAATTTACTGTAGTATTCACATATTTGTTTGCACTTAGGCAATACTATCCTCGGGTTGGAAATAATTTTCAGAATACATATTCGTCTATTCCGGAGGTTTTTATGAAGAGCAAGTTCATTCGCATATCACACGCGCCATTGTTAAAATATGTGGGTTAAATATGTAATAAATATGGATATTAGTTACCAACAACACCCTTTATGTTTCCCACTACCCCCCAAAATAACGATTGAGCCTGTTACTCCAGGGGCTGTGTTATGGTCAACACAAACGAGCAACAATCCCCATTACGCAGGATACAATATAAAAAAGGCCAATGTATGAATATAAATATGAGTATGTTAAAAGAATTTAAAAAATGTATGAGCATGTATTCGACAAAACAATCACTGGTCCACTGTTTTCATTGAATCAAATGAAATCACATTAAAACAGGTATCTTAGATGTATTAGAGCAGTTGTTTAAGCAGTTATTTAAACTACATAATTAGATGCAACTAAATGCTCATATACTCATATGCAATCTGCATGAACCAGATCACAATCACAGTCACAATCAGTTCAAACTGCCTGCACTTGGCTACACTGACCACGGGAAACCACCCTGGGCGTTATCTTGGTTGCAACTCCAATGGCCACAACTACTGATCCAAGCCTTGTGGCGCCAGTTCAACAACGCCAGCTCACCAACACGGACTCAGCGTATCAGGCTGACGTACGCGGCAGTGAGCGAGGCAGTGACAGATGGTAGAAAACGGCAGCACATGGACGGCACAGTGTCCCAGTGCTACAGACTACCGCTAGTGCTTCCACACTCCGCAGCCAGCGGCAGACACCAAAAATGAAATAAGTATTTTTTTTTTGTTTACATTAAAAAGTTGCTAGGGATACACACTGGGCGCGGCACGTGACACACGAACACACACTTCCGCTGTGCGCGTGCGCTTGTGCACACGCTCGCTCCTTTTTGTGGGCTCACGTTCCTAAGTGGGCGGAGCCTATAATAAAACACAAAATTGCATGGAATTAAGCTAGTATGGGCTTCTATAATTCCCAAAAACACTCATATAAGAGAGAAAGCACATTAGAGTACATGTGTCCATAAAGGGGTGTACCAAGAGCGCCAATTCAATGATCCAAAAAAGGTGTATATCCAAGGGCCAGGAGGATAGCAGACACCAGACACACTTCGTCGTGCTCTTCCGCTGTGCGCGCGCTCGCTCCTTTTTGTGGGCTCACGTTCTTAAGTGGGCGGAGCCAAGAGTGCCAATTCAATGATCCAAAAAAGGTGTATATACAAGGGCCAGGAGGATAGCAGACACCAGACACACTTCGTCATGCACTTCCGCTGTGCAACATATCTCTAACCCACCTTTAAAAACATCCTGTGCCCCCCTCTTCCTCTCTAAACACATTTCTCCTCACACACTGCTCACACTCCCCTTCACACAGCTCCCTCCCACTGCCTACCCATCCGTGACCCACACACCCCACCCCCAACATCCCAAACATATCATCCTGACACACACCCCTCCCCAAACAACCAAACACCCCATAGTCACAAAGTGAATTAAAGTGTTAGGCCAAGTGTCACTTGCACTGCCTCTTCATCACAGGGCTTGTGGCTTGCCCAGGTGTCAAGCTGCTGGGATGGAGGATAGGGCTGCCCTGTTACAAGATATTGGGGTAGTGGTGGACGATGCATGGTCAGACCCGGGCCTGCAAGTGCGCAAGAGTAACTTGCAGTGTGTTCGAGGGGGACTCAGACATGGCTGAGATACCTTAATTTCCCCTGCAGACCCTTTGGGTCAGGATGAGTAGGGTAGCAGTGTTAAGGCCTTGTGCCCATGTACTCCAGTGGTTGCTGCCCTGGATACACTCACGCAATAGCTTCATTTCAGTAAGCTGCTGCTGGACAAGTGTGGTCATTGCCCTATTCCTGTTCTCCATTTTATGTAGTGACACATCCATGTCGCGGATGCTGGGCATGGGTAGAGGAGGGGGGCTTTGCAGTGTTGGTGGTCTGAGTGATGGGGTCGGGTAGGGGGTCTGGTCATCCTCCTCCTCCTCTGTGCTTGTACCTGCCATGATGGCCTGGTGGATGGTGTGCCCATGGTGATGTGGAGGGCACAGAAGGGATGGTGGGGACACTGACCACAGGTGTCGTGCTTTTGGCAGCTTGCGGTGGAGGTGTTGGGACAGCTTTGGTGGTGGTGCTGGCACAGCTGGCAGTGGTGGTGCTGGCACAGCTGGAGGTAGTGTTGCAGCCTTTGCACATCTGCCTACACATGCTAGGCCTGACATCGATGGTCCAGTCACGTCACTGTCAATGGATGTGCCTCTTGGGATGAGATGAGCATGCTGTTAGTCCTCTTGGAGTCGCATCTGCAGGCTTGCATTACACACATACTAGATTGTGTGTGTCCAGCTCTTGTCATGTCTGTTTGCTTCAATTTATGTTTCTATATATGTGGCGTGGGAGTGCACATTGACTATTGGTCTGCCAAGGTGGCTTGTTGTTGTGTGCGTGGTGGTTGTATGATTGCTGTCCTGTTCCCCCTTGGACACATGGGCGATATGATATAATATGATAGGCAATTTATAACACGCTTAATACCCAGAGGTTTCTAAGCGCGACACCCAGGGATGAACCTGTGTTGCTCTGTGTCGTCTTGGTTCCAAAGCGAGTACTTTGCCCCTGAGTTAGCCTACAGAGACTGGCGATCGTCATGTGGCCATGTGTGGGGCTGTACATTTTGGCTATGGTGCTTGTGCATGGCTACATATGCCCACATCCCATGGCATGTTTGTGTTATTGGACCATTTGCTGTGACTGACACGTGTTGGACTTATTCACGTACCCATTTGGTGTTTCTCTGCCTGAGGATGCATTTATCTGGACTCAACATTTACATTTACATGTGGTGTTTGCTGTACTTACCACCATTGCCTTGGGTCTCAGCTCCAGCCTCTGCTGTCCCGATTCCCTCTATGCCCTCCATGTGCATGATGGAGCCGGTCATATCCTCCCAGAAAATGAGGGTCAGGTGTGCCACTGTCCCTCCTCCTGTGGCAGCAGATTCCCTCCTGTGAGTGGAGAAGAGGTTTCAGACCCATAGCCTCAAGACGTCTCACCACTTGTGGCAGTCCTGTGGTTTGCGTGGGAAAGTCCAGAAAGCTGTAAATTGTCTGCCACCTCATGCCAGATAGCCCTCTTCCTCCTCTGGCTGGTCCGCCGGTTATAAGCCCCAAAGATGATCTCTATGTGCAGCACCACTGCGTCTGCAAGTGCACCCATCTCTGGCTCTGTGAACTTCAACTTTCTCAGCCAGACCTCTGGTACTTGGGATTTTCCTGCTCCCAAACATGTTTTGTCATCCAGTCCTGATGGATGGCAGCAGGAAGTGGGGGATTTAAAGTGGATTGTGTTTTTAAAATGGCCACAGGTGAGCTTCCCGTTCCTGTGATGACGCTATTTCCAACACCAGTGATTCCGGCAGTGTGGGTCAAAACTCTTATACTGGCGTAACGGAATTAGCTGCGATTTACCAACAAAGTTGTAATCAGGTCCCTAGTCTTGGCTGGGAGAGGTATGAGTGTTCCAGTAATGATTCTGAGTCTCCTTGTGGACTTTTGATAATTTCTCTTGACTGGGACGAGTATAAGCATTCCAGTAATTATCTTCAGTCCCCCTCCGGGGTCTCCTGATTTCCTTGTTACCTGGATTGTTCAAGGATAACGTCACTGGGTTGCTAACAGGATGGTACCCTCTCCTTCACTTTTCAGGTTGGCTTCTCATTTCTTCGGTACTGTCAAATACAGTTTCTCAATTCTTTAATCAGCTGTTTCGTGATACCTTAATAGAAGAGGGATCAGCGGTGTTCACGGACCTCTATTTCCACCATGACATGCTTACGGTGACGCATAAATTGTCTCTCAATCAGGCTCGGGACACCTTGCATCCACCTCAATCTCGTGTGTCTCCTCTCCTTCCCAGTGCTGTGCATCAGATGCTTCACTTAGGCTTCTGTCTAGCACAGACACTGCATGTCCAGGTTTTCTTCAGCATACTTCTGCCAGTTGATTCAAAACTCGTTGGTTCTCTCTCTCTCAAGGTCTCAGCCTCCAAGATGTATAGCGCTGCCATGGGAATTCCCTGGCAAAGTGTCAAATTCTGTCTTCTCTGTTTGATTCATACTCTGTATTCTACCAGTGGTTTTCTTCATCTCAGTAACACATTAATATTCCTTCACAGGTACAATCAGAGTGTTTGGCTGACAATAACAGATTCTTGTTTGCTCGTCACATCTTCTTTTATTAGATGTTTGTGAAGGTGGGTTAGTGATATGTTGTTTAGCGAGTTCCTCATAAGAACAGTAGTCCTTGTCCCTAGAGCGGGAGTCTCTACCTGTTAGGTCCCACTTGGTTCTACCCCTAGGGAGGGTATTTTATAGCGGGCTCACCTCAATAGCCTCACAGGCAAATGCTCCCCTCTGGGGAAAAGTGGCAGAATCCTGTGGCTCGTCACAGGATCCATATGCCAATCAATAAAAGTAAAAATACGTTTAGCACTAAAACCAAGAGATGTGTATCCCTTAAATCCATTGAATGCCCCTCAGCTGTATTGCCACATCATTTTGAGAGAAACAAATACACGCAGGTGAGGCGTTTCGAGTTTGGTTTCCAAAGAATGTTCACAGAGATGGAAGTTGAATACTAATGGTATGCGGTTGATCCTGAAATTCCTACCTTTAGCGGAAATGCTCCCAAGAATCATGTTGGATGCATTTTCTTTCTCCCTTCTCCAGGGTCAGTGGCGTTCTGCAGCTATGAAGTCCTTTAGAGAGAGTGTGGCAGACATCTGTGCTGCTACTGTTCTCTGTTTACGTTTGGGCAGAATGCCAATAGGAGAAACGTCCAGCGCGAGGGTCAATCTCAAATTTTACAAACATGGCACTTTTGTTGACAACATTGTGTGTCAATGGTGGGGTAGCAGTCTATTGACACCTGTTATTTGCACAAGCACTCCCAATACTGTAATTTCTGGTGTATATAGCTACTCCAGGCATCGTCTAATCATACCCCAGTGCAACAAAACCTTTGAGGGAATGATAATTGCTCTTACACACCCCTCCCTGGAATCTCTCCAATCTGCCCCCTGCCTCCATGCTGGATGCAGCTAGATAACTGATAGTTATTTTCTTCTACTAACAAAACATCATCACTGTTTCTACAACTAAATTCATGGCATGCTTTTTTAGGGACTTTTTCTCTAAGTAAAGCAAAGTCAGGATTAATGGGCGATGAAGACATGTCTAATGCAGTGCATGCTCTTCTCTTGCCTAGCGACTACACAGCATAGCGCGTGTTAGGTTAGCAATGCAAATTGAAATAATGATGTGAATAGATGTAGAATTTAAGACTTTGGCACCAGTGAATTCAAGGAAGCAGGATTTGCCCACTGCTTAGGTAAGATATTATTGCTTCTCCTAAATGCAACTTTCTCTAATAAACAGACCCTGACCATCGTTAGCTACTGGATCATTAAACAAAAGAATATATGGTTATAACAATAATGTACACTAAGCCTCTCCCTCATTCCTGATTTACCTTTTGGTCCTTATTGACATAAAATATCCAACAACCATTCCCTCCTAGTCGTTTATTCTTTAATATGCATATAACTGGGCCAGCAGGAGCGGCCCTGTAGTTATGGTTAAGTTGTTCAACCCATAGGAAGAGCACTTTTTGGGCGGCTTAGAACTTTGCCACCCCCGGACGAATCCTCACAAAACTTTGCAAGTATATGGCCCTGACAGATTGACCCTGTGACGTCCTGTGACGTTTGGTGAGGTTTCATTAAGGGTGAGCAAAGTTATAAGGGGCTAGCCAAAATGTGTGGGTTTTCCCATAGATGTAATGGGCAAATAAATTTGCTCACGCCTACAGCCCAAACCGCTGGATGGATTTTCACCAAATTTTTGGCAGAAGCAGTGGCTCGGTCCCGAAAGCGTGCTTCTTTAGTTTGTGTTAAAATAAAATTAGTGATATCTAGGTTTGGTCTATGGACTCACTTCCCGACATGAGGTCCGCGGCCATCGGACGCCTCCGCTGGTCAATATCAATGATATTTGTGATGTTATCTTTAATGCCATGGGTATTAGTCTTAACAGTGCACGGTGGTCGCACGAGTTATGGTTGCTTAGCTTACCATAACTGGTGAGAATTTCAGGGGTTTTTCGATTTTACTTGTAACCATAATGCCCTTTTAAATACATTTTTTTACTGAATTTCATAGGTTTTTAGTAGCGTAACTTAACCATAACTTCCCTTTAAACAAAGGTTTTTCATTGAATATATATATATGATATGATATGATATGATATTTTATTTGTATCGTGCTCACACACAAGTGTTTCAGAGCGCGACAAGGAAAGGTAGGGGAACATGGGAGTACAAAAACAAACGATCTTACTAGGCCCAGTGACGTTGATAACGCACAAGTACAGGGGAGAGGGAATGGGGAACGTGCAGGGGGGAGGGGAGAAGTGGAAAGTGCTGAGCAAGGGATAACACAACAACTAGTAGTACAGCCAGCAGGTGGCAAGTGGAAGGTTAAGGCGCATACTAGGGGTGTCTAATAAGTGCAGGTAGGGGACTGCTGGCTTACAGGTACAGACCCAAGTGCAAGAGATGCCAGGCAGTGGTGCGGGTGTGTGGCATGGTTGGCAGGGACCTGGACTCGAAATCAGAGGAAATCAGGTGTAAGGTGCCGAAACAGAGAGATCAGCAGGGGAGAGGAAGAGCGAAGGCAGAAGCAAAGAGGAAGGTTTTGAGGTGCTTCCAGAACTGAAGATGATTCTCCTGAAGTTTAAGAGTGGCGGGAGGCTGTTCGAGAGGGAGGCAACAGCTGAGGAAACAGATCTACCTCCAACTCGTTGCTTGGAGAAGCGACTGACCTTGAGGCAGTTGGAGCTGGAGGAGCAAAGAGCTCGAGTAGGAAGGTATTTACGGAGGGAGAGTTGAAGGTATTTTGGAATGCAGCCCCAGGAAGCCTTGTGGATAATGCAAAGGGTCTTGAATTTAATTGTTGCAGCCAGTGGGGGCCAATAAAGAGATTTCAGGGCTAGAGAGATACGATCCCAGGGCTTGAGGTGAAGGACACGTCTTGCAGTCCTGTTCTGCGATAGCTATCCTATAGTTAAGGGAGTCAGACTCCCATATCAACCCCTCAAAACTCTATTGTTAATACATTTTGATACGAGCAACGGATTTGACCGAAATTTAAAAAGTGATTAGGGACTTGCGTCCCCCTCCCCAGACTGCAAGTTTTCATAAAGATACGTTAAAAAATATGAACGTTTTTAAGAAGATAAAACATCTTTTTTTTCCAAATGTACAGCCTTCTTGCCATTAATTTTCCCATAGACAAACAAGGTACATTTTTGCTAGAGGGCACAGCCCAAACCGCTGCATGGATTTGGACCAGGTCCAAAACAACTTGGGCACGTAGCATTGACCAATGATCGATGTGTGGTTTGCAGTTTTTCGGTGCAGTAGTTATTTAAATATTTAATGGAGAAGGGGGTGCCCCTTTTCAAAAATGGATAGTTATATTTCGCATGGTGCAT
The DNA here is from genome assembly GCF_040938575.1 of Ambystoma mexicanum. Classification (NCBI taxonomy): domain Eukaryota; kingdom Metazoa; phylum Chordata; class Amphibia; order Caudata; family Ambystomatidae; genus Ambystoma; species Ambystoma mexicanum. Next base: position 1,143,568,411 of record NC_090937.1, read on the forward strand.
TTTCAGAAATGAAAAAGTCACCAATTTGTTTTTCTCTCGATGCGAGAGGTATTCAAGGTTATAACCGAGGGTATGGGGAAATTAACTGCAGGAAAAAAAAGCTATTTACAGGTCAAAAAACATGCAAATGCCATCCAGCTAAAGGTGGGGGGTTGGCTAGAGGGCACCAAGTGAAATTCGGGATTTGGAAGGGGTCTAGAGACTGAGTTTGGAACACAAAGCTTACTGTAGCCTCTGATATAGCCGCCATTTCAAAGCAATCTGCATCACAGAAAGAGTGTGTGTTGTGGAGGAACGGAGAGGGCAGGGGAGGTAAGCAGGCTACCTGGGGAGTGGGGAGCTGGCACAGATGAAGGGATACTTAGTGAGGTCCTGGGGGCAGGAAAGCATTTCATTTTTCTGATGTTTTATTCACAGCTATATTCGAGGCTTAAAAGACTAGGATAGCCAAGGGTATGAGTAGTTCAGTACCCACAGTTTTCTTTTTAAAGATATTTTTACAGCTATAGTGATGTCAAGGGTGAAAGATCAGTGGCCATGCACAATGCCATCCTGATCTGCCATCCATGCAGGAACCAGGACAGGTTCAAAGAGAGGATGGGGCCTGCCTCCTCAAGCCATGTTGCCTGATAAACAAGCCAAAGTTACACGGACACTTAGAGAAACAGGCCAGCACTTTCTTTGCCTTGAAGCTAAGCAGTGTCAGTCCCCGTTACTGCATGGATGGGTGGCCAAATGGGCATCAACATTATTTTTTTTCTAAACCATGCTACTGTCAGTCCTTGAAAGTTTTGCACTCAGGGACATTTTTTTGCCTTTTGCTGAATTGCATTCTGGTATTTGTAGTCACCCAGTCAATAAGAATAATAAATATATATTTATAAAGGAACAGTGAGTTCCCCATTCCTCCAGTAACTGGGACGAACCCTGGTTACCTTCAAAGCAAGGAAGAGGTGAGCTCCCCTAGGCCATGTTGCCTTATAAGTAAGTCCACCTTACAAGACCACTTAGAGAAACATGACCTAAGGGGACTGAGTCCTTCCTTTCTTTGAAACTAAGTAGGGCCGGTCCTGGTTACTGCATGGATGAGAGACAGTCCCAAATATTGTGTGTTTCCTTAGTTATATCTCATAACACACATTTCCACATTATTATTTTTAGAACTGTGCTACTGTCAGTCTTAGAAAGTTTTGCACTCAGAGATCCTTTTCATGCATTTTGTAGTCCAACAGACAAGATGAGGGCAATAATGCCACAATTGTTCACTTTTTGCCTAACTTAATTCTATAAGGAATTATGTATTTGACCGATACTATGGTATGTGCACCTTTAAAGTTAGCTTTATAAAGCAGAGTATTGTTGAAAGCCAGACATGGGGGTGAGGAAGGAACATGATGAGAGGGCAAGTAAGTCATGTGTCCAAGCTTGCTCAAGTATTTGGTATACCAGAATTTTTCTCAGGTTTTCATGTTCCCAATGCAGGCGCTTAACGACAAGACCACACACACTTGTTTCGTGTTGGGATTGTGTTGTCCATGGAATATTTCACTAAAAATTGCTGGGTTTAAAAGATTAACATGTTTTAGATCTTGACAGCATATTTATTGGAATATTTCCTCTCTCGGGTTATTTTTCTGGTGTTCATTACTTTTTTTAAAACTCCAATGCTATTTTGTCTTGCACACTTTCTTCAAAGGAGAAGGTCAATTGAACTACATTTGCGTATGTTCATGGGTGCCAGCTTTTAATTTTTGCTATGGGGCAAAAGTTCCTGGGCATATGTTATTCTTACAGCTGATCATTTTTTACCCTTTTCTGTGTTGCCTAAATGCGGTTAGTTGGGGTTGTGCAATGTATCACAACAGTCACCAAGAGACAAACCATAAAACAAGGGGCTTGTAGCACGCTGCTTAACCAAAGTGCGTGATCCTCAGTAAATAATTTAATCGCACAGGACATTAACACAAAATATTGGGAGTTGTCAAAGCCTGCAATCTTTTATACATAATAACAAAAATATATATTTTTACAGCTACAGTGGCATCATGGGTGACAAATCAATGGAATGTGTACTTTTCAAGTTATCTTTATAAAGCAGAGTATTGTTGAAAGCCAGACATGAGGGTGAGGAGGGGATATGATGAGAGGGCTACTTGCTTACTTAGTCATGAGTATTTGGCTATGATGTGGCAAGAGAGTTTGCAATACTGTACACAGGTGCAGTTTTTCTCCCCTGAGTGTGGCTACTTTTCAGGGCACAAGTAAAGGACACATGTGGGTCAAGACCGTACATTTTGTCAGAGGGTGGATGCAACACATGGGTTTTTTTGAGGTTGGTAAGCTTGCTAAAGTATTTAGCTACCAGGATTGTACTCAGTCTGTAATGTTCCCAGTACATATGCTTACCTACAAAACCTCAAGCACTTGTTTCGTATTGGGATTTTTATTACCAGGGAATATTTCACGACAGATTACTGGGTTTAAAAAGTGAGCCCTTTTCCAATTTGCATAGATATTTATTGGAACATTTCCTCTCTCAAATTATTTTTCTGGTGTTCATTACTTTTTTTTTAAAAGTCCAATGCTATTTTGTCTTGCAAACTTTCTTCTAAGAGGAAGGTCAAAAGAACTACGTTTGTATTTTTCACTTTAAGATATATGTTTACATACTGTGCGTATATTCATGGATGCCAGCTTTTGAATTTCACTGTGGGTGCAGAAAGTACCTGGGCATATGTTATTCTTGTAGCCGGGTGATTTCTTTCAATTTCTGTGCTGCTTAAATGTGGTTAGTTACGTTGTGCGATGTATCACAACAGTCACCAAGAGATTGGCCATAAAACAAGGGGCTTGGAGCACGCCGCTTAACCAAAGTGTGTGGTCCTGCTGCTTAAAGAAAAATTTGTGGTTCATGGCAAATAATGTAATATCACTGCACAATGCCTAAAAACATTGTCAGTTCTCAAAGCCTGCAATATTTTATACATAACAATACGACTGTCAAAACAGGACAAAATCAGTTAGTGATTGATTAATGTGTTTCAGCGATGGGTTGCAAGTGTTATAAAATATAGAAGGCCTAATTCACAGAAGTGTTTTATAATGGCAAAATCCCATTGGTAAGCACTCTGTGAATCAGGGCCAGAGTGTCTGTGCCCACCGGCCATGGCTGAATCCCTTGGCTCTTGGTTTGGTGGTGTTCGGCATCTCCACCAGCCATGGCCGAAGACCATGCTAATGGTCTGGAAGCGTTTTAAAAATCTATGGAATAACAAAACCCTTGAAATTCAAGGAAAAATCTTTAGTTGTAGAGACGTTACAGCGAGCAATCCATTGTAACACAACCTTTGAAATTCAAGGAAGAAACTTTGGTTGCAGGGACGTTAAGGTGAGAACCTAATGCAACAAAACCCTTGAAATTCAGCTAAAGCCACCTTAACTTCGTGCCCTACACAGCCTATGACCACAATAATGGCATCACAGATCACATCACTGATGAAATCACTAATTGCATGTTGTATGAGAACACTGATGGCATTACAAATCACATCATTGATGCCAACACTGGCGACAACACTAATTGCATAGTATATAACTGATTACATCAATAATGGAATTAGACATAACATAATTTATAAGTATGCTCATGAAAACTTTGATTACCTTAATAAATATTTAGGCTGTGGACTTGGCCATCACAAAGACGGGGGTCACTGGCCAGAATCAAAGCATAGCTAGTGGTTGTTTAGTGTTCAAAAATTCCAATATGCATGGTTAAAAGCCATGCCTCGTAGCCCATCACTGTTTTAAAATATACAGTGGGCAACGTTGAAAGCTGTAGTCAGTAGCCATGGCTAAAGTCCATAGCTAGTGCCCATTAGTATGATAGAATATGCAGTCAGCCCGGCCAAAGGCTGTGACCACTGGCTAGTATTGTGTTGAAGACTATGGCTAGTGGCTGGTTAGTGTATACAATATACTGTCAGGACGGCCAAAGGCCATCACTTATTACATTTTATTATATTAAAATATACAGTGGAAATGGCCAGAAGATGTAAAACTGCTCTAGGTCAAAGACCCTGGCTAGTGGCCTATGTATATGTTAGAATGTCTAGTGGGTACAGCCAAAGATTATGGCCACTTGACTGTCTTGTGCTAAAGTGCATAGCTAGTGCCTGATCAGTGTATATAATATGCAGTGGATATGGTTGTAAGCTGCATCCACTGCTAAAGGCCAAAATCTATGGTCGGTAGCCTATTAGTGTTTTGAAATGCTCCCAAGAATCATGTTGGATGCATTTTCTTTCTCCCTTCTCCAGGGTCAGTGGCGTTCTGCAGCTATGAAGTCCTTTAGAGAGAGTGTGGCAGACATCTGTGCTGCTACTGTTCTCTGTTTACGTTTGGGCAGAATGCCAATAGGAGAAACGTCCAGCGCGAGGGTCAATCTCAAATTTTACAAACATGGCACTTTTGTTGACAACATTGTGTGTCAATGGTGGGGTAGCAGTCTATTGACACCTGTTATTTGCACAAGCACTCCCAATACTGTAATTTCTGGTGTATATAGCTACTCCAGGCATCGTCTAATCATACCCCAGTGCAACAAAACCTTTGAGGGAATGATAATTGCTCTTACACACCCCTCCCTGGAATCTCTCCAATCTGCCCCCTGCCTCCATGCTGGATGCAGCTAGATAACTGATAGTTATTTTCTTCTACTAACAAAACATCATCACTGTTTCTACAACTAAATTCATGGCATGCTTTTTTAGGGACTTTTTCTCTAAGTAAAGCAAAGTCAGGATTAATGGGCGATGAAGACATGTCTAATGCAGTGCATGCTCTTCTCTTGCCTAGCGACTACACAGCATAGCGCGTGTTAGGTTAGCAATGCAAATTGAAATAATGATGTGAATAGATGTAGAATTTAAGACTTTGGCACCAGTGAATTCAAGGAAGCAGGATTTGCCCACTGCTTAGGTAAGATATTATTGCTTCTCCTAAATGCAACTTTCTCTAATAAACAGACCCTGACCATCGTTAGCTACTGGATCATTAAACAAAAGAATATATGGTTATAACAATAATGTACACTAAGCCTCTCCCTCATTCCTGATTTACCTTTTGGTCCTTATTGACATAAAATATCCAACAACCATTCCCTCCTAGTCGTTTATTCTTTAATATGCATATAACTGGGCCAGCAGGAGCGGCCCTGTAGTTATGGTTAAGTTGTTCAACCCATAGGAAGAGCACTTTTTGGGCGGCTTAGAACTTTGCCACCCCCGGACGAATCCTCACAAAACTTTGCAAGTATATGGCCCTGACAGATTGACCCTGTGACGTCCTGTGACGTTTGGTGAGGTTTCATTAAGGGTGAGCAAAGTTATAAGGGGCTAGCCAAAATGTGTGGGTTTTCCCATAGATGTAATGGGCAAATAAATTTGCTCACGCCTACAGCCCAAACCGCTGGATGGATTTTCACCAAATTTTTGGCAGAAGCAGTGGCTCGGTCCCGAAAGCGTGCTTCTTTAGTTTGTGTTAAAATAAAATTAGTGATATCTAGGTTTGGTCTATGGACTCACTTCCCGACATGAGGTCCGCGGCCATCGGACGCCTCCGCTGGTCAATATCAATGATATTTGTGATGTTATCTTTAATGCCATGGGTATTAGTCTTAACAGTGCACGGTGGTCGCACGAGTTATGGTTGCTTAGCTTACCATAACTGGTGAGAATTTCAGGGGTTTTTCGATTTTACTTATAACCATAATGCCCTTTTAAATACATTTTTTTACTGAATTTCATAGGTTTTTAGTAGCGTAACTTAACCATAACTTCCCTTTAAACAAAGGTTTTTCATTGAATATATATATATGATATGATATGATATGATATTTTATTTGTATCGTGCTCACACACAAGTGTTTCAGAGCGCGACAAGGAAAGGTAGGGGAACATGGGAGTACAAAAACAAACGATCTTACTAGGCCCAGTGACGTTGATAACGCACAAGTACAGGGGAGAGGGAATGGGGAACGTGCAGGGGGGAGGGGAGAAGTGGAAAGTGCTGAGCAAGGGATAACACAACAACTAGTAGTACAGCCAGCAGGTGGCAAGTGGAAGGTTAAGGCGCATACTAGGGGTGTCTAATAAGTGCAGGTAGGGGACTGCTGGCTTACAGGTACAGACCCAAGTGCAAGAGATGCCAGGCAGTGGTGCGGGTGTGTGGCATGGTTGGCAGGGACCTGGACCCGAAATCAGAGGAAATCAGGTGTAAGGTGCCGAAACAGAGAGATCAGCAGGGGAGAGGAAGAGCGAAGGCAGAAGCAAAGAGGAAGGTTTTGAGGTGCTTCCAGAACTGAAGATGATTCTCCTGAAGTTTAAGAGTGGCGGGAGGCTGTTCGAGAGGGAGGCAACAGCTGAGGAAACAGATCTACCTCCAACTCGTTGCTTGGAGAAGCGACTGACCTTGAGGCAGTTGGAGCTGGAGGAGCAAAGAGCTCGAGTAGGAAGGTATTTACGGAGGGAGAGTTGAAGGTATTTTGGAATGCAGCCCCAGGAAGCCTTGTGGATAATGCAAAGGGTCTTGAATTTAATTGTTGCAGCCAGTGGGGGCCAATAAAGAGATTTCAGGGCTAGAGAGATACGATCCCAGGGCTTGAGGTGAAGGACACGTCTTGCAGTCCTGTTCTGCGATAGCTATCCTATAGTTAAGGGAGTCAGACTCCCATATCAACCCCTCAAAACTCTATTGTTAATACATTTTGATACGAGCAACGGATTTGACCGAAATTTAAAAAGTGATTAGGGACTTGCGTCCCCCTCCCCAGACTGCAAGTTTTCATAAAGATACGTTAAAAAATATGAACGTTTTTAAGAAGATAAAACATCTTTTTTTTCCAAATGTACAGCCTTCTTGCCATTAATTTTCCCATAGACAAACAAGGTACATTTTTGCTAGAGGGCACAGCCCAAACCGCTGCATGGATTTGGACCAGGTCCAAAACAACTTGGGCACGTAGCATTGACCAATGATCGATGTGTGGTTTGCAGTTTTTCGGTGCAGTAGTTATTTAAATATTTAATGGAGAAGGGGGTGCCCCTTTTCAAAAATGGATAGTTATATTTCGCATGGTGCATTTTCAGAAATGAAAAAGTCACCAATTTGTTTTTCTCTCGATGCGAGAGGTATTCAAGGTTATAACCGAGGGTATGGGGAAATTAACTGCAGGAAAAAAAAGCTATTTACAGGTCAAAAAACATGCAAATGCCATCCAGCTAAAGGTGGGGGGTTGGCTAGAGGGCACCAAGTGAAATTCGGGATTTGGAAGGGGTCTAGAGACTGAGTTTGGAACACAAAGCTTACTGTAGCCTCTGATATAGCCGCCATTTCAAAGCAATCTGCATCACAGAAAGAGTGTGTGTTGTGGAGGAACGGAGAGGGCAGGGGAGGTAAGCAGGCTACCTGGGGAGTGGGGAGCTGGCACAGATGAAGGGATACTTAGTGAGGTCCTGGGGGCAGGAAAGCATTTCATTTTTCTGATGTTTTATTCACAGCTATATTCGAGGCTATAAAAGACTAGGATAGCCAAGGGTATGAGTAGTTCAGTACCCACAGTTTTCTTTTTAAAGATATTTTTACAGCTATAGTGATGTCAAGGGTGAAAGATCAGTGGCCATGCACAATGCCATCCTGATCTGCCATCCATGCAGGAACCAGGACAGGTTCAAAGAGAGGATGGGGCCTGCCTCCTCAAGCCATGTTGCCTGATAAACAAGCCAAAGTTACACGGACACTTAGAGAAACAGGCCAGCACTTTCTTTGCCTTGAAGCTAAGCAGTGTCAGTCCCCGTTACTGCATGGATGGGTGGCCAAATGGGCATCAACATTATTTTTTTTCTAAACCATGCTACTGTCAGTCCTTGAAAGTTTTGCACTCAGGGACATTTTTTTGCCTTTTGCTGAATTGCATTCTGGTATTTGTAGTCACCCAGTCAATAAGAATAATAAATATATATTTATAAAGGAACAGTGAGTTCCCCATTCCTCCAGTAACTGGGACGAACCCTGGTTACCTTCAAAGCAAGGAAGAGGTGAGCTCCCCTAGGCCATGTTGCCTTATAAGTAAGTCCACCTTACAAGACCACTTAGAGAAACATGACCTAAGGGGACTGAGTCCTTCCTTTCTTTGAAACTAAGTAGGGCCGGTCCTGGTTACTGCATGGATGAGAGACAGTCCCAAATATTGTGTGTTTCCTTAGTTATATCTCATAACACACATTTCCACATTATTATTTTTAGAACTGTGCTACTGTCAGTCTTAGAAAGTTTTGCACTCAGAGATCCTTTTCATGCATTTTGTAGTCCAACAGACAAGATGAGGGCAATAATGCCACAATTGTTCACTTTTTGCCTAACTTAATTCTATAAGGAATTATGTATTTGACCGATACTATGGTATGTGCACCTTTAAAGTTAGCTTTATAAAGCAGAGTATTGTTGAAAGCCAGACATGGGGGTGAGGAAGGAACATGATGAGAGGGCAAGTAAGTCATGAGTATGTGTCCGAGCTTGCTCAAGTATTTGGTATACCAGAATTTTTCTCAGGTTTTCATGTTCCCAATGCAGGCGCTTAACGACAAGACCACACACACTTGTTTCGTGTTGGGATTGTGTTGTCCATGGAATATTTCACTAAAAATTGCTGGGTTTAAAAGATTAACATGTTTTAGATCTTGACAGCATATTTATTGGAATATTTCCTCTCTCGGGTTATTTTTCTGGTGTTCATTACTTTTTTTAAAACTCCAATGCTATTTTGTCTTGCACACTTTCTTCAAAGGAGAAGGTCAATTGAACTACATTTGCGTATGTTCATGGGTGCCAGCTTTTAATTTTTGCTATGGGGCCAAAGTTCCTGGGCATATGTTATTCTTACAGCTGATCATTTTTTACCCTTTTCTGTGTTGCCTAAATGCGGTTAGTTGGGGTTGTGCAATGTATCACAACAGTCACCAAGAGACAAACCATAAAACAAGGGGCTTGTAGCACGCTGCTTAACCAAAGTGCGTGATCCTCAGTAAATAATTTAATCGCACAGGACATTAACACAAAATATTGGGAGTTGTCAAAGCCTGCAATCTTTTATACATAATAACAAAAATATATATTTTTACAGCTACAGTGGCATCATGGGTGACAAATCAATGGAATGTGTACTTTTCAAGTTATCTTTATAAAGCAGAGTATTGTTGAAAGCCAGACATGAGGGTGAGGAGGGGATATGATGAGAGGGCTACTTGCTTACTTAGTCATGAGTATTTGGCTATGATGTGGCAAGAGAGTTTGCAATACTGTACACAGGTGCAGTTTTTCTCCCCTGAGTGTGGCTACTTTTCAGGGCACAAGTAAAGGACACATGTGGGTCAAGACCGTACATTTTGTCAGAGGGTGGATGCAACACATGGGTTTTTTTGAGGTTGGTAAGCTTGCTAAAGTATTTAGCTACCAGGATTGTACTCAGTCTGTAATGTTCCCAGTACATATGCTTACCTACAAAACCTCAAGCACTTGTTTCGTATTGGGATTTTTATTACCAGGGAATATTTCACGACAGATTACTGGGTTTAAAAAGTGAGCCCTTTTCCAATTTGCATAGATATTTATTGGAACATTTCCTCTCTCAAATTATTTTTCTGGTGTTCATTACTTTTTTTTTAAAAGTCCAATGCTATTTTGTCTTGCAAACTTTCTTCTAAGAGGAAGGTCAAAAGAACTACGTTTGTATTTTTCACTTTAAGATATATGTTTACATACTGTGCGTATATTCATGGATGCCAGCTTTTGAATTTCACTGTGGGTGCAGAAAGTACCTGGGCATATGTTATTCTTGTAGCCGGGTGATTTCTTTCAATTTCTGTGCTGCTTAAATGTGGTTAGTTACGCTGTGCGATGTATCACAACAGTCACCAAGAGATTGGCCATAAAACAAGGGGCTTGGAGCACGCCGCTTAACCAAAGTGTGTGGTCCTGCTGCTTAAAGAAAAATTTGTGGTTCATGGCAAATAATGTAATATCACTGCACAATGCCTAAAAACATTGTCAGTTCTCAAAGCCTGCAATATTTTATACATAACAATACGACTGTCAAAACAGGACAAAATCAGTTAGTGATTGATTAATGTGTTTCAGCGATGGGTTGCAAGTGTTATAAAATATAGAAGGCCTAATTCACAGAAGTGTTTTATAATGGCAAAATCCCATTGGTAAGCACTCTGTGAATCAGGGCCAGAGTGTCTGTGCCCACCGGCCATGGCTGAAGGCCTTGGCTCTTGGTTTGGTGGTGTTCGGCATCTCCACCAGCCATGGCCGAAGACCATGCTAATGGTCTGGAAGCGTTTTAAAAATCTATGGAATAACAAAACCCTTGAAATTCAAGGAAAAATCTTTAGTTGTAGAGACGTTACAGCGAGCAATCCATTGTAACACAACCTTTGAAATTCAAGGAAGAAACTTTGGTTGCAGGGACGTTAAGGTGAGAACCTAATGCAACAAAACCCTTGAAATTCAGCTAAAGCCACCTTAACTTCGTGCCCTACACAGCCTATGACCACAATAATGGCATCACAGATCACATCACTGATGAAATCACTAATTGCATGTTGTATGAGAACACTGATGGCATTACAAATCACATCATTGATGCCAACACTGGCGACAACACTAATTGCATAGTATATAACTGATTACATCAATAATGGAATTAGACATAACATAATTTATAAGTATGCTCATGAAAACTTTGATTACCTTAATAAATATTTAGGCTGTGGACTTGGCCATCACAAAGACGGGGGTCACTGGCCAGAATCAAAGCATAGCTAGTGGTTGTTTAGTGTTCAAAAATTCCAATATGCATGGTTAAAAGCCATGCCTCGTAGCCCATCACTGTTTTAAAATATACAGTGGGCAACGTTGAAAGCTGTAGTCAGTAGCCATGGCTAAAGTCCATAGCTAGTGCCCATTAGTATGATAGAATATGCAGTCAGCCCGGCCAAAGGCTGTGACCACTGGCTAGTATTGTGTTGAAGACTATGGCTAGTGGCTGGTTAGTGTATACAATATACTGTCAGGACGGCCAAAGGCCATCACTTATTACATTTTATTATATTAAAATATACAGTGGAAATGGCCAGAAGATGTAAAACTGCTCTAGGTCAAAGACCCTGGCTAGTGGCCTATGTATATGTTAGAATGTCTAGTGGGTACAGCCAAAGATTATGGCCACTTGACTGTCTTGTGCTAAAGTGCATAGCTAGTGCCTGATCAGTGTATATAATATGCAGTGGATATGGTTGTAAGCTGCATCCACTGCTAAAGGCCAAAATCTATGGTCGGTAGCCTATTAGTGTTTTGAAATATTCACTGCACATGTTTGAAGGTATTCACCACTGTCAATAGCTAATGCCATGACTAGTACCCATTCATGTGTTAAAATATATTTCGCTATGCACACTGACCATGGCTGAAGGGCATGCTTAATTTCTGTTACTGTTGTAATGTAATTAGTGATGTTATCAGTGATGGGATATGTGATGTCATTGTGCTCACAGGCTGCACAACAGGGGTCACAAAGATAAGGTGGCTTAACTACATTTCAGGGGTTTTGTTGCATTAAGTTCTCACCTTCTCCCTGCAAATAAAGTGTTCCTTTATAAAAATACACAAATACATATATATATTACATACCATGCACCCAAGACTCTAGGTCCTGGCCACAACCACTGCAGCATATCACACCCATAGATCACACCCATAGAATCAAACATCTATGAACTATTTGTAAATGTACAGTTTGTGTACTGTTTGATTTTTATAGTTTGTATGTGAAGTTTTGGCTATGTGATGTCATTAAGATTGTAGAGTTTGGTAACAAGCACTGCAGTATAACATATGCATGGAAGTAAACATTTTGTATTGTGATGTATGGTTAGATGTTTGCTTCAATGGTTGTGTTATGGAGCAGTATTTATGAGTTGTATTTATTTTGTAATATACTTACTGTTTGATTTTTTGTGCTTGAATATATTTTTTCATGACTTGGGTAACTGGAGCAGATATTCTTTTTCAATTTCTGTGTTAAAAGAAAAGATCATGTTAGTGTACGCAGTTTATAAAGACTTATTACAATGCATAATTGACATTTCTGCTTTATTTCGACCCTCATATTTAGTAGTTTACAAACCAGTGTACTGTGCAATTTGCTCAGTTTCTGTGTTTGTTGTTTAAATCATTGGGTCTGTGGGAAAGAAAATCCATGTTGGATTTAAAAAACATGTTTTGTTATGGTACAGTACATTTCTTTCTTTGTTTTTTACTTGTTGTTTTTGGCTAATGTTCTACCTATTGGTTTGTTGTAGAGGGTTAGCTAACTGTTGTTGAATTGTAACTGGTTATTGTTTTTTATTTATAATCTTAAGTTATGATCTATATGTTTGGTTGTTGTAGATTCTTGGGGCAGTTAGATACATGTTGGCATATTCTAACTGTTTATTTCTTGTTATATTTTAGTGGTATTGATTTATCTGTTTGGTTGTTGTAGAATTTTGGGGTAGTTAGATACCTGCGGACGTATTCTAACTGTTTATTCTTCTTATAATATATTGGTATTGATTTATCAGTTTGGTTGTTGCTGAATTTTGGGGCAGTTAGATACCTGTTGGTGTATTATAAGTGTTTATAGTTTTCTAATTGAAGTTTTATTAATGTTTATGCACAGATTAGCTATTAGTGGTATTGATTTATTTGTTTGGTTCTTGCAAAATCTTGGGGCAGTTAGATACCTCTTGGCGTAGTCTAACTGTAGTTTTCTAATTGAAGTTTTGTTAATGTTGATGTACAGATTGGTTATTAAAATTTGGTTTTAAGAAGATTAAATAAGCGTTTATAAGATTTGATAGTAATCTCTGCTTTAGAGTAATTGTACTATGATTACATTCGAAACCATCCAGAATTCTTTATTATATATGCAGTGTAGTGACCTGCATTGGTTGTGGCTCCTGCATGGTAGATCATACCAATTGTTGTGAATGTTTTCTTACCAAGTGATACTTGACCATGTGTGAATCCAGTCAGTTTGCAGTTGTATTTGGTACCATCTGCATTGTAACCTAGAAGCATTAACATTATGTATTTACTATGTGTTTGTATTTGTAAGGTGGAGAGATTATCTGAATTGCAGGTAGTACATAATCTGCCATGGTTTGCATTTTGTACATGTTGCTGAAATGGCAAGGATTCACATTTAGGTATGGATACATACACGAAGCATTCATTAGAGATTTGTTCCTGTGCCATATTGTTGCACAGAGTGCATGTATGTTTCCACATGAATGAAATCTGGAAGATTTCATTTACAGGTATGTTTTTGTTTTCCAGTACTTGTAGTAAGTACATTAGACATTCTTGTGGATTTTCCTTTGAGTTTATAGTGAATTTGACCATTCCAGCACAGTAGTCCAATTCCTGTCTTATTCTATGAACACTATATGTTTTGTCAGGATTGTTGCTTGCATTTCTATGAAGGACTAACATTTGTAAACACAATTGGTCTGTATTGTGTAAGTAAATGTTGTCAACAATTGGTGGCAATCGAAATAGAATATTTATTGCTACATTTGCATAGCAATTTACACCACTTATATTTGAAAATTTGAATGGACCAGATAGTTCTGTGTTGAAGTCATTTATTTGTAGTGTGTGTTGTGTATTTGAAGAAGTACCTGAATTACTTTGAGCAGTAGATTATTCTTTGGTTGTAGTAATTGATGAAGTATTACCTTCTTTTACTCTCTTTGGAGGATTTGCAGTGAGATCCTATTGCATTTCTGTTTGAAGAATTTTTTTTTACAATGTTTTGCTTTTTGTGGAACAGGATAGGATTTTAGATGGGGGTGTACAGTGAACGTAGTCTATTGTATTCTAATATGCAAGGAATATCAGGGTTTACTTTACTTGCATCAAAGTTGATTAGAAATAAACCGCCAAGTGTACGTAAGCGTGATAGTGCTATGTAGCTCATGCTTTCTTTAAAGACTGTGTTCACAATATCTATCAATGCTTTATCTAGGGTAAGACCTTGTGATTTGTGAATGGTGACTGCGTATGCTAGAGTAAGAGAAAATTGTTCTCTGCGTACATACATGTCTTTGAAAAGAAGGAATCAGGCTGTTGAGCATCCTATTCTTTTTACTTCTGATAATTTGTCAAAGAGAATATTGACAAACTGAATGTTGTTGTCACGTGGGTATGTTTAAAAGCCAACAACTGTACCGAGTGCTCCATTAACTAGTCCTTGCTCCACATCAAGGTTACGTTTAAGCATTACTCTACAGTTTAAAGATAATTTTAATATTTTCTCTAAACCAGCTGTGTTGGAGATAGAGTTTTCTAAGGTATTTAGTCTGGTTGTGGCTTGTTGACACAAGGGTAGTGTCATACCATGTACATCCAGTTTGTCTGTAGAGCAAATTTCAATTATGGCTGCATTTATTTTTTCAACATTGTTTCATTGAATTTGGAACAGATTGCAAGAGTTGGCATCAAGGACATACAATTGACATTTTTGTGTGCTAATTGCTCCATGACATCAGTAGCACATCAGTTATGGCCATAAAGTGCATGGATGTGTCTGGTTGTTAATATTGCCTCTGCTTCTTGGGATAGTACACCAACTCTAATACTTTTTAAAATGTTTGCATAGGTGAGGTCTGTAGACTGGTGCATGTTTTCTGTTAATTCTCTGTTTTGGAAATGTTGGCAAAGGTTAACATTTCCTATGCTGCCAACAGTTTACAGCAGAGATTGTGCCCTAAGGTTTCAAAAATAGGTTCACCTCTTACTGGTGTCAATTGAAGAAGATCTCCGAAAACAATGTGTTTTCCTCCAAAGAGCACTTCGTAGTTTGTTTTCAGTACTTCTTGTAATGTGAGGTAAATCAAAGCTAACATTAGGTTGGACACAATGCTCACTTCATCTATTAGTAGCATTTTCATTTGTTTCAAAACTCTGCGTAGTTCCATTGCAGCTTCTGTAGAAAGTTTGTAATATTCAAATTTGTTTTGGTGTTCCACTGGAAGGAGTAGTGATCACTGTAAAGTGACACTGCCTATGTTGTAGGCAGCTAAACCTTTGGGGGCAGTTACACCAGCTGACAGTGTGTTCTTTGTCAATTGTTGAAGGAACTTGCTGATGATTTTGATTAGGAATGTTTTGCCTGAACCAGCTTGACCACTGGCATATAGTAGTATAGGTTTGTAATTTTGGCAAGTACATTCTTTATTTTCATGTTGTACACCATGTGCAATTTCTTTTGTTACTTCTAGAAAAATGCTACCCTGCTCATTGTTCAGTTTTGATTGCAGTATAGTTAAGTCTTCTGTATCTTCTTCATAGTGAGACATGGTGTTTTCTCCTTCTGTCATAGCAAATTCTGCCTCATGTGCTATTAGTGGTTGTTACAGTGTTTTTTGGCTTCCTCTTACAGAAGGTTGACTACTGTCGGGAGTCTCCTTATCTAGTTGGGCCTGGAGTTCTTCTTTGTGTTGCTGTTCATTGTGCAACATTGTTTTGTACTGTGTAAAGGTTAGATCGGTTATAGTGCTTTCATTTGCTTTGAAAGCATCTTCATAGGTGTCATAGTTATCTAGTAACTCTTCTTCTTTTCTCCATGGTTTAAAAAGTTGTAGCAGGGAAATGTAATCATGTTCTTTATGTTGAGGAGTTTTTAATGACCATTTCATATGATTAATTAAGTTTTGTTTGGTAAGTTTCACTCAGCTGCCTTCACAATTTGTCACTATGTATCTACCTTTATTTTCATCAGGTTTTATATTATTTTGGTATGTGAAGTTTTGGGCTATGTGGTATAGGCACATGGTTTCCAAAGTGGTACTTCTGTTTGGGTAGTATGTGTCTAGTAAATCAATTTTCAAAATGTCTTGGCTGTTAGGATCATTTTAGGCTATTGTTTCTATGTCGTCGTATGATTTGAGAACCCTTTTTCTAGATTTACCAGGACCACGACTTAGCCATACTATATTTTCAGATTTTCTATACAAAGCAGTAACGGTTAAACAATCTGCAGCTTCATAGCAGCCACATTCGCTATGAGAGAGCATTTTTATGTCTAAGCTGTATCATTTCTGAAACAGTGTTTTATCATATCATAGGTCATCCCAGAGGTCTTGAAGCTCTGTTTTTCTGCTTTGGTTAAGTAGGCTGACCATATCGTGCAACTGCAGTGGAATTGTCTGCAATGTACTGCACATCTATGTTTGCATTCCATAAGAGGGCAAAGATTGCATTGTAATCATTGATATATTTTGCTTCTTCTGTTCTTTTTATGTAATATGTGTTATTTGGTGATTTACCTTTAACACTATGGGCCTCATTACACGGATGGCGGTAAGGGTTTACCGGTACCGGTATTTTACCGGTACCGGTAAATCCTTACCACCTTACTACGAGGTCCCTTTGCGGGTTGGGGAATTTAACGCCTGCTTTTTGCAGGCGTTAAAAACCAACCCGCAAAGGGACCAGGGAGCTAATTACGGTACCGGTAATTACCACCTTCCCCATTCCCATAGAGCCCTATGGGGCAAAAATGGGAATGTGGAAGGGCAATGGTGGAAGGGGGAATTACCGCCCCGCCAACCTTGGAATAGGGCGGTAATTCCCCTTTCCACCAAGGCGGTGCCGGTATTTTACCGGCATGAACCATGGCGCTTATAGCGCCATGGTTCACCGCCATACGTCTAACTGAAGACATGGGGGGTCATTACGAGGTTGGAGGTAAGGGAAAAACGATGCATGTAAAGGAATACTGCCATTGCTTACCGCTCTGGGCTATTACAAACTGCCAACCCGCTATTAGCGGCACTGTAAATAACGGTGCCCTTAATAGCGGCATGGGCGCGGGCACGCAACCCTTCATTCCAGCAATACCGGCATGGCATAAACAGGAGGATATCACAAGTCAGGCAGACATGCAAATAACGGCCTATTGAAGCCCAAAAAGTACCTTACAGGCATGAAGTTAATACCGGCATAGCGGACCACCCGTAAACAGCCATGTGCAGTGTTCCCAACTGCCACAGGTGCACACAATCAGCACAGGTGGAGGCAATATAGACTGGGCCAGCACAAAAGGAGCACACCCACCCCTTCCCACACCCAGTCACACACCAAAATGATTCCAATACTACTAGCAATGCTGGGGCTTGAGGACATGATTGCAGTGAAACTGCTGCAACAACAACAACAACAACAGGCAGCCCAGAGGAGACGCATGAGGAGAAGGAGGGTGAGGCAGGCCCAGCATGCCTCACCAGTACAGCCAGGGTTACCACGCAGGCAGCCCCCAATCCCTCACATCCGAGCCAGTCCATTCAACCTAACCCCTGAGCAGATCCACACCCTGTACCGTCTGGACCGGGACACCATCACCACCATTGTGGTCATGATACATGACGACATCGTCAGCCTGATTGAAATACGCACCGCCATCCCACCTCTACTGAAGGTAGTGGCTGTGCTCCACTTCCTGGCCACAGGCACCTACCAGCACACAGTGGGGCACATGCATGGCATACCACAACCATTATTCTCACGTACGCTGAACCAAGTGCTCGATGCCCTCCTGAAGCACACAGGCAACCACATTTTCCTACCACGGACAGCCCAGGAGATCTCCAACACCAAAGTTGGTTTCCATTCACTGGCCGGCATCCCTGGTTACATTGGCACCATCGACTGCACCCATGTTGAATTGGTGGTCCCACATGCCTTGGAGGCAGTGTACCGCAACCGTAAGTTATACCACTCCATCAACGTGCAAATGGTATGTGACCCAAACTAGATCATCACACATTGTTGTGCCCGATTTCCAGGATCAACCCATGATTCAATGGTCATCCGGAACTCCACGATACCATGCTACATAGAGCGACACGCAGGACACAGATCCTGGCTACTCGATGGGTTGCATGTCAGGCTCATGGCAATGCGATGTAGGTAGGTGATTTGGGGTGAGATGCATACTTCACCTGGCTGATATGGGGGGGGAGAGATGGGGGGGAGATGCATACTTCACCTGGCTGAGAAGGGGGGTGATGCATACTTCACCTGACTGAGATGGGGGGGGATGCATACTTCACCTTGCTGATATGGGGGAGAGATGCATACTTCACCAGGCTGAGATGGGAGGGAGAGATGCATACTTCACCTGGCTGAGATGGGTGGGAGAGAAGCATACTTCACCTGGCTGAGATGGGGGAGAGATGCATACTTCACCTGGCTGAGATGGGGGGGAGAGATGCATACTTCACCTGGCTGAGATGGGGGGAGAGATACACACTTCGCCTGGCTGAGATGGGGGGAGAGATGCATACTTCACCTGGCTGAGATGGGTGGGAGAGAGGCATACTTCACCTGGCTGAGATGGGGGGAGAGATGCATACTTTACCTGGCAGAGATGGGGGGAGAGATGCATATTTCACCTGGCTGAGATGGGGGGGGGAGATGCATACTTCACCTGGCTGAGAGTACCTGAGAGGATGGACCATGCTCCTACCCCAAAGTAGGCCAGCTTGCAAGACGTAAGCTGCCCTACCACGAAAATGATGCAGTGCAACAACCATGCCATAGCCATCAACATGTACACTGCACATAATCAGACCGTAGCCCCCACAACACAATCCAGCAATAAGCAATTAGGATGGCCAATGAACAGCACCAAATACCATCATCAAAAAGGACAGGTCTCCATTACTGCGTACAAAGGAGCCACATGAGGGCAAAATACATGAACACACCCCTACACCAACACAGAGGTCCACCAAAACAGCATGTCACCATTTGTCATGCATAGTGAGATCATCATGAGGCTGCCATCAACGGTGACAGGATGAAAGCATACAAATCACTGCACATCACCCAGATCATGGGAACAACCAGCCTGGACTACCACAGTGCATGAGCACTCCCAAAGAATTGCCCCCCCCTGCGCCCACTAGACGATGGCACGCACACCTGTCTATAAGAGGAATACACACATAGCAGTCACATCATGTGTCTCTATTCATGAAAGGATCTGTGGGTGCAAGCAGGAAATAAATGCATGCTATGGTGTCATTGATACAGGTCTCATATGATGTGAGGACATAATCATTATTGCCCACATGCAGGTGATGCAGGCTATCCCTTGAAGAGGTGGCCCCCGTCCGGAACCCGAAGAACAGGCACGAGGAGGACTAAAATCATGCGAATACACGTACCCGTGTGGTGATTGAGCAGACATTTGGCCTCTTGAAGGCACTGTTTCGCTGCCTCAACAGGTCTGATGGGGCACTCCTGTACGGCCATGAGAAGGTGGGCAAGATCATCATGGCATGTGTCATGCTACACAATATGTGCATCAGACAGAATGTGCCTCTGCCCCTTGACGCTGGACTGCAACCACCTGATGATGAGGATGAAGAGGGTGGAGATGGGGCTGAACTTCAGGGAGGCAGCGATGCACAGGAGGGACGTGCCATGCGTCCGACTCTAATTAACCAATGTTTCTAGCACACATGGATGGGGAGTGTGACATGGAGGTGGGACTCAGGGCACTGGGTGTGTCAGGAACATGGACACTGTGGACTGTTCACCAATAAAGCACACGTACACAATAAGCAATGTCCGCACATGTGAATTCAGATTTCACAACAGGTGTATTCAGAATATATAGCATATCAAGTGCACAAGCCCTACACTCCACACACCCTCTCTCCCCTCCCCTTCCCCCCTCAACTCCCCCACACACCCCTTCCCCCTCCCCCCTCAACTCCCCCACACATCCTCACCCCCTCCACCTCCCTCTCAACTCCCTCACACACCCTCTCTCCCTCCCCCTCCCCCCTCAACTTCCACACACACACACTCTCCCCCCTCCCCCTCTCCCCTCAACTTACCCACACATGGTGTGCTCTGGCATGCAACATAAGTCTACATGAGATCAGAATGCCTGGCTGAACCTACAGCCCTTCTCCTCTTCCGGCATCAGGAGGACCCCTGTCTGACCTACGCAGGGGGCTGGACTTAGTGGAGCTGGCATTTGAGGATGTCCCAGGTTGTTCTACCACCTGTGCCGAACGCATGGCCTCCATTGCTGCACCATTTGGGTGAGGACCTGCCTCACAGCTGCCAATTCACTGCATATGTCTTTTGAGGTGGTCTCAATTGCAAATTTGAGGGATGAAGCACATTCCCTTATTTCATCCCTTGCCCGGCCACATTCATTGATGTTCTGTTTCAACAGCCCTGTCAGTTCCTCCTGCCAAGTTTGGATTGCCCTGATCCCCTCTTGGCTGTTCTGGACACTGATGGATGTATGACGTGCTACCGACATGGTTGGTTCCTCATGCATGCTTGGCGTGGGGCTGAAACTACAGGGCCATGACTCCCCAGGAGACAGCTCATGGCTGTTGCTGTTGTGTATGCTGGAAGGGGAGAGGTGTGGTGACTGCGGGGGGCCTGTAGCGGTAGTTGTGGCATGTGTCAGACTATCCGCCTCGTCATCGGACACGGCTGCTGTGGCAGCTGTCTCCCCAACAATACTGCTGGCAGCCGATACAGTGCCTTCAGCCACTTGCTCCTGTGTGTGTGTGGCTGGTGTGGGTGCTATGGTGGTGGCTGTAGTGCACATTGGTGCTGTAGGTTCTGGGGGTGTCTTGCCCTTGTGTGGTAGTCCAGGTTGCCCTCTTCCCCTTGATGTGGAGGGCCGGTTAGATCCCTCATGTCCCTGGACTTCTTGTGTGGTGTTGCAGCATCCTCCCTGGGGTCCTGGTCATCGCTGTCTGATTGCATGCCTGTGGGGGACCAAGGGAGGGAGAGCATTAGTGATGGGTCAACATGCATCAGGCATGCACTGGGGTAGCTGCATTTCTATGGAATGGCAGTCGATACGCATTGGGGTAGTGACATACGGGTTGCTTGGCTTTTGGGTGGGTGATGCAGGGATGCGTCTGGGATGAAACATACATGGGGTGCATCATGCATGTCGACAAGATGGAGCTGTGCACTGCCTGTAGGCAGTCTTGCAAAATATGTGTCTGGTTGACCCTGCTTTTCATCATGGCACTGTCAGTTCAGGGGGACATCATTGTGTTGTTCTTAACAGTGTTTAATTTGGGACACCTACCTGCATCAGCCGATGATGGGCTCCTCGCTCCATGTCCCTCACTCCCTCAATAGCCTCCATCCCGATGGCGCTTGCACAGATCTCCTCCCAGGGTTGCATCTTTATGGGGGAGTCCGCACCTCCGCCTGTTGCCATCCCCTGTTTACGGTTGGCCACGAGGATGTTGCGTACGCGTAAGCGCAGGTCGCCCCAGCGCTTCCAGACATCTTTTCGGTGCGCGCGGGGTGGTGCCAAGGGCGCTCACTTTCCACGCCACATCCACCCATATCTCCTTCTTCCGCTGCACTGCAGGTCGAGACATGTTGGTGGAGAAGACGACATCCCCATTTTCTGCCAGCGTCTCGGCCAGCATGTTCAACTCCTCTGGTGAGAAGCGCTCCTTGCGCAAGCGCTCTGCACTTTTTTTGAGTGCCTTGGGCATTGTGAGATGCTGCAAGTAGAGGTAGAGGTGTGGTAGAGGTGTGGTGGTGATATGGGTCCTGGTTACAGAGGATGGCAATGGATTGTGTTTTTAAAGATGGCCGCCGTGCTCTTTCCCATTCCTGTGCGATGACGCTACTTCCGGTTCCGCTTATTAGCGGTGACTGCTAATAGCGGTCACCGCTAATGCCGATTGCTTGGATGGCGGTGGAGCTATCTGCGCTTCGCGTGATGATGGTAAGGGATATTTTTCACTCTTTAACGGCAGGGCAGTAAG
The DNA here is from genome assembly GCF_040938575.1 of Ambystoma mexicanum. Lineage (NCBI taxonomy): Eukaryota > Metazoa > Chordata > Amphibia > Caudata > Ambystomatidae > Ambystoma > Ambystoma mexicanum. The sequence goes on from NC_090937.1 coordinate 1,143,590,352, forward strand.
GTTGTTACCGGCATGGCGCAAAGCTCGTGCCCCCATACTCATAATCGGCCTCTAATAGCGGCCTTGTACCAACACGGACACGGTATTTGCTCCATGTCGGTAAGGGCCGTAACTTACCTCCAAACTCATAATGAGGCCCATGAAGTTGTTTACTTGACATGTTGCTGTAACTGGTCTAGGGAAACCAAAGCAGCATTTGGTGTAGTATTTCCCTTTGTTTTTGTATTTGCGATGACAATATTTCCCACATTTGTGTCTTTGAAATTGTAAAATTTGTGCATGAAGATCACTATTTGTTGCTTCTGATGGAATTTCACAAGTGACATATTTTTCGATAAACTGTAAAACAGTGGCATCACTGTCTTGACCAAATTAAGGAGCATCTTTAATCCATAAAAGCATGTGGATATGTGGTGCTCCTCTGGCTTGGTAATCTTTTCTCCAAAAGAAGTGATGCACTTCGAGTTGAGGAACAATTTTATTACAAATAAATTGTAACATGGAAATGATCCAATGATGGAAATATCTTATATCTAGAGAGCAAAGTTCTCTAGGTGTTGGTATATCTATGTTTGTTTTGTTTTTGTTTGCTATGCGTAGGAAATCATGTAAATCTTCCCATGCATATTCTGCACAACTTAATGTAACAAACCAAGTGGGCGGATCAAGGTTTCTTATCATACAACGTACAACTCCTTAGTGCCACACATGTTTGCTAACAGATTTGTAATGCTTGATTGTAGAACCTCATTTTTTTCTTGCACTTTTTGTAGTAATTGCGTAGCTGACATATTTTGAAAGTAGGTATCTGATTTCAATGTGAGTGCAACTCCGTAGCATAGAGTTGCTAGTTCACTTTCAAAGAGTAGGTGGAATATGTATTCCACATTTTGTCTAAATCTGGGATCATCAGAATACATTCGTAATGAGCGGTACTCTGATGCTATTATTTGAATGGGTCTATCATCGTGCCTTCCTCATTTCCCAGTAGGGTAGAGTAGAGGAAAAGCATGTGCTTCTATACTTTCTTCCCATATGCTGATTGGTGATCCTTTGGTTTGTCGCATTTGGTATGTTTCTAGGGCATCATCTATGGTGTTATTAGAGTGTAATGGATGAATTGCATAATGGTCTAAAATATTGGATACTGTAGCAGGATCTAGAAGTTCAAATTGACCAGTTTCTGCTGACTCTTGAATTATTTCAGTGGTTTTCTTCAATATTAATTTCTTTGTAGTATTCATTATTGTCTTTTAGATACTGCAAGGTTTGTCTAATTTTATGTAAGTCTACGAGTTGTTGCCAATTTTTATTTTGTCTTTTGTAGGTACACCATTTACTAAGACAATTAAAGATTGCTCTATTGGACGTTGCACTCTTATCAGTGTGCACATTTTCTTTGAGATCTAATGGTAAATAAACTACTTTGCCACAAATGCCTTTCAGTAATTCAGAGGGAGGTAATTTTGCTGTTTTTGGTTGATTATTAGGTGTATTATTGCTTGAAATGAGTGCACTGTTTGAATTATGATGCTCTCATATAAGTTGAGTTGTTGCACGGGTTTTGGTAGTGGGAATAATTACTAGTTATTTGTGATAGCACTTGAAGGAGTTTGGTTGTTTTCTAGTTTTGTAGTGCAGTAAGTGGAAAGTATTAAGGGGTCAATTATTTCATATTTGTTTTCTGCTATAAGGTAGAGAGCTAATTCAAACCATTTGGAATCTTCATTGTCTTCTATCTTGTATGTTACTTCTGCAGTTTTTGTGTTACTTTTATGAAAGGTTCTGCGGCAACACACACTCACATGGTTTGGTACTTCAGCATATGTACTTTTAAATTTTAATATTTCTTTTTGATATGTGCGTAGTAGAAGGTTGCCATCTGTACAACTGTTGCTAATCTGTTGTAAAGCTATTGCATTGTGTAAGTGGCTTTCACTTCCAAAATATTTTCTCTGGATATGCTCTATTACTTCGAGTAGGTCTTTGGCTGTACCATGTAGTAGATTGTTATTTAAATTGGCTAGTGCTAAAGCAGGACTTTTAGCATAGTACAGTTTATGGACTAGATTTCTTATATTTGAATGATGTGTTAATATCATTTTGATATGATGAAAGGTGCTTTTGCAAAAAGGTCCTGAAATGCAGGCTAATGAATGTCCTTGTAGTCCTGTGTGTTTGCTCACTGGACAGGTATCCATATTTTATAGTAGTTTCATTTCGATTTTGTCTTTGGCTTTCACATACTGATTGAGGAACTGGCGTAAAGATTTGAAAGATTTTTTGGCAATGTTACACATTGACGTGCATGGCCATTTGTATACTGGACGTTCTGGTTCAGTCAAATGGAGAGGTGATACTGACCTTTCTGCGGACATTTTTGTAATCAGTATTTCTTGTTGCATTATGGTATTAAGTTTTTCATACTCTGATCCACTGATATGTATGGCAATTGTGTTTGTATGCTTCTTCATTGAAATATGTTTCTGTGCTCGTGGTGCGACTCCATTCACCTCCACAGATATTTAATAAGTTATTTTTGTTGACATTACGTTTATTTAGAAGCCTTTTTTGTAATTTAGTAGTTAGTTTTGTTAGTGGTTTCATTCTGTTTAATACTAAATAAATAACTTCCTTTTGAGAAGGATTGCACTGTCTATCAAAGCTTCTAAGATTCATTTTCTACTGTAGGATTTCAGGTTTGCGGATGATTTGTCTCCTGTTTTTCTGTGGCGGAACATTTTTTCTAAAATTCTTTTTTTGGTATGGTTACTTGCCATGACATCAAGATTTATAGGAGCAGTGTTAGCAGTAGTGGTAGCTGAATTCTTGTTAATCACTTTCTGTTTTGTTTTACATTTTGAAAGAGGAGGCAACGTTATTGTACTGGAACTTGTTTTGTTTCGCTTAATGAGTCTATTAGAGCTTTTGTTTGAACTTTTTGTACAAATTCTGCTAGAGATGTATGCTTATTTTGGATACTTTTATTTTCATTTGCTCTACTTCTGCATTGCTTTCTACAGACGTGCTTCTTGGTAGGCATTCTTTGGTGTCTGTTGAAAAAAAAAGAAGGTATGGGTTGGGCTATTCTGCAATGTATGTGTGCTGTGTGCATGAGCGTCTGCGTATGATGGTAAGGATGTATGTTGTGGTGTGTGATTGTGCATTGGGCAGCTACAAGTAGCTGGGAAGGCAATTCTTGTATTTGTGTGTTACTATATTGGGGTTCAGATGACAGTACAAAGTAAGCTAGTGGTGAGGAGAAGCACTAATACTAAATCTAATGGTATAGAATTAAAACAGTTTTTTTCTGTAATACTAATTTTCTAGGGGCTGAGTTATGTCATTTGTGCGCCGAAAAAAGAGGATTTGTTTGCCATTCTGCCAGCTAATCCTTGTTTAACAAATGGGGATTTGTGGCCAGAATGGTGCACAAATCTCTGTTTTTTGGCGCACAAATTACAAGAATCAACCCCACAGTGTGTTTGAGTAACAGTTACAATACGATGGTAGTATTGTACTTAGTTTTTTTGTTTGGAATGAGCAGGTTTCTTCTAAGTTGTTGTCTGTACTTCAGATGCTGCAGCTTTTCAAGAGAGTGGTCTTCACTGCAATTGTAAAAGAAAGAAGTTAGTAATTTTGTGTGTTTATAGCACTGATGTTGATTTGTATGTTTTTGTAGTAGTATTCTTGTTTGATAACTGAACATAGTATGTGAATGCAGTTTTCTTTGACTATGTATAGGCTTTATATCTTACTTAAAATATGTTAGTTCAACATGCTTTGCAAATGAGTAGAATACTGTGTGTATGAAACTCAATTGGTTTGTTAAGGCTGTGTTATTGAATGTTAGGAGATAGATGAAATAATGAAATACTTATTTTGCAATTTTTATAAGATAAATGGCAGAAAGTGTATAGGCAAGCATGGAATGTATGCATTTGTGAAAGTATGGGTAATAAAGCTGAAGGATGTGATTTACAAGCAGTGGTGGTATTTCAGCTGGGAGTTTTTCAATGATAGTGTATATCTGTGTGAGTGTATGAAGATGCATGACCTTATCCTGGCTGTGTACAATTTTATAATAAACTAATAAGTGTTTTTCTACAATTATACTGTTATTTCTCCCATATTTTAATACTATAATGTTTTAGATAGCTGTGTCTGTAAAATAAAATGTTTAGATAGCAGACAGGTTTGGAAGTGACAGTTGGTTATAGCAGATGGGAAAAATTACAGTAAGTTTATTTTATAGGTTATACGGGTTAAGTGGCAGTTACTCTGTTTATATGCATTCATGAGAGTTGTACATGTACTGTACAGAACATATGCATACCTGTAGTTTGTATTCATGCATGTGAAGGGAATGGCACAGAAAGTGAAGTGGAAAGGTTAGAAGGGCTGTCCAAGAGTTACACAGTCCACGGACACCTCAGCTGTCAACGGACAGGACGTGCTACATCCAGGGTTTTTCAGCAAATCCAGCATGAAAAGGGGACTGTAGGGATTAGCCAATCAGGTGTTGAGGTTGTGGATTTGTGTTGAAAGATACTGGGCCGCATTACAAGTTTGGCGACAGCCATGGAGCTATTAGCTCCATGGCTGCCGCTAAACCGGGCTCCTTTACCGGGTTCCCTGAATGGGGAATTACCGGGTCATTCCGCGTTCGGAGGGCCTGGTAATTCCTCCCTCTGGGAACCTGGACCCGGACCTTCCCATTCCCATTTGAGCACCCATAGGGCTCAATGGGAATGGGCGAGGGAAATAACAACGGGCCGATTACGACTGACCCGTTGTTAGCTCCCTCTTCCCCTTGTGGGACCCGGTAACGATGCCTGGTTTTATCAGGCGTCCTTACCGGGTCCCGCGATGGGACCTCGTAATCAGGCGGTATGGTGTTAACGGGCCACCACCATTAGCGGAGCCCGTTAACCCATTCTGCCTGACTTGTAATGAGGCCCCATGTGTGTAGTAAAGGTGGCAGAGGTGGAGAAAGTCAGGGTGTTGGTGCTCGGAGATATGTTTGTGCATGGTTTAAAGCAGTATGCTCAATTTAGGCATGTGGCAAACAATTTTGATGTTAAAGGAGTGGAGGTCTTGTGGAGCACTGTGCCTGATTACAATGTACAGGGAATTGTTCAAGTTTGTGAAGAAATGGGCAGGATGAACAGTCCCCATGTGGTAGTTTTGCACAATGGTGCTTTCCATTTGGGCTATGTGAGTGCCCCTAGTGTGTTGGCAGATTTGGAACACTTGGTTCAAGAAGTAATGAACATCCTTCCAAATGCCAAAGTAATTTTTTCTGGATTAATACCTAGGGCAATATGGGACAATAGTTCTATTTTTTGTCCTCAGCAAAACATTGCTAGGTGTGCAATCAACTGAGGCATGTGTGCTTTCATGCTTAGAGCTGGTATGTTCTTCTGTAATAATGAGAATATTGATTCCAGTAATGCTGTTTATTTTAGAGAAGATGGCATGTCTTCTTTTATGGGAAATGCCATGCTGTTCTGCAATGCATGGGTTGCTTTGGAGAAGGTAATGTGAAGATTTTAGGAGTAAAGTAAGAAAAAAAAGAAAGAAAATAGAAAATAACAGGTGTCTGTCAAGCATCTGCAAAAAAACCCAAAAAAGGCTCTTTTCAGAGTCAACCTCAAAGGGGAAAAGGGGCACACTATTTTTTAATTTAAATACAGCACGCTTAGATTTTCGATATGTCCACGGACATACCGGTAGTCTGCGAACACCGCGTATTACATACAGGGATTTTGGGGTGGATAGTCATGCAAATGAGAATGAGCAAAGCAAGGGATTGATCAGTAAAGTTTACTGGGTGTGTTGTGTAAGGAGAGAGTTTGTTAGAAAGTCTTTTTCCTGAGAGAAGAACAGATAGCTATGGCTGTGTGTTTCAGAAAACAGATTATATGGATTTTGGGAGACTCATGGATACATTGGTTGGAGGTGCATGCAGAACGCTGTGGAGTAGCTTCAGGTCTTGGATTCCCTCATATGGAAGTGCACTGGCATGGAATGTGTGGAATGAAGTGGCTGGACGTGGTACCTCTCTGTGCTAGTTTGGAGACAAAGCATCATCCAGACATAATTATAATTCATTGTGGAGGGAACAGTTTAGGACATGTGTCTGGAATTTCATTGCAATTTGCAATGAAAGAAGGATTTGGGAAGGTTAAGGACATGTTTCCAAATTCCCAAATATGTTTTTCTTGTATTGCAGAGGGACAAATGCGGCTGCATTCTTCTTCATTTGGTCCACAAATGGAGAAAGCAAGATGCAATGTCAATCAGTGATGTCACCAATGGCATTTGTGATGTCATCTTTGATGTTGTGAATGTTAGTCTTAGCAATTCACGGTGGTGTTGCGAGTTATGGTTGCTTAGCTTACCATAACTTGCGAATTTCAGGGTTTTTTCGGTTTTACTTGGAACCATAACGTCCCTTTTGCAGAGTGTTTTCACTGAATTTCATAGGTTTTTAGTAGTGCAACTTAACCATAACGCCTCTTTAACAAAGATTTTTTACTGAATTTCATAGGTTTTTAGTAGCTCAACCTGACCATAACACCCATTTAACAAAGTTTTTTCACTGAATAAAGATGTATATAGCATGAATATGATAGGTGTTTACTAGTATTCCCTTAGTTTATATACATGTAACATAGAACATACTGAACCCCCTGGTAGTGATTTTGATGTCTGCAGACTGTGCGCAGGTCCTTGGACGGAAGCGGTTAACATCAACACTATCCAAAAACTCAGGGGGTATCTTACATTGTTGTATTATACCATAGAAACACTGAACAAGTTCAAAAAGCAGCACATAAACACATTGGGCCTCATTCCGAGTATGGAGGTAGTCATGGCACTATTTGCGCCATGACTACCTCCCATACCGGTACTGTGTCCGGTTTGGTGAGATGGGGACTTACCGGTCCAGTCCGACCTTGGCGGGACCCGTAAGTCCCTATTCACCAAACCATTCCCCATTCGAGCCCCCATAGGGCTCAATGGGAATGTGGAAGTAGCTAATAACTGTACTGCAATTTGCGGTACCGTTATTGGCTCTGATTTCCCTTAGCGGGTCCCTTCCTTAACACCTGGTAAAACCAGGCATTAAGGAAGGGACCCGCTAAGAGAACTTGTAGTAGGGCACAAAGGGATTACCGGCACCGATGTTCTTAATGGTGCCCGGTATCCCTTTGCGCCAACCTCGGAATGAGGCCCATTATATTTAATAATAAATAAGAAATGGAAACTGTATATGTAAAACATTAACCATCCTTTTAAATAGCATATGCACCAGAATGGAATAAACCAAAACAAAATAAAATAAATATGCCTTCAACATAATTACCTCACAGAAACTGCACAGCAAAAAGCAACAGCAGACCTACACAGCAGTAACAGCAAAACTTACCAAGAAACTAGTATGTACACTACATTTCTTTTATATATTGATCCACTTTCTATATTAGGTACATTAAAACTAATATTTTTATTTTTACACAGAAATGTCCAGAAGAACATTTCCTACGGGATGTAATGAGTGAAGACAGTGATACTAATGGTAGACACAACATTTCTCTATATAAGGCAATTAATAACCATTTTTTAACAGAGTCTAAAAATCATATACCGAGAGAGACATTAGAAAATACTCTGCAGCAAATGGAACTAAAAATGGATGTTAATGAAAAATGTCATTCTTATAAAACACTTTGTGGAGGACCACATAAAAGAAAACATTAAATATCTCCATGTCCCAGTCAACTATCCTCAAACCCTCCCCAGCTAGAAAAAAAAATAGGACTTCCATCCCTTCCTCGCCTCACATCCAACATGTCCAAACTGCTAATTCCCATGTATTTGTTTCAGTTTCTGCTTCCCCCTTTCCTGTGTTGTTAGCATATTCCTTGGTGTCTTATTCTTTTTAAAAAGGCACTTAGGGTGTCCGCAGACAGCACGGGTGTCCAGGATGTCGTAATGAACCAAAATGGGGGTGTCTTAAGGACACTATACCTGTTTGTACTGTTCGCAATCAAAATGGAAGTGTCCTTAGGGCACACAAGATGTCCGCCTGTCCGCAATAAACCAAAATAGGGGTGTCCTAAGGACACTAAATCCATCCACATGTCGGCAACTATTCAAATTAAGGTGTCCTAAGAACATCCCCCCTTTTCACAATGTCTGCAACCAGAATGGACAGGTCTGTAGAACACATATCCCATCTATTTGACTGCAACTTTCTGACGCACATTTATTTTATTCAGGGACTTGAACACTGTCCGTATCACACTCCGGGGTCCTGCGAACATTGCGCCTGTCCCTAACTGTCCGCCGCATGTGTGTCACACTTTTAATTATTTCGGGGACAGGAACACTGTCTGTAGAACACTCGCACGCATATACACAACAGACCCTACACATTTGCTGCCCTACGCACAGCCTTCCCATTCACTGACGTGTCCGCAATGTCATCATTTGACCGCACCCATGCTGAGCGTGTGTCCTTGTTCGCGGACAGCATCCGGGCCCCCGAACATGTAAAAAGTGCTTTTTTGAGCAATTCAAGGTATATTCCAGTAAAGGTTCACCATTGCACATGTCCCAGACAATGTCCCTGGCGATCTACATAGTTTTTGGAACTTTTTGAGCCCTTTTTTGGTGTTTGAAGTGTTCGTGGACAGCACGGGTGTCCACAAAGTGTGCGCCAGCACCTCTATAAAAGCCAACGCCCTGCAATTGCTCCTCATTGTGCTTCTGGCTACCTGACAGAGCATTGCTCCTGACCTGCATTGCCTGCATTGCTGGTGACTTCTGCCTGCTGTTCTCCAGATGGCAACCATGACTACTTTGGCTTCATCAGCACCCCACTCCCTCCACCACCACTACATCCGCAAAGGCCTTCAGAGGGGAACAGGCGTGAGGATTCAGAGGGGAGTGATGAAGAGGATGAATAGGATGGGGTAGTAGAAGTCCCTACTACTAGCACTCATTGTGAGTCTTGGGTGTGGTTGTTATTTACTCTTGATGGAGTGCCAAAAGCTTGGGTGAACAAGGTGATCTGCACTCAATGCAAGATGGTGCTGAGTCGTGGCAAGCCTGGTTAGTATAGCTATGGTACTACATCAATGAAGCAACACCTAAAGTAATTCCACAGTGGGGCTATTCGTAAGGTTGTACCTTGCGATAAACATTGTAGGTTGAGTTCCCCTGCAGCATCCTGCGTTTCTGCTCCTGCCACCACAAGAGACACTCCTGTAGACAGCATGTCCCTCCAGCTGCCTCCCAGACCATTCATGATGCTGTTGACCCTTACCTTTCGAGGGTCACAATATTGTGCATGTACTGCAATGCAGTACTCTGCAGGGGGAGAACCTTTGGAGTGCTTTCGAGACAGCGGTCAAGGAGCACGAGAAGAACTGCTACCTACCTCAATAAGGCCCACCCTACATCTTCATCTCTCCACGTGCCGTTTCTTATCACTGTGGTTGGTGTCCCTTCCTTACCCTCCTTTCCCCTCCTTTCCTTGTGTGTCATGTTTAAAAAACCCAAAAAATATAAAACAGAAAAAAGGCTCTTTTCAGAGCCGCCTTTCACAGTCTAAAAATAGAAGAGAAGTGCCAAATAAATGGTGCAGGGTCCTGTGCATTTTTTTGAAGTCCGCGGACAGTCATTTTTGGGGTGATGCCCTATCAGAACCATTGCACTTTTCGCTGGGAGAAGTGGTGGCTCTAAAAAGAGGCTTTTTGTGGTGTTTTTTTGTGTTTCGAAAACTACAAATGGTAACACCTACTGCAAAATGGAGTGGTATAATTCCAAAAAGGGTCCCAATACATTTTGTATATTTTGCAGAAAAATCTGATTGCCAGCATAAGTAAGATATACACCATCTCTGCGAAAAATGTGTGTGCTACGAAACATAGTATTTTCATTGTGAAAAGAGGACATACAAACATCTCTCAAAAAGGTACACACAGCATTATTGACATTGTGCCTCACTTTCTCCATTTGTGGACCAAATGAAGAAGAACACAGCCACATTTGTCTCTGCGCAATACGAGAAAAAATTACTCGGGAATTTGGAAACATGTCCATGATCTTCCCAAGCCCTTCTTTCATTGAAAATTTCAAAGACATTTCAGAGACATGTCCTAAACTATTCCCTCCACAATGAATAATAATAATGTGTGGATGACACTGTATCACCAAAGTAGCACAAAGAGGTACCAAATCCAGCCACTACATTTCACGTACTCATGGCAGTGCACTTCCACATGAGGGAATACACGATTTTCAGCCACTCCACAACGATCTGCATGCCCCTCCAACAAATGTATCCATGAGTATCCCAAAATCCAGATAATCTGCTTTCTGAAACACACAGCCATAGCTACCTGCTCTCCTCTCATGAAAAAGACTTTCTGACAAACTCCTTACACATCACACCTAGTAAACCTTATTGACCAATCACTTGCTCTGCTCAGGCTCATTTCCAAGGTTCTCAACCCCAAAATCCCTGTATGTAATATGCGCCGCCTGCCAACAATAGTGGTGTCCGCGGACAAATCAGAAAATCTGAGTGGGGGGAATAAAAATGTAAATAGTATGCCCCATTTCTCCTTTGAGGTTGGCTCCGAAAAGAGCCTTGTTTTTGTTTTTTAACGATGTTTCAGAAACACCTTTTATTTTGTATTTTTTTTCTTATTATTTTCCTCCATAAATCATCATATTAACTTCTCCAAAGCAATCCTTACATTCCAAAACAGCATAGCATTTCCCAAAAAAGATAAACACATTCCATCTTCTTTAAAATAATTAACATTAGCAGAATCAATGTTGTCATTATTACAAAAGAACATGCCAGCTCTAAGCATAAAAGCAAATATGCCTCAGTTATTTACACCCCTCGCAATGTTTTGCTGCGGACAAAAAACAGAACTATTGTCCCATATTGCCCTAGGTAGCAAACCTGAAAAAAATTACCTTAGCATTTAGAAGCAATTTAATTAATGTCTCAAACAAGTTTTCTAAATCTTAAAACAAAGTTGGGGCACTGAGATAGCCCAAATGCAAAGCACCACAGTGCAAAACAACCAGATGTGGACTGTTCACCCTGCACATATATTCAGAACCTCGTACAATTGCCTGTACATTGAAAGCAGGCACAGTGCTCCACACCACCTCCACTCCTTTAATATCAAAATTGTTTGCCACATTCCTGCATTTAGCATACTGCTCCAAACCATGAACAAACATATCTCCAATCACCAACATCCTGACTTTCTCCACCTCTGCCATCTTCACTACACACAGCCTCTTTCAATACAAACCACAACCTCAACACCTGCTTGGCTGATCCCTACAGTCCTATTTCCATTACAGATATGTTGAGAAGTCCTGTATGTGGCACGCCCTGTCCATGGACAGCCACAGTGTCTGCGGAGGGCGTAACAAGAAGGCAACCCTTCTACCCTTTCCACTTCACTCTCTGCACCATTTCCTTATTGGCTACTGTTAAGCAGTCACACAACCATCCACCAATCACATGCAAGAACTCTACATCTAACTCCATCATGACAGATCACCACTTTAGATGTACTATTGATCACTCTCAGTACAATTTGGCTGTGACTGCAAAGGATCTACAGCAACAACTACTATAAAACTCCCCAAGATTTCTACTTGCAGATTCATCCACATCCACATGCATGAACACAAACTACAGGTATGAATATTTTCAGCACAGTACATGGACAGCTCTTGTATGAATGCATATAAGCAAAGTAACTGCCACTTACCCTGTATATCCTGTAAAATAAACTTACTGTTATTTCTTCCATCTGCTATCATCAAGTGTCACTTGCAAAGCTGTCTGCTCTCCACATGTTTGTTTACACACACACAACTATCTAAAAAATGTCATATTAAACGATGAGAGAAATAACAGTATAATTGTGGAAAAAGGCTTTGTAGTGTATTATAAAATGCCACACAGCCAGGATGAGTACATGCATCTTTATTCAAGCACACAGGTAGACAATATCATTAGAAAGACTGTCAACTGAAACAACACCACTGCCTCTACATCAAATCATTATGCTTTATTTCCCACACCCTGTAAAAATAGCAATTACAAACATATGATTATTTCTTCTGTCTCCTAACATCCAATAACACAGCTATAAGAAGCCAAGTGTGCTCTGTACACTTACGATTATACTCATTTGTAAAGGACGTTCAACTAACAGATTCTAAGTAAAATATACAGGATGCACATAGGGAAAGGAAAGTGAATGTACATTCAATGCTCAGTTATCAGAAAACACTAATACTGCAAAAACAAAAAAAAACTATGTCTTCATTATCAACAGTGCTATACACACACATATTTACTAACTTCTTTCTTTTACAATTACAGTGAGGAGCATTCTCCTGAAAAGCAGCAGTGCCTGAAGTATGAACAAGAATTTAGAAGAAACCTACTCTTTCCAAATAAAAAAGTACATGCAATACTACCATAATGTTTTAACTGTTACTCAAACACACTAGATTTCTAGTATTGTAGAACAAACAAGTGTATTCACCCTGTACCATTAGATTTAGTATTAGTGCTTCCCCTCACCAGCTGCATACGTTGTATGGTCATCTGAACCCCAGTACAGTAACACAAACATACAACAATAGCCTACCCACCTTGATGTAGCTGCTCATTGCACAATCACACACCTCCACATACATACTTACCATAATACTCAGACACTCATGCACAAAGCACACATACACTGCACAACAGTCCAACCCACACTTTCTTTTTTTCTCCAACAGACCGCAAAGAATGCCTACCTAAAAGCAACTCCATAGAAAGCAACACAGAAGTAGAGCAAATAAAAATAAAAGTGGCCAAATTAAGTGTCCCTATCTAGCACAATTTGTACAAAAAGTTCAAACAAAACAGCTAATACAGTCATTAAGCGAAACAAACCAAGCTTCCAGTACAGAAACTTTGCCTCCTCTTTCAAAATATAAAATTAAACCGAAAGTGATTAACAAGACTTCAGATACCACTACTGCTAACACTGCACCTATAAATCATGATGTAGTGGCAAGTAACTATACCAAAATAAAAATTATTTTACAAAAATTGTTCTGCCACAGATTCCTTCAGAACCTTATAAAAACAGGAGAGAAATCATGCACAACCCTTAAAACCTACCGTAGAAAGTTAATCCTAGAAGAACTCATAGACAGTGCAATCCTTCTCAAAAGGAAGTTATTTATTTTAGTTTTAAACAGAATGAAACCACTAACAAAGCGAACTACTAAACTACAAAAAAGACTTCTTAATAAACGGACTATCAACAAAAATAGCTTCTTAAACATTTGTGGAGGTGAATGAAGTCGCACCACGAGCACAGAACCATATTTTAATGAAGAAGCATGTAAACAAAAGCAAACAAACCCAATTGCCATACATAGTAGTGGGCGAGGGTATGAAAAACTTAATAATACCATTATGGAACAAGAAATGGTGCTCACAAAAATATTCCCAGAAAACTCAGTATCACCTCTCCATTCCACTGAACCAAACCATCCAGTCTACAAATGGCCGCGCACATCAATGTATAAAATTGCCAAAACATCTTTCAAATCTTTACACCAGTTTACACCAGTTCCGCAATCAGTATGTAAACAGCAAATACAATTCAAAAATGAAACTACTACAAAATATGGATGCCTGTCCAGTGCGCAAATACACAGGACTACAAGGACATTCATTAGCCTGCATTTCAGGACGTATTTGCAAAAGCACCTTCCATCATATCAAAATGATATCAACACATTATTCAACTATAAGAAATCTGGCCCATAAACTCTACTATGCTAAAAGTCCTGCGTTAGCACTAGACAAATAACAATCTTCTACATGGTACAGCCAAACAACTACTCGAAGAAATAGAGAATATCCAGAGAACATATTTTGGAAGTGAAAGCCACTTACACAATGCAATAGCTTTACAACAAACTAGCAACTACTGTACAAATAGCAACCTTCTTTTACACACTTTCAAAAAAGAAATACTAAACTTTAAAAGTACATCTGCTGATGTACCAAACCATGTTTGTGTGTTGCCGCAGGACTTTTTATAAAAGTAGCACCAAAACCTGCAGTTTATCTAAAAATATGTCACTTGTGAAATTCCTTCACAAACAACACATAGTGACCTTCATACACATATTTTACACTTTCAAAGACACACAAGTGGGAAATATTGTTGTTGCAAATATAAAAATAAAGGAAAATACTATACCAAATACCGATTTGGTTTCCCTAGATGAGTTACAACAACAACAGCAGGTCAAGTAAACAACTTCATGCCTTCAGTTAGACATAGTGTCAAAGGTAAATCAACCTAAGAACACATAGTACATAAAAAGAACAGAAGAAACACAATATATCAATGATTACAATGCAATCATTGCCCTCCTATGGAATGCAAACATAGATGCGCAGTACATTGCAGACAATTCCACTGTAATTGCAATTCCATTGCAATTGATATGTCACAGCATACTTAACCAAAGCAGAAACAACAGAGCTTCAAGACCTCTAGGATGACATATCATCTGACAAAACACTGTCAGAGAAATTGTACAGCTTAAATGCTCTCTCATAGAGAATGTGACTGCTATAAAGCTGCAGACCATTTTACTGGTACTGCCTTGTATGGAAAATGTGAAATAATAGTATGGCTTAGTCTTGGTCCTGCTAAATGAAGAAAAAGAGTTTGCAAATCATATGAGGACATGGAGACAATAGCCAAAAATGATCCCAATAGCCAACACATTTTGAAAATCAATTTAATAGACACATACAACCCAACCAGGAGTACCACTTTGGAAACCATGTGTCTCTACCACGTAGCCCACAAATTCACATACAAAAATAATATAAAACCAGATGAAAAGAAAGGTAGATACAGAGTGGCAAATTGTGAAGGCAGCTTAGTGAAACTTACCAAAGAAAGCTTAATAAATCATATCAAATTGTCATTAAAAACTCCTCAACATAAAGAATTGTATTACATGTCTCTGCTAAAACTTTTGAAACCATTAAGAAAAGAAGAAGAGTTACTAGATACCTATGACTCCTATGAAGACACTTTCAAAGCAAATGAAAGTACTGTAACAGATGTAAACTTAACACACTACAAAACAATGTTGCACAATAAACAGCAACACCAAGAAGAGCTCCAGGCCCAACTAGATGTGGACACTCCCCACAGTAGTCAACCTTCTGTAACAGGAAGCCAAGAACCACTTCGACAGCCACTAATAGAAAATGAGGCAGAATTAGCCATGACAGAAGTAGAAAATACCATGTGTCAGTATGAACAATCTACAAAAGACTTCGTACTAAAATCACAACTCAACAATGAGCAGCGCAGCATTTTCCAAGAAATAACAAAACAAATTAAACATGGTTTGCAACATGAAAATAAAAACTGTACCTGCTAAGACTACAAACCTATACTGCTGTATGTCAGTGGTCAAGCTGGTTCAGGCAAAACATTCTTAATCAAAATCATCAGCAAGTTCCTCCAACAATTGACAAACAACTCAATTAAAAAAAAAGGTAGCAGGCGCTCCTCTCCAGAAAGAACATGGCATGATAACCTGTTCTGAGATGAGAGTTTGCAGCACACGCTTTTTGCTTACTGTACCTTTCACAGATGGAAAATATCCATTTGCATATCAGTCTTTGTCCCACCCACATGGGCAGTCCAGCACCGAAATGCTATGGCAATTCCTCTCTGAACAAGAGTACCAACAGCGACCCGATACACATGTTTCAGCTTTGTTGGGCCGCATCAGTGAGGTGAAGCTGCGCCTCTCTGAGCACAGTGAGCAGGGAGTCCATGTCTGGTTGCCCCCAGGTAACTTAGGGTGACCAACCCAAAGTTCCTTGCAAATATTTACAAAAAAAAGGTAGCAGGCGCTCCTCTCCAGAAAGAACATGGCATGATAACCTGTTCTGAGATGAGAGTTTGCAGCACAAGCTTTTTGCTCACTTCACCTTTCAAATATGGGAAATACCCATTTGCATATCAGTCTTTGTCCCGCCCATATGGGCATTCCAGCACCGAAATGCTATGGCAATTCCTCTCTGAACAAGAGTACCAACAGCAACCCCATACACATGTTTCAGCCTTGTTGGGCCTCATCAGTGAGGTGAAGCTGCGCCTCTCTGAGCACAGTGAGCACGGAGTCCACATCTGGTTGCCCCCAGGTAACTTAGGGTGACCAACCCCAAGTTCCTTGCAAATATTTTTTTAAAAAGGTAGCAGGCGCTCCTCTCCAGAAAGAACATGGCATGATAACCTGTTCTGAGATGAGAGTTTGCAGCACACGTTTTTTGCTCACTGTACCTTTCACAGATGGGAAATACCCATTTGCATATCAGTATTTGTCCCGCCCACATGGGCATTCCAGCACCGAAATGCTATGGCAATTCCTCTCTGAACAAGAGTACCAACAGCAGCCCATACACGTGTTTCAGCCTTGTTGGGCCTCATCAGTGAGGTGAAGCTGCGCCTCTCTGAGCACAGTGAGCAGGGAGTCCACATCTGGTTGTCCCCAAGTAACTTAGGGTGACCTCTGCGACTCCCACTCCCTGTCCATCCTCCCCTCTGACCCGACTCACTCTGCAGGGCACACACTCGATGTGTTGATCTCCTCTGACCACTCCTCTCTCCTGGAGCAATCGCTCCCTCCTCTCCTCTCATCTCTCCCTCTCTTCCCCCAAGCCAAGCCTACCCCAACACTGCCACCTACCTTCTT
Source organism: Ambystoma mexicanum (assembly GCF_040938575.1). NCBI lineage: Eukaryota > Metazoa > Chordata > Amphibia > Caudata > Ambystomatidae > Ambystoma > Ambystoma mexicanum. The sequence continues at coordinate 1,143,607,212 of NC_090937.1, forward strand.
GGAAATCCGGCACATGAAGCGCATGTCAGTTGAGGCTTTTGCTGCCACTTTCTCTCCTCCCCCCTCCATCTTTGGCTATCTCACATCTTGACACAGCCCTGTCTCTGCTCTACTCTTCAATTTCTGATACGCTTGATGCTCTTGCCCCTGTCACGAGGATCCGTTTGAAGTCCAAAGCCAAGTGCAATTCCTGGTATGACTCTGACCTAGCTACACTTAAGCAATAGTGCTTCACAAACACTGGAGTCATGCCAGGGTCCGTGGGAATTATTGTTGTGTGGATGTCGGTGCGACAACAGTCATATGAGTCCAACACAAAGAGATCTTGAAAATCTAAGAAAACTTGTTTCAATTTTTGCTTTCGCTCCAGAGTCTCACAGGCATCGGCTAGGTTGATTCTCTCTTCAACCATCTGCCTGAAGCCTGGAAAGACTTCCGGTTTTTCTATCTCAGCGACCTCCCATAGCTGGGTGGAGAAGTCCCTGGTCAAAGTGCTGATTTGGACTGATGGCTTCAGGTGGGCAAGGCAGTCCTCGTGTACTTGGAAGATCACCTCATCCCTCCTGAAGTCACAGGTCACATCTTCTTTGCCATAAGGGCAGGAAGTGTACACCAGGAAATTACCCCCATGCCGGGTGAAGATCCTGTCTGGTGTTGCGTCATCATCTCTATCACTGTCAAAACATTCCTTGGGGATTGGTCCTAGCAGTTCATTACCTAAATCTATGGAAAAATGTAGGTCATCAACCGCCATTCCAATAATGGTGTCTGTGGCCAGAGTGATACTCTTTAAGTCACTGTTATCCACTTCTATTGGAATGGTGTCATGTTCTATGTTGACTAGTGGTGTTGGGTTTACCCCCAACTCTTGCTTTTGGAAATGAGCATTAAGTTGAATATAGGCGGCAGGGTTTCAGTTTCTGTCCTCTTTTAATTTTCACTTCCAGTGAGAATTGTCGGGTCCATTCTGAGATGGTGACTTCCTCTCCAATCTGAATTTCAACTGCATAAGGCAGCAGTTGAGCTGACCTAAATGCCTTCTCTGGGTCATCAAAGTCCATGGGATTACCCGTTAATCGGGACAAAGCTTTGAAGTTTATTAGGTCCAAGCTAGTGGCAAAGCGATTGAGAAGGTCACTGCCTAGGTAAAATGTGGCAGGGACGTCTCGCACGACCCAACAATTCTGGACTATGCTCTTGTTGCCTATGGAAATTTTGAGCATACACCTGCTAGACAGGAGATATTTGGAATCAGGTGTTTCCAGGTCCATTTCCCACTTGTCTATCAGTTTAAATGTGGCAATGTCTGGATCTTTTGGGAGTTTCTGGAACATGGCTTCGCTGATGAAGCTCTTGTCGTTGTCCACACACACTTGGGTGAGAACAGAATCCTTCCCTTCATTTAACTGAATAGGGATGAACAAATGCTCTCCAATTTTCTGAATATCAGCCCAGCTTTGAGCTGATTTTTCATCTTTCTGGACTATAGGAGTGGGATTTTCTTATTGTGAATTTGTAAAGAATTTCAGAGTGTTTCCTTCCAGTGTGGAATGCCACCTTAGACTGGCAGGAAGGTTGATTTTCAGAAATAGAGAGGCCTCACCATCACCAGTTTGTTGTTTTGCTGCAATTACTGTCCCGTCTGGGATTTGACTATTCTGGAAGTGAAATTCTATTTGGTCAGATTTTTGTTCAACCTTGTGGCAGGTGCCGTTTAAACTAACATGGTTGACACTATGTTTCAATTTTATATGTCTGCTAGTCTGGGTCCAGAGGGCCTTGTTTACGCAATTTATGAGGGGTGACAACCTTTGTAGGATGTCATTCCCTAGTAAACAAGGTGTGCCCTCTGGATTCACAACTATGACCGGGTGTTTCACCTTGTGTCGCCCAATTTTAATGTCCAAATCCGCAGTCCCCTCAACAGGAATTTCCTTCCCGTCGAAGTTCTGAAGTTGTCTAGGAAGAGAGGTGAGAGGAATTTGGTATTTCTCCCCCCTTGTCGAATTCAGTTAATCAAAGGCCCTTTTTGACAGAAGGGTAGCTTGGGATCCAGTGTCCACCAGTGCCAAAATTGTACATTGCCCCTGTATTTGGACCGGGGCATAGAATCTTCCCTCCTTATCCTCAAGGGGGCAGAGATAATGTACATTTTTGGACAACTGGTGGGTTAGTTTTTTGGCTTTGGACACTGACAGGAAGGTGATTTGGGCAGGATTCTTTTTGGAGTCTTGGGAATCTGGAAGAAAAAGGTGACAGTTAAATATGGGGGAAGTTTCAGGTTCTTCTGGTTCTGGTTCTGGGCTCCCCCCCCTTTTTGAAGGCAGTCATCAGGATGGGTTTGAACCAGGGGATTTTCATGCTGGTGATTCTGGGGTTTGATGATGAGTGGTGCTAAGTCAGTCCCCACATCTAACCAGTCTGGATTTGGATCCCTTGGGACCCATTTTTCTTTGGGAGGAGTTCCCCCATCTTGGAAGGAGAAGATCCTTTTCCCAGGATCCTCTGAGGATGCCCCTCCTTCAAACTGGAAGACTTGTACCTCCTCCACAAAATGGGTCTTTTTGGGCTCTTGATTTCTCCTACCAACCCTCTGTTCCTTGCGTGGCAGACTTTCGGGAGCAGGAGATTTTGGTTCCGGTTCCTGGGTTTCCGGGGGCTTTCTACAAGTGGGGATGGAAGCTTCATCCAAGGCTTTACACCCCCTTTCCCCTTGTGCCTTCTCCCTGGGAACCGGTGAGTTGTCGGGGTTCTTCCCCGTCAGTGCTCTTGAGCACCAGATCTTGGATTTGAGGCATTCTGAGCTGCCATGCTCGTCTGAGGGTTCTGTTGAGCCCTCAGCATGTGACCCAGATCCTGTGCCATGTTGTGGACCTGGCGCTCTAGTTGTGACACCCGTTCTGGCTGGTACTGGGTCCTTATGTCTCCCCTGGGTTGATCCCGGGAAGGGTAGCTATACCTTCTCCCAAAATACCCCTTGTTAGGAAAGTTTGGGTACCCTTCCCCCCTGACCCCCCCTCTCCCGGATTGGGCTTTCCGGCTCAGGAAAGTGGGGATAGATGGATGGATTGTTTTGGGGATTAAAGTTTGGTGGGTACCTAGGAAAGACATTTTGTCCGGTATTTGGGGGATTACTGCCCTCCTGGGGAAAGTGAGGAGGGGAGTTCCCTGGGTTTCCTGCTGTCTGGTTGGACCCTCCCCTTGGGCTGGAGTAGTCCATACATAACCCAGGATGGGTCTATTGCCCTTGTAGCGTGGGCTGATGTAGTCAAGGGTGTTAGGGGTCCCATTTGTGGGGTTACCTCCTGGCTCCATGTTTGTGATTGGCCAGAGGGCCTTCTGGGTTTGGGGTTGTTTTGATTCTGTGCAGGCAGGTTTTTAGGCCTCCCCATCTCTAAATCTTAAATGGGGGCAACCTTCACCTCTGCCACTTTAGCAGCAGCAGGGGTGTTGGTTGTTTTGGGGCTTTTTCCACTATTTTTATTTTCCACTGGCTTTTGCACCTCATAAATACGCGTGGCTTGTCAATGACCAAGTCTAGTGATCTTTTCTCATGAAAGTCCATCACTAGCTGGGTCATGATATACCTAGGGAGAGCAAGAAAGAAAGTGTTTACAAATTCTTTGCTGTCAGTGTGCACCCTTTTCGTGGTCTGCACAAAGGCACGTTTTAACTCCTGAACAAATTCTTGTGGGGCCTGATCTTCCCCACATTGTACGTTATAAGCCACCTTGCAAGCCTCCTGGGGGTTCCTGTGAATAGAAAAATGTTTCAGGATGGCCGCCCTATAGGTGGACCATCTGGAATGATTCTGATCCTCCATCCCTGAAAAGAAGCTGGAGTACTCGGGAGAAAATGTCCACTTTACATATTGACTACAGCTTTGGCTGTCCTTCAAATGGAAAGTTTCCATCATTTGTTGAAATAGCTCAAGGTGCTCCCAAACCGAAGATTTTGCATTCTTGTGATAGGGCATGATGAAGCTCCTAATGGCTTTTATTTGTTTCAGGGACCCTGGTCCACTCATCCTCTGACTCAGAGGCACTGCTACCAGAGGTGCCTGTCTGGTCCTCTAGGCTCTCCCGGATTCTGCGAGCTTGGGAATGGCTGGCAGAATGTGGGGGCCTAGTTTCTTGGGAACTGTGGCGCTCAGAAGAGTCTTCTGACTCTTTATTGCTCCCATGATTGGCTGAGTACCCCCCCCCACTGTCCTAGCTGGGAAGAGGTTTTCAGGATGCCCCTAGTGGGCCTACTCTCATGGCGTTCCCCACCAAATTTTACCATCTGATCTCTCGGTAAGTTAAACTTTTGAGGATCCATTTCTCTGATCCTCCTCTCATTAGAGTCTCCCTGATCAGAGAAGATGGCCCTAGCACTTGGGAACCCATACACAGATTCCCACCCATCCATTCCTGGGAGGCGCTGATCTATGAGCCCCATATTCCCCATTGGGTTGAAGTCTGATCTCCCCGTGCCCCTTGGTTCACGTGCCTCAGTGGACAAGGGGGAGGCAGAGTCCATGGAGTTGAAGAGATGAAAGTCTCTGGTACCAGGGTTTCTGAGGTTATGCTCAGGTGTTTCCCTCTCCCAGCATACCTCATCTCTCTCAGCCCCTACTCCCTGTTGCCATGCAAGAACCTGGCCCTTTTGTTCTTCTATCAAGGCCTTAATAGTCTCTATTAGTCGTTCCTGCATAGCTACCTGTCTGTGGAGCCTGTAATTTTTCTCACAGAGAGCCTCATTGTCTCTCTGTGCTTCATATGTAATTTTGGAGTATTGGGACAGTTTTTGCTGCAGGAGGGTTACTCCTGAGTCCTGTCCTTACTGGCCTGGTCCTTCGTTGCTAGAGCATCATCCACCCTCCTGGTGTGCTCTAACAGTTTTTCCTGGTATTTTTGGAGCTCACCCAGTCCCTGAAGGGTGAGGTGATTTTCTTCCATCTTGGTTTTCAAATAACTGACCTCCTGGCCCAAGGTGTCCCTTTCCTGAATTAGAGTACCCCTCTGTGCAGCCAGATCGTCCCTTTGTTTTTGGAGTGCACCAGCTTTCTGGCGCTCTTCATCAAATTCAGTTTGGGAGTCAAGGTCTTTCAGAATTAATTTATTATTTTCCTCTTTTGAGGATTCTAGGCAATTTTGCAGGGTGACTATCTGTTCTGCACAGACTCTATTATAGTTCAATTGCTGTTCCAGCTTTTGTTGGCTCTGTAGTATAGAGTCCAACTTTCTTGGCACTCTGTTTGCAGCACCAGTACCTTGGTATCCTGCTCTACCTTCTCTTGCTGTAGGATATCCAGATCTCCTTTTACTTTTATCAGGTACTGTCTGGTTTCATTTTCTGATTCTAGGCTCTTTTGTAGGTAGCCTTTGCTCTGCACAGTCCAAATTAGTTTGTTTTTTTCTAATGATTGTAGTTGCCTGTTTGTCAGATCTAGGTTTTCGGCACATTTCTCCTGTATTGCTCCAATGTGGAGGTACAGATATGCCGCTATTTTGGCAATTTTACTTTGCTCTTCTTTTACCTTAGGGGCCATGTACAGTTCACTCAGTGCCATGTGTAATGGACACTGATCCTGCCATTTATCTAATCTGGTGGCAGTGGCTTGTGCTTTCATTTCCTGCAACCAAACATTCTGATCCTGCTCTGTCCATTCACCCCTGACAAATAATTTGTACAGTCGGTATTCTTTTGCCATATTAATTTCTACTGGGATCACCATTCCGGAAATATTAATTTCCTTTCTGATTTACAGGAGTTATTTTATTTTTGCAAAACAGGCCAACTGCTTAGAGCGTTCCTATTGAAGGGTGATTTTACAATGTAACACAGTGTGGTAGCCCAACAGGATTTATGTACCCCGTCATATAGCACGCTGTATTAGACTGTCACAAGTTGTATGTCTAATTCAGAAATCTTGTGACGAGCCCCTAATCTGTAAGTGATTTCAATCCAGCACTTCACCTAAGTCAATGCATAGCGGGTAATGCACAACTGAAATCCATATTGATTTATTTGTGTCTAAAAGTTCTTTTATTCTGAACGATGTGCCCCTCTCTTGGAACCCCCCCGGTCACACTGAACCAGGAATCAGGCTGGTTTTCAAAGTTAAAATATTTATTTATATATTCACAATATAATCACACTATTCTTTATGGGGATACAATAATCACCAATTGGGTGATGTCACACTAAGCAATCTCTTTAATCACAAGGAGTAATAATGAGCAAAAACAATACAGCACAGCAATAATACTTTTGTGGGTGTGGGTTCAAATCAAATAGCAATGTGTTTACTCTTTCCACCTGCACGCCCCTCAGTCCCCCAATATGCAATGTAGAGCGATAGGAGGAGACAGAACAGGTTTCAGGAATGCAGAATTCAAATACAAGGTCAATCCCAATTTCCCCCCAGCAAACACAAGAGAGAAACAGAGATGATTGGCCAACTGTTAATATGGTTTTAAAATTGTCTTGAATGGAATGGGTAAAACACTGAATATGGTTTAAATCACTGAAATTGTTTAAATTCTAATGGGAGCCGCTTTATATGGTTGCAGACAAACACTAGCAATGATTTGACACCAATAAGCAATGTGCAAACTGAAATTTGAGGTCGGGTGCAATGAAAAGCTATTTTACACGTGTAATATTTTGCCAAAACTAAAATTTGCGGCAAACTTTTTTGTGTGCTGTAATCGCGATTGCAGGAAAACTATCGGGATTTTAGTTTCTTTGGAAAGCTGTGGATGTTAGCTACAGGCAGACATTTAAATTTTGTTTCTATCATACAATCTGAAGAAGCTATGGACGTTTTCGGGAAGGTCATTTTTTTAAATATGCACCAAAATGAGAAAACAGGGATGCGCTTTCAAAAGACAAACAGGATTTCTTTACACTAGGGAATGACTATGAAGAAGCACATACTACTTGGGAGCACAGCTCTAGACCAGGACACCTCTGGATCAAGTTTTTCCCTGCCAAGGAGTTTGCCTTCTTCAGATGAAATATATCAGTGCAAAGATATGTTTAACAATACTATTACAGACGGAAGGTAGTAGGGATAAGATAAAGAGTTCAGGCAATTCAAAAATATTTCTAGCCATGCAGTTCTGAATACAAGAGAGGATGGATTTAGATAGGGATTGCTCTGGACAGTACATAGGCTAGTGACAGTCCTATACTATGGATATTCACTATATATGTTTGAACAGAATCGTCAGGAATTCTGGTCAGTCAAGATTTCTGGACAGGAATTCTGCTGGGCACACCGGACTGGACAGGGTCTGCAATCAGAAAGGCACTATGGTCACCGCATGACAGGGTTGGACATGATAGGCACAGCATGGCACAGGATTGGGTTTAATCTGCCCTTCTCGGTTCTGAAGATAATTATTTAGCAGGAACGCAGTTACAGCATAGCCCAGCTGCTTCTTTGGTTTCCCCTTTAAGTTTTTGGGATTCTGGTTCTAGAAGTTTAAGGCCTAGCAGAGAATGGTTATAGAGTGGGCCTTTCTGCTTTGCCAAGGTTCTCGAGTCTGGAGCAAGGAATATTGATGGATCTTCTTCAGGGTGCTTCGCCAGGATCAGGATAGTGGTTGGATCTGTGTGTGTCTTTCTAAGTCCTCAGCTGTCTCTTTTTATGCATTTGGTAAAGGAGTGTGTATGCTAGATTATCCTAAGTGCACCCCCTAGGCTGGCTATAGGCTAGAGTCTCCCCTCTCACTTGATTGGAGGAGAAAACAGGGTGTCACCATGATGATGTGGGTTTGTGAGTCAGGGAATCCTCCCTCTTGGCTTTTGAACATGAAATCTAATTTTAGTATAATGCATATTTACAATTTTGCAAACTTCATAAATATAACATATCTAGATCACATATTTTGTGCAGCAAATGCTCTTCCAAGCCCCGTCATTGTAGGATCTTGTGTCGGCTTTTGACAGAATTCTGCCCTTTTGGGCCAGATCAAAATATCTAGTTTATCCGAAAATTTGTACAACTGTACGCATTGTATCTGGGCATAAGCGTGTGAAGTTTCATGCCTTTGACATCATTACATTTGGTATAAAACCAAAATGTCTACAGTTCCTTCCCAGAACATAGCACAGAGTTCTGACTCCTCTTAAAATGTGCAGCGGAAAATTAGGTTCAGAAGTCCAGGGTTTACATATTTTTTACAATTTTACACAGTAAATTATCAGTCTTTTTAGAAATATGCTTTTTTGTCCATTGTGAATCAACAAAAGGTTGTCTGTCACTGCCTCCTTCTCCTTCTTGCAGCTCAGAAGCAATCTCCGCCCCCTTCCTTCTGGCAGAGGCCATTTACGATCCTTCCTGATTAGCATCTCCTTGCCTTGGGGGGAAGTCCATTGTGCTCTTTCCCCAAGCAGCCCAAGTTCTCCTCCCCTCTTAATCAACACAAGGGTGTGAGTTCCTGGTCTAGAGAGCAGAAGGGAGGTGCCTGGCCCTGTCAGGGAAGTTGTTTATGGTTTGGTTTGGAGTCAGGCTTCATTTTAAATGTCATTTTGTTGCAATTTTCTTTGTTTAAATAAATTTGTAATTTTACAACAAGCAGCTAGAACACTGATTCCAGACTCTAAACCATGAAGTTTAAATAGTTACAACCTAGGTTACTCTTGATAACAGGTCACTTAGATTTTAGACATTAGATCAAGCTTACAGTTTTAATGCAGGCTTTTGAAACAGTCATTCAGGCGGCCGCTGGTACTGTGCCCAGATTTTGACAGATCCCACAGGCAGGCAAACTGGTGCTGTTGGTGTTTTGATGACCAATTCAGCTTTCTAGGATATTGCAATTTCACAATGATTTCTTGAATTCAATAAAATGTGACACCCAGCAAGAAGATTGGATGTTTGTGGGTGTTTTGGATCAGCATTCTGTATTTTCAGCAACCAAGAAAAGATTTAAAAACAAGATTCCGGATTTCTTTCAGCAAGCACTGCTTTTCATGTAGTCTCCGTTTTTACTGGTTGGGCAGCCCAATGACATGTTTCAGGATTGAGGTCTCCGTTCCACAACTGACAACATGCATGGTAGATTTGGCAGCCATCTTTTTGTGCTTTTTAGAGCGTATTTTCCATAGGTTTTGACGCGCATAGGGGTTTTGCAGCCATTTTGATGATTCTGGTACCACCAGGACACAGGGATGCCGCAGGGCAGAGCATAAGTGGGTTAATACATCCTACAGGGAGATGACTGCAGGTTTGTACATTTGTGAGAGTAGTTGGTGTTCTGATATGGCTTCCTTGGTGGGGGTTTTTCTGATACAATGCTCTAAAGCTCTTTTGTTTCTCCTTAGCTCTACAGGTTCATGATGGAGCCAGGAACAGCTATGCTTGGGTTTGGGGGTTTTCTGTTTGAGAGGGGCTATTTCATCAATGGCTATTTTCAAACTTGGTGGTAATATTGTGATATATTACTTGGGTGGGAGGTAGTATGAGGTTGGTTCAATAGTAGTTGGTTGAGTATAGCCGATAGTTTATTTTGGGTAAACTGGCGTGGGTTCCTCACTAGGACAGGGATGGATGGTACTGCCAGTGTTTTTGGGAGCTAGTGCCTGAAAGGTTAAAACTAATTAAGAAATGGTCTGACCAGAACGTTACTGATGTCAACAAGTTTTATTTTGGTATTCAGAGTTAATATCCACTCAAAGGTTCTACCTTTAGTATGGGTGAGAGCATGACGATTTGGGTGAATTTAATTTCTTGGAGTGCGGAGTAGAATTCAGTTGCCTTATGATCCAGTGGGTCATTAACACCAAGGTTTATGTCGACTATTAAATCAAATTTGGAGTTAGGTTTGAGTAAGGGGGTAATGTGTAATGGGATGTAATTTTCCGGGTCTTTTGTAACATAACATTTGTAGAATAATATGAGAATGTTGCCGAATGTTGAATGTCAATAAGGGCTAATAGATAAACCAGTAACGAGGGAGAGGCTTAGGATAAATTGTTTATAAAACCCCTAAAATGCAAGACATGTGCAGGGAGAACATGAATCTTTGCTTGTTAAGTGTATGCCAGGTATTGTTATGCATGCTATCAGTAACAAGTCTACCTTTGGGGTGTATGGTGTTTGTTAAGAAAAGGCATCAATGCTGCTTGTATTAGACAGTCACGTGTGTCAAATTAAGCCTCCAGTGTGCAGTTTCCTTGTCCAGGATGGAAAACCTGCTACTCTGGTAGTAAACATATGTGTTCCCTGGGTGCAACTATTCATTGTGCTCTCTGATAATCTTGTTTAAAGGGCCTGATTCACAGCAGTGTTTTATAATGGTGAAATTCTATAGGAAAAAGCTCTGTGAATTAGTGTCACCTACTGATATGCTATGGCATTTATAACGCGCCTATGCACTCACTGCTAATAGCCCTCATGCCTGAGTCCTCGAACATATGCTAGTTATGTTATTTGGCATTTATATAGCGCTCTATGTATCATTTGTATGACCTCAAAGCGCTGGTAGGTTGAACGCCCTCTGGGACCGTGGTCCAGATCAGTTGAGATAGTAAGGTGGCTTAGGGTGCATGGATGCACCGATTATGTGTACAGCTGAAGCGACTGCGCAATGGTAGCTGCATCCTAGCAATTGGTGTCGTGGTATTTGATAGCAGTATAATGTGTGCGGACAGGGTGGTGGTCAACAGGACAGGGTTCTGGCTGCGGTAGGCCTGTTTAGGATGCTTATGTCTGCAGTTAGGTGGATGAGACAATACATTTTTAATACAGCCATGTTAAACAACACAAACACAGACACTCATATATTAACAACAGATGCATGCCTAAACGGCTATTGGGTAGCCTTGGCTCTGATGATATTAGCTTGACTGAGGCCAAGGCTTCTGGGATCATGATAACTGCAATCACAACCCAAGACCGAACCTAAATCAAGGATATCTCAATGTTTGGGTTTAAATATTCAATGTTTCACAAATGTTTGAATGAAGTTTAAACGATTTTGAATACTCCGTGCACATTATGCATCCAAGCTAATCCATTTTAATTTGAAGAGTAGAAGATTGGATTGGGTTCATTAAGGTCATCACGTGTTATGCACAAAAGTGGGCCAGGTCAAGACTTGCACATTATGTCATATATATAACTGGGTTGCTGCTGCATCCATTTCGAGTCTGATTTTAATGAACCCTGCGTATGTTTCTACTGTTCAAATAAAGTGTATTTGATTGGATGCATAATTTATACCGTGCACTTGAAGTCATGTTATCTTAGAAAAATCGTTTGTGAATCATTGAATACAAGTATTTAGACTCACATGGGGATGTGGCCTATTTTTCCTTTCTGGTTCGTTTGCTTCCTGGGCAGGGCATCCAGCATCCGTGAGGTCATGCTTGTTCCATTAACCTAGAAAAATCCTACATATGCATGAATCAGTGTTGCTAGGTCTGGAGAAGACACGGGGCTACGCTAATGTCAGAACTGTCGGGACTGGGGGCTCGCTAGCTTTTTGGTTGTAGCTCCTGAGATTCTATCCGGGGCTACAACCAAAAGACCAAGGGCAATAGCCCCCTTAGCCCCCCCTAGCAACGCCTCTGTGCATGATTACTGTGGCCAGTGGATAGACGAGCAGCAGCTGTAATTTCTGTTTAACGCAACACACGACAGTTAAGAGCTAGATTCCAGGGAAAGAATGCTCAAGAACCAGCCAAATATAGTGTGCCTGGATTATAAAATGCTTCCAACGGAGATTTCCCATTCGAAAACGCTTTTTGTAAATCAGGACCATTGTACATTTAGAAACACAGGCTGGCTAGGATCCTATTGGTGCTCATTTGCAGAATGTTTAACGAGTCTAGTTTTATTTTAGTTTGACGGTAATGATTTATAATTCCTTAATGAGTAGTACATAGCAGATTATCTACACGTGTTTTATTTCTACAGTTCACTTCATGAGGATTGGATAATTGTTAACAAAAGCAAAACCTATAGGAGCAAGTCAGACATACCCTAGTGTGCCACAATGATAGATATTATTATTATTATTATTATTATTATTATTATTATTATTATTATTATTATTATTGTATTTATTGAGCTCTGAACTAGCTTTGAGAAGCAAAGGAGTTCTTTAAAGAGGTATATACCAATACAGGTACATAACGGAGCGCTTTTCAGAGGTAACAACAGAACAGGTATACAGCGGGGGGAAGGATTCAGAGGGGAACAGAGGAAGGGAGAAATGGGGGTTGGTGTCTAGGGAGTCCGGTGGCTAGAGGAGCAATGTGATGGCCTAGGTGTTGAGGAGGAGAGATTCCTTGAATAGCTGGGTCTTCAGTTCTTTTCTGAATTGTAGGAGCATAGGGGGAGTCTGATGCTGATGGGAAGGAAGTTCCATAGTCTTGGTGCGTAGGCAAGGAAGGCTTGTTTTCTTGTCCTTTCCTTTTTGCAGCAGCAGATTTCAAGTCTGCACGTATCGTGTCTTCTGGTGGTGCGCTGTCCACAAGAGAAACTGAGTTTCTCCGCCAGGTAGCCTGGTGTTTTGAGGGTGTCTGCCTTATAAATGATGCAGCAAGACTTGAAGGTGATTTGTGTGTGCAGTGGGAGACAGTGAAGGTCGATGGGGGCCGGGGTGATGTGGTCATATCTGCACAGACCCTTGATGAGGTTTTCGGCCGGATGTAGGACACTTCTCAGGGGCAAAAGGAAGGACGGCATGAGGCCTTAGAGGAGTGCATTGCTTGCACCAAAGTGGGATATGACCAGTGATTGAACAGTGGATCTAAAGCTGTCCTGAGGGAGGAAGAGCTTGACTTTCCGCAAGAAGGAGAGCTGATACCAACCTGTCTGAGTTTTTTGGCTATGTGTGCCTTAAAGGAGAGGTGTTTGTCGATGTGGAACCCAAGGGACTTGGCACATGATGTGATCTCAGGTGTGAAAGTTCATGGTTGATAGCCAGGCCTGGGTGTTCTGCATTGTTGGCGAGGAGTAGTAATTCAGCCTTGGAGGGGTTGAGCTTCAAGTATGCACTTGACATCCAAGACTGGATCAGCATTGGCAGGTTTTGAGCCTAAGGTTCTGCTTGATAGAATTAATCTTGAGGTATAGCTGTGTGTCATTGGCGTATTGGTGGATGTTGATGTTGTGTGTGGCTAGGAGGGCTCCCAGTGGCTCCATGTATAGACTGAAGATCACCCCGGAGAGGAAAAAAACCCTGTTAGACTCCACAGGTGACAGGTAGCATTGGTGATCTAGAGGTGTCAATCTCAACAAACTGCTGGCGGTTGGCGAGGTAGGATTTGAACCAGAAAAGGACAAGGTTGCTGATCACCAGGCACCGATGTAGGTTGTTTGTTCATGCCTGGTGGTCTACTGTGTTCAAAGCACCTGAGTGGTCGAGTAGAACTAGGAGGCAGGGGTGGCCCTCATCACAATGTTGAGGGTGTTGTCGACCACCTGCATGATTGCTGCCTCCATGCTGCACATGGGTCTGTACCCGGATTGGTAGGTTTGAAGGAGATTGTTGTTATCGATGTGTTGCTGCAGTTGTGCGGCTACCGCTTTCTCAATTATCTCACCTCGGAAGGGAAGATGGGTGATGGGGCCATAGTAACCTAGGTTGTCAGGATCCAGAGTGGGTTTCTTTAGTAGAGGTAGGAATTGTTCTGTTTTTAGGGTTGATGGGAAGGTGGCTTCAGTTGGGGTTCTGTTGATAATCTCCAAGTAGGGAAGGAGAGCTTCTGCGCGGAGTGTCTTGAGGATGGATGTTGGGAGGATGCCATCTGTATAAAACGAGACATTGAAGGTGGCCAGGATTTCTACCAGGTCCTCTGCCAAGAGTGTCTTCAATGTTATCCAGGGTGTGGAGATTTCACTCTGCCAAGAGTGTCTTCAATGTTATCCAGGGTGTGGAGATTTCTCAAGGTGGGACAGGAGGAGGGTCTGTGAATGTAGAACTGATGTCTATGTGCTGGCAAATCTTGCTGATTTTGTGATGAAGAATGTGTTAATGATGTAGGGTGTTGTTATGTTGTGTTATGTTAAGAACATTTACTAAGTGTTACCTTCACCATCTAGGGAATCATGGTACTAAGAGGTTAAACTATAGAGAAGCAGCCGGTAGGCCGTGGGAACTCAAGCGGAAAACAGAAAGGTCTTTAGTGCGCGCTGATATGAAAGGTGGTCAGTCATCTGCCACAGGATCAGGGGTAAGCAATTCCATAAGTGCATTGCAGCCATGGCAAACCGATGTCCACCCATGCGTTAAAGTTTAAAAAAGGAAACACAAATCCGCAACGCGGAAGAAAAGTGCAAAGAACCTAAGGGAAAATAATGAATTAATTTTGCTTGCAGAAATTCTGGCCCTGTTTTATAGAAGCCCTGAAGAATGATACCAAGGGCCTTGAACTTGATGCGTTTAACCACGGGCAACCAGTGTAGGGTGTCAAGAATGTGTGTCAAGAATGTGTGTCAAGTCTGGTGTGGCACTGGCAGGTAGTGGGTTGTTGCAGTGCTTGACCGCTTTGAAGAGGCCTATGCTTTTGTTATCAGCTTCTGCTATGGTGTTCTGGTAGTAGGATGTCTTGACTGTGTTGATTAGTTGTCATTGCGTTGTTCGGAGTTCCATGAGGCACGCCAGGCAGATGCAGTCCTGGAGTGCACCATGTTTTCTCTTGTTTTCTGCTGACTTTTTTCCAGGGCTTGAGTTCTTGTGTGCACCACAGTGCTGAAGGCTTCGGTTTGCAGGTGCGTTGTTTCAGAGGAAAGTGCTGGTCAATGGAAACTGTTCCGGAACAGTTTCATTTTAAAATAACAGTGTTGGAAGAAGTTGAGACTTGCACTTTCAGTGCACTACACTGAACGTTCCCTTAAACAACAGGTACATGTGTTTGGGGGTTTGTATTGTGTGTGGGAGGCAGTGTGATGATGGGGTTTCTGGGGAGTGGGTACAGGCTTGCAGGGAGCATAGCTCCACTACTTCTTTTCGTGCACTTCGACCACTGAGATACTGTTTTTCATGTCGAGCCTGGTGCAGGCCAATGAGGTCTTGTGGATGACTGTGAGTCCTCTGCCTGTCTTGTTCGGCTGATCTTTGTTTTGAATGGTGTAGCCGTCGAGGACAAGGACATCTAGCATATGGTTGGCGGTGGGTGTCAGCCAGGTCTCAGTGATGACGTAGGCATCAAGTTCACGTTTAGTGATGAGATCAGCGATGTCTGCTGCATAGGAGCAGACATTGTCAAACATCAACATCTGTTTTCTGGATGGTGAGGGGGTGATGATGGGCTTGGGGCTAATGTGGGTGTGGTTGCTGCATTGCAGAGTCCATGCCTAGGAGAAGGGGGGATGTTGTTGATGCTGGCATTGTCTTTTGATGGTGAGGGTGGCCCTGTGGGGATGAAGGGAGATAACACATGTCAGAGCGTGCTTACCTATTGTCTGAGCAGGAGTTCGTGCCCCAGGTCCTCCCAGTCTGAACAGGTCCAAACAGGAATTGCCCTTTTCTTCATCCCTTTTCTTCATCTGCCCTCTACTTCAGATGCCTGGGAGAGAGACACCCTTTATCTAAGCCCTTTATCTTAGAGTTAAGAGCATAAAGGAAGAGGCAGGGCTAAGAAGGTGGTTGAGGTTTAGGCCATGTGACCTAGATCCACTTGCGGCTGCTCAGCAACTGCAAAGGGAAAGAGGCTGGAGGGCTGCTTAAGTAGGGCAAAAGGGTGGCAAAACAAGATAGTGGAGTTTCACTGATAGCTTGACAAGAACATGTACAGGCATAGGTTGTGTATGCAGATAGAAGCAATGTGTATCCAAACAGGAACTGTCTAGTAGATAGCTATTGCTATTGCTAAAGGAAATTGAAACAGAGTTAAAGGCAAAACAAGTCTTTACATTTACAGCAAAAAGATTGTAGATGGATTAAATGGCAATAAGTAAAACCATGTGCATAAAAGTGTCACAGTGCAATGAACAGAAAGAAAATTACCAAAGGGATCCATGCAAATTGGATAGGCTTTCCAAAGATAAAGGCTGAGGGAAAGCCAGTGTCGCAAAGGGCCTCCATTTTGAATGAGTCCTTGTTGGAGCTTATATAGTGAGCAGAACATGAAGGTAAACTTTTTTTGAATATATTGCACTAAAACCCTGTCCTACAAATAAGAAAAAGGTAATATAACAAAGGTGGCCCATAAAAGACATAAAACGGAATGATTGTAGATACATGTTTAAGAAAATTCCAAGTACCAGTATATGAGTATCTGTAGTAGATTGTATACTAGTGGAAAACTGCATTAGAATCGGAACCCATCATTTGGACAACACAGACAAACTTGCTAGCTTGATTTTTAATACATAAAAAATATGCCCTTTGCCAGTTATTAGCATTCAGTACAGATGGGGAGTGGTGGAGGACGGAGGGTAGGGGGGCCAGTGGGGAGAGGTTGATAGGTGAAGGGACCCTTCCACCATGAGGAGATGTTCTTTGAGAGCAGATACCTGCTGAAATCCTCGAATCATGGTGGTGTAATTCTCGTTGGGAGCAGTACTAGGTAGTAAGGAGAGTGAAGGAGTGGGAGGGAGAGGCAATGCAGGGTGAAATAGAGATTAAAGTGAGCATTTGCGTAACATATTCTGAGATTGTGAATATGGAGAAATAGAGTTAGCCAGATAGTGGAAATCTGGGAGGGTGAGCTTATGGATAGATGTGAATCTTGAAGAGGTATCGATGATGAATGTTGCATAGAGCCAAGAGGTGCAGGGCAGGTTTTAAAGGTGGAAATCTTTAAAATTATTTTATTTAGGGATCTCTGGGGAGAGTAAATAGGGAAGCCCAGGTGGAGGCTGGAACATAATTCAAGTCACATGACTGCAAGAGCTTAGTTGAGAGTTTTAGAAGGGTGGTAGTTGAGGTAGGTCAGATCATCATGTTGAAATTTTGAAAGTGATTAAAAAACACGGAGTCCCCCCCAGACTGCTAAGTTTTGTAAAGATTAGTTAAAAATGAGAATGTTAAACGTCCATAATTTATTTTTCAAAAGTGCGGCGTATTTCACGTTCATTTTCCCTTAGACAAACAAGTTTTGCCAAAGCGCATAGCCCAAACCGCTCAATTGATTTGGACCAGGTCCAAGGCATTGACTCGCGATCCATGTCTGGTTTGGGGTTATTCTCTGCAGTTGTTTTTTAAAAAATATTTGACGGAGAAGGGTTGTCCCCTTCCCAAAAATAGCTAGAGATATTTAGGGATTTACCCAAAACCAGGGATCTTTAGAAATGAAACAACAGCCATCCTGTTTTTCTCTCGATGACCGGGATATCTGTTGCTATATAGCCAAGGATATGGAAAAATGTAACGCAGGAAAAAGGCTATTTGCAGGTCAAAAACCATGCAAATGCCATCAGACTAGAGGTGCGTGGGGGGGGGGGGGTGTGTGGCTACAGGGAACCATGTGAAATTTGGGAGTTGGAGGGGGTCCAGAGACCAAGTTTGTAACACAAAGCTGTCTGTAGCCCGGCTATAGCCACGAATAACCAATATCTGAAAGCAACTGTATCACAGAAAGTGTCTATTGTGGGTGGAAAGGGCGAAGGCTTGGGAGGTGAGGAGGCCATCTGGGGAGTGGGGGAAGCTGGCACCTATGAGGGGGGCACTTGGTGAGGGCCTGGGGTAGGAGAGAATGTTTCTTTCTGGCCGTTTTGGCAATATTTGTGGCTGTTTCAAAGCTACAAAGAACTACAGATATCCACGGGTAGGAGTAGTTCCATATATTTTAGGCTGTCAGTGTTTTTTCTTTACAAGTTATTTTTATAGGTATAGTGACATGGGGGTGAAAAATCACTAGCCATGGCCAAAGGCCATGGTCAGTGACCTGGTAGGTGTTTGGGTGTTTTTATTTTTATTTTGGCTGTGTGTTTTTAGACTTTTGTATATGTGAGATTTTGGAGAAAAAAATAAAAGATAGTTTGACAAAATGAATATAAAAAGGAGCAATCATACTCTAGTTTCCGATGCCCCATACAATGTATTTTTTATTGCGTATATGGTACTTATGGTATTATATTGTGTGTCTGTGGAATATTTGCCTACACAGTTTACTGTTATGCATTATTCTCTGCTTTCTTTATCTTTATTCACTTAGGTACATGAGTATTATTGTACTGTATTGATCTTTTAAGTTGTATGGTAGTACAAAACCTGCACTGAGCCCTCTTTTTAACCACTTTTTGTAACCATGGTAAAAGTCAATGAACTGTAACTGCAGGAATAGTAAAAACCTTGTTTTTGTTTATTTTATTGTATTTGTGTATATGTCATAAGTAGTCCTTAACAGGAGTGTTTTGGGGTACACTGAGTGTAGCATTTTAGCACATCTGGAGTAGTGGTTTGATATTTTGAAGGAACACCACATTTCCTTCATCGGTTAGGTGTACGCTATCATGTCTATAGGAATTGGCCATGTACAACTCTACAGTGAATATTGCTCCATTTATTACAATATTTGTGAACAAGTCACTGCAGGAGGGCCAGGTCCCTAAGACCCTAAAAAAGGTGCTAGTACAACCCTTGCTAAAGAAATCTAATTTGGATCCAAAAACCCTGAAGAACTATCAAGCAGTTGCCAATTTGATCTGGCCAACAAAGATACTAGAATGGTATGTGCACAGTTTGTGGACAAAGAGAACCTGTTAGATAAGCTTCAATCCGGATTCTGCCCTAACCAAGGGACGGAGTCAGCACTCTTGGCAGGACACAAGGATATGCTGGAGGCTGCGGACAATGGAGGATCCATGGCTTTATTGATGTTGGACCTGTCTGCGGCCCTTGATACAGTGAATCATCGTATCATGATACAACGTATCAGAAATGTAAGGAAGGCATCGGTACTAGTAACACATTGGTTTGGATCCTTCCTAAAGGATAGGATGCAAAGAGTAGGTCTGGAAAGCTTCACTTCAGAGTGGAGTCACCTGGACTGTGGGGTACCTCAAGGTTCATCTCTGTCCCCGTTGATTTTTAATTTATACTTTCGCACAGTGTTTGACATTTTTCGGAAGCATGGCCTTCGGTTCCACTCCTATGCCGATGAGACACAGGTTTATATTGAGATATTGGAAGAGGCATTAGAGAAAATCAATCTGTGTATGAATGAGTTTAATGGTTCCATGGCATATAATCAACTACAG
The DNA here is from genome assembly GCF_040938575.1 of Ambystoma mexicanum. Classification (NCBI taxonomy): domain Eukaryota; kingdom Metazoa; phylum Chordata; class Amphibia; order Caudata; family Ambystomatidae; genus Ambystoma; species Ambystoma mexicanum. The sequence goes on from NC_090937.1 coordinate 1,143,626,362, forward strand.
TTAAATCATGCCAAGACTGAGGTGATATTGTTCAGCCCAAAGCGGAAATGTTATTGGAGAGACAGAGGTTACACCCGCCGATTCTGGGGAACAACTCCAATATGTTAACAAAATTAGGAATATGGGCTGTCTATGGCATGCACATCTTGGCTGCGAAGCCCAGGTGGGGGCTAATGTCAAAGCAGTCTTCTATGCACTCCGGGTATTGAGGAATGTGCTTCCTTTTATCCTAGTGGTAGATCATACAGTAGTGGTAGGAGCCATGATCAACCCCCACTTGGACTACTGTAATAGCTTGCTGGCAGGAGTCCCAGCCAAACAGATTGCAAGATTGCAGAGAGCACAAACTGCTGCAATCAGGCTAATTGGACACCTTGGCAAAAGAGACCATGTATCAGCCTTACGGAGGTCCCTACATTGGCTCAAGGTAGAGAATAGAATAAAATTTAAAGTGGCATGCCTGATCTACAAGTGCTTGAATGGACTTGCCCCGGAATATCTGATGGATAAGATCACCCAATATTGTCCATGCAGAGATCTCCTTTCAGGAGACCAACTCCTGATTTGTGTGTCAAGGTCTAATTTGGTCTCGAAGGGAGACAGGACATTCAGAGTGTTTGACCTCAAACTATGGAACCAACTACCGTTAGAGACTATGTGGGTCATTACAAGTTTAGAGATAGCCATGGCGCTATTAGCACCATGGCTGCCTCCAAACTCGTGTCCGGGCCCTCGGAATGGGGATTTGCCGGGTAATTCCAACCTTGGAGGACCCGGTAAGTACCCATTCTGAAAACCATTCCCCATTCCCATTCGAGCCCCCATAGGGCTCAATGGGACTGGGGAAGGAGCTAATAATGGACCTGCAAATAGCTGGCCCGTTATTAGCTCCCTGGTCCCTTAGCGGCTCCCGCTAAGGACAGCTGGTAAAACCAGCCTGCCTTATTGGGACCTGCTAAGGGACCTCGGAATGCGGCGGTAGGCGGTTAACGGCACCGGCATCCTTATCAGTGCCATTAACCCCCTACCGCCGTACTCATGATGACCCCCAATGTCTTGCAAATCCCGAACATTGTTCAGAAAGAGTCTGACAAACATTTTATTTAAATAGTCTGCCCTCTCTACAGAACACATAATGAATTCATACTTTGAAATCCTACCTAATAGTTGACATCTGCACCCGTCTGTAATTTATTCTGTTTGCGCGCTTTAGTAATACTCAAAATCAAAATCAAAATCAAACTAGTAAGGTGTACTTTGTCATGTCTGTAGAAATTGGCCATGTAGAACTCTATTTTGTTGTTCAAAATCCATAATTGGCTGTGGTCTCTCATAAATGATTAAACTGCTTTATTAACAATTCCTGGGATTTCTCAATTTTACCATTAAATCTGGTGGTCCATCTCCATTTTTGCCTCTAAGTCAGATTGGAAAAAATAAAGATGGTGTGAGGAAATAGTTGCATTCGTTTTCCCATGTCTTGTTTTATCATTAAGGTAAGGGACACATTTTGTACATTCCCCAAATCATTTCCCCCACAATTAATTAGTATGATGTCTGGCTGTACTTCTCAGACTTTGGAAAAATATGGACCAACGCGTTCCCCACAATCCACATAATTTTATTGTAAAATCTCTGAAACTTCGGCCCATGTTAAAATTTTGTTTCTCACAAAAGGCCAGCAACCAAAACAGCCAACTGTCTCCAATTAGCCATACAGTTTTCAAACCAGCCATGATATCTACAGTCTTTCTCTATTTCCAGGAAAACGATTCCTATTTTGAATGTTCTAATAATTTGTGTGAGCAGGGTGCGTTTGATTTGTGTTGTTTGATGTTTTTGACTGGTTGATGGTACCTTTGTGCTTATCTGCGGTTATTCAGCAGCCAGTCCGTGCACAACATTACTTGCGGGTAAATGTGACACAGTTTTGCAGCCGCGGATATATTATGGCAAATGGGACGTTGTGTAACTGTAGCCATGTCTATTAAAAAGCATGTGTGTGGGTAAGTCAATAATATTGAGCGTTTTATTAGTTGTGGCTAGAACCGAGATTATATTTAAAACCACATCTATAAACGCATATTTTCTGTACAATTATCATATTTGCATGTGGATGATACATTACAGAATTTGATTTGGTTGTGTTATTTTATGTACTTGGTTGTTCAATGATTTGATTTGAAGGTTTGAAGGCTAATTTAGTTTGATTTTGGTGTTGTAGAAAAATGTACGTGCAGCCCAAGATACAAAGGAAAGTCTGCTGTTGTGTGAAATAGTTGCGGCTATGAAAGCGGCTGTGTGAGGAAAACATTGATTTCTGTGAGTTTCGTTGTTTTTAATTGGTTTTTATTACAGTTCAATTTGTGTAGCTCTTTGTGATTGGTTGTAGTGCAAATGTGTCATCCATTTTAGTATTTGTATTGGTATATAGTCCTCGCTTTTTGGTATTCATTTTGGAAAGTATAAAAGCCAACATTTTCTCCAATTGTATCCTTTTGATTCCAGAATTCTCACTGTGCACATGGCAGGAGTGTGGCTGATGTGAAGGTAAGCGTTAATACATATTTAAATTTTTGAAGGTTTATTTGAAGTGTTATGTTTGTTAGTTATATTAATTACTGCTGTCACATGGTGTTTATTATCATTTTCTTCATCTGCTCTAATTGTGTGGCAAGTATTAGTTAATGTATTTTTTAACCTTTCACTAACATAACATGGACATACAACATTAGTTTTGTCAATTAATGATATTTATATGTAGGCATTTAGTTGTATTCATGTTATTGAGATTGAAGGTTTATTTGATTGCAGTTGTAATTTTAATGCAGTTTCAGCTAAAAAGTACCCTTAGCTGTTTTGAGTTTTCTTTGAGGTAGTGCAATTGATGGTGTTTTGTAAGTTCATTGTCGTCATTTTTTATTTTTGTGTTGTGTTTTAGCTGTATCAATCTTGTCATCCCAGTGGATTTGAACCAGATGTTGGACATTTTACTTTTGTGAATGGTTAACCTATACTCAGAACATAGTGGTACTGCTGGATAAGGGAGCAGCACATTTGTAGACGGTTTATGAATAGCCTTCTATTTGAAACTATCTAGCATTTCTGAAGATTTTTAAAATGGAGTGCTGCAGGTGCTTCGAGTCTCTGGTTGTTGGTGGCAGCACAATTCATGTGTGAAATTTGATTATGCACAAGCACTGCTCACACTAGCGTTTTAATATTATTTTTAATCCAAGTTGGATTTTCTTTTCTCCCAATGGCCTATGATTAGTATGTGAAAAGAGAACAACAGTGTTGTAGTCACAAATGCTGTATCTTATATAATGCATGCAATGCACTGCATACAAGATATGAGTGTCATAAAAACGTATTTATTAAATTGTGTTTCTTAAAGTGTGTGTGTTTTCTAACTGATTATGTTTTCTTTTTTTCAGATGGAAGGATATTTATTTTTAAGCATAAATGAATAACCGCAGCTACAGTGTAGCGCAATGAGCTGTTGAAAATTAGAGGCACAGTTAACAGCAATAACCGGGAAGGCTTGTAACCGTTGGTTTGTTAGACCATACCTGCGGCTGTAGGCCTCAATGTTAAAAAAAACTACACTGTTTGTACCAGAACAAGTCCCTTCTAATACTGATCTATTATGTACTATATTTCTAAGACTGATATATTATGTATATATTTATTCAAAAAGGCAGTGGGCAAAAAAGCTGACTGTCTCTGATCAGCCATACAGTTTTCAAACCACCCATGATATCTTCAGTCTTTTTTCAGGAATATGATTCCTAGATTGAACTTCTAGTAGTTTGTATGAGCACGGTATGTATGATGTGTTTTTTTTTCGAGTTTGTAATTGGTTGAGGGAACTGTTAATTATCCGTGGATATCCAGCCGGTAGATGTGGTACCCTGTACAGCCGCAACTATATTGTGGCAAATGGCACATCATGTAGCTGCAGCTATCTGTCATTTTGGGTGGAGTAGCATCATAGATGCATTAAGTGTTTTGGGGGATTGGGAGAGACCAGGAGAGTGGAGGAGAACCATGGGTATTGGAGGGTGAGCTGCTATATGTGTTAGGGACACTTGTTTGGAATTTGGGGAAGTGGAAATACACTCTGCTCATCCAGAACCATTAAGGACCACATTGACACCCTTGCTCCAGCTTGGCGATTTCTGCAATTACTCCTTTACCACTGGAACCTCCCCCCAGCACTCCCTTGTGCACCCCTTTCTGAAGAATCACTCTGCCAATTCTCCCTCTATGGCTAACTTTCGTGCGATCTCCATCACTCATTTCCTGGGCAATCTCTTGGAAAACCTGGCTATCGCCCAGCTTAATCTGCACATTGAATCTATTGGTTGCCTTCACCACCACCAGTCTGGATTCAGAGCCGCCAGAAGCATGGAAACTGCTCTCCTGAACACCTGGGAAGACCTGCTCCCTAACCTTAACTCTAACCTTCCTTCTGTCCTCATTCTCATTGATCTTTCTTCTGCTTTTGATACGCTCAACCATGCCATCCTGCTCAATTGCCTCCACAATACCCTGGGTATCACTGATCAGGCCTTGGCCTGGCTGACCTGCTTTATCACTGTCTGGCCCTCTTAGGTCCAACTGGGGTCATTCCTCTCTTCTATCTCTCTCTCTAATTGTGGTATTCCCGAGGGAGCTAACCTTTCTCCCTGGCATTTCATCCAATACCTGGCACCTCTTGCCCACTGCATCACTACTTTCTGCTCCAACGTTCAGTGTTATGCAGATGACACCCAGCTGTTTTTCAGCCTCCTCTTAGCCGCCTTGACCCTTTCTCTCATACCAGACTGTCTTGCCACAATTCAGGAATGGTGTTCCACCAATGATCTCTGCCTGAATGACAGTAAGACCGGAATCCTCCTTATCGGAACACCAGCTAAATCCTTTCCTCTCTCTCCGGCTGTTCACTCTGGGCCGTCTTGCTGCTCCTACCTGTGAGGCTAAGAACCTTGGTGTCATCTTCAACTCCACCCTCTCCTTCTCTCTTCACATCTCTGATGTCTCTAAGAAGTCAAACTATCAACTGCACCTCCTGCTTTTTGCTTCTGCTTTCTCTCTTCCTCTCCCATGCTGATGTCCTGGCTGCTCCACCCACTGGTCACCTGGCTAGCCTCTGAACTCGGGGCCAGGCTCCTGCATGTCCAGTTGCCCTCGCAGTGCCTCCGGGCTCCCCCAGCACTTATGGTCTGTATGTGCAACCCTACAGTCTCTTCTCTTTGCACTTATTAACCACTCGCTGGCTGCACTTATTGATTTACCTGCACTTCTACCTCCCCCTCTGCACTTCTCCCCTCCCACTTCCCTGCACTTGCGTGATCGGACTCACACAGGGCCTAGTAAGATCAGTGTTTTTGTCCTCCCTCTGTTTCCCCCCCTTGTCTTGTCGCACCAAGAAACACTTGTGTATAGGTGCGTGATGAATGCCATACATATCATACATCCTAGTCTCCCAACTCGTCTATCAGGTGACTTCCAAAAGTGCACTAGCATGTTTTCTCCCACTGCTTACTCTCTCAGCATTTAACTGATGTTGAATGTTTCAAGTACTGTGAACGTTCAGCTTACTTGATCCCCCCTCCCTCTCTTTTCAGGATTTCTAGTCTACTCCCTTTACCCTTCCCCGCTGCCCCACGTTTTTGATTTGGTGCAAAGGGCCACCATAATGTCAAAACTATGGCTACGGGTAATGGAAGAGGGAGAAAAGGGTTTTGAAAAATGGAAATCTGGTTGTTATAGTAACTAATATTGCCTGTGGCATGAATTGGTGATTTCCCAAGTGCTTCCTTCTGTACCCTGGTACTTTGTAAATCAATGAGTAGGGATTTTATTGATTGTGACCTAATTGGACTTTGAGGTTGTTGAGGGTGCTGGTTGTATATTTTTCTGAAGGGGTGTGGAAGAATGTGTTTCTGGCAAATCAACTCTTACTTAACCAATGAAAATGTGTTTTCTAGTGGAGAGCAGTGTGCGATAGGGTATGTCTGTGGCTTTGATGAATGTGTTTGGGTGTTTGTTGTTGATTGGTCTGAGGGTTGTAGTGGGTGAGCCTTTAAGGGCAGTGTTGGTTCTCAATATGGTGATTCACCATTTTTCCTGAAGCAGCTATGAGCTAAGGTTGAGTGTGTGTTTTGGAGAAATTGGAATTTACTTTAAATGCTTCCTGTGATGGTCCTTGTGTATGTATCTAATAAAGTGTTTGGCTTAACAAAAAAACAGGTATTTTAGCTGTGTAGGCGCTGCATGGGAGGGGAGGGGATGTTGTACTAAAATATTTGCTAGTAAATTGGCTTTTAATGTGAGAGGCCCCATTTTGTTTGGCGTGCATTCAGGTTCGGACTGGGGCATACAATTGTCTCGGGCACCAATAAAAAAGTGGGCCACAGTTGCAAACGGCAACTCATTCATTCCTTTTGTGACAAAGTGTTTGCACATTACACAAGGGGGAGTTTTTTGATAAAATGTGCTGTAAATTATGCAATTTAAAGAATATGTATACAGCAACAATGGTCAAAACTACTAGCCGCATAGAGAAGTAACTTATCAAACTCGTCCACTCCTTTTCCACCTTCTGACTCCTTCAATCCAACGGTTTTACCTTACTTTACTGTTTTTCACTTTCACACACCTTAGTCAATCGCACTTACGCCTTCCTTCCTTTTCACTTCTATTTCATACTTCATGCTTCAGGTTTAATCCTTGGCCGCCTTCTCACTCCTTCAAAATGTCACTTTGTCACTACTTTATCAATTTTAATGTGTGCTTCTTACACCTGCTTTACTATTCTCACTTTCCCTCATCTTACTCGATCCAACTTACTTCTTCTTACTCGTATTTTGCAGTTAGAACACCAGCTTTTCTGCTTAGTCCTGTAATCTATCTCACATCTTTACTCCATTTACCACTTTTACTTTGTACGTTTAATTCCTTATTTATTTATTTTATTTATTTTGGCATTTATATAGCGCGCCAAACCCGGGGCATACTTCTGTATTTATTTATTTATATATTTATTTATGTATTTAAACTTTTGTAACGCGCCACATGCCTGAGGGCCTCAGGGCGCACATAAAAGACAAACAGGACAAACACATAAGAAGGACAGATTAGTTGGAGGAATTTGTGATGAGGACTTAGTGACGTGGGAGGTTGAGGAAGGTTTGGTTAATAAAGAGGACTCAGTCTAGGGAGAGGTTGAAAAGGTGCGTCTTCGACCTCTTCTTAAACTCAATGGCCATTTCAATTGTCCTGAGAGCATTAGGAAGAGCATTCCAGGCCATATGACCTTATACGTCAAAACAGGATCCCCCAGGCTTCACCAGCCTAAACCTAGGCTGCACAGGTCTGGATTGATCTTTGGATCGAAGAGTACGAGCAGGTATATATGCCTTTAAACGGTCCCTGAGATATTTTGGAGTTACATTGCTCACACACTTATGGGTGAGTGTAAGAATCTTATGTGTGACAGTGTTTCACAGGGAGCCAGTGCAGGACCCACCTGGAAGCTGTTGAATGGGCATGTTGGATAAGCCAGAGATAGCACTAACAGTCTGCAATGTGGATACATTGGACTGGGAACAGCCGCTCAGGGGGCTGTTACAATAGTCCATGCAGGAATTGACAAGGGCAGAGGCCAGAATGGACACATTATTAAGTGACACAAATGGCTGAATGTGATGGGGCAGCTTGTTGATCATGCCACAAGAGGACCAGGTCTGAGAGACATGCTGGTTCATTGTCAATTCAGCGTCCAATATGACACTGAGAGTCTTCACCTTCTTGGCCACTGGGATGATAATGTTAGAGGTTCTAAAGCTTTTATACTCCAAAGGCATGGTTTTGAATTTAGGGCCAGAGGCCACAATCAGTAGTTCAGTCTTTTTGGCATTAAAAGCCCAGGAACTGGCACCATCCAATCATGGATTGTATAAAAGATGGTATTAAGATTCAATGAGTGCTGTTCATACAGGCCTGAGAGCTTTAGGACGACCTGGGCGTCATCGGCATAATTGGTATGGAGGTCACCCAGGCCGTCTAGAAGTCTCAGGACGGAAATTATATAAAAATTGAACAGTGAGGGTGAGATGCACGACCCCTGAGTGATGCCACATGTAATGGATGCTGGCGTAGAGCAATCATCGCTAGTGGCAACTCTGGCATTATGGGGGCCAAGAAAACAGGCAAATCACAGTGAAGGCAAGGTAGAACAGCCCACTATGGATTGCAACCTGTCCTCCAATAAGGCATGATCCTCCATATCAAATGCAATGGACAGGTCAAGAAGCATCAAGAGCGCCGGCTGACCGTGATCAACAATATTCGACAGACCCGATTTTGGATCCAGCATGACTGTCTCTGTACCGTGTCTTCCTCTAAATCCTGACTGACGTGCTTCGAGAATGTTGCTCTGTTCAATGAAGCTCTAAAATTGAAGATGTGCAACCTTGTCCAGGATCTTAAGAAGAAACGGTACATTGATTATGGAACAATGGTCATCTATGGACATGGGATCAAGGTTATCTTTCTTCCGAAATGGTGTAATCCACGCATCCTTTGGAATGAATGGTACAGATCCCTCGGAAAATGAGAGATTGACCAATTTTGTCACCCAAGTACACAGCACATCCAAGCAACAAATAAAAAGTCTGGATGGACCAACATCCTCCCGGTATGAAGTAGGTTTCATATTGGTGACAATCTGGTAGATGTCGGTCTCAGTGCTAGGTGTAAACTGAAATATGGGTTTATTAGAATCTAGTGAAGAGTTAGATTTAGTGGGGTCAGTCAAAGGGTCCCTCGCCATATTGCATGAGTTCCTAATATTCTGGATGGAACTTTGATGGGATGCGACTTTCTCTGCAAAGAAATTGTGAATTTTCTGACACCAGTCAGAATACTTCACCGGTCAGGCCTTTAAATTCCTTCAGGATGGCAAACAACTCCTTGGAGCTGGATTTAGGTGAAGAATGGTGTCATTGAACCAGCACTTGTTCAATGTCTAGGCTCCGCACACTGATTTATCATTGGTGCAAGGGAGTTATTAGCCCCCTTCAGTGTGTCTGTGAGGTGTCGGGTTAGTTCATCAGACTTAATATACTTATCCAAAGAAACAAGCTTACATCTAAGCAAGGGTGTCCGCTTTGTGTGGGTGAAGTTCTTCCAATGTCTAGTCCCTATAACTGGTTTTGGATTAGTATTGAGTCTTCCCGGGGACACAGGAATGTTCACGCAGAATGTAAGCAAGTGGTGATCGGACTAAATACAGGGGTTAGCGGCGTGATTAGAGACCATGAGATGATGAGAGAGAATCCCATCAAGGGTATGCCCTCCAATGTGGGTTGGTCCAGTCACCCACTGCGAGAACCCTATAGCATCAAGAGCACCCAGTAAATACAGAGTGGCAGTATCTAAGGGTGACTCAGCCCAGTGGTTGAAATCTCTCATCATTAGACTGGGTGTGTTTACCTTATTGATTTTATTCAAGAGACTTTGCAGCCATTCCCCAAAGAGGGGAAGTACCCCTGGAGGTCTGCAGATGATGACTATGGTTACTGGCACGTTTTCTGAACTTTTAAGTTTTCACTATAAGACTCTCACAGTCATTGATTGCCTGGTGTGATACATAATGATAGTGTAACTGATTTCTTAACAGTAGGGCTTCCTCACCTCTCTGACCGATTTGGTAATTATTAGACATTGCTAAGAGAGGACGGTACACGATTTAGTAAGAAGGTCCTCGATCTCTACTCCATTTTGCTTAAGTGAGCGAGTATTAAGGAGGGCAGGGAGGAGCAAGGGGTCATCAGCTGGATTAAGTAGTGTTTCCCTCTGTGAGGGCGGTAAAAGGGGCCTTCTCTGCACTATTAGTGTTGGCTTGGCATGCATTGGTATGCACTGGGCTCAACATGGGTACAGGTGGAGGGAAGTCAGAAGTAACCTGACTTGTGGCCTCCAAACACATGCTGGCTCTAGCATACAGGTTATGCAGTCCATCCATGTTTGATGAAGTTTTGTCATTGTATGGAGTCATATAATCATTCAGAGAGGGAAAACTACCAGTATGGTTTGACGTTGGGACCCCGTGTACATTGTCACGTTCTAGTGCTTCAAGCCTGACTTTATGATTACGCTGAATACTCATGATTAGATCAGTTCGGGACATGCTGAGTCTGGAGCAGATAGGCAGATAGAGTCCCAGGCTATCTGTACTTACAGAGAGGATGTGGAGGAACAGTCTGTCTGATCTGACTGACGCCACTGCACACATGCACATCACATGAACCGGCACAAAACGGCTTAGATGCGCAGGCGCTGACGTGTCTGACAATGTCTAAAAGCGGGGGGGACTACAGGGCTTCTGGGAACTCTAGTGCACGATGGAGGAACACATACAATTCAAATCTATTCGAAATAAATCATGCAATTTAATTGCTGACCACCTGAAATGGATTCTAAAAACTGATACAATTATTTTAAAAAACAGCGCAGTCTATAACAGCTAAACTAATATGCTAAATGTAGCAGCAGATGAATTTCAATAGGAGTAGCAAAATGAGCGCATAGTGAAAAACAAAATTTCTACACAATTTCAACAGTAAAATAAATAGCGTTCTGAACTTGCCTGCGGCAAGAACTGCCGTTGATATATCACCGCCACAAACCAGCTTAGACGCACCAGCGCTGACAACATCTAAAAAGGGGCCGGGGACTACAGGGATTGTGTGAACTGTAGTGCCTGATGGAGGTACGAATACAACTCAAAAATATTAGAAATAAATCAAACGATTTACAATTGATGAAATTAATAAAATTGGAGTGGCTGACCACCTAAAATGGATTCTAAAAAACTGATACCACTGCACGGTCTATTAAGTCTAAACTAATATACTAAATGCTAAATGTAGCAGCAGATGAATTTTAATAGAAGTAGCAAAATGAGCGCATAGAGAAAAACAAGCTTTCTACACAATTTCAACAGTAAAATAAGTAGCGTTCTGAACTTGCCTGTGGCACAAACCGGCTTAGACGCTCTGGCGCTGATGTGCCTGACAATGTCTAACAAGGGAGGGACTAAAAGGCTTGTGAGAACTGTAGTGCACAATGGAGGGACGAATACATTTCAAATCTATTTGAAATAAATGAAACAATTTCAAATTGATTAAATGAATACAATTCGAGTGGCTGACCACCTAAAATGGATTCTAAAAACACTGATACCATTTTTTTTAAAGCGGCAGTCTTTTAAGCCTAAACTAATATGCTAAATGCTAAATGTAGCAGCAGATGAATTTAAATAGAAGTTGAAAAATGAGCGTGTAGCGTAAAACAAGGTTTCTACACAATTTTCAATCTTAAAATAAATAGAGGTCTGAACTCGCCTGCGGCAGGAACTGCTGTTTATATATCACCGGCACAAACCGGCTAAGACGCACCGGCATTGACACTCCGGACAACTAAAAAGGGAGGGACTACAGGGCTTGTGGAAACTGTAGTGCACCATGGAGGGACACATGCAATTCAAATCTATTAGAAATAAATCAAACAATTTAAAATTGATGACATGAATAGAATTTGAGTAGCTGACCACCTACAATGGATTCTAAAAGACTGATACAATGTTGTACAAAATCGGCGCAGTCTACCAAGACTAAACTAATATGATAAATGCTAAATGGAGCAGCAGATGAATTTAAATATAAGTAGCAAAGTGAGGGCATAGCGAACAACAAGGTTTCTACACAATTGCAGCAGTATAATAACGTTTTTTACTGTTGTCACTATCCCACACCTTACTCAATCCAACCTACACCTTAACGTCTTTATCCAGGTGAACTCCTTTCTCACCTTCCCACCTTCAACATATTACTTCTTTACTCCTTTATCAGTTTTACTTTGTATTTTTTATTTCTTCTTTACTGGTTTCGCTTTTCTACACCTTTCTCAATACAACATACATCTTCTTTACTATTTTGTTTGCTTTTGCTTCATACGTCTTACTCCATCTTTTTTTTTTACTTTCTACCTTCTCACTCCTTTAATTGATGTTACTTTCCTACCACCTTTATCACTATTAATGTGTGCTTTTTACACCTTTTTTGCTCTGTTTTCACTTTCCCACACCTTACTCGATTTAACTTACTTCATTTTTGCATTAGCACCTCGTGGACAAAGAGACAGAGGCCTTGTTGCCAATGGTAAAATGTTGGTTGTGATGGTGGCTTTGGGGAAATGTGTGTAATTGGGAATGACCAGATGTGGTGTCTGCTGGGGTGAGGGCTGCCGGGCTATGTTAAAAGTGATATGGACTTCTTTTTCAAAGTGTGCAGTTTTTTTTCATTGTGTAACAGACGTCATGTGTGGCCTTTGCACTGCAAGTTCTTTCGCTGTTAACTTTTGTTATGTTGCTCAGTGGTTCAATTCTGTTGGTACTCGCTCGTTCTCATTTGTACTGTGTTAATGGCTTCTGTAACGTGTTGCAGACCTTTGCTATTCCTCACGCTGGTGCCTTGTGGAAAATGTATAGATGCATTTTGTGCTTGGAAACCCGAAGATCACCTCAGGGGCCCTTTTTCATTTTTCAATTGAAGCAATACATTTACGCATAAGAAACAGCAGTGGTTAAAGTTTTAAGTTTGGTGCCTTTGGTGCCAGCGACCAGGTTTCTATCTTTTCTACAGCGCAGGATTGAAACGGTATGTACTTTTGTTTAATTAAGTGACATTTTAAATGCAGTCCATGATTTTTAACATAACACTTCAATTTAGCTCCCGGTTGATATTGTGTTTATTTGCAGAGTGATTTCAAGTTATTTTTTAAGAGGGTTGCTGTTTCCTATGTGGCTAAGCAATATTGTGTCCCGATTCCCACGTTACTCTTTTTCAGCCTTCTCACTCCTTCAATCTGTCTTACTTCTTTGTTACTTTCACCATTTTTAATGTGTGCTTCTTACTTCTGCTGTACTGTTTTCTACGCCCCTCACCTTAATCCAATGTACCTCTTCTTGACCCCTTTTTCACTTGTGTTTCGTACTCATTAGTCCTTCCCCACCTTCTCACTACAACATGTTACTTCTTTACTCCTTTACCAGTTTTACCTTGTGTTTCCTACTCCTGCTTTACTGTTTTCACTTCCTCACCTTTCACAATCCAACATACCCATTATTTACTCCTTTTTTCCATTTAAGGTTGTACTTCTAACTGAAGCTTTATTCCTTTTCCACTGTGTTAGTCCTGTAATATGATCACTAATTTACTCCTTCTAACACTTTTTGCACGTTTACTGTACATCTTGTACTCCTTCTCACTCCCTCAACAAGTCCCTTCTTTACTGCTTTATCAGTTTCAATGTGTGCTTCTTACTCCTGCTTTACTATTTTCACTTCCCCTCACCTTACTCGATCCAACGTACTTCTTCTTACTCCTATTTTCAATTTAACTTTGTACTTCTAACCCCAGCTTTACTGCTTAGTACTGCAATCTGTCTTGCGTCTTTACTCCATTTAACAGGTTTACTTTGAACTTTTTATTCCTTCTTTAGTGTTGTCACTTTCCCACACCTCACTCAATCCAAAATACATCTTTACTGCTTTTTACACTTTTACTTTATACTTCTTACTCCAGGTGAACTCCTTTCCCACCTTCCCACTCCTTCAACATTTTACTTCTTTACTCCTGTATCAGTTTTACTTTGTACTTTGTCGTCCTTCTTTACTGTTTTCACTTTTCTACACCTTACTCAATGCAACATATATTTATTATTTTGTTTGCTTTTGCTTCATACTTCTTACTCCATCTTTTGCTTTCCTTTCTATCTTCTCACTCTTTTAATATGCTACTTTTCTAACCCCTTTATCACTATTAATGTGTGATTTTTACAACTGTGTTGCACTGTTTCCACTTTCCCACACCTTACTCAATCTAACTTACTTCTTCTTCACTCTTTTTTTCACTTTACTGCAGAATTCTTACTCAATCTGTACTCTTTTTCCACATTGGAACTCCCTTCAATGTTATTACCTCGCTCCTTAAAACACGTTTACTTTGTCAGTCTTACTCCTTCTTTGTTGTTTTCACTTAGCACACCTTACTTAATCCAATGTACATCTTATTTACTGTTTTTTTCACTTTTACTTCATTGTTTTCTCTCAAGGTCCACTCCTTCTCCAGCTTTTCATTCCTTCAATCAGTTTCTTCTGTACTACTATATCAGTTTTACCTGTAGTTTTTATTCCTGCCTTTCTCTGTTACACTTACCCACACCTTACGCAATCCTTGTTATATCTTTTTTACACCTTTTTCCACTTTTGTTTCATACTTCTTGTCCACCTTTTCCCCTTTTCCAATGTATCACTCTTTCAATCTTCTACTTCTTTACTACTTTATTAGTTTTATTTTGCGACAAATAGTACTGCATTACACTGTTCTCATTTTCGCACACCTTACTCAATTCAATCCGTGTCGTCTTTACTCTCTTTGCTGCTTTATCACCTCTTACTCCTGCTTTACTCTGTTTTCACTTTTCCACACCTTATTGAACCTCACCGCTTCTTTAGTCCTTTTTTCACTTTGACTTCATACATTTTCCTCCAGCTGTACCATTTTTCTACCTTCTCGCTCATTCAATATGTCTTACTTCTGTGCACCTTTTAACAATTTCTCTTTGTTCTTCTTAATGCTACTTTGCTGTTTCATTTTCCCTCACCTTACAAAAATCTCCCTTACGTATGATGTACTTCTTTATTCTCTTCTATGTTGTACTTTGTACGCAAGATTTACTCCTTGTCAACCTTCACACTGCTTCACTTTTACTAATGTAATCCTTTTATAACGTTTACTTTGTGCTTTATGCTCCTGCTTTACTGTTTTCACTTTCTGACACCTAAGTTAATCCAAATTAGCCCTTATTTATTATTTTTCTCGAGGTTTCCTCCATTTCAACCTTCTGACTCCTTCAAGTACTTTACTTTTTTATTCCTACATCACTTTTATGTTGTGATTCTTATTTGTTAATTGTTAGTGTACATGCACAGTCCAGTATGTTATTTTCAATTTGAGTAATTTCAAATTGCATTATGAAAACATCAGCATTTATTTTTCAGTTTGAATTTTTTTTTTAATGTACTTTCCTGCCCCTTGCTCTGTTATTTCTTCCACACGGCACTGTCACTCCTCCCTCCTTTGCGCTGTCACCCCCCCATTGTTCGGTCACTACTCCCCTTTGCGCTGTCACTCCTCCCCTTTCTGCTGTCATTCCTCCCCTTTGTGCTGTCACTGCTTCAACCTGCATGGTCACTCATCCACCCTTGTGCTGTCACTCCTCCCCCTTGTCCTGTGCCTCCTCCCCCAGTGTGCTGTCCTCCTCCCGTGTGATATCACCCTCCCCCTTGCACTGCCACTCCTCACACTCTGTGCTGTTAATCCCTCCACCCTTTGGTACTGTCAATCCTCTCCCTTTGTGCTGTCAACCCTCCCCCCCTGTGTGCTGTCAATCCTCCCACTTTGTGCTGTCACTCCTTTCTATTTGTGCTGTCACTCCTCCCCTCTTTACACTGTCACTCCTCTCCGTTGTACTGTCTTTTTTTATTGTGCACATAGTCGCATAACAGGACTTTTTACACATTCTACATCCAATTTAAATGACCGTTGAAAAGGAGACAAAAGAATCAATAATTCAACAAGAACTTCATAGCTATTTCTCTAACAAGAAATAGTGATCAACTAAAAGAGAAAACATAAAAGTAGACAAAACGTTTTAACTGAATTACTAATACAATAAAACAATCTAAAATGCAACTGAAAAATTATTACTATTACTAGTTTTTTTTTACGATATTAGCAATTACAATGAGATGTTTATGAAATTCAATTCATTTAGATATTTAAGCAAAGCAATGGACAGGGGGATCTCCTTGCCAGATGAAATCCTATACCAAAGGTCCTCTGTAGAGAGCCAAACTGGAACATGGACAAAAGGAGCACAATATTTTTCTCTGATAGTAAGAGTAAAGAAACATGAAACAATTTCTGCTGTGTTTCGCTAGTTTTAATGAGATTGAGATGAAAACGTAGCAACTCAGCTCTCCAGACAGAGTTCGGAAAACAATTTATATATGGAAGAACATATTTCCTAGGTTTTTCGCATAGAGTAAAGGTTTTAGTATTCTTTATATTGCTAATCAATTCTCAAGAACTTGTCCAATCTGTTCGCATTACATGTGCGCTTAACCTTGTCAGGGTTTTCTATTAAGATAGTATTAGAGCATTCAGAATTGGATAAGGTTAATTCTACTTCATGGTGTAGACTTTTCAAATAAGAGTGCTTATGTGCAAAGAGATAGGCATGGATGTCCTCGTATAACAAGTGTTCTTTAGGAATGAAGATTAATCTATGGAGGGTGAGAACCTTCCAGTTGTAATACGATTTCAGGGAGTGCAAACCTAACTGACAGCGCATCTTTGAGATAGGTAGAGAGGAGGGCAAAGATAGTACCTTTTTCCACAAACATCCTTCAAGCCTGTCCTAATTGATATTTTTTTGCGCAGGGGTTACACTCTATGCCCTATAAGATGGACAGAATTATTTTGTCCTTATAGTAATTAATGAGTGGCAGGAGAGACAATCTGCAGGAGTGGAGCAGTTTTTTTCATTTGGCACATGAATTGGTGAATTTTATTTCTCAAGTCCACGTCCTAAATTGAATGTTTTGAGGTTAGAGTCAATCCCAGATATTTTACACTTTTCTCGAATGCAATGACTAGGTTTTCATGAGACAAATAAAGGTTAGATTTATTTTTGAGTTGTTTAATAAACATAAATATGTTTGATTTATTAGGACTGATAACCAAGTAATTCTCTTTGGCGTAGCCCTCTATAGCATTTATTAGACGCTGTGTTATCTATCAGCACTATATAGTCAGCGTATGCCAGAAAAAAAAATTAAACTTGTTTATGATGGGAGAAACACGAGTTGAGTTTTCTAGGAAAGATGGTAAATCTGCAAGGTATACATTAAAAAGAAGAGCGGCCAAGAGATATCCTTGCCTTACTCCTTTGGCTGTAGGTATCGATGCGGTCAAATCATCCGCTAGATTTGTTGTAACCTGAATTGATGTATGCGCGCAATAATAATTTGCAGCAGGCCCATCGGAATATGCCATGATTTTAATTTGGTCCAAAGTTTTGACCCATTAATGAGGTCAAACGCCTTTGATAAGTCAATTAAGGCAATGTAGGTGGGTGACGACATTTTGTTTTTGAGATTGGGCTTTGAGAATGTTGATCATAAACCCATTCAAGATGGTTGATAGCCCTTTGCAAAAGCCTACCTGGAATTTTGAGAGAATATGATTACTAGCTGCCCAATTTTGAAGATTTTGCAGTACTAACCTAGAAAAGATTTTACTTTTGCGATCCATTAAGGCTATTGGACGATAGTTAACAGGCTCAGATCGATCTCCTTTTTTATAAACTGGGATTACAATAGCTTTTTTCCATGACGTGGATATGTTTTGTGAGTCAATAATCGTCTGGAAAAGTTTACTGAGAATAGTTGCCCAATTATGAGGTTCAGAGGTGAACCTTTCATTGGTTAATCCATTAGGGCCGACTGCATGCGATTTGGATAGTTGTCTTATTAATAGCAAAATATCATCTCCTACAATTTTTAGTATCCATGGACTATTACAGTCTACATGTGTTATCAAAGTTGTACTTAGAATTGAATTATCTCCAAAACAAGTTTCCCACACAGCTGCTTGAATAATAGTGGTTTGTCGGGCCGTTTGAGATGAGTTTTTGTGATGAATTAAGGCCCAAAAGTTTTTTGTTTGGGTTGGTAGAAGGGTCGAGAGCATATTCTGGCCATTGTGGATGTTACACAGAATTTGATGCCCCCGGGATCAATGTTTGTAATTATTTTTTTGTTTTGTCTTTATGGCGGATTATGTGTCTTGGGTTAGACTCTCTGCTTTTAGCCCTCGTAACTTTTGATTCAGAAGTTTTGGCATACGTAATTTCATCAAAGTATGGACATGGGTTTTTATTTTTTTCTCTACACTAATACTGGGGGGAATTTATATTTCTTATAAATTCAATGAAAGTATGCGGAGAACAAAGCATGTCAAAGTCACATTAACATCCATACTGTATTATGAAAGCTAGTTTGTTATTTAACTTATGACCACTATTTCCAAAGCGAGTAATGTGATTACCTTGTGCATTAACATCCAGTTTTGTATCATATTTAGTTTTAGATAATTGAGAAGCAACAGAAAATGTAGTTTGCAAAGCATTATGGTCACTATGTAACATAGAAACTACATTAAACCATAGGCAATGTTGCCACAATTCAGGACATGTAATCAGATAGTCTATTATGGGGGTGCTTTTCCCATTTGACCAAGGCCATGCAGGTGGACAGTCATACACAATATTGCCATTGATGATGTTGCGATTTGAATCTGCAAATAGTTGATCCCAAATTTCACATTAACTGTTCTTAACCTTTGATCTGGAAGAGCCTGGCATTGGGGGAGCAACATGCATTAAAATCACCTCCAATCAAAAGATCATTTGGAAAGCGGATTTTCAATGGAGTCACAAGTTGCCAGTTCCATTATGTATTTATTAATTGAAGACCCCATATCTGTGCGTCCCATCTAATTTGGTACCTAAGTGCAAGAATGCCATTAGAATCTGTATTGAGACTTAAAACCTCAAATCTGATAGTATTATGTATTGCGCTAAGGAGCCCACCAGAGGGGTGCCCGTGGATTGGACTTGTAGCTTGCTGACAAATAACAGTAAATCCATTGAAATACAGATTACTCCTAGACATTGTTTCTTGAAGAAGGACAAAATCAAAGTCTCGAAAGATGGTCTGACTGATGTCTTTATGTCTAAATGACAAAGGTCCCCTTGTGTTCTAACTCGATAAAAGTAATTTTTTCTTGTACCTATAGTTTAGTTTCTGTGACAGTGAGACAATTCAAGACATCAGTTATTAATTCAGGAAGTAGTGACAATAGGTGTGTTTTGTCTTTGAAGATTTGATTTGGACTTAAATTTTGAGAAGCGTTTCGACCCATATACAACACATGACCACTATTTTGTAAAGATGCATGTGAATCAAAAGTTGGAGGGGATAACGAGGATTGACGAGGAACTTGGTGTAGCGGCAGAAGGGTCGGAAATATTTCAATTCTTATGGTTTTCAAATCATTTTCATATGTCAGCAATGTACTTGCTCCTTCATTTGATTTTGAGATTATTTCCACGATGTGAGTGATTTTGTCATAGGAAAATGAAAGTCTCTCGATATCGTTTGATGAAAATAGATATAGGACGGGAATCCGTTTGGTATGGGATGGTATATTACTACGATTGAGTGCCATTTGACCTTTTTTTGGATTGACTTGTTGGAGCCATAATTTGAGTGTTGCAAAAGGCTTGTGTGAAGCAGCAGGTTCTGGAGGATTGGAAATCTGTACAGGCGTGGGTACAGGTCTGACATTAACCTCATCAGAATTTGTGGGCACAGATTCCATGTGTACAGGGTCAGGTATTTTGATGCCACTATCAGCTTTCCCCATTTTGTTAGTTTGAATTTTTTAGCAAAAGATTGGAGCTAATTTCAGGCATTTAACTGGAATAACACCTTTATATGTTTGATCATCAGTGTGAGACCCTGTGGTAGTTTTGGATATCTTAGTATCTGTGTCGGGGAAAGACTTAGGTTCCATGATTGAGTCTGTAGGAACGGTTCTTTGGGGGATAGAATTGTCACCAGATTTTGAGTCTTTTACAATCTTAGGCCTTTGTCAGTGCCCTTGCTTATGTTGTCTATGGCTTTGAAAAAGTTTCTTTTCCCCGCTTTTTTCTGTTTCCCACTTTGTTGGTTCTGCTTTGGTTTTGGAGGTTGAGCTTTCTCCTCACGTTTCTTTTGGGCGTACTTTTAAAAAAAAAATGTCTTCTTTAATTCACTGGCTCAGTCTAATAAGGTGTTCCTGTTCTGGAATTGAAATGGATTCACTAGCATGTTCTACTTGAGGCAAGGCTGCATTTGAAAGAGGGTGAGAAATCAAATAGGAAGTATTGTGCAGTTGCTCAGGCTTACTCGTGGATTGTACATCAAGCTCTACTATTAGATCAACCGTCTGAGCCAAACGTATTAATTCTTCCATTACTGAGGCAGATAATGGAGTGTTGTTGCCTCTCAATGGTACAACGTAATTTCATCGCCTGTAGTTTTTTCGCGAGGTTTTTTGCCGCAGATTCGTTTCGAAAAATAATCATCACATTTTTTGGGGGGTTTTAAAAATTATATAAATTGGGTGTGGGTGTGCGGGGATATAAAATAATTAAAGGGGATGGGGGTTTGGAGGGTAACCACCCCAAAAAAAAAAAACTCGATGATTTTTTTCGGAAGAAAATCTGCGTTTAAAAACCCTGCGATGAAACTGCAGGCGATGAAATCACATGGAACCCTCTCGATAACTCATGGGGGCTGGGTCTACTTGACCTGCTATGCCAAGATTCACAGTATTTAAGGCCAGGAAAGAAGTTTGTATATCAGACCATATGAGATTATTGTCTTTAAGAAATGTAGGTCATTTGTTATGTTTTCACACCATCCATGTGGTCTTGTTCATGCATTTGGAACTGGTTTGCAATTTATTCAAATTTCTGGTGTAGAGCGCCTTTGAAACCGACCAAAGAAGAGTCACAGTTGTTCACTTCCTTAGTAAGTTCCATTACAAATCCTGAGTAGGTATGGACTTGGTCTTTTAAGGTTTCAAAGACATTCACCAATCAATTCAACATGAAACTTAACTGTAGTGTAGGATCTCGGGAACGTTGTTGGTCCTTGTGGCCATTTTTTATCAGGTAAGTTAACAGCTTGTTTTCGTCTCCCCTCAATTCTTGATCCCATAGCTGTTTGTGTGGTAGGTGTAAGTGAGGGGAGGGAATGTTCATTGTGTTGAGTAATTTCAATAGGACGGTGCGCATCATTTTTATAATGCAAGGTTTCATATGTGACACTAAAAGTATGATTCAGCCTGTTTGATTCATTTAAGTCTATTCTCTGTTGTCGATTTTATTGAATTGGGCTAACTGCCCAAGCGAGAGATTCAAGATTGTTCAGACTGTGAGTCGCAATGGTAAATTCCATATTCTGATTTAATGTATTTTAACTAAATTAGTGGAAGTTGATGGCAATGTTGAAGACTCCACCATCTCAATTAGAGGTATCGCTAATGATATGCATCCAGAGCTAGCTTTTCCCAGCATATTTGCATTGAATCGCATATCTGTTGTATCATTTGGTGAATGAGTGCAATTGACTGAAGCCGTATGACAATTTTTATTTCATTCTAAATGTTCATCAGTTTCAGGGGATTTTAAGTCATCTCTGAAAATGGTACTGCGGAAATTAGACATCTTTGTTACGTTCAGTTTGCTATTTGAAAATAGGTAAAAGCACTTGATGAACCTACTAATAAGATACACGTTAAGAAATGATTTAAAAAAAAGGTGTTTGCTATGAGCTTGCTGGGGGAGATACTTCAGCTGTTTTGGTCCAAATTACCTCAAACACGGACTGTGTGCTGAAATATCACTCAAGGGCTCAAAGGCAAATAATGACCGCAGTTGCCCAAGCGAGATGCTTTGTTCACTCTATCTGCATGTAAATACCACATGCGTCATGCCAGCTTCAATAGAATTCCTCAGACAAGTTCAGAAGCACCGAGCCCAGTGCAGCATTCGGGGTTCAAAGGCATACACCCACAGTCATCCCCGACTGTTCCTCGATAGTTGCTAGCCCCTTAAGGTGTCTTCATAGAAATATCACAACACTGTCATAAGTGCAATCAGGAACTTTAACGTGCCAATGAGGAAGAGAGACATTTGGTTAGGATTTCTTGAGGTTTCATGAGAAGAGTAAGTGTAATAAGCTTTACTTACTTATTTACTTGTGCTTACAGGCTCCACAAGCTCCGCAGCCAAACACAGCCAAGCACTTCGGCACACTTTGCTATGCTTCGTGTAGCTAGTGTGTTTAAAGGCACAGCGCCTCAATTGTGGGAATGCAAAAAACAATAACTAGCACAACTCCACAGTAACGATCCGACCCAGTGAACAGCCCAACACTTCTGCACACTTCGCTATGCTTCGTGTAGCTAGTGTGTATAACGTCCGAGGTCCTTAATGGTGCAGCTCCTCAGTTGTCGGAATGCAAAAAACAATAAGTAGCACAGCTCCACAGTAACAGTCCGACCCAGCGAACAGCCAAACACTTGTACATACTTGTGTTGTACTGTCACTCCTCCCTTATGCTGTCACCACTTGACCACTTGCACTTTTCTCCTCCCTCATTTACACTCTCACTCCTTCACCACTTGTGCTGTCACGTCTTGCCCCCTTGAGCTGTCACTCCTCACCTTTGCACTGTCCCTCCTCTACCTTTGCGCTGTTACTCCTCCCTCATTTACTCTCACTCCTTCACCTCTTGTGCTGTCACGTCTTGCCTCCTTGAGCTATCACTCCTCCCCTTGCACTGTCACTCCCCACCTTTGCACTGTCACCCCTTCCCTATGTGCTGTCACTCCTCCCCCTTGCACTGTCCCTCCTCTTTCTTTGCGCTGTTACTCCTCTCGCTTTGCGCTGTCAGTCCTGCCCCTTTGTGCTGTCACTCCTTCCCCTTTGTGTTGTCACTCCTCCCCTCTTTGCACTCTCACTCCTCCCCTCTTTGTGCTGTCACGCTGCCCTTGTGTTGTCACTCCTCCCCCTTATGCTGCCACTGCTTTCCCTCTTGGGCTGCCAATCTCTCCCCCCCCCCAAGCTGTCACTTCCTCTCCCTTGCGCACTCATTCCTCATCTTCCCCGGGTCTTCATTTCTTCCCCCCTTGCACTGTCATTCCTTACCACTGCCGCTGTCGTTCTGTCACTCCCTCTCCCCCTGGACATGAAATTCCTGCGCCCCATGTGCTGTTATTCATGCCCTCCCTTCTGCTGCCATTCCTTCCCCCTTTGACTGTCATTCCTTCCTTCAGATTTTGTACAATGATGCTGTGCACTGGTGCTGGCCTAGCATTCATCTATTGGATTTTTTATCCACCCTGGCGTTGACATTTCTTATCTTTTTCCTCACCTCAGTGCTTCCCTGAAACCCTCGTGCTTCCCCTTTACTCCCTCTGATGCTGTCATTTCTTCCTCCTTATATGGCCATTGTCATGCTACGTGTAACCTGCAATACACAACTTCAAACACCAAAACTATTGGCTTTGTCAATTCTTGTTTGTTTTGTTTCTCTTTATGTGGCTCAACAATATAAATGCCCCACACTAGGCACTTTATAAATCATCAATAAATACAAGTAGATACATAAAGTGACTCTCAATTGTCTTTTGATTGTTATTCAACTATTTACATTACTGAAAAAGTTATATTTTCCAGTATACAGGAACATGCATGGAACATGCATGAGACAGAAAATATATAAATGAGGACAGAAACATATATTATTATATATATATTATTATAATACATGCCGTTCTGCAGTCATACATATGCCAGATCACTTTAATTCATAAGTCTGTCTCAAAACAAGTTCACATAAAATTCATTCAAAATGATGTTTGTTTGTTTTTTATTATTAATTTTTATTTGGTTGGAAAACAACCGTTAGCAATTTAGCTAATAAAATACATTTCATGCATAAAACATTGGTTAAAACGGTTTTGCAGTTCATCATACTCCATAAAACAGCAGAATCACACAATATTCCGTAGGACACATACACAATCCCCTGTCCCTCTAGCTCCATAAAAGCCTCAATGTCATAAAAATGATTCTAAAAATAAAACATGATATTATTATCCATCCTATTTCAAGTTACCAGTTCATCCTATAGCAGTTCGATGGACCTAAAAAGAAAACCACTACTGCTATCAAGTATGACGTTACATCTTTCCAAATAAATAGTCTAAACCAACATAATCTAGGTAGCAAAATAAATGTCAAAAATATTTCAGTGGGAAGTGTTGCAGGGAGGGGCAGTCGCAGGTTCGAATCTCGGCAAGGCCAACTCAGCCTTTTATCCTTCCGAGTTCGATAAATGAGTACCAATTTTGGTTGGGTGATATTGTATGTAAATATGTGCTCTGTAAAGCGCTTTGGATTAAGGCGCTATATAAATAACACATCATTATCATTAATGTATTCCCACTTTATTTCATTGTTTGGGTTAAGGTTGTGTTTGTCTTTGGTAACTAACATAAACATTTATTTACAATGACATAATACTAAGAAAATTGCTTGCCTCTTTTTCATAGTTCTGGGTTTTGTTTTTCTAATGCTTAACAGATATTTTAGTTCATGACATGATTAAGTAAAAACGGCCCATACTTGTTTGTGTTTGGCCAATAAATAAAGGAAGGTTGGTATTTAAAAAGATAATAAAGATGAACAAACTAAAGTGAAGTAGGAGGATCGAATGTAAGCTGCATTACCAAAGCAATATTCTGAATTTAATTCAACATTTTTCGCAGCTACATCGATCTAGATCTAATAACTAAGCCAATAATACAATTGTTTCATGTTCATCATCTTCACAATGCCAAATTTCAAATGAATTCACTGGCGGCTGTTTTTTTGTTGTTGTTGAGTGGAATGATTTTGAGTAGACAGACAAAAGACTATGTTCCCCAAAAATTGACTTACTAAAAAGGTGCAGCGATTAACTCCTAAAACATGCAGCAAGCATCACAGGTGTTGAGCAAAGCAAATACCCTAATGCCGGGTGTGATGCCATTATGTGCTGAACAAATCATCAGCTGGAGGCATTACGTTTAAGAAGCACCCAGGAGTCATCCCCGAGGTGCCAACAGTGTGTTCAAAATACCCCAAAAAATAACAATTGGAAGTGCTTGTGCCGTTTAGAAAAGGCCCCAGACAAAATGGAAGCAGGTGCTGAGTGGGAAGCCCCCCCCCCCCCATGCCCTTGGCGAGCAAGTGACGTTGCTGGTCGAGAAGTGCAATGGAAGAAGCGAGTGTAGTGTAGCGGGAGCATTGGGGAGAAGATATGGCGCAGCAGAGCGCTGGGCGAAGAGAAGGATGATGATTCTTGGTGGGTGTTTACAGCTCACAACGCTCTCTAAATGCGGGTTTAGTAGTTCGAACCTCAATTTGGAGAGAGTTGATTGGCTGCCACACCTGCCTCGGATGCAAAAATTATTTGTTTTCTACAAAATGCACATTATTACACCGCTAAAAAGCCCCCGTGAACGGGCACAGACATTTTTTAAAACTTTTTCTAAATCTGAACAGTTCCTGTTCTTGCATCAAATGTGTCTCAGCAATTTAGTGGTTTGCATTTCTTAACTAGGTCTTTTTCTTCTGTCGGGGTTCTTGGCCTCTGGTGATTGTGAATTATTAAAGCGAATTAATCAATTTGTCAGCGTGCTATGATGAAGACACTGACCATGTGCTGTACTTGTTCCATCATTGTTTCCTCTACATAATAGGATTCTCAGTGGTACCTTTCAATACAGTTAGTTTATGAAAACGCCATAACAGTTAATGTCTTTGAAAAAAGAGTCAAGCAATTGGTTGCAACTATAGAGCTCTGAATTAATTTAGTGACTATAAAGCGGACTCTTTCTAGACAGTAATTGAATGCCAGCCAGCACAGTCATACCATTGAATCGTTTATTAATATTAAGATATTTCTCTTGGTAATAATCAAGGGCAATTAGAAATACACAAACATTGGGTGCACATTTTAACAGTGAAAGTAATCAGGGTGGAGTGCATTCTCACTAGCAGAGCACTAGCTTTTAAAATCCAATCCATTATTTGAAAAGTAAATATCTGCTCATCTGAGGACATTTTGTACAGTAATACTATATAGATGTAGAATAATTCATTAAATACACCGATACATTAATAGTTTATGCATATTTTACGCAAACATCTCCAATTTACGCCTTAGGGTCGCCCACTCCCAGAGGTCAAGTCTTAAAAGAAAAGTTTGGGGACTCATTAACAAATGCAATGGGATGTGACGTCACACGAAATGATCATATGTTAATGTTAATGTTAATGTTAAAGGTCATTTGTACCGCGCACTATCACCACCGGAGTGGTCCCCTGGCGCTCTTATCAAGGTGAAATGTGCACATTTCATTCAATTGGCTTTACATAACTACACAAATATCACAGTACGAACGGCATTTGTCTTTTTATTAAAAATCAACACACACAAAACCAAGAGAGGATATTTTCTTCTAGTAGTGTTTTGAAAACGTTAAAAGGTGTGCATGTTTTAAACTGCAAGAACCAATACCACCTTTGTTAGTTATTTTTCATCAGGTTATATAGTGCAGCACTGAAGTGCCCAGCCTGCAACCCTCATGACTGCGGTTCAAGATCAGCGTTACTTCATAAATTCAATGAAGACAGTCAATGCTTACATACAGCTTATAAAATACCCGGGGGATGGCATCTGCCCTCTGAAAAAAAGTGGGCAGCCTCCATGTACCATCGACTTGAGACCTGCCCAATCCCCCTAAACTTTTCTGCCATTCTATCATTTGCTATGTGTCAGAAAGATGGAGTGAAGAGGTATAGTATTGGGAACTCAGGGATTGTGCAAGGGTGAACAAAGGTACAAAGTGAGTAGTGGACACCAGCAAATTCAAGGTTTACAGTGTTAAAATAAGAGAATGTGAGTATGAGATGGTGAATGACAGGAAGTGAAAGATAAGGGATGATTTTAATGAATTGTTAAGGAAACTAATTAGATTTGAAGGAGCCCATGAAAACAATGAATCCAGCCAGTGGTCTTCTCCCACCATGCTTCCTTTTCCATGGCAATACACACATTGTCCAGGGCCCTGATAGCATGGGACAGGGACCCATTGTCCGAGGCATTCGGGGGATTGTACATGCAACATGAGCTCCCTATAGTTTTGCAGACACCCTCTCCATGGCAGTGAGGAGGTGAAAGATGCACCGGTTCTGCACTGTCATCAGCTGAATGGCCTGCAACCATGGAACCATGCTCTGTCTCATTCACTATCTGCAGCATCTCCCATCTGGTGATTTGTAACCATTTAGAGTTTTCTGCAGCTTGGATACATGAAGCGAGCAAGGACTTAAAAAAGGTCTCAGTCCAAGTGAATATGCGAAAGTGGTCCAGTAATGCCTTAGGCTTGTCAGCAGATTCCTGAGATTGATAATTCAAACATTTAAATCGAGGGGAGGTGAGCATCGGGCACGATAAGGACAGCGGAATGTAATGTCGACAGGGAGAACGCACCCTTCCAAGATGGCGGAAGGTGGAGATAGGCAAATGACCCACAAATCCAAAACATATCCATAAGCAGTGCATTCCCTCCATTTAAGTCTGCTATATAATGTTCTGTTGCAAAGCTCATTGGTGCTGACATGCACGCTGTCATTGCCTCTGAAAAACATGGAGAAACATGTAATTATCTGTACTTTAGCAGGTCGTTCATTCATCTGTATCTAGGTCAGCTTCGATATATATTTATTCTATGCATCATAATAGCTATCATTTATGTGTGCCAATATGTTCCCTGAAAATTCCAGTAGCCCCCCTGCTATGCAGCTCACCAGCCCCACCTCCCATCTGTTGTTAGAAAACACTGCGCCTTCTGATTTTAATTGTGGTCTGAATTGACACTGCACAAAGGTGTAATTTCTTTGGGAATAAACAATATGGGATTGCCACTAGCATGTGGAATCAGGGAACAGATATAACAGGACTCCTTGGACTTCACTCTTCCCACCTCCCGCATTTGATTATACCAAAGGTTATCCATGTCAGGGTGATGCACATCTGCAAAAGTGCCCAAGAGCCCCCCTTACTATTTAATGTCCCCATATTCAGCTTCTCTATGTTAAATATCCCATTTGCTCCTGGGCACTGATACACTTTTATTTGCTACCATACATACTATTTCAATATGATTATACCCCCACTTTAAATGCCCCCAGCATACCACTCTTGCCAAAAAAATGGAAACAAAGAGAGAGAAAGGCACAATACTCAACATCATCTTCTTAATGTGATTCCCTGCTCCTGGAGGCTCTGATGAATAATCAATACTTGTCCATCCAACGTCCTAAATATTTGCAATACACTGATATTTTTAAGGCAGTGCCTCATGTGTCCTGCAGAGGAAGGCCAGTACTGATGTCTTTTCTGATGTCTGCGAGATGAATCCAGTATTTCAGTCCTTCAGCTTTCACTGCGATGGCGTGCAATAGACAACCTTGTAGGGTCCATGACACCGCCTGTTATTCCATTTCCTGATGAATGAGCATACATACATGGAATCTCCTAGGAAGAGCTGAGCTTACTGCAGAAATGCTGGGTCGATGGAATCTGTTGCAGAAAGTTGTTGTGGATGTGTTGCAAGCTGTGGAGAGATAATTCTTACACATTTGTTTACATCCCTAAGGTAGCCCTGAAACTCATACCCTAAAACGTCAGCTATTTTCTGGCATCAGAGGCTGGGCGTGCAGGTGTGAGTGGTGTATGCAGCCTCCTGTCCTTCACTATTTCATCAGGGGTCAGGTAGTAATTCCGGAGGCTAAACAAAGCAAGGGGGGCAGTGGAGCCAAGTAATACCCAAAGAGTGACAAATCTTGAACAAACGCTGCTTCAATAGGCCTTCAAGGCACCCCACAATACCATGGGCTTGCGGGTGATAAACTGAACATAATCTGTGCTTTATTCCCAGTGGGAAAGTAATTTCTTTGAACAGCTCGTTGAAAAAGTGAGTCTGATTTCAGGACATAACATAATCCCCACAAATGTGGCCCCCAATTTGGCCTCAGGGTGGCCATAGGGTCCTACTTCAAGACAATGAGAGAATAGGCTTACTGCAACAATCAAATAATGGTAGTTATTGCACCTGTTAACCATATCAACATAATCAATGTGAAGCTCTCAAAAAGTCCCTGGGGGGGCAGGGCATCTGTCATTTTAATGTTCTAAGGGCGTGGCCAGTGCTGTAAAGGTAGCAGGTAGTACAGTTAGCTACAAAGTGGCCCACATGTTCTTGAAGATTGGGCACAAACCAATCTTTGTGAATGTATACAGTGATATATTCCTTAGATATATGTGTATGATAGAGTAATGGCTTGAAGGTAACATAAACAGTTTTTGAGCCATTAGTACTTTACCTGTAATATTGTGTCTCCCGATTAAGTCAGTGTGGGAAAGGGAGCATCCTCTTTTGATCCACATATCCTTCTCCTGTTGAGGAGCCTGTCCCTTCAGTTCTATTATTTGTGTTAAGGGCATGGATTGTATGGTGCTGGCAGCTGTGCCTTCTGCAATGCTACCTCAGGCTATGCGTTGATATTTAGTATATTTAGGTTATGTCTGTTTCTTTTGCTGCTTTGTCTGCTGCATAATTACCATAAGAGATTGGATCTGCATTATGAGTATGGGCTGTGCATTTTACCACAGCAACTTGTATAGCACATCAATTAATCTTCCTAACAATGCTGCATGCAGCACAGGCATTTAATGAGATTTTTAAATCCTCTACTGCGCCATCTTCACAGTCCGGATGCTCAATGGAAGTGACATGTGCAAAGTCAGAATAAATGGTAACTAGGGTACCTGTTGATATTTCCAATGCTTCTATTAGTGCTATGAGTTCTGCTGCTTGGGCGGAATAATGTGCTGACAATCTCTTTTTTATCCCAACCTCGTACTACCTGTCTACAAGGCTCTCCACAGCTGCACCAGTATGTCTCTGTCCCCCCGTCTCCTAGTCGATTATTGATGAACCATCAACTAAAGGCACTTCTCCCTCTTTAAGTACATCTTCCTCGACCTTTGTTATAACATCGTCAGGGCCCTTGTATGCTACACAATTGTGAACTTCCTCACCTGGTTGTACTGGTTCTGTGATAAATGTCGCTGGGTTAACTGTGTGACACCTAACAATGTGAATGGAAGAATTGGACACAATGACTTCATAGGCAGATGCTCTTTGTGTGGTGAGGAATAATTTGGATCTGTCTACAATAGCAAAAACTGCTTGTTCTACATAAAGTGTCACGGGGTATCCCATGGTAATTGTCAAATATTTTTCTATTGCAAATGTTGCTGCTGCTAGAGCTTGTTTACAAGGGAAATGACCCTGCATTACCGGATCTAAACGTCCACTGTAGTAGGTCAGGGACTCCTGTCCCAAGGATATATGTTGTGTGAGGACAGCCATCATCACATGGCCATTAGAATGTGAGAACAGGAACAATTCCTTTCCATAATCTGGTGTTGCTAAAACTGGGGCATTGTAGATTGCATTTTTCAGTTCCTGGAAGCATGTGATCATATCATTTGTCCAGGTGATATTACCCTTAACTGGTATACAGACTTTATAAAGAAAAATTAATAACAAATGCTTTCATAACGAAAATTAAATAACGAAAATATATCTGGGAGTGGGGTAAATGGTTCAATCTTGTGGTAAAGTGGTTGGGATGGATTTTTAGCTGGGGGAAATAGTTGCTTGGGGGGAGTTGAAACCCCCAAAAAAAGAAAAAAACATTTGTTATCTTTTGTCGTTCATTTATTTCTTTATACATTCATTTGTTATTAAATAATTTGTTATAAAGACATGTAACCCCCTTAACCTTCTGTTCTTCTTTCAGCCCTTGTAACAAAGGCTTGAGTAATCACAATTCCATGACCTACAATAATTACAAAGCCCTAGAAATGGTTGTATTTGTTTAACAGTTGTTGGCTGTGGTGAATTCTGCACTGCTGTCACTCTCTCTGGTGTCACTCTCCGTCCTGCTGAGGATATTATTTGCCCTAGGTATATTACCTCATTCTGGCAATGCTGACATTTTTCTTGTATCTAGTTTTTATCCCTTTTCTGAAAGTTAATATCAATATCAAAAGTGTCACTGAATCTGCCCCACATTGCTGTTCTGTAGGGCTGAATACCAAAAGGTCATCTACAATCATTGTACTTGGCACTAGTATGTTACCTAAATCCATTGGTAGTACTCTCTTGAAAATACTCAGGGACTCACAGTACCCCTGAGGTAATCAGTGTGCTGGAATCTTTGCCCATGGTAAGTAAATGCTGTGAGATATTGGGACTCTGTGTGCAATAGAATGGAGAAGAACGTATTCTTGAGATCTATCACAGTAAAGTGTGTTGCATTGGTGGGTATGTTGGAAGGAATCATAGCAGGATTGGGTGCCAGTGGGATTTCTGCCACTACAATATCTTCTCTGACATCTGTCACCTCCTTGAAGCTTTGACCTCAATGTCCTTGCGGTCACCGAGATGTGGTTCAATGCCAGCTCGGTCACTGCTTTTGATGCTCTTCTCCCTGAGGGGTGTAAGATCCACTCCAAGTCCAGACCGGACCAGCCTGGAGGCGATGTGGCCCTTGTCTTCCCCTAATAGATCCCTGCTTTTATGATTCTCATTCAATCCTACTCCTCCTTTGAATGTCTTGTCTGCAAGCTTTGCATCTCTCCTACCCTCGCTACTATCTATATGCCCCCTAGACCGGTCTCCCTCTTCCTATCTGAGTGTGCCAACATCACCTCCTCTCCCCTTACTTCTACCTGAAAGCTTCTCCTCCTTGGAGTCTTCGATATTCATCTTGTTTTGCCCGATGCAGCCCTCCTCTTCTGCAACCTCTGCAATGCTTTCTCCCTCACCATTCTTCCCTCCGGGCTGACGTGTTCATCTCAGTTGACCTTTCTCTCTCTAACCCTCTCAGTACACCTCTGTCTTGGTCTAAGCACTTCTCCTCTCCTCACCTCTCCTCTCCTCTCCTCTCCTCTTCTCTCCTCTCACATGGAGCTCATAGGCTCCCCAGAGTAGCCTCTGCCCACACTGCCAGCCTTCTTCTCCGTCATCCGACCTATGAAGCGAGTGTCAGTAGCTGCCTTTGCAACCTCTTTTATCCCTCCCCTTACTCTTGACTGTCATTCTGACTCAGCTCTTGCTAACCTTCACCTTTCCATCTCCAATATTCTTGACATCCTTGTCCCTGCCATGAGGATCTGCATGAAGCCTGCCTCTAAATGAAGGAATTAGTATGATTCAGACCTAGCCTTGCTGAAAGCAAGTGTAGAGTTGCGAAATGGAAATGGCTGGCTTCTCCCACAGCCTCTGACAAACTGGCCTGCTACCTGCTCCAAAGGCTTGACAGACTCTCCATACGGTCCAAGAAGTGGGCCCACATCCAAGCCTGCACATCGGGGCAACCAACAACATGGCTGAACCTTTCAAAATCTGTAAGTAACTTGCCAATCCTACTGCAGTCTCTATTTCTTCTTTTCCTTCCCAGGCCCTCTGAACAGCCTTGGTCTCCTACTTCTTAACCAAAACTAGGACATCATCTCATCACTCTCCTCTTCACTCCCTCCTCCACTTGCTCTCAGGCCTCGCTTGGCCCTTTGTTCCCCCTCCTACTCTCCTCCCATTTCACTGGATGAGGTCACCAAGACTGTTCGCTCTGAAAGCCTCCTCTAAAGAGGTGCTTCCCTGCTCCTCAAGAACTTTCAAAGACAATATCACCACCCATGTTAACTCTTTGGTTAAGTTCTGCAACCATTCTTTTGCCACTCGCTCCTTCCCACAACCTCTCAAGCACTCCCTTGTGCAATGCCTCTTAAAAAGCCATCTGTGGACCCTTCCTGCTGGGTAACTACCGCCCTATTTCGATTACCCCCTTCTTGGGCAAACTATTGGAGAAGTTGACCATCTCCCTACTTACCAACCACTCTGAAGCTGTTGGCTGTCTCCATAACCACCAGTCTGGCTTCAGAGCAGCCAGAGGTACAGAAACTGCGATCCTGAACACCTGTGACAACTTGCACTCTAATCTCGACCCCTGCTCTCCTTCTGTTCTTATCCTCCAGGATCTGTCCACTGCCTTCGACACTAACAATCATGCCACCCTCTTAAATTGTGTCTGTGATACTCTGGGCATCACCAACCCTGCACTGGTTTGGTTGAACTTTTACCTTTCAAATTGGCTCTCCCAGGTCCAAATGGGTCCTTTTCTCTCCTCTACCTGCAGCGTTCCTCAGGGCTCTATCCTATCGGCATGGCTTTTAAACAATTACCTTGCTAATCCTTATCAATTATCTTGCCCACTTGATCTCCACATTCTCCCCCCATTTCCAGTGTTATGCCAATGACACAAAGCTTTCCTTTTAGCTGCCCTCCTCTACCTCCTCTCCTTCCTCTCTCATTCCTGAGTGTCTGATTGCTATCCTGCATGGTGCGCTGCTAATGATCTCTGTCTTAATGCCAGTAAAACCAATATCCTTCTCATTGGAACTCCCGCCCCTTCCTTCCCCCCTAATCTCTGTCTGGCCTACTTGGGCCCCCTCGCTGCACCCTCCAGTGAGGCAAAATACCTGGGAGTAATTTTTAACTCCTCTTTCTCCTTCTTACTTCACATCTCAGACCTCGCCAAGAAGGCCCACTTTCAGCTCTACTTCCTCAGAGGCATTCTCCCTTTCCTCACCTTTCGCCAGAAACTCAATGTCCCAGTGCTCTGGTTCTCTCCAGGCTAGACTACTGCAACATCCCTTTCCTTAATATTCCTGTTTCCTCCCTCTGCCCTCTCCAACTTATCCAGAATAGGACTGTGACAATTATCCTTGGCCCCAAGCCCAGGGACAGCATCTGTCCATCCCTAAAATCTCTCCCCTGGCTCCCGGTGGCTGCAAGGATCAAATTCAAGACCCTTTGCATCATCTATAAGGCTTTCTGAGGTCTGGGGGACTATGCTATAGCCAACTTTCCCTCCCTAAATACCTCCCTGCTCGAGTCCGTCAGTCCTCTAGCTCTAACTCTCTACAGGTCAAATGTTTCTCCAAGCAAGTGTAGGGGGTCGATCTCTTTCCTCGGCAGGAGCCTCCTTCTGGAACAGCGACCCTGCCTCCTCTTACCAGTCTTCTGCTTACCCCACTACCAGCACTTGCCTTCGGGCTCCTTTCCCTTTCTAGCCAACCGAGTCTGGTACATCCCTGTTCCTCGCACCTTACCCTTACCCTTGCCTCCCTGCATACTTGTACTCCACGGGC
The DNA here is from genome assembly GCF_040938575.1 of Ambystoma mexicanum. Lineage (NCBI taxonomy): Eukaryota > Metazoa > Chordata > Amphibia > Caudata > Ambystomatidae > Ambystoma > Ambystoma mexicanum. Next base: position 1,143,660,515 of record NC_090937.1, read on the forward strand.
CCGCTAGCACTTACCCTGCCTCATCCCTGTGGTCTCCTCCACTCCCCCTGCACTTTACTTTACTTACTGTGCTTGCATGATCCAAATGTCACAAAGCCTAGTAGGACTGTTTCCTGTTGTTTTAGCCTTTCCCTCTTTCCCCTGCCCTTTTTGTCTTGTGGCACCTGGAAACACTTTCTGTTGTATAGGCTCTTTACAAATGTCCAACATATAAATGAAAACATGTATAAAACAGATGTCCAGCAACATCCTCCAGGAGGAACCCTTTTTCTTTTTCACAGTGTATATCATCTGTTTCATGGGGATTCTATTGGCTGTATTATGCCCTGCTGCCACAATGCTACAATGGTGTCATACATCCCTTCATCTGTTTCTCTTGACATGCGGTATTCCCTCACTCTGGGTAACACTGCACCTTGCTTAATGCCAACTGCCTTATACTCTTCAATAATTGCACATCATGGGGCATGCATGTCCATAAGGTACTCAGTACTTTTTCCATATCCTCATGTAAAAGTTACAGTGATGTTTTAGCATTAAGCAAAGTGTGTTGCACCTCCCTGTGTTGTATCATCATCTGGAAGGGTATGCAGATCTCAACAATCATTACTCCAGTGTCTTTGGTGCCCTCAAACAACTGTTCAGCAGACACATCTTTTAATGGCTTTGTTGGGTCAATGCAAAAAACTGTTTACCATTTGTCCCCTTCCTCGTCTGTTCCCATCAGAATTAATGTATCCCTTTTTATGATTACTGCTTCCAAACATTTATATTTATTGCCCCTGGGGCATGCTCTTGGGGGACAGATGGTCTTAATAAAAACTCTACCGTCACATGTAATGTCCTACCCTTTATTCTAGGCACCCATCCTGATAACACTGTTGCCCCATAAAGAAGCACATCTGGATGTAAGGTAATTCCTCTTGAGGCGCTGTTGCTATAGAGTACTCTTAATATTGTGGCCACCCTAGCAAAGCATATGCCTGTCATGGAGCATACCACCCCTTTCTCGGTAAATGCAATGGTCATGTTCGATTTACTCAGGAGGTCCCTGCCCAAAGGTTTCACTGGGGTTTCCATGGAATACAATAAGGGAGCCGACACCTCCTGTGTACCTTCTGTAATGGGTCAATCTTCAGTGAAAGGAACCAACATGATTTCCCTTGAGAATCCCTGCATGTCCATTATCTCGCCTGACAAGGGCAACATTCCTTCCCTAATTCAGGACTTCATAGCTCCTGTGTCAAACACGATTGTGAATGTTTTGTTTCCTATCCTCACTCCTATCTGGGATTCCTCTTCTGGGTCGTTAGTGACTGACAGAACTGGGCACGCCAGAGCTCTCTGTTGGGGGTAGTCGTATGTTCCAGGAAGCGGGAAAGAGCTGCCCCCTAAAATACTTGCTCCTGTGTAATATATCACTTTAGCTGTGGCAGGGGATTTTAATCCCATGTGTGTGTGGGGGTCTGTGTAGGTATTTGCATGGGGGCCTGAGAAAGTGGTTGTTGTACGTATGACTGTATGATGTAATTTTCTTAATTTTCTATTTGGCTCTCCAGTACCTCCCCCCATTTACCATATCTCAACAGAGATGGGGAATAATTCCGCCAGAGAACTCCTTAGCTCTTACTTTGGTGGAGTGTGAACAAGTATGTCATTTTCCTCTTTATTGAGGTGGAGGACAGCGTGTTATTGGGATGCAAGTCCAGCAACCCAAACCTGAGAGAAAGTACCTGCTAAGGAAATACCTCTAACATGAGATACAAACCACATAGAGGGCCAGTCACCTTGCTGTTTCATGCAATATGTAGGCCGTATGTGAAGCAAACATAGGGATAGATGATTTTATGAGAATAGTCAATGACAAAATACAGATTAGACACCTAAAAACATCTAACATTGAGAGTTCAGAGTAAGTGCAGAAAAGTAGGAAGCACCAAACCTGTAGTAGCACGATAGAAATAGGATACACTTAAAAGTAAAAAAAAGGAGATTCATGGCACTTCCTAGAGTGGACATATTATATAGAAAAATCTATTGGACTACAGTCCTAGTAATGGTAGGGTTCATAAAGAAATGCATACTGGTAAGGTAACACAAAACAGCTACAGATTGTGTCATTCTAAATAAAATGCCAGCAGAAAAGCAGGCTTCCCAGTACTTAGAAAAACTAGGCCGCTGAGAAATAGTCTTATTTCCAGTGGTCAAATACAGAGCATTCCAGCTTGTCTCAGACATTGCAAAGGACAAGGACAGACTCCATGAGGGAATATGCAAAAACCTGCCCAAGGATTGGCTAGGAGCAGAGGGTGCAGCAGGTTCACAAGCCTCAAACGAGTTAAAGATATAATAAATAATGTTCTTACACATCACTTTACAAAAGCAAAATGAAGGCCCCATTTTGGTGAGAACAAGGTAATGTGCTGAGATGTGCCCAAACGAAGTCGATCAGACAAAAGACACACGCTGACCCCTGTAGAAAAACATCCACCTAGGAGTGGAATTACAAGTACCAAGCAACATGGGCACTTTGACTTAGAATATAATAAATAAAGTATTCAATACCATAGAAGCATGGACATGCTTGAGTAATGTAAGAAATATAATTTGAGATACATTAAAATGTTCTGATACCCCTTTTTGAACCAGAAATATCGACAAGAGTTGCAATCACTCCCACCCACCCACACCGACCGACCGGGTGCACTTGATCCTCCCCTCTGTGTGACCCACTGCGCAATTGCACAATCTGTACAAACCACGCCTGTAGATCGTCTGTCTGTTTCTCTCGTCTTCACCCCTAATTGTACCGTTATAATTGCAGAATCGCCATCAGGCCTATTTGCTAATGCCCATACTTTTAAATGTATTTTATGCACTTACTCGACCTGTGCAGACTGAGATTTTCAAGGGCTCCCAGTGACTGTTGTTTTGTCCCCGTGTTCCCACCCTCCTTGAGCGTTTTGAAGCACTTGCATGTGTATAGGGCGCTATATAAATAAACAATACCATGACATACCATGCCATACCATACACATGAATAAACACTTTAAATGTGCACATGACCTCGAAGCCAAGGGCCAAGTAGTAATCCCTATGAAGTCATGAAATCCCATCATGGGAAAAGGAAGGAAACATACCAAAAGTTGAAACATGTTTTCAATGAGAAGTCGCAAGTCAGTTGAACGGTCACAAGGCTGAGAACAGTCAGAAGGTGGAAACATTTGGGTCTCATGAGAACCTGATAAGGTATTTTTTTCTGTTGTCACACTGTCTACACCCCACAAAGTGATTGGTCAATTAAGGTGAAAGAAACCCACCCAGGGACACTCAACGTGGGACAGCCAATGGCCAACAGAGTTGTATTTTGCAAAATGTTAGAATGTTTATTGTCCAAACAGAAATGGAGAAGTTGAATAACCCTATTATTAGGTCATTGTCAAGAGGAAGCCATTAGCATGGTCAGGAGAAACAGGATAGGCCAATAGGGCTAGGTATTGTATAGAATACCATATAGGACACCAGCTACTGTCTAATCAGTGAATGTGAATTTGCATGTATCTTGAAAAAAGTTATGAAACCTGACATCACTCCTTCCTATAAAAGTTGCCATTTAATGATAAAATATTGAATGATTTTGAAGTATTCCTGGCCGAAGCTGCATGTAATAAGTTTTTTTTTTTCTTGCATCTTGTGCACTTATTAGCTCATATGGATTGTTTTTGTACAACTTGCATATTTGGGACAACCTTACAGTGAGAGAGAGAGAGCGGTTGTGGTGAAGGAGCTGAATTGTTTACAACTTCCAGTTCCCCATCTCCGGGCACTGTCTGCAGCCCCACTGCATCGTCCCCAGGGATGGGACTGCATCGTTAAAATCACAAACCCATTAGGGTCCCTGCTGCTGCCTCTTATGACCCTGCAGGTCCACGTTGGGCCAGCCCCCAACACCAACCCCAGCCCCCAAGCTACCTGTCCCCTATCCGACCCTACACACAAGTCGGGACATTTTGGCGGTTCGTCTAGAGAAACTAAAGATATCAAACACTCAGTGTCACCTCTCATGTTGTGCGTGCTAGACAGGCAGTCTCACTGGCTCTCCTCCACTGATTCTCAGCAGATCACCTGTCTCCGGACACTAGGTTCAAGCCATGTGGTCCTCAGTCCCAGGCTCACCATCATGCTTAGATGCTCAGACACATCCCTCTGCTCCAACTGCTCCTCAGTGGTCTGCTGCATAATGATCACCACACCTGAGCAAAAAACCTTAGAACGCATTACACTGTGCACATCAAGCTGCACCTCACTCTCTTTCTCAGAGGCCGCTTCTGATACACAGGGTAGTTGATTCATTCTTTAGTGAAGTTATCATGTCAAAACTCTGGCTTCAAAGTACATGAAAAAAAAAGAAGTAGCAAATGAGTGTTATTTTTTTAATTGTAATGGAAAGGACAATACATTAATAATTAATAAAAAATCAATGCATTACAATAAGCCCAATCAGTAGATAATTACTCCATCAGCACCACAATGCATGTAAAATGCAAACAGGCCCTGTGTACAAAATTCAGTGTGTGCTCATAAACAAAGGATGGCTCTGGGTAATTGCGCTAGCCTGAAAAGTAATATTCTCTTGGCAAAGGTAAGTAAGTAGACTTCGAATCGTATTCACTATAGATCCACACAATTATCTTGACGTGCTCAATAAACTGCAATTTAATTCAGTGTGCATCAAAAATTCAGCCTTTCAGCCTACATGTGTTTCCACAAAACTGTCTTCGTCAAGGCTGATCAAAGGAAATGTAAAAACAGGATATACAAATCAAATTGGTGGTACCATGGTAAAACAAATAAAATAAAACATTGATACATACCATTGGCGTGGTAAGGGGAGAGAGGGGACAGGGATGACAGCAAGTGGATAAGGGAAGCATAGTTAGTTGAATGATAACATTTTAATCATCCTGCTATTTTTAGCATGTTCTTTAGGATTATTGTCAGATGGAATGATAATGATGCATGGTAATTAACATCCGTGTGGATCATAAACTAGTGTAAATGAAGTGAGCTGGGCTGTGGTAGAAGAAGCACCAATTAGAATTCCTTTAGATATGCTAATCACTGTTGATGGTGAGACATTAGGTCATAGATTGTGTTACAAGCTCTTTCCATTCTGGGGTGCAAAAGTTGGGGATGTGAGGGTAGGATCGGGGTATATTGTGATTATTGGTACAATTAAGGTATATCATGCTTATCGGTATGGTAGTTGGATGGACAGTGTCCAAACTCACCAAGGTTGGTTTATAGTAAAGGCCTAAAAGAGAATAAGCCAGAACAAAACATGGTTATCTTGGTCGGTTGGTCAAGATAAGTATCAAAAGTAGTGCATAGGGGCTCATTGAGCACTGACCTGGTTGCAGAGAATAAGATCTTGTAACTAATATTGATCATTTTCATGGTTTGGGCGAATCACGCCAGAAGACTACAACAAAGAGATGGGTGAAACATCAGGATACTATTCATGTATTCTACTGGCTAAAATGTTCCCATGGCACGCAGGATAAATGTTGGTTACACTTACCCTGTCGTCATGGTTAGGCAAATTGACAAAAAACAATTTATAATTTCCAACTGCAAAGTGGCTGTGTGTCGATTTCATAGTTAGTTACAATCAAGCCATGGGCTAAACCAATAGTATCACTGAGCTAGGATGGATATTTTTCACATGGCAGACGAGTAAATGGGCATCTGCTTGCGTAGACATTAACTTGCGGTCAGGAAGATTTGTCACAGGCTGTAAAATGTATTGCCCTAATGTTTGTTTAGACATCACATTTACTATTGTAATTGTTTGTTTATAACGCGCTTAATACCTAGAGGTTTCTAAGCTCAGAGCTGGGGATCTAACTTGTGTTGCTCTGCGTCATCTTGCTTCCAAGGCGAGCATGTTGCCCCTAGGCTATCCTACCAAGACGATGTTGATCATGATGTTAGATGGCTCTATTGTGCATACATTGTTATGAAGTTCTATCATGAAAGCACAAGAATACGTTAGATCTGGACGTTAGATTGCCATAAGTAGAGAAAGAAAGGTATAAGCTTACCTAATGGGAGGCCAGGCGACCAGAGATCTATCGAATTCTGACATGCAACGGCCATTGGTACGGCTGTGTTTATAGATCATGCTGCCGGTAAGTGCGTGGTTCTTGCAAGGATGCATGTCACATCACCAAGGTCGTGCACATGTTTTCAAGCTGTGTGAATGTTGACTAACCATTCATCAGCCATAATCATTTATGCAAGCGTTCTCCCAGTAGATGATCAGGACTGTGTAAATGCATGATAGGGATTAAGCCGTACATGCGAGTGAACTGAGATAAAAGCATCTCCTGGGGCTACACCAGGGATGCCTAATTGGTAGAGGTAGGGAGCGCATCACATCAAGTGACGTGTGTGCAGGTATCGTGGAGAAGGCAAATACTAAAATAACATTAGCAAGAAGTGGTAATTGCTGTGCGGAAATATGGGGAGCAGTGGGGAACTAAAAGCATATCAGAAAAAGTTGATTAGTTGCACTTCAAGAAGTGCGCATAGAGACAATGGAATACCTACGCTAATTAAAGTGCCAATATTAGTATTCTGGGTTCATCTTCTTCCAACATAAATATGTGGCACAGGTAGGCCATAGGTCACTAGTTCAACTACAGAGATTCTTAGAGGCTTGATAATACCCAAGTACTCAAGTGATGCTACATATTAAAAAATTCCAGATTTGATGGTTAAACAAAATTAGCCCATTTATTTCAGCATGTTAAACTGGTAATTAGTCATCATTGGCACAGATTCCTTGCTAATGCCATATCAGTATGTCCACAACAAATCTTACAAACATTCAAAAGCAAAATAGTATACACCAAATGATTTCATAATGCATGTTGTTGGTAACATTGGGGAATTATGGGTACTTTATTTCTTCTAGGGATAGAACTGGTCTAGAGAAACACATTCATTTCGTGTTTGATATTGAGGCAATTTTTAGTGCCTCTAAATTGGTATCTGCGTTTTGATTCCATTTGATTCAGCATGAGTGTACGGTTGCCACCCCATTTGTTGGCGGTGGCTTTCTGTAGTCTTATAAACTTGATATATCTCTGACAGTTGGTGCTCTTTCTGTCAGTGTTGTGCTAATGGTAGTCTTGGATCCTGGCTGTTCAGATTCACCAGGTGTTCTCGAATACGGATTCTAAATTATCTTATAGTGCTCCCTATATAGATCTTTTGGCAGGTGCATATAATGGCAAAGACCACGTAGGTGGATCTTGCTGTTGATAACGTTTTTTATCACAACATCCCCTCCATGTTCGGCAGTGAATCTATTACAATTGTTATGTACATATTGACACATATTGCATGTGCCACAGTGGTAGAAGCCAGGCAACAGTGTTAACCAGTTGGCAGCATTGCCTGTTTTGGCTGTGTCGCTACTCAAAAACGAGGGGCAAAGCACATTTCTAACTGTAGGTGCCCTTTAGGTTTGGGAGAGATTTGTTGGTTAATATCCTTTTTCCCTGCATAGTAAGTACCAATGCTTATGCACTATGCTATATAGTCTGTAGGCATCGGTTGAGTACTGTCTGATGATATTGGTAGTAGTTCTGTTAACAGTTTGGTCACTCTGTTTGGGTTACAATACCTCTTTCCTAGTACATTGCTTGTTTTTATAAAGACTTTGGCTGATTAGAGGTGCTGAGTATCCTCTAGCGTTGATTCTCTTGGACAACAGAGCACATTCGGCTTCAAAATGTGTATCTTGGCTACAGTTTCTGCCAGGGTCGGACTGGGACAAGAAATAGGCCCGGACAACAACAAAAAAAGTGGCCTACCCCTCGCCTCAAAAAAGTGGCCCACCCCTCGCCTCAAAAAAAGTGGCCCCTTTCAGGATACCAATGCCCCTATGCCCTCGACAAAGACACTGTGGGGTGCTTCCGAACTGCACACAGTCAGCAACAAAGGCTAGCTATCATCCGGGGTCAGACTGGGCCATGCAATTATCTCAGGCACCAAAGATAAAGTGGCCCGCAGTTGCAAATGGCTTTTCATTCCTTTTGTGATACTGTTTGAATAGTACCCAGGCGGAGCTTTTTGATAAAGTGACATGCAAATTGTATATTTTAAAGAATATTTATTCAGCAAGTGTGAATTAACTCATCAAACTGGCCCACATGGGCCAACAAGGGTCCCACTTTGGCCAATAAAACGGTCCCACACCAGCATTTTGTGTTTTTGGTTGGCCCTGGGCCTATAGTCCTACAGGCCAGTCCGAGGCTGCTCCCAGCTCAACTGACTTTTCAGTACTGACACTTTTTCCCTCATCTTTTCCCCCAGTTGCAACCCCTACCCACAGAACAAAAAGTCATGTTTTACCATGGGCAGGGCCACAATCCATCTCTATCAAGGAAGCCTAAATGCTTTGAGAGCAATGTAGCAGCATGCAATACTCTTTACCTAACTATTCATGCCAATGAACAGGTACAGCCAGCTTCCAAAACGGATACGGTTACATTTCGCTCATGCCCACATTGCCCAACAAATACAACCAGCTCTGATGCCCAAGGAGCCGTACAGCATACCTGGTACAGCCTGCTCCCAGCTATGGTAAAGCTAGTTCAAACACAATCGGCTCCTGATCATTCTCTGTGAACGTTGCTGCACCCATTTAGTAACAGGTAGAGGAGCAAATTCCCACATATGTCAGGCAATAGATAGCGCAAGGTAACACCATTTCCATTAACAGGGACAGCGAGCTACTGCTCACGTCCAGTAGCTTTTACAACCCAAACTCCTCGCACTCATCACCGGAACTGGTACAGCTATAGCCTTCAACATGCCCAGTCCCACCCCACCCCCCTTAGCTCACAATGTCCATACTATAGGCTCCGTTTCGAAAGGCATGTAACACTGGAAAGGTAGGGAGACTAAGCATGAAAGCATGGCAGTAGGGCAATACATTGGCCCATGGCTGTGCCACCTAATTCTGACTGCTGCCCTCACCAAGAACAGCTGAGCTCAGTCTTGCAATAGACCAGTGAAAAAATTATGACATACTTGTCGGATGGTGGAAAAATAAAGCTTGTAACTGGATCAGACCCAGACAGGTCCCCAGAGGCATAGGCCCCTCTGGAGTGTTCCCAAGTTCCTTATGGGCCAGTCTGCCACTGTCGGCCTCACTATAAGTATGGTGGTAACAGGTGTCATTCCAGAGTAGCGCCTATCTTGCCGAAACACCCAATAATGGCCTTTGCAGCCCATGCATATGCTGCCTGCTTGTTGCCTCATCTTCAATGGAGGTCTTGCCCCATGCAGTATTACCACATGTCCCCAATGCAGTTCAATTGGCCTCAAAACCGGGCAATAACTTGTACTGCACCAACCCTAAATCAGTTGTAGTATTTTCGTAGCCGCATGCAGTAAGAGGAATTCAGTTGAGCGGTATTACCATAGTTGATACTGCCAAACTTACAATGTGGCGCAGAATTACAGAAACAGCTTGTCACATGATGGAAACAGAGTGTAAACATAGCCGAGTCCATGCTGCACAAACATACACAACATTTGAGGTGCACAGAGATAGAGCCTGCCCTGGGGCACGAGAGAGACCAACAAGGGCAAGAGGAGAGATGGAGCCTGGGGAGTTGGGCTGGGGAAGGCAGGCCAATAAGGGCAGAACCTGAGATGCAGCCTAGGGAGGAGGGTAAGTTCTAGATGGGCAAACAAGTGCAAAAATAGCGATTGATGGGCCCTGGTGGGGGCTGGGGAAGAACACAGGTATGCCTTTGGTACTCAGGCAGGAGGCAAAAAGAGAGTGGGTGTATGCAGGCAGAGGAAGTGTACAGTAAGGGTGGGGTCTAAAGAAAAATAGGTTTGGACTATGGAGTAGGGATATACACAATGAAAGGAAAATGAAATCAGAAACAAACACTTGGTGACTTAGCAGGGTAGGAAAATAGTTTGAAATTGATAAATATTAACACAAAAGAGAAGGTAAAATTCGAAAAATAAACGGAAACAGAAGTTTGCAAGATAGCTTAAGGACAAAAAAAGGTGAGTCTGAAGAGAGAGAAATTAAAAGACGATGGAAACTATAAAAGGCAGGTGTGCAGAGGAAACTGAGTAACATTTGATGAGAGAAAAGGAAGAATATTGAACATTTTAAAACAAATGGACAGAAAGCCTTTGGTCAAAGAAGAAGGAAAGATGGAAAGACTTGAGCTGGAATTGGGACCAGGACTGGGGAATTACCCGACTCGGGAAGATTCAACTCGTTTGTTCGGTGAGAGGGTAATAGAGAGACAGGGGGAAGGGAACAAGGAGGAAAGGGGGGCTCCGGTGTCGGGGAGAGCCCCTGGGGCAGAGGTACCACCCTGTGTCAGGCTGCAGGGGTCTACTGTCTACAGAAGGTATACACGCGTGAACTGAGGGAAGGAAAGGGTTTGAGAAAGGGGGCTCAGAGTACGGGGCGAGCCCAAGGGTCTGGGGGAGCCCCATCCGGCACTTCAGGTAACGTCATGCACCATTGAAAGGAATGCTCTGCTTACGCCTACACATATAATGGAATGGTGACTAAAGAAAGGTTTGCGAATCCCAGGCTAAATATTAAGCTATAGATCTGGGCGTTATGCGTTGCAATGTGTTTGAAAAACAAGTTGCTTGGAGCTGGCACCCAGCAAGCAGATGCAGCCGCACGACCACACCACACTGGGGCAGTACGAGCTGCTCAAGCGGGGGTGCATCACATCATTACTGCATTTGGGATTCATAAGCCTGTGTTATGTCTTGTTCTACTGAGTTAATGAGATCCATGTGATCGCATGATAACGTTTGCCTTTGGTGCCACAGAGAGGTTAGTTGCCTTTCTGCAGAGGGCTTCACTGTCTGTCATAATGCACATCAGTATCTAATAATTATTAAACAGCGTAGATGCACATCTTTTAGGGAGTGCTAGTGGCCTACTAGAGTGCCATTTTGCCAGGGATTGGCAACTGACCATTGACCAACATGTTGGAAGTCATGAATTGGTTCTCCAATTGCTTTGATTCTCTGTGTCCAAACCGGAGGCCGCTATTATGCATTAATCTCCGTGGCACGAGGGTAATGAAGAGGGATGGGTCTGCGGGATGTGCGAGTGCCGAGTGTGTGTGCGCATCACTGGCACAGCAGACCTGCACGGTAAACCAAGGATCAGAGGATCAGAGGCAGCAAGTGGGCAGCAGCAGTGCCTCTCACCTTAGCAGGGAGTTGTCCGGCATTAAGTGCTATGTAATAATACACATCATTGCCCTGGTCAACGGCACAACCGAACTCTATTTGTATTATGGAGGACACTGGAATTAAACATTGCGCAAAATAAAATAAAATATAGCTAAACCGAACGTGAGGCGTCAGCCGACACAATTATGTATCTCACTGCACATATGGTGACCATTGCATACACATTTTATGAAACGCGTATTTGTAAATCAAACCACATCTGGCAGGGATGTCAACTCATGTAGGGGTTGCCAGGGGTCTGCCTGGTGACCCCTGAAGCCTCCCTTGCTACCCCTGTGGTCTCCCTTGCTACCCCTAATTTAAAATTGGGGCTCCTGGGCTGTGGTCAGCACCATGTGGCTGAGAGTCCCTGATTTCTTCATTATAAACCCAGGACTAAAAGACCCAAAATTCAAAGTTAACTTAACCACTGGACTAGCATCTCCGCCTGGAACGGGGCACATCGGCATGCATTTGTAATCGGGTCGCAGCCCGTTGGCACGTCAGCGGCTGCATATCACATGCTTCTTTCTGTTTATTTGGCCCAGGTCATGTGACACCCTATACATTCCAATGTTTCAGACAGGCTACAATCTCGATCCGTCTATAGCTGGTGGATGTACTTGCAAACTCTGCCCGCAAAGCCTCAACCAGAATGGCAGACTAACGGGTGGCAGAAAACGTACTGCTTTACAGATTAACTGGTTGCACGCTGCTGTGCCCTTAACGGTGCCTAATGAGGCGCCAGTCAGCGGCCATAGCTACTAAATTCAACCGCTAGGCTAAATGAATGTCGTTGAGTGCTTGCACTTAAATTGCACCCCTGCCTATCCGGTGCTCGCAGAGTCAATGCTAAACAACTGCAAGCCTTCAGCAAGGCGCTCTGTCCTCCATGCCCCCCTCATTAAAATGAGATTAGTGGTCAGGCACTTAGCTCTTCAGTATTTAGGCTCTGAGAAACGTTTTGAAGAAACAAAGTAGAGCAGTGATATCCCCTTGAAGCATTGCGGTTCTGCACCAATAATTGAGCAGTTGCCAGGGTCATTAACGGCGTGGCTCTGTGTTTCTTAAGTGGCTAGTTTTCTGATAGCTATAGCCGGTAAAATAACTCACTGGGTTCAGCGCTCACTGCTGCAATGTGCGTGTGCTCTGCAGGTTGCAGGTTCAGCTACCAGAGAGAGAGGTCAGGTCAACTCAGCCTTTTATCCTGCTGAGGTTAATTAAGTGAGTACCAACACAGGTTGGGTGACTTTGTAGGTATATTTGGTCTATATGAAGCTCTTACAAGTAAGTGCTATATAATAACACAACATTATCATTTGGCCTTGGACATCTGCTTGCATTCACAGTAATTTGGTAAATTGGCCCATATGCGCTGATATTAATGATACATATGGTGATCCATTCTTGTATGAAATGTATATCACTTCACAGCAGACCTGCATGCAACCCCCACCCCCACCCCAGGCACACTCACATGGCATGGCATGGCAGGGAAAGCCCCTGAAAAGGGACGGGGTGGCTGAGACACACAGGCACTTGTTAGACTCTGCCCTAATGTTTACGTTGCTCAATGCTCACAGTAGTCCCACTCCAGTCCAGTCCTTACCTCAGTTGGCTGGCTGTTGGCTGGGCTGCTGCCTGCTGTCTGTGTGGCCGGCACTGGCACTGGGCACTCCACTGTCTGTCTGCTGGCCGGCCGCCTCAGTGCTGCTGTGGTCCTCCTGTCCTGTGTGGGCTGTGGCTGTGGGCACTGGCACTGTCGGTCTCGAGGTCCACTGCAGACGGTGTGTGCTTGTGGGGCACTGGGGCTTATATAGCAGCAGCCCAGCCAGTAGCATAATGTATGCATTGGCGATTTCGCCGATTTGGCGGCCAATTGGGTGGGCAGGCACTGCCTGCCCAGCCGAATTTTCATTGGGTCAATGGGTCCGATCCGTCCAAGGCGCCGGCGGCCGGGGGCCCAGGCCAGCCAGCCCCCAGGCGCACAATTTGAAGACAGTTGCTTTCAACTTTGCAAAGAAGTGTTACTCACTTCCTGCAGCAAAGTTGAAAGCAAGTGTGAAATGTGTCACTGTGTTTTAGAGTGCCAGGCTCGGCCCCAGCTCAGCGGAGCCCTCAGTCAGCCTGCAGGCAGGCTGCACCCCCCAGGGTCAGGAGGACTCGGAGGGGAGGAGGGAGGCAGGTGTTACAATTGCTTTGTGTTTGCAATTGCTTCAGCCTGCCTCCCTCCGGCTCCCGAGTCCCACCACAGATTAAAGAACTAAACAAGTTGTTCTCTCTGTGGCCGCGCCCGCCGCAGCCGCAGGCCAGAGGCTCGTGAGCTGACGGCAGGCGCACCGGCCCCCTGCAGTGGCACTGGGCGGGCGGCGGCATGCCGCCGGCCTGGCCAGGCCCCAGGCCCACCGGCCTGTGAATTATGCACATGCATCTGCATCTGCATCTGCATGCATCATAAATTATGATGCATGCATGATGCAGATGCACTCATCAAAGCAAGGTAACTGACTAGTGTTACCTTGCTATGATGATTGTGCAGAGCAGAGCAGACTCTCACTCCCCCTCCTGGCTCCCGCCTCCCGCCCTCCACTGACTGGCTGGCTCGCCCAGCCCAGGGCAGGCGAGGCGACTCACTCCTCCAGCCCCGGCCCCCCCCCATCCGGCCATCCCCTGATTTGGCCGCAGGCCGCGAATACTCGCGACGCCGCGGCTCGGCACACTGCAGCGCACACACACACACACTAGGCCACGGGCCGAAAGACTGAAAGGGCCAGTCCGACCCTGGTTTCTGCAAGCCCAATGGAACTGCCTTGCCGGAATGTTGTTGAAAGTAGAGGACGAGTGTGCTCATAGTCTGATTGTATAAAATACGTTGGTACCAAGTTCTACTGTTTCCTTTAAACAGTTTTCAGAAATGTATTAATTACCCAGGAATATCTATAGTTTGGATACTGCATAAGTAACAGTTCATGCAAGCTGTACATTATATTATTGTGCCATTTATAATGTTCTAAACACTGTTTAACTGCTTTTGTGCTATATGGAGAAATTATCTCCTAATTGAGTTGATTTTGTTGTGTTGAATTTTTTTTTGCTAACTCATTTCCTTTTCCATTACAATACATTTGCAATGCAAGTTCTTTATTTCTTGTGGCATGTACTTGGGTACCGTTTTTTGACACAATAGTTGCTCGTAATGCTAATTCTTAATTTCTTTCAATTCACACATGTATTGTTTTACTTGATTGTATTTGAATTTTTGTTATCACTGACTCTACATAGAGAATCTAGGAATGCCTTAGAAGGTTCAACGTTTGAAAAGGTATGGAATGAAATAGAAGTTACAAAATGTTTTCAGGATAAGGTAGGAAGATTTGGCTTGACAGGTGGGTAGCAGAGGAGGTGAAGTGGTTGGAGTATGTGTGTCAAACCGGTATGTTTTTAGGCTATTTCTAAAATAATAATCAAGGGTGCAGTGTAAATGCGAGTTTCTAGGGTGTTCCATTCTCTGGACGTACAATGGGTAAGTAAGTACTTGTTCATGTGTGCATGTTTGCTTGCAGAATGGAATGTAAAGAATTCTGGCCAGCTTGTCTTGTGTTTGTGTGGGTAACATGTTTCAGTTTGTCGTGAATGTAAGACAAGATTTTAAGGTGGTTGGCTTTGAATAACATGCAGAATCCTTTGACGGCAATTCTCTGGATTACGGGGAGCCAGTGGTGTTGGGTAGGAACTGCAGTGATGCTTGAATGTTTTCGTAGGTGGAGGATGAGTGTCACGGCTGCATTTTGTATGGCTTGCATGGGGGTATAACCGTAGCTGAGGTTGGGCATAACCAGTGCTTGGACTGTGTGCAGGTGTTTTAGGGCAAAGGATGTGTCTAATCTTGCATAGGAGGTGTATGTGTCGATTGCATATATCAGTATTACAGCTATGTGGTGTTTGAGATGATATGCTGTGGCGTTTATAATGCACATGTACACAAGTGTTTCTAGGCATGACAAGACAAGGAGGAGGGAAACAGAGGCAGGTCAAAGCTACGATTTTACTAGGACTTGTGTCATTAAGATTGAGCAAGTTCAGGGAAGTAGATGGGTAGAAGTGCTGTGGGGAAGGGGAACACAGAAGTACAGGTAACTCAATAAGTGCAGACAGTGAGTGTGTCATAAGTGCAGAGAGATGGGACTGTAGGGTTGCAGATACAGTCTATAAGGGCTGGGGGAGCCCGGAGGCAGTGCGAGGGCAGCTGTACATGCAGGAGCCTGGACCCTAGTACAGAGGGTAGCCAGGTGACCAATGCGTGGAGCCGTTGGCACATCAGCAGGGGAGCGAAAGAGAGCAAGCATAAGTGAAAAGGAAGTTCTTGAATTGCTTCCATAACTGGAGGCAGTTCTGCTCAAGTTTGAGAGAGGCAGGGAGGCTGTTCCAGAGGGAGGCCCCAGCTGAAGAGAGAGATCTGCACCCAACTCTCTGCTTGGAAAATCGTCTACCCCTCAGAGAGTTGGAAGTGGATGAGTGGAGAGCTCAAGAAGGAAGATGTTTAGGAAGAGAGAGTTGGAGGTAGTGCAGTCTCAGGCACCAGAAAGCCTTGTGGACGGCACATAGGGTCTTGAACTTGATCCTTGCCACCAGAGGCAGCCAGTGAAGAGATTTCAGAGCTGGAGAGATGCGATTCCTGGGCTTGAGGCCAAGGACAAGTCTTGCAGTCCTGTTCTGGATAAGTTGTAGAGGTTGAAGAGTAGAGTCAGGCAGATTTAGAAAGAGGCTGTTGGAGTAGTCCAGCCTAGAGAGGACCAAAGCTCTGGAGACAGTGAGCTTCTGGGGGAAAGTGAGGAAAGGAAGAATACCTCTGAGGAGGTGCAGCTGATATTTTGACTTATTAGAGACGTCAGAGATATGAAGAGAGAAAGAGAGGGTGGAGTTGAAGATGATGCCAAGGTTCTTAGCCTCACAGGTAGGAGCAGGAAGAGGGCCCAGTGTGGGTGGCCAGAGAGAGAGAGGAAAGGAGGAAGATGGTGTACCGATGAAAAGGAAAGGAGGGGAGCAAAGGAGAAGACACATCAGTTGGCAAGTGTGGAGAGGGATATGAGTGGATTGCCTGTGGTGAGTTCTTTGATCCAAGGGGTGAGGTCTGGTTTGTGCCTGGAGTGCGGGGCTGATGAGGAGGTGTTCTGTTTTGGAGGGGTTAAATTTGAGGAAGTGGGTGGTCAACCTGGTGGGGAAGATTTGGAAGTATATTTCTGAGTCAACTGCATATTGGTGTAAATGGATGCTGTGTTTGCTAAGGGATTCTACATATAGGTTGAAGAAGAGTGAAGACAGGGAGGAAGCTTGCAGGGATCACACTTGACATGGGTAGGGTTGGATCAATAAGAGGACTTGGAGTTAAAGTGTGTTCTGTAAGCAAGGAAGGAGGTGATCTATTGGAAAATGATGCCTGAAAATGTTACCCTATGGGATAGGATGTTGAGGAGAATGGGGTGGTTGATGGCATTGAAGGCTGTAGGTAGGGAGAGGTAGAAGAGTACTAATAGGGCTGTGGGTCCTTTGTCAGTGATGTTATGGAGGTTATTGAAGATGTGAAGTGTGGTAGTCTGGATGCTTTGTCCATGTTGAAAGCCTGATTGTAAGGTGTTGAGGAGGTTGTTTGTGTTAATGTGTTGCTAGAGTTGAGTTGTGATGAAGCTATCCATGATTCTGGAGAGGGATGGCAAGATAGTGATGGGCTGGTAATTCTTTGGGGAGTGTGGGGTTGAGGGATGATTTTTTGAGGAAGTGGGAGATGTGTCCAGTGAGTGTGGAGGGGATAATGCCATGTGGGAGGAAGGAGTTGATGATGTGGAGCAGTGGTGGAGCGAGGGTGGTGATGCATTTGGATGTGGCTTTAGGTGGACATGCATCATCCAGAAAGCGTGCAGGTTTTGTTTTGGCAGTGAGGGTGAAGAGGAGGTCTCTGTCGATTGGGGTGTAAAATGTCCACATGCTTGGGAGTGTGGGTTGGAAGTGAGACAGCTAAGGGGAGGGGGCTTTTCTGATGTTGCATATTTTACAGTAGAAATAGTCTATGAGCGAATTCCATACTGAAGTGGATGAGGGCTTGGAAGGAGTAGATGGTGCTTTTGAGAGGGGCTTGACAATGTTGAAAAGTTTCTTTGCACAATTGGTGGTGGGTTGGAGTTCTTGGAGTTAATGTGTGGCTTTGGAATTGCATATGGGTGTTTGAGGTGTGTCCTGGTGGTATGGTTTCTTTAGCTAGGATGTTTCTAGGTGGCTGGGTTCCTGCTTAATAGAGAGGAGGGAACAGTTAAAACATGGTTTGCGGTAGAGATTTTGGTGTTTTTATGATTTAGCAGTGGCTATTTTGTGGAGTGAATATGTGATGATGGTGTTTTAATTGTTGAAAATGGAGGGATGTGTGTGTTTGGAGGAGGTAAGTATGAGTGGCGCTAAGGCTGTGTCTGGTTTGTCTGGAGGGATAGGGTTGATGCATGCCAGATAAAGGGACGTTGTGTAGTACAGTGGCTGTTAAGGGGATCACAAGGCTTTTCGACCATGCCACCTCAATTCGATTTTCCACAAAGACGTGATTTTTGCTTGAAATTAAAAGGTGAAGGGTGTTGCCAGCTATATGAGTGGGTAGGTGATTAGATATATGAGGCTACAAGAGGGGAGTGGAGTGAGGATACTAGTATGGGGTTGCTCTCTGTATGGAAGCTGCCAGGATTCAAATCACCAATGTTGATATTGGTGCGGGAGGAACTGCCGTTGTTAGCAGTAATGTCAGTATGGAAACTGGGATTTTGTGTTGAAGCAGTGAATCAAGTGGATACATGTGGGTCATGCTGATGAAGAAGGGGAGCACAGGAGAGAGAGCTTTAAATGAAGTGTATGTGGTGGGTGTGGGGCTGTCAAGTGTGAGGGTGTCTTTGTATGATGACACTGACACAATGTTTTATGTGTGGGCAGTCTCTGTTGTGGATGAGATAATGTGGGAGAAGCTCTTCAGGGATAATAGGTGCATGGTGGGGTTTGAAGCATGTCTCTGTTGGAAATCGTATGTCTATGGAGTGTGTGCTAATTAAATCATGGATTTCTCGTGTGACTACAAGTGCAGAGTGGCAGTTGGGCAGAACGCACGTGTATGCCATTTATTTTTCAGTGGAGTGCTGTGTTGGAGTTTAATTTCAATGTTGTTCCTGTGCTTGGTTTGAGGCAGGTGTGTGGCACTCAGTGGCAAATAGGTGCTAATATGGAAAAAAGAATAAAACAGAGAGAGATCAGCACTATCCATTAGCTCTGTCAACCCTTGGATAACAGGGAACACATAATGAAAAGTGCCCATTTTGAAATCTTTGTGCATTGGTGCTGAGAACATGGATATCACATTGTGTCATTCTCATTCTTTGCCCAAATTAAAAAAACATTTAAAATCGGAAATTACTTTATAGACCGTAACATTATAGGTAGATAGCAATTTAAAAAAAAAACTCACTAAATCATGAACTCATTCACAATGTTTCAGGATTGTTGTTGAAAAGTCAAAGAATCTATCTTACATATAGTATCATTGAATTTATAATGAATGCCTTGGTTTCCATGGTTGGGGGTGCTTCATAAAGGATTATCTTTACTCATTAAATATTTTCAGATCCTTGAATGCACCAGTTTTTGCAACTAAATTGCAGAACATAAATTCATGTGTGAGAGCCAGATATCCCACACCACCAACCCATCTCATCCCATACAGATTACAGTCAGTGATGTTCCCCAGTAAACGATAAAACCACTTAATGGTACAAGATGCACCCCAGTGCAGAATAATGAACCCCAGCAAACCTCAGAAAAAATCATGCTGCATCAGATCATGCGCCATGGAATCAATCAGTATTCAGCAGCAAACACACACCCCTACAGACTTGCCTAAAGCATATTATGTTAAAACATGTATAATATATATATATATATATATATATATATATATATGTATATATGTATATATATATATATATATATATATATATATATATATATATATATATATATATATATATATATATATATATTAGTCACTGTGTACTTTATTATTGATAGACTCTAACACTAGACCAATGAGGTACATGCTGCTTGTTCTAAACAAACTCGCACCAGGATGTGAAGTGTGTGATTTATACTGCACCTTGATGCACTAGCACTTTATTTAGTGTGCTGATTACCCCTACATCAGTCTCTTTTAAGGATATGTAATGTATTAAGATTAGGAGGAATATCTTTTATTGGTATTTTCATGCACTTGTGAGACCATATCCATTAGAAACAATTCTTAAATGCATTTGCACTTTAACAAACTACTCGCATTTAGAGTATGGCATTACTCAGTACAGGATTTATGATTGTGAGCAAGATGTGCATATATATCAGCATTTTGCACGACTTAGATCCAGCGAGACATGCATTAGCACTTTATTCAAAAATTGACTGTATTGACTGCTGGTATATTAGAAAATTGCACTATTGAGATCTAGCGAGATATGCATCACCTCTCTTGCCATGATCAACTGTATTTCCATGTGTCCATTAGGCTAATATGCTGATGTTTTATTTCGCCTTACATTTTGGCAGTATGCATTAACAATAGGAAATACAGCATCACACTAGAATATTTTCTTAGCTATGTGAGAGCGAGTATTGTTGGAAGCAGGCAGTAGCTGCATTCATTTTTAAGTACTTAGCCCATCATTGCTGCATTGTGGGGAATTTGTTCTCACACAACGCAGCAACACATTTTTTACGTGCGCACTGGCGCTTGAACTTGGATATTTTTACAAACTTTATCCTCAATGTGAGAAATGGCAGTTGGCTCATTCCTAAGCTGTTCATTGTGCGCATATGCCGAATATTAATTTGGCAATAGGGTGCTCCAACTATGGGATAACCTTGCACATAGAGACTATAACATGGCGGATTTGCTGCCACTGGAACCATAGAGTTCCTTTCAGTGAATAGCTAACGCCTCCCGTGATATACAATCAATGTCTAATAGCTGATATTTTATTGTCTCATAACGATCATGGTTGAGTGCCCCCTATGTCTGAATAACAAAGAGATATTCATAACGAATCTTTGACATTTTGAGGGGAAGACCATCTGGGATAGCCACCACAGAAGTCTGTGGATGAGCTGCGATAAGACATATACATTTTACAGCTCTTTTTGTCTTACCACCCAGTTTTTTACTGTGTTCTAAGTGCAACCACACATCATACATACTGGTCAGTGAAGCTTCTTCCCTGCAGCCCAAAGAATGGCAGGCCAGGTGGAAGCAAAACGAATGGCAGCGGCATTGATCCTCTTTGATCAGGATAAGACAACAACTGGCACTATTAGTGACAGTAGCCTACCTGTGATTGTTACGGTGCAACAGAAACTTGACAAATTGGAGAGAGTAAAGAAAAAAGAGATATCCAAGTTCCAAGTGGTGGGAAGCCATGACCCTACAAATGTATCTGGAAGCACAACGCATTCTGAGGGGACTAAGAATTTTGATGACACCAACATTTGAAGATATGGATCCCTTGCTAATGCAAGAATGGACCACCCACACAAACACCTGCTCATTTCGGATGATTGAGAGTCTCATTAAATATGCTAAACTGGACAGAATTAAACTTATGAAGGAGATAAAGAGCATGGAGGATGATGGAGACACATGCAAAAAGCGAATGACAAGGCTGGAAGAGAACCTTGAAAGATTCGAAGGAGAGATATGAGTGAGAAAACAGCTGAAATTTAAAAGAGACAGGCTGGGTTATGAGCAGGGCCGAATATACACCTTTGCGAAGAAGTTTGATGGTCCTATTAAAGCAAGATTGGATCAAAAGGCTCCAAAACTTCACATATTAAAATGTCGGTAGAAGATCCTAACAGCTCTGAAGTAGATATGTCTGATACAGATGCAGCACATTCCAAAAAAGTTAATTTTTTAGACGAGTTCAAACTGCTGCACATGGACAGCAGAATGGACAAAAGAGGACAAGACCAATCGGCCGACGAGGAAGTAGATCCAGAGGAAGAGCAGGAAAAGTACAACCAGGCGGGGAAGTCGTGCCAAGTGGGGATGATCAAATTGCAAGGGCAACAAGATATGGGAACAAGCAGAGGAGGAGACCGAGGGCAGGAAAAAACACTTGACAATGTTCAACATTTCAGCAAAGAGCCTCACCCAGACAGAGAAATCAGTCCTACTATTAGGCTTATCATACAGCCCCACCCACGCCTACGATTACACAACTGCAAGGATAGACTAGTTCAAATTCACACGCAAACTGAAATTAACTAAATTTTATGCAACACAAGTTGGGGATACTAAACACAAGAAGGATCAAGACAAAGAAATTGCATCGATCCTGTCAGAAAGAGATCTGGTCACTCTGTCATGTCCAGATGAACTGCATGAAAATTTTGATTCCAGAACACCTCAATCAACCTTTTTGCATATATTGAGCGTAGCCTGCTCTAGCCCAGTAGCACCAGCTCAGTTAAATAGCTAAAACTTGTTTTTGATTGATATATATATATATATATATTCTGTAAAGAAACTTTGTTAAACGGACGTTATGGTTCAAAGTAAAACCGAAAAACCCCTGAAATTCATCAGTTATGGTAAGCTAAGCAACCATAACTCGCGCCACCACCGTGCACTGCTAAGACTAACACCCAGGACATCAAAGATGACATCACAAATGTAAGCAGTGGAACCTACATATTTAACACATCAACCATCCATTTAAATACCATATGTAATACAAGGGATCATACCATAACATAAAATATATGCCTCCAACATAATTACCTCACAGAAACTGCAGAGCTAGAAGCAACAGTAGACCTACACAACACAACCTACACAACACAACAAATACAGATTACCAGAAACTAGTAAACTTCATGTGTCTTATATGTTTCTAAACTTTTTGTATGAGGTACACTACAATTAATATATTTTTGTTTTTCACAAAGAAATGTGCAGTAATTTGGAGTGGCTTGAGGACAATTTTCCACGTGCAGAAATGTCTGAAGACAGTGATAATAATGGCAGACACTTCTCTATATAAGCAAATTAATAATCATTACTTTATGTGTACTTAACATATATATATATATTTTTTAACAGACCATACAAACATTGAAGATATTACACCAAAAGACACATTGGAAAAGACTCTGGAACGCATGGAACAGAAAATGGACATGCTCAAGGAAAATTTCAGTGGTTAGAAACAGTTAGTGGAGGACCACATAAAAGAAAAAAATAAGTACCATTGTCCAACCTGTACCTGTGCCCCCTCTCCATGTACCAATGAACTATCCCCAAACCCTCAATACCAAGATAAATGTTTTGATGAGACCATCCCTTCATCCCCTCCCATTCATCCTCTCCAAACCCCTATTTCCCCTGTATTGGTATCAGTTTCTGCTTTCCTCTCTCTTACATAAATTGTGTATATGTATATAATAAAAAAAAAATATGATGTTTCTTTTAATGAAATTCTCTGTGACTTATTTTTTTATTTTATTTAAAGCAGTTAAAATGTCCGTGGACAGGTCTGTCCTGCCTGTCTGTAATTAACAAAATGTGGATGACTTATTTTTTTATTTTATTTAAAGCAGTTAAAATGTCCGTGGACAGGTCTGTCCTGCCTGTCTGTAATTAACAAAATGTGGATGTCCTAAGGACAATACACCTGTCCGTTCCTTTCACAACCAAGATGGAACTGTTCTTAGAACACACCAAGTTTCCGGGATGTCCGTAGTCAAACAAAATGGAGGTGTCCTAAGGACACTATACCTGGCCGCACAGTCTGAAGAACAACCACGCTCATGCGCACCACACCCGTAAATCCTGCGAACATCGTGCCTGTCTGTAACTGTCTGTCTCACTTGTGTCGCACTTTTAATTAGTTTCAGGACCCAAACACTATTCGTAGAACACCCGCGCACATGCGCATGACCGCTTCTGTGCATTTGGTGTCCTGCAGACACCCGTTCCCTTCGCAGACGTGTTCCTGACATTCACCATTTTACATGTTCCAGACAATGGCCCTGGCTTTCCACATACTTTTTGTAACTTTTTGAAGGCTTTTGAGTGTTGGATATGAACGTGAGGTGCACCCCTCCACCCATATAAAAGGCCACACTCTTCATTGTACTTCTGTCTATTGCAGATTGACTTTTGCTGCCTTTGCTGCGCTTGCTGAGATTATCTCATCAACCCTAATGGCATCCATGGCTGCTGTTGCTACATCTGCCTCAGCACCACCCCCAAAACCCTCCACCACCACCACCTCCCCAAGTGCCTACAGAGGGGAACACGCGTGAGGATGTAGAGAATGAGGATGAAGAGGATGAAGAGAATGAGGTTGAGGAACTCCCTACTACCAGCACTTGCCGGGAGTCTTGGGTGTGGTGCTTGTTTACCGTTTATGGTAACGTACCAAAAGCACATGCGAACAAGGTCACCTATAACCAGTGCAAATTGGTGCTGAGTCATGGGAGACGTGGTTTGTACAGCTTTCGTACGACATCCATGAAGCGACACCTAACTTCGTTCCACAGTGAGGACATTCGCAAGGTTGTACCTTGTGATAAACGTAGTAGGTTGAGTTCCTCTACAGTATCCTCCGTTTCCGCTCCTCTCACCAAAAGAGACACTCCTGTGGGAGTGCGGCATCCCTCCAGCTGCTTCACAGGCCATTCGTGATGCTGTTACCCTTACCTTTCAAGGGTCACAATATTGTGTTTGTACTGCGATGCAGTAATCTGCAGGGGGGAGAGTCTTCAAAGTGCTTTTGAGTCTACGGTCATGGACCACCAGAAGACCTGCTACCTACCTAAATAAGGCCCACCCTACATCTTCCTTTCTCCACCTGCCCTTTCTTATCCCTGTGGTTGGTGTCCCTTCTTTACCTTCCTTTCCCCTCCTCTCCTAGTGTGTCATGTGTAAAAAAGCAAAAAAAATATAAAACAACAAAAATCCCCCCAAAAAGGGTCTATTCAGAGCCGCATTTCACAGTTTAAAAATTGAAGTGTCAAATAAACAGTGCAGGGCCCCACGTATTTTTTGAAAGTCTGCGGACAGTCCTAGGACAAATAACATTTTGGTGTGCTGCCCTAGCAAAACCAATGCACTTTTCTCTGGGAGGAAGTGGTGGCTCTGAAAAGAGTCTTTTGGTGGTGTTTTTGTGTGTTTGAAAAACGTGGAATCGTCAACATCTACTGCAAAATAGATGACTATAATTCCAAAAAAGGTTACAATGCATTTTGTACATTTCTCAGAAAAATCTTTTTGCCAGCATATGTAAGATGGACTCCATCTCTGCGAAAAATGCATGTGCTACGAAACATAATATTTTCGTTTTGAAAAGAGGACATGCCAACATCTCTTAGAAAGGCACAAACAGCCTTATTGACATTGCGCCTCGCTTTCTCCATTTATGGACCAAATGAAGAAGAACGCAGCCACATTTGTCTTTGCGCAATACGTGAAAAAATTACTTGGGAATTTGGAAACATGTTGATGACCTTCTCAAGTCCTTCTTTCATTGTAAATTGCAAAGAAATTCCAGACACATGTCCTAAACTGTTCCATCCACAATGAATTATAACTAGGTCTGGATGATGCTCTGTCTCTAAAGTAGCACAGAGAGGTACCAATTCCAGCCACTTCATTCCACGCACTTCATGCCAGTGCACTTCCACATGAGGGAATCCAAGATCTGTAGTTACTCCACAACGTTCTGCATGCACCTCCAACCAATGTATCCATGATTCTCCCAAAATCCAGATAATCTGTTTTCGAAAACACAAAGCCATAGCTATCTGTTCTTTTCTCAGGAAAAAGACATTCTCACAAAATCTCTCATTACACAACACACCCACTAAACTTTACTGACTAATCCCTACCTCCGCTCATTCTCATTTGCATGCCTCTCCACCCCGGAATTCCCATATGTAATACGCACTGTCCGAAGACTACCGCCATGTCCGCGAACATATCAAAGATCTCAGCGTGGTGAATGTGAGGTGGGCTCTGAAAAGAGCAGTTTTTTTGGTTTTTTTTTTGCAGATGCCTGACAGACACCTGTTATTATGTTTTTTTTTCTTTTTTTTTTCTTCTTACTTTACAACTAAAATCTTCACATAACCTTCTCCAAAGCAACCCTTACATTCCAAAACAGCATGGTATTTCCCAAAAAAGATAAAGAAACACCATCTTCTTCAAAATAAACAGCATTACTCAAATCAATATTCTCATTGTTACAGAAAAACATACCTGCTCTAAGCAGGAAAGCACGCATGCCTCGATTGATTGCACACCTTGCAATGTTTTGCTGAGGACAAAAAAACAGAACTATTGTCCCATATTGCCCTAGGTAGTAATCCAGAAAAAATTACTTTCGCATTCGGAAGGATGTTCATTATTGCTTGAACCAACTGTTCAGAATCTGCCAACAAAGTAGGGGCACTCACGTAGCCCAAATGGAAAGCACCATAGTGCAAAACTACCAGATGAGGACTGTTCATCCTAAGCATATCTTCACAAACTTTGAGAATTGCCTCTCCATTGCCATCAGGCACAGCGCTCCATAGCACCTCCACTCCTTTAACAATTTTTGCCACATGCCTGCATTGAGAATACTGCTGTAAACCATGGACAAACATATCTCTGAGCACCACCACCCTGACTTTCTCCACCTCTGCCATCTTCACTACACACACTCTCTTTCTACACAAATCCACAACATCAACATCTGATTGGCTGATTCCTGCAGTCCCCTTTCCATACTGGATTTGCTGAAAACCCTGAATGGGGCACGACCTACCCGCGGACAGCCACGGTGTCAGCGCGGCACGTAACTCTTAGCCAGCCCTTCTACACTTTCCACATCACTCTCAGTGCCATTCCCTCATTGGATACAGCTAAGCAGTCACACAACCATCCACCAATCACATCCAACACCTCTACTTCTAACTCCCTCATCAGAGTTACGCACTTCAAATGTACTGTTGATCACTCTGAGTACAAGTCTCATGTCATTGGAAAGCACCTACTACAAAAACTGCTGTACAAGTCTCGAAGATTTCTACTTACAGCTCCATGCATATCCACATGCATGATTACAAACTACAGGTATGCATATTTTATTCAGAGTACATTTACAACTCTAATGAATCCATATAAACAAAGTAATGCCACTAAACCTGCATAGCCAATACATACATGCCAACGCTACCGATTTAAGCGCGAGACTCCCGATTTTTAATATAAAAATTGCACTATTTTTTACTGTCTCCTGCATAAATTAATGCTAATCCCAATGCAATCCTATGAGAAAAATAAATGTACCCGATTGCTGCGCTGAAATCTCTGTCTCTGGGGCTCCCGATTGTTGGCCTGTCTACCTATAAAATGAACTTTTTGAAATGTTTCCCATCTACTATAATCAACTATCACTTCAAAACCTGTCTGCTATCTACAACACAGCTTTAAAAAACTTAGTGAATTTTACTCATTTGCAAAGCATGTTGAACTAACATATTGTAAATAAAATATAAATGCTGCACATAG
Source organism: Ambystoma mexicanum (assembly GCF_040938575.1). Taxonomy (NCBI): domain Eukaryota; kingdom Metazoa; phylum Chordata; class Amphibia; order Caudata; family Ambystomatidae; genus Ambystoma; species Ambystoma mexicanum. The sequence goes on from NC_090937.1 coordinate 1,143,687,447, forward strand.
TCAAATGAAACGCATGCATACACTATGTTCAGATAGCAATACTACCACAAAAACATAAAAATCAACGTCTACATTAACATCACTGCTATAAACACACAAAATTACTAACTTCTTTCTTTTACAATTGCAGTGAAGACCACCCTCCTGAAAATCAGCAGCATCTAAACTACAAACAAGATATCCGAAGAAACCTGCTCATTCCACAAAAAAGTACAATACTACCTTGTTATTCTTACTGTTCCTCAAAAACACTGTGTGGTTCATTCATATAATTTACACACCAAAAAAAACTGATTTCTAAACCATTCTGCCCACAAATCCTCATTTATTAAACAGAGATTAGCAGGCAGGATGGCACATAAATCCCTGTTTTTTGGAACACAAATAACATACTCAACCCTTTGAATGTTAGTACTACAAAACAAAGAACTGTTTTATTTTCATACGATTACGTTTACGATTAATGCTTCTCCTCACCACTAGCTCACATTCTACTCTCATCTCAACCGCAGTTTAGTAACACACAAATAGAAGAATAGCCTTCCCAACTCATTGCAACTGCCCAATGCACAATCACACACCACATACATCTTTCCCATCATACTCACACACTCATGCACACAGCACACATACATTGCAAAACGGCCATACCCATACCTTCTTTTTTTTTAACAGACCCCAAAGAATGCCTACCAAAAAGCAAGTCCGTAGAAAGCAACGCAGAAATAGAGCAAATGAAAATAAAAGTGTCCAAAATAAGCATCCATCTCTACCAGAGTTTGTACAAAACATTCAAACAAAACAGCTAATACAGTCGTTTAGTGAAACAAAACAAGCTTCTAGTACAGAAACTATGACTCCTCTATCAAAAAGTAAAACGAAACAAAAAATGCTTAACAAGAATTCGCTATCACTACTGCTAAAACTGCTCCTATAAATCTTGATATACTAGCAAGTAAACATACCAAAAAAAGTATTTTAGCAAAAATGTTCCGCCACAGAGTCCTTCAGAATCTTATAAAAACAGGAGAGAAATCATGCACAACCCTTGAAACCTACCGTAGAAAATTAATCCTAGAAGCTCTCGTAGACAGTGCAATCCTTCTAAAAAGGAAGTTATATATTTTAGTTTTAAACAGGATGAAACCACTAACAAAACTAACTACTAAACTACAAAAAAAATTATCAATAAACGAAATTGTCAACAAAAATAACTTGTTAAATATATGTGGAGGTGAATGGAGTCACACCATGACCACAGAACCATATTTTAATGAAGAAGCATACAAACAGAACCAAACAAACACAATTGCCATCCATAGCAGTGGACGAGGTTATGAAAAAATTAATAATACCATATTGGAACAAGAAATACTGCTTACAAAAATATCCCCAGAAAACTCAGAATTACCTCTCCATTCGACTGAAGCAGAACGTCCCATATACAAATGGCCATGCACGTAAATGTGTAACATTCCCACAAAATCTTTCAAATCTTTACACCATTTCCTCAATCAGTATGGGAAAGGTAAAGACAAAATCAAAATGAAAGTGCTGCAAAATATGGATACCTGTCCAGTGCGCAAATACACAGGACTACAAGGACATTCATTAGCCTGCATTTCAGGACCTATTTGCAAAAGCACCTTCCATGATATCAAAATGATATCAACACATCATTCAACTGTAAGAAATCTAGTCTATAAACTGTACTATGCTAAAAGTCCTGCTTTAGTACTAGCCAATGTAAATAACACTCTTCTACATGGTACACCCAAAGGCCTACAAGAAGAAATCGACCTTATCCAGAGAAAATATTTTGGAAGTGAAAGCCACTTACAAAATGCAACAGCTTTACAACAGACTAGCAACAATTCTGCACATGGTAACCTTCTACTACACACATAAAAAAAAGAAATACTAAAATTTGAAAGTACATCCGCTGAAATACCAAACCATGTGTGTGTGTGTTGCCGCAGAACGTTTTACAAAAGTAACTCAAAAACTATAGACGTAACATACAAAATAGAAAACAATGAATTAGTGAAAGGCATTTGTGGCAAAGTAGTTTATTTACCATTAGATCTGAAAGAAAATGTGCACACTCTAGGAGCCCAACATCCAATAGCGCATTCTTTAATTGTCTTAGTAAATGGTGTACCAACGAAAGACAAAAAAATTTGGCAACAACTCGTGGACTTAGATAAAGTTAGACAAGCCTTGCAATATCTAAAAGACAATAATGAATACTACAAAAAAAACTTAAGGGAAACAACTGAAATAATTCAAGAGTCACCAGAAACTGGTCAATGGGAACTTCTCGATCCTGCTACAGTATCCAATATTTTAGACCATAATACAATTCATCCATTACACTCTAATGACACCATAAATGATGCACTAGAAATGTACCAAATGTGACAAACAAAGGGATCACCAATGAGCATATGGGAAAAAAGTATAGAAGGACGTGCTTTTCCTCTACTATTTCCTACTGGCAAAGGAGGAAGGTATGATGATAGACCCACTCAGAAAACAGCATCAGAATACCACTCATTACAAATGTATTCTGAAGATCCCAGATTTAGACAAAATGTGGAATACATATTCAACCTACTCTTTGAAAGTGAACTAGCAAATCTATGTTACAGAGTAGCACACATATTGAAATTAGGAACCCACTTTCAAAATATCTCAGCTACGCAATTAATACAAAAAGTGCAAGAAAAAGATGAGATTTTACACTCAAGCATTACAAATCTGTTTGCAAACATGCATGGTACAAAAGAGTACTGGTTCCGACGTCATGGAGATGTACATTGTATGATAAGAAACCTTGGCCCACCCACTTGGTTTGTTACATTAAGTTATGCAGAATATGCATGGGAAGATTTACATGATTTCCTATGCATATCAAACAAAAACAAAACAAACATAGATATACTAACACCTGGAGAACTTTGCTCTATAGATCCTGTTAATGTTTCAAGATATTTCCACCATCATTTCATTACTATGCTATACTTTATTTGTAATAAAACTGTTCCTCCCCTCGGAGAAGTGCAACACTTCTTTTGGAGAAAAGAATACCAAGCCAGAGGAGCACCACACATCCACATGGTTTTATGGATTAAAGATGCTCCTAAATTTGGTCAGGACAGTGATGCCACTGTTTTGCAGTTCATCCAAAAATATGTCACTTGTGAAATCCCTTCACAAACGAGACATAGTGACCTTCATGCACAAATTGTACAATTTCAAAGACACAAATTTGGCAAATATTGTAGTCGCAAATACAAAAACAAAGGGAAATACTACACCAAATGCCGCTTTGGTTTCTCTAGACCAGTTACAGAAACAGGTGAAGTGAACAACTTCATGTCTTCAGTTTGACATAGTGTTAAAGGAAAATCACCTAAGAACACGTATTACATAAAAAGAACAGAAGAATCAAAATATATCAATGATTGCAATGCAATTATTGCCCTCTTATGGAATGCAAACATAGATGTGCAGTACATTGCAGACAATTCCACTGCAGTTGCCCGATATGTTACAGCCTACTTAACAAAAGCAGAAAGAACAGTGCTTCAAGACCTCTGGAATGACCTATCAACAGACAAAACACTATCTCAGAAATTGCACAGCTTAGGCATAAAAACGCTCTCTCATAGAGAATGTGGCTCCTATGAAGCTGCAGATCGTTTAACCGGTACTGCTTTGTATGAAAAATCTGAAAATGTAGTATGGCTAAGTCTTGGTCCTGCTAACTCTAGAAAAATAGTTCTCAAATCATATGAGGACATAGAAACAATAGCCAAAAATGATCCCAACAGCCAAGACATTTTGAAAAACAATTTACTAGACACATACTACCCAAACAGGAGTACCATTTTGGAAACCATGTGTCTATACCACATAGCCCAAAACCTTGTATACAAAAATAATATAATACCTGATGAACAAAAAGGTAGATATAGAGTGACAGATCGTGAAGGCAGCTTAGTGAAACTTACCAAACAAAGCTTAATTAATCATATCAAATTGTCATTAAAAACTCCTCAATGGAAAGAACTATATTACATGTCCCTGCTACAACTTTTTAAACCATGGAGAAAAGAAGAAGAGATACTAGATAACTATGACTCCTAGGAAGACGCTTTCAAAGCCAATGAAAGCACTATCACCGATGTAAACTTTACGCAGTACAAAACAATGTTGCACAATGAACAGTAACACAAAGAAGAACTCCAGGCCCAACTAGATAAGGACACTCCCGACAGTAGTCAACCTTCTGTAACAGGAAGCCAAGAACCACTGGCACAGCCACTGATAGCAAATGAGGCAGAGTTAGCTATGGCAGAAGGAGAAAACAACATGGGGTTGATTCATGGAATTAATGTGCGCCGATAATTCCCGCGCAGAGGTGCCAAAACGTGTGATTTGCAGTAGAAAGTCGGTGTGCAAGTGCGAAAATCGCAGGGAAACCAGCGCACACCGATTCATGGAAGTCCGTGCGCGAGAAAAACATTGGATGTGCGCTGAAAATGTATGCACAGGTCTTCCAACAGTGTGCGCCATGGCCACTGCGAAATCGCACATAGCGCGGCGCACATCACAAAAGTAGGCGGAACACTGGGCATAACACTCGGAATGGGGAACAACGCGTGAAAATATGGGCGTCACGGGGAAGTACAGGAGGCAAGTGCGCGGAACACCCACACGCTTGCCTACAACCCGTATTCATGGAATCGAATAGGGCAAACCAGCGCACAGTCAAAGACGCGCACAGGGCCAAACAAGTACGCCACAAGAAAGCAGGCGGTAGCGCCCCTGCGCCTGAAAAAAATGTGCGCCAAAATGTGTGCTAACAAAAAGCACCCATATACAGCCATGATGAATGGTCCATACAGTGGCCCTCTAGGACAAATGAGGTGCAAGGGGGTACCGACAAACACAGACACCCGCTGTGTGAAAAATAGCGTGTGCGTGTGTTCCTGGGTGCGCGGGAAGTTCCACACGCGATTGGCCTGGGTACGTGTACTTCGGGGTGCGCGGGAAGTTCCACACGCGATTAGCCTGGGTATGTGTACTACGGGGTGCGCGGGAAGTTCCACACGCGATTAGCCTGGGTACGTGTGTTTCGGGGTGCGTGGGAAGTTCCACATGCGATTGGCCTGGGTACGTGTACTTCGGGGTGCGCGGGAAGTTCCACACGCGATTAGCCTGGGTACGTGTACTTCGGGTGCGCGGGAAGATCCACACGTGATTGGCCTGGGTACGTGTATTCCGAGGTGCGCGGGAAGATTCACATGCGATTTCAGCAGGCTACGTGTATTTCGGTGGTGCCGGGGAATGCTACACGTGATTTGGCCGTGTGGGTCCTCCCAGGTGTTCCCTCTACACCCTCCACGGCCCCTGCAGGCAGCCCACACCACAGGGGACTACCCTGTACCCCTGCTCATGTCCCACAGGCAACTCATCCACCATGGCCATGCCCACCAGCCATCCCACATGTCACCTTGCACTACTGATCACCAACACATGTCTCCCAGCACCCCCACCCCCCAGCATCCAGGGGCACCCTCCACCAGGCCCCCACACATGTCTCCCACCACCCCCACCCCCCAGCAGTGCAGGGCACCCTCCACCAGGCCCCCACTCATGTCTACCACCACCCCCACCCCCCAGGAGTGCAGGGGCACCCTCCACCAGGCCCCCACACATGTCTCCCACCACCCCCACCCCCCAGCAGTGCAGGGCACCCTCCGCCAGGCCCCCACTCATGTCTCCCACCACCCCCACCCCCCAGCAATGCAGGGCACCCTCCACCAGGCCCCCACTCATGTCTACCACCACCCCCGCCCCCCAGCAGTGCAGGGGCACCCTCCACCAGGCCCCCATACATGTCTCCCACCACCCCCACCCCCCAGCAGTGCAGGGCACCCTCCACCAGGCCCCCACACATGTCTCCCACCACCCCACCCCCCAGCAGTGCAGGGCACCCTCCACCAGGCCCCCACTCATGTCTACCACCACCCCCACCCCCCAGCAGTGCAGGGCCACCCTCCACCAGGCCCCCACACATGTCTCCCACCACCCCCACCCCCCAGCAGTGTAGGGCACCATCCACCAGGCCCCTGCATATCTCTCCCACCACCCCCACCCCCCAGCAGTGCAGGGCACCCTCCACCAGGCCCCCACACATGTCTCCCACCCCCCCCAGCAGTGCAGGGCACCCTCCACCAGGCCCCCACACATGTCTCCCACCACCCCCACCCCCAGCAGTGCAGGGGCACCCTCCACCAGGCCCCCACTCATGTCTCCCACCACCCCCACCCCCCAGCAGTGCAGGGGCATCCTCCACCAGGCCCCCACACATGTCTCCCACCACCCCCACCCCCCAGCAGTGCAGGGTTAGCCTCCACCAGGCCCCCACTCGTGTCTCCCACCACCCCACCCCCCAGCAATGCAGGGGCACCCTCCACCAGGCCCCCACTCATGTCTCCCACCACCCCCACCCCCCAGCAGTGCAGGGGCAGCCTCCACCAGGCCCCCACTCATGTCTACCACCACCCCCAACCCCCAGCCACCAGGGGCACCCTCCACCAGGCCCCCACTCATGTCTCCCACCACCCCCACCCCCCAGCAGTGCAGGGCACCCTCCACCAGGCCCCCACTCATGTCTCCCACCACCCCCACCCCCCAGCGGTGCAGGTGCAGCATCCACCAGGCCCACACTCATGTCTACCACCACCCCCACCCCCCAGCCACCAGGGGCACCCTCCACCAGGCCCTCGCACATGTCTCCCACCACCCCCACCCCCCAGCAGTGCAGAGCACCCTCACCCAGGCCCCCACATGTCTCCCACCACCCCATCCCTCAGCAGTGCGGGGCACCCTCCACCAGGCCCCCACTCATGTCTACCACCACCCCCACCAGTGCAGGGGCACCCTCCATCAGGCCCCCACTCATGTCTTCCACCACCCCACCCCCCAGCAGTGCAGGGCACTCTCCAACAAGCCCCCACTCATGTGTACCACCACTCCCACCCCCCAGCAGTGCAGGGGCACCCTCCACCAGGCCCCCACACATGTCTCCCACCACCCCCACCCCCCAGCAGTGCAGGGTTAGCCTCCACCAGGCTCCACTCATGTCTCCCACCACCCCCACCCCCCAGCAATGCAGGGGCACCCTCCACCACCACCCCCACCCCCCATCAGTGCAGGGGCAGCCTCCACCAGGCCCCCACTGATGTCTACCACCACCCCCACCCCCCAGCCACCAGGGGCACCCTCCACCAGGCCCCCACTCATGTCTCCCACCACCCCCACCCCCCAGCATCCAGGGGCTCCCTCCACCAGGCCCCCACACATGTCTCCCACCACCCCCACCCCCCAGCAGTGCAAGTCACCATCCACCAGGCCACCACTCATGTCTACCACCACCCCCCAGCAGTGCAGGGGCACCCTCCACCAGGCCCCCACACATGTCTCCCACCACTCCCACCCCCCAGCAGTGCAGGGCACCCTCCACCAGGCCCCCACACATGTCTCCCACCACCCCCACCCCCCAGCAGTGTAGGGGCAGCCTCCACCAGGCCCCCACTCATGTCTACCACCACCCCCACCCCCCAGCAGTGCAGGGGCAGCCTCCAACAGTCCCCACTCATGTTTTCCTGCACCCCCACCCCACAGCAATGCAGGGGCACCCTCCACCAGGCCCCCACTCATGTCTCCCACCACCCCCACCCCCAGCATCCAGGGGCACCCTCCACCAGGCCCCCACTCATGTCTACCATCACCCCCACCCCCCCAGCAGTGCAGGGGCAGCCTCCACCAGGCCCCCACTCATGTCTACCATCACCCCCACCCCCCCAGCAGTGCAGGGGCAGCCTCCACCAGGCCCCCACTCATGTTTTCCTACACCCCCACCCCCCAGAATCCAGGGGCAACCTCCACCAGGCCCCCACTCATGTCTCCCACCACCCCCCAGCAGTGCAGGGCACCCTCCACCAGGCCCCCACTCATGTCTACCACAACCCCCACCCTTCAGCAGTGCAGGGGCACTCTCCACCAGGCCCCCACACATGTCTCCCACCACCCCCACACCCCAGCAGTGCAGGGTTAGCCTCCTCCAGGCCCCCACTCATGTCTCCCACCACCCCCACCCCCCAGCAATGCAGGGGCACCCTCCACCAGGCCGCCACTCATGTCTCCCACCACCCCCACCCCCCAGCATCCAGGGGCACTCTCCACCAGGCCCCCACTCATGTCTACCATCACCCCCACCCCCCAGCAGTGCAGGGGCAGCCTCCACCAGGCCCCCACTCATGTTTTCCTGCACCCGCACCCCCCAGCATCCAGGGGCAGCCTCCACCAGGCCCCCACTCATGTCTCCCACCACACCCACTCCCCAGCAGTGTAGGGCACCCTCCACCAGGCCCCCACTCATGTCTACCACCACCCCCAACCCCCAGCAGTGCAGGGTCACCCTCCACCAGGCCCCCACACATCTCACCCACCACCCCCACCCCCCAGCAGTGCAGGGGCACCCTCCACCAGGCCCCCACACATGTCTCCCACCACCCCCACCCCCCAGCAGTGCAGGGCACCCTCCACCAGGCCCCCACACATGTCTCCCACCACCCCCACCCCCCAGCAGTGTAGGGGCAGCCTCCACCAGGCCCCCACTCATGTCTCCCACCACCCCCACCCCCAGCGTCCAGGGGCACCCTCCACCAGGCCCCCACACATGTCTCCCACCACCCCCACCCCCCAGCAGTGCAAGGCACCATCCACCAGGCCACCACTCATGTCTACCACCACCCCCACCCCCCAGCAGTGCAGGGGCACCCTCCACCAGGCCCCCACACATGTCTCCCACCACCCCCACCCCCCAGCAGTGCAGGGCACCCTCCACCAGGCCCCCACACATGACTCCCACCACCCCCACCCCCCAGCAGTGTAGGGGCAGCCTCCACCAGGCCCCCACTCATGTCTACCACCACCCCCACCCCCCAGCAGTACAGGGGCAGCCTCCAACAGTCCCCACTCATGTTTTCCTGCACCCCCACCCCACAGCAATGCAGGGGCACCCTCCACCAGGCCCCCACTCATGTCTACCATCACCCCCACCCCCCAGCAGTGCAGGGGCAGCCTCCACCAGGCCCCCACTCATGTTTTCCTACACCCCCACCCCCCAGCATCCAGGGGCAGCCTCCACCAGGCCCCCACTCATGTCTCCCACCACCCCCCAGCAGTGCAGGGCACCCTCCACCAGGCCCCCACTCATGTCTACCACAACCCCCACCCTTCAGCAGTGCAGGGGCACTCTCCACCAGGCCCCCACACATGTCTCCCACCACCCCCACACCCCAGCAGTGCAGGGTTAGCCTCCTCCAGGCCCCCACTCATGTCTCCCACCACCCCCACCCCCCAGCAATGCAGGGGCACCCTCCACCAGGCCGCCACTCATGTCTCCCACCACCCCCACCCCCCAGCATCCAGGGGCACTCTCCACCAGGCCCCCACTCATGTCTACCATCACCCCCACCCCCCAGCAGTGCAGGGGCAGCCTCCACCAGGCCCCCACTCATGTTTTCCTGCACCCCCACCCCCCAGCATCCAGGGGCAGCCTCCACCAGGCCCCCACTCATGTCTCCCACCACACCCACTCCCCAGCAGTGTAGGGCACCCTCCACCAGGCCCCCACTCATGTCTACCACCACCCCCACCCCCCAGCAGTGCAGGGTCACCCTCCACCAGGCCCCCACACATCTCTCCCACCACCCCCACCCCCCAGCAGTGCAGGGTTAGACTCCACCAGGCCCCCTCTCATGTCTCCCACCACCCCCACCCCCCAGCAATGCAGGGGCACCCTCCACCAGGCCCCCACTCTTGTCTCCCAGCACCCCCACCCCCCAGCAGTGCAGGGGGAGTCTCCACCAGGCCTCCACTCATGTCTACCACCACCCCCACCCCCAGCCACCAGGGGCACCCTCCACCAGGCCCCCACTCATGTCTCCCACCACCCCCACCCCCCAGCAGTGCAGGGCACCCTCCACCAGGCCCCCTATCATGTCTACCACCACCCCCACCCCCGAGCCACCAGGAGCAGCCTCCACCAGGCCCCCACTCATGTCTCCCACCACCCCCACCCCCCAGCAATGCAGGGCACCCTCCACCAGGCCCCCACTCATGTCTACCACCACCCCCAACCCCAGCAGTGCAGGGGCACCCTCCACCAGGCCCCCACACATGTCTCCCACCGCCCCCAGCCCCCAGCAGTGCAGGGTTAGCCACACCAGGCCCCCACTCATGTCTCCCACTACCCCCACCCCCCAGCAATGCATGGGCACCCTCCACCAGGCCCCCACTTATGTCTCCCACCACCCCCACCCCCCACTAGTGCAGGGGTAGCCTCCACCAGGCCCCCACTCATGTCTACCACCACCCCCACCCCCCAGCCACCAGGGGCACCCTCCACCAGTCCCCCACTCATGTCTCCCACCACCCGCACCCCCCAGCAGTGCAGGGCACCCTCCACCAGGCCCCCACTCATGTCTATCACCACCCCCAACCCCAGCCACCAGGGGCAGCCTCCACCAGGCCCCCACTCATGTCAACCACCACCCCCACCCCCCAGCAGTGCAGGGCACCCTCCACCAGGCCCCCACTCATGTCTACCACCACTCCCACCCCCCCAGCAGTGCAGGGGCAGCCTCCACCAGGCCCCCACTCATGTCTACCATCACCCCCACCCCCCAGCAGTGCAGGGGCACCCTCCACCAGGCTCTCACTCATGTTTTCCTGCACCCCCACCCCCCAGCAGTGCAGGGACACCCTCCACCAGGCCCCCACTCATGTCTCCCACCACCCCCACCCCCCAGCATCCAGGGGCACCCTCCACCAGGCCCCCACTCATGTCTACCATCACCCCCACCCCCCAGCAGTGCAGGGGCAGCCTCCACAAGGCTCCCACTCATATTTTCCTGCACCCCCACCCCCCAGCATCCAGGGGCAGCCTCCACCAGGCCCCCACTCATGTCTCCCACCACCCCCATCCTCCAGCAGTGCAGGGGCAGCCTCCACCAGGCCCCCACACATGTCCCCCTGCACCCCCACCCCCCAGATGTGCGATTTGCCTGGGTACGTGTATTCCTGGGGTGCTCGGGTGGTCTCCCATGCGATACCATCAGGGTACGTGTATTATGGGTCCGCGTGAACTTCCACACGCGACTGGGCCTGTGAGAGTGGGGTACATGTATTCCAGGGGTGGGCGGGAATATTTACTCGCGACTGGGCCTGGGAAAGCGTGTTACGTGTATTCCTGGGGTGGGCGGGAAGATTCACACGTTCGCCTACAACGCGCCGAAAAATAAATGGTCCAATCCTGAAACACGTACGCCAGCTTGAAGCAGGCGTACATCGACCCGCGCAGCATAAAAGTGCGCGCAAACAACAAACAAGCTCAGACGCCAGGATGAATATACCGTTCCTAGCAGCAGTGGCCGTGGGTTACCAAAGGAGGAGGAGGAGGATAGTGAGGGCCCGAATTTTCACTCCCAGAACCAGCCTTTTTGGGATGCCTGATGACCAGGTGTATGGGAGGTACAGGTTTCCACCACACATAATACTGGACCTGGTCAGTGAGTGGGAGGATGACCTCACATCACCCACCCTGTGCTCCCAAGCACTCAGCCCCCTGGAGAAGGTCCTCAATGTACTGCACTTCTTGGCCACAGGATCATTTCAGCAGGCAAGTGTCATAGTGGGTGGGGTGTCACAGGCCACGCAGTCACGCTGCCTACACCAGGTCTTGAACATCATCACTGCACGCCTATCAGTCCGTAGGCACATATACCTGCCCAGGACACCTGCAGAAAGGCAGGCTGCCGCCCTCGATTTCTACGGTGTGGCACAATTCCCCAAAGTGCTAGGTGCCATTGACTGCACCCATGTGGCACTACGTCCCCCCAGGGCATCTGAGCACATCTATAGGAACCGCAAGCACTGGCATTTCATCAACGTGCAGGTAGTATGTAATGCCAAGGGAATCATCCCCTCAGTATATGCCAACTATCCAGGGTCCACCCACGACAGCTTCATTTACCGAATGTCTACCCTAAGCCGGGACCTAGAAGCTGGGCGGCATGGCGATACATGGCTGCTTGGTGAGTATGAATGCCACTGCACATGCATGCATATCAGATGCAGAGTTATGTCACTACCCCACTAATGATACCCATCACCTCCTCACCAGCGGACAGTGCCTACTCTCTGAGCACCCACATGATGACGCCAATTCGGAACCCCATCACGCCTCCCGAGGTAAGATACAACACAGCCCATATTGCAACCCAGGGCATAGTGGAGCGCACATTCGGAGTGCTCAAGTTACGCTTTCACTCCCTTGACCGTTCTGGCGGGCAGCTGTTATATGCGCCCCCAGTAGTGTGCAGGATCATAGTGGCAGCATGTGTCCTGCACAATGTTGCAACACGCCGGGGCCTGGCTGTGGACATGGTGGTGCCCCCACATCCCCAACCACATGCACGCCCGCTGCAGATGGGAGGTTAATTGGTGGCTAATTACTTCACATAGAAATCACACCCCTGTGGAGTGCACACAGACCTGGCACATACCATCTGATAAGCAATGATGACTCGACCTGACAATTATGACGAACAAAGGGACAGTCAACTGTCAGAACCATAGCAGCCTGAGATTGTTCATGTGGAAGTGTCACAATGTGTGCATCCCGACCTACACAAACACCACCAATGCAGTGTCATCAAAAGACACACTTCCATGCTGCAGAAATGAATACCCACTTGCAAAATACTACATGAGAACAGTGCCATGTAACCCAACCCCTCCCCGGCACGGCCACACAACACACCATGGCATGTCATGCAATGTGAGAGCAAACAAATTAATCCCCACAACATGCCCCAAGTGTCACCAGCTACAGTGTCCCTAATGGAAACATGGCCACACATGAAATGCTCACAGTAATGCAGGACCTACAACACACATTACCAAATACTTACCAAGAATACCAATCACCTACACAACCTCCAACCTACCTTAAACATGACATTACAGACTTAAACATTTGGTAGCCTCACTACCTGATGATGCCAGCACTTCGAACACTTCCAAGTATACAGTGTTAGCGCCAAGCAAAAGTGTAGGTGCACTGCTTACAACATGGACTCCAGTACCAAGGTAGACCACCTTGTGAAGATATGAGAAATGGACCTGCAAATTAGGAGGATGAGATGGATGCAGAGGCACATATCAATACACCATGCAGTGTACAATACAACAACAATATGCACTATGAATGTATACACAGTATTGACTACAGACTGCCCACACATCGAATGGGAGTCCAATGTCACCATGTACGTCAATGTCACTTGGGGACACCCTTTGCAAGCCCATGGAAACGGGAAGCAGGAGGGGTGTGTGTCACAAAAACCCAAGCATCTGAACCAAATTCATGACAAGCCTGCATGTGCCCAGCCACAATGCAGCGTATGCCCACGGGAGCCACACAAGGCAACACACTGTCCCAAAAAAAAAAGAAAAATGGCCATTAATGGGTCCAGGGGGGTGAGGGAGGCCACCCAGGAGGTCCGAGGACAGGGTGCACACCAAAACCCACCTGTGTGGATCTTGCAGAAAAAAAACACCTCCATGGGCTCATGGCCTACACGGCTACCCTATTGTGGGAGAATCACTGCTGTCGTTCTCCTCACCCTCTGCAGCTGCATCAGGAGGTGGTGGCACTATGGGAGGCAGCCCACGCAAAGCCCTAGTCTGTTCCTCCATGGTAGCAAGCATGCGGGTGTGGTAGGTCTCGTTCTGGAGGATAATTGTGCGGAGGTCCCCATGCAACAACTCACGGGATGCCTGGACCTCCGCCCTCGTTGCCTGCATCTCAGCTGAGTGCGTACGTGTGAGACGCTCCAGCTGCTGTTCTGTCCTTCTGTTTGTTGAGGCCTCAAGCTCAACAAGAGTCGTCCTGAGGTGAAGGAGTTCCACCCTCAGGGCTTCCCTGTGGCCCTGGGACTCTATGGAAATGGCTTCCCGCAGAGTCGCCAGTGCTGCCCGCCTGTCCCTGTCGGACGCCAACATGTCCTCCCTGTGTGACTGGCAGATGGAGTCTGTTGCCTGCTGTAGTCGCTCCATCAGCCTTTCGGGGGGGACAATGGAAGTGGCCACCCTATCCATGGCCTAAGCCATCATCTCTGATGATGCTGCCTGTTGGGTTGCCATACCGTATATGGATTGCTCCCATGCGGTATTGCCAGGTGGCTGACGGCCACCTCGTCGGCGGGCACCACACCTGTCTGGGGCAAGGCGAACTGCGCCTTGCTGTGCCGGCACTGCCTGAGGCTGCAGGACTGCCTTCCCCCTCTGATCTGCTGGCCCAGGAACAGGATCAGATGTTGCGGAGTGTGACCCTGCATCCGTAACCACCAAAGGCGTACCTGCCAACACTGACATCCCCATTGAGGGTTCTAACCCTGTTGCAGGTGGGTCGGACAGAACAGAATCCCTCCCAGGAACACTCACCTGCGACGGCACATAGGTCTCATCATCCGAATCGACACCTGAATACAGCTCGGGGGAGGTGCAGCCAGAGACACCCCTTGAGAGCACAACCTGCAACAGTTGTGGGTTCTCACCCACCACCACACCACGTCCCTCACTGGTGGTCGGTCGGCCCTCAGACCACTCCTGGGTCTGCACCATCTCCACAACCCCAGCAGTATCAAGTGCGTCATCCCCTGCAAAGACATAAAAGAAAACAAATGGAAACAGGCATTAGCACTATGGCACACAATTAGGGCTGAGAGGCTACAGAAACAGTACTTGATTGACACATGTCCCACATGACTAAAACCCTCCCATGCATGCACCATCACTGCGTGTGAAGGGTAAGCAGATGGCACACATTGATGACACCAAGATGGAAGATGAACACATTTGCTGCATGCTGCCTAGCAGTGGCATCACACATTGGCCAGTGATTGGCAGGTCAAATACACATGCCATCACACAGATGGCATGTACCCTAGCCATAAAGTGAAGAGGGAGAGGAGGGCACCAATTGTTCATTCAGTCCAGTTTGCTCATGAAATTGATTTTTTCATTGAAATGGTTCAAATGTTTAACCTGGAGCTGCCAGTCCAAAATGGTCCTATAGCACAGGGACATGTCTAAACATATCCTGTCCAGGAAACAAAGCCAGTCCACTGTACCATAGCCATGTCAGACATGTGACAATAGGACTGAGAAATCCCGAGTAAAAGTGGTGGTATGCAAACAATCTGCCTGAATAAACAAAGGAAAATAAGCAACAATGTTGTGGCAAAATGACACTTCAAGGGCAACTGGCGTGGTGTTGGGCTGGATGTCTAATGTTGGCAGAAGGGATGCTGCTATACCCAAATGCTGGTGCGCAGAACGTATTGGATGAGGCACATGGGTGACTCAAACCACTCAGGCACACACACCCTTACCTGGCACCCAAACAGAAGCCCTCCCACACACACCATGCACATGGATGACACACACATGCATGTGCACTCACCGGACAATGCCTCGTAATCTGCCACTTCTCCCACGCCTTGGATCTGTTCCTCCGTGACGTAGGTCCCAGCAGCCTGCTCATGTGGAGTGAGTTCTATGTCGTCTGCTGGAGACCCACCTCCAGTCACTAGAGTTGCGGCATGACTTGAGGCCAACTTATTCTTTGCCCTGCGCTTCAGGTCATTCCAGCGCTTGTAGCATTCAGTAGCTGTGCGCCTCACGATTCCAAGGGCACTTATGATGTCCAAAATGGTCTGCCAGTGTGCCTGACGTTGTGCAGGTGTGGTCTTGGATCCTGCAACAATCACCATCATCTCAGGTCGGCCTCATTGAAGCTGGGCTTCCTTGACGGGCCAGACTGTGTAGCCGTGTCTGGGGCATCAGCCCCTACTGGACGAGCACTCTTCCTCTTCCGCTTGGAAGGTGGTGGGCATCCTGAGTGTCCTACGCCGCTCTGGACACTAGGGGCAGGAGCCCCGGTGGACTCTATACTAGGAGTGTGGGATTGCACAATCAGCATGGGAGTTGGTGCAGGCATTAGCTCAAGTGTGATGGTGTCAGGGGGAATGTCAGCATGATGGACTTGGACTGACAGTGTCCTGGCTGGGTGTGTGAGAGGTGGGGTGGATGGAGCCGCAGCTGCCCCTGCAGCCTCCCCAGCCTGCCAACGCAGGGCAGAAGATGACCTAGCTGCCCCTGATCCACGTGGCCTGATGACACCAACGTGCACCGGCGCACATGGCCTAGACCTGCTGACCTGGAAATCAGCCATGAAGTCACCCTGTGCCAGGTCTGGTTCCACAGTGGGCTGGTCCAACAAGGGCTGAGCATGGATGGTGTCAGCCACGTTAACCTCAACCAGGGGGGGCAGGGGTGTCCCTGACTGCTCCTCCACACATGGGGGGCTAGGGGCACCCTGCAAGTCACGGCCACGTCCCCTACCGGATCCACCACGGCCATCACTTGGGGCTCGGCCACCTTTGCCACCCTTACAGCTTGTTCGCCTCCCAGCCATGGCACTGATGTTATTGTGCGTATGGGAGTCGATGTGAACTATTGTCCTGGGCAATTGGGGGTCAAAGGGGTTGGGTACCAGATGGTAATCGTACCCTAGTGCTCTAGCAAGGCTGTATGTCACCCCTGGGGAAAGATGACGGGTCACGCAATGCACAGGCACCCCAAAAAAGGGAAGTAAGGTGCACGCAACCCCTCCTAGACCACGTGTGTGGAAAAATAAACCTGCACTACGCTGTGGCACCCAGAAACACAAGAATGAACGTATGCGTGTCACACGCAGCCTAGAATGACCTCTGAAGGGCAACACCCCCGCCAAAAGAAGAATTGTACGCTGTCTGAGGAGACAGTACAACAGTAGAAGGGAAAGCTGTTTGAGGAAACAGGCCCAGGAAAAAGAGGAAAAGAGATAAAAGTTGTCAGAGGTAACAGGGAGTACGAACTTGAAACGCCGTGAAGTAAATCGCGTGTGAACCGACAAGAAGTACAGATTTCACCCACTCGCTCTCCACGAAAAGCACGTACAAGGAAATGGCATTCTACACGTACCTTTTATACACACGTCACAGACGCGCATACGCGATGAGGCCATTTCCACCAATTACACGCTTTGACACTCGGACGTGTATCTTTTTTTTTTACACGCGTCATTCTCTACGGCCATGCGCGTGATGTCATAGCTGCGCATGGGGGCCTTTGGGCCAATGAAATCGCATGTGCGTGCAGACGCGCTTACGCGCTAAGGGTCTTTCCTCGAATTACACGCAGACGTGCAGGACTTTTCACGTGCCAAATCACTTCGTATCAAGCTGGCCACGCGTAAGCACACGGAAGACCACGCTCCTGCCCAGAAAGCAGATTTACTGCCCCCCAGATCCCCGAGCACGCTCCCACCTGCCATCTGCTGCTGCCTGACTGCCTGCTGCCCACCTGCTCTGCCATTTGCTGCCTGCACATCAGCCAGGGGTGCTGTTGCTGTGACCACCCCTGCTGGAACCGAAGACTCCCGACTGGGATTCCATCGCTCCACAGCCCAGCCCCAGGACCCAGTTGCCCACCCACTCCTGCCTCTGGGGTTGTCATGTCGGGCACTGCAACATCTGGCACCACTGACAACCCCCGGCCAGAGAGGCAGAGGGGCACCAGCTTCAGTGCCAGGGAAGTTGGTGTCCTGGTGGAGCAAGTCCTGGGGCAGTATGATGCCCTCTACGGAAGTGTGCGCGCCGACAAGGAAGGACGGACTCGGATCTGGACGGACATCGTGACTGCCATCAACGCGGAGGGGGAGGCAGTCCGCGACTTCCAACATGTCAAGAAGCGCTGGGAGGACTTCAGGTCCAGGACCCTGAACAAGGCCCGGCGCCTCTTGAAGGCAGCGGATGCTATGGGGCGCCGGGGCCACTTGTCGGAAGATCAGATGAGGGTCCTGGAACGCATATCCCCAGCGCTCCACGTCCAGGTCCTTGAGAGGCAGACCCGTCTGGAGTCGAGCGATAAGTGTAAATGCATCATGATTGGAAGCTGTGCGTGTGGTGATGTGCCAGCAGTGTGCCGGTTGCACATCTGTTTGTATGGGGCCGAGTATGGGTGGGGGTGTACAGGACCATGAGGCTAACACATGCGAGCGCTGTCATGTGTGAGACATGGATGGTGCTTGTGTGTGTAGGCTTGCATGCCAAATGCAGTTGTGTGGGCACACATGTTTGGATGAATGTGTATGTAAGTAGGCATGTTCGTGATGTCACACATGTATGTTGTTTTCAGCTGCATGTATCAGCACTGTGTACATGTGCATGTGTGTGTATTTGACAAGGGTGCAACAGTGATGCAACATGCATGCATGTGACATCGGGATGTGGAAGCCTGATTGGCAGATGTGACATGGATGCCCATTGGAACACTGCAACAGTTGGCTGAGGTGTACACATGCATGCAAGTGTGGTGGTGTGCGTGCATGTGTAGTGCACTCCCTGTGTTGCATGTGATGTCTGGCTCACCTTTGCCTGCTCATGCTGTTGTATGTGTATGGATGGTGCTGGCAGTTGCGATGTGGCTGTGGTATGGCTCATGTGTGCAATTTGAAATGACATGTGTGTTGCCAATTGTGATGGCATGTCTGTGGTTTGCCAATGCCACTCATGTGCAACTGTCATGTGTGTATGTGTCCATTGTACAGTGCCCTGATGCCTGTGTTTTATTTCTCCCTGTCTGCAGCGTCAACTCATGAAGTGGGCGGAGAAGGTGCTGTGGAGCACAGCGGCGGGGATCGCACCGCCAGCCGGAGACGCAAGGCCCGGCTCCCCTCCCAGGTTGTGATCTCGTCGGGGAGTGAGGAGTCCGGTGCCGCGTCCCAGGCCACAGCTGCCGGGAGGAGGTCCAAGAGGCGGAGGTCAGAGTTGGACACCTCAGCAGCAGAAGGGGCAGCTGGGACCCCACAGGGCCCAAAGGGGGAAGATGGCACGGAGTCATCCAGGTTGGTGGGGGGTTTGGTGGAGGAGGAGGCTGTGCAAGCAACAGAGATGGGGTCTGGAGGTGGGGATTCCACTGGTGCTAGTGGTGCAGTGCAGGACCAGGGACAGGAGGCAGCACAGGTCGCCACGGAGGTGTCTGTGTGCAATCCTGTCCCTGATCCTGTCACTGCATCATCTTGCACCAGTAGGGATGCCTACGTCCAGACCCGTTTTCAGGCAGAGGATGAGCTCACGACAACTGGCCTTCCCCTGCCTGCGGACGTGGCTATCCGGGTTCGGGTTGAGCCTGTACTGACTGGTGTGGCGTTGCGTCAACGGGCCATGCGAGGTGACCTGCAATCTTTTCATGAGGAGACTGCACGTCATCTCGAATGGCTCGTTGACCGTGTCGGACTACTGGGGCAGGTCACCCAGGCCGGATTCCTCCGTTTGATGGGGCTTGCTCAGACCCCCTCCTCAACTGAACCCCCTATGCTCCAGTCGTCCTCCGTGCCATCTTCCCACCCGTCAGTCACCTGGGTGCCCTGTGGAGCTGCCTCTGACGGTGCGGCCAGGTTGGTGGAGGAGGCATCCCTGCCACAGTCGGGAGTCGGACGTCCAGCAGGGGTGGCCACATCAACGACCGCACCCGAGGCGGTGGAGGATGTGCAGGCAGCAGGAGGCAGTGCACGGGCAGAGGCACAGCAGCAGCAGCAACGTGGTGGGAGCCATGATGGCTCGGGGCCTTTGACATTGGAGGGGCAGGCATCGGCCGGAAGGCAGGAGGACCCAGGACGGGAAGTGTCTTCCGTGTGGCAGCGGTTGGGCCACGCCATAGATGCGGAGCGGCAGCGGGCGGAAGAGGCACGGCTCACGATGGTCAGGGCGGAGAACTCCATGCGGAGGGTCCTGAGGTGGGCCGAGTTCCTCGAGGTAATCCGCAGGGAGTTTGGGGTGAA
Source organism: Ambystoma mexicanum (assembly GCF_040938575.1). Lineage (NCBI taxonomy): Eukaryota > Metazoa > Chordata > Amphibia > Caudata > Ambystomatidae > Ambystoma > Ambystoma mexicanum. The sequence goes on from NC_090937.1 coordinate 1,143,707,479, forward strand.
CATGTAGATGGCGCTGCGGACCCTCGGGCCATGGAGGAGGACCGCCTCAGGGACATTGAGCAGGAGTTCGATGATGCCCTGGCCCGGAACATCCCGAAGTGAGCCGTCCGATTAGCCCGCTGCCCTTGTAAATAGTTCTGTAGTTAGTGTTAGGTTTCCTTTGGTTTAGCATTTTTTTTGGACCTTTTGGACAATGGGCCACATTTTTGTATATAGTTTTTTTATAGGTGTTATTAGATAGGTTTCATTTCTTCGGTTGGGATCATGGACCCTGGATTGTTTATCTGTATATAGTTGACTTTTGGATTTTCATTTTTTTTTATGATTTCCCCATGGAGCAATGGTTTTCGATTTTAATTTTCCATTGGATTTACTTTTGTGGACTGTGTCTTTGGAAACCTTTCCTTTGCATTATGATTTGTGGTTTTGCATGTACCTGCTGTTTTTTTATTTTTTATTTCCATTATTGTTTGTTTATTTTTGATTCAATTTATGTTGCTTTAAATACACATTTTTTCTTCAAACTTCAATGTGTAGTATCATCTCATTGGTTTCATGAATATCATGATATGGGTTTTGACATTCACTGACTCCCATTGGGTGTATGTGAGGGACATGTGTTCATTTCCAAACTTGCAATTGGGGTTCTAACATGTTTTTGCCATTTCTAAGTGGGTGGATGCAATACTCGGGTGGGTGTTTGGCATTTGGAGGCTGACCATAAGGGCCAGGGATCTAGATTGTGGTGACATGTTGGCTGGGGGACATGAGTGGGGGCCTGGTGGAGGGTGCCCCTGGCTGCTGGTGGGTGGGGGTGCAGGGGGACATGTGTGGGGGCCTGGTGGAGGGTGCCCCTGGATGCTGGGGGGTGGGGGTGGTGGGAGACATGAGTGGGGGCCTGGTGGAGGGTGCACCTGGTGGCTGGGGGGGTGGGGGTGGTGGGAGACATGAGTGGAGGGTGCCCCTGGTGGCTGGGGGGTGGGGGCGGTGGTAGACATGAGTGGGGGCCTGGTGGAGGCTGCCCCTGTACTGCTGGGGGTGGGGGTGGTAGACATGAGTGGGGGCCTGGTGGAGGGTGCCCCTGGATGCTGGGGGGCGGGGGTGGTGGGAGACATGAGTGGGGGCCTGGTGGAGGGTGCCCCTGGATGCTGGGGGGTGGGGTGGTGGTAGACATGAGTGGGGGCCTGGTGGAGGCTGCCCCTGCACTGCTGGGTGGTGGGGGTGGTGGGAGACATGAGTGGGGACCTGGTGGAGGGTGCCCCTGGATGCTGGGGGGTGGGGGTGGTGGTAGACATGAGTTGGGGCCTGGTGGAGGGTGCCCCTGGATGCTGGGGGTTGGGGGTGGTGGTAGACATGAGTGGGGGCCTGGTGGAGGCTGCCCCTGCACTGCTGGAGGTTGGGGGTGCAGGGGGACATGAGTGGGGGCCTGGTGGAGGGTGCCCCTGGATGCTGGGGGGTGGGGTTGGTGGTACACATGAGTGGGGGCCTGGTGGAGGGTGCCCCTGGATGCTGGGGGGTGGGGGTGCAGGGGGACATGAGTGGGGGCCTGGTGGAGGCTGCCCCTGCACAGCTGGGGGGTGGGGGTGGTGGGAGACATGAGTGGGGGCCTGGTGGAGGGTGCCCCTGGATGCTGAGGGGTGGGGGTGCAGGGGGACATGAGTGGGGGCCTGGTGGAGGCTGCCCCTGCACTGCTGGGTGGTGGGAGACATGAGTGGGGGCCTGGTGGAGGGTGCCCCTGGATGCTGGGGCGTGGGGGTGGTGGGAGACATGAGTGGGGGCCTGGTGGAGGCTGCCCCTGGATGCTGGGGGGTGGGGGTGCAGGGGGACATGAGTGGGGGCCTGGTGGAGGCTGCCCCTGCACTGCTGGGTGGTGGGGGTGGTGGGAGACATGAGTGGGGGCCTGGTGGAGGCTGCCCCTGCACTGCTGGGGGGTGGTGGGTGTGGTAGACATGAGTGGGGGCCTGGTGGAGGGTGCCCCTGGATGCTGGGGGGTGGGGGTGGTGGGAGACATGAGTGGGGGCCTGGTGGAGGGTGCCCCTGGTGGCTGGGGGGTGGGGGCGGTGGTAGACATGAGTGGGGGCCTGGTGGAGGCTGCCCCTGCACTTCTGGGAGGTGGAGGGGGGTGGTAGACATGAGTGGGGGCCTGGTGGAGGGTGCCCCTGGATGCTGGGGGGTGGGGGTGGTGGGAGACATGAGTGGGGGCCTGGTGGAGGGTGCCCCTGGATGCTGGGGAGTCGGGGTGGTGGTAGACATGAGTGGGGGCCTGGTGGAGGCTGCCCCTGCACTGCTGGAGGGTGTGGGTGCAGGGGGACATGCGTTGGTGGACAGTAGTGCAAGGTGACATGTGTGTTGGCTGGGGGGCATGGCCATGGTGGATGGGGTGCCTGCGGGACATGTGCAGGGTAGGCCTCTGTGGTGTGGGCCACCTGCAGGGGCCGTGGAGGGTGTAGAGGGAGCACATGGGAGGACCCACACGTGCAATTCATGTGTGGTGCTCCCTGTGCACCCCTGGAATACAAGTACCCTGATGGAATCGCGTGTGATACTTCCTGCGCACCCCTGAAATACACGTACCCTGCTGCTTTCGCGTGTGATACTTCCCGCGCACCCCTGGAACACACGTACCCTGCTGCTTTTGCGTGTGATACTTCCCGCGCACCCCTGGAATACATGTACCCTGATGGAATTGCGTATGATACTTCCCACGTACCCCTGAAATACACGTACCCTGCTGCTTTTGCGTGTGATACTTCCCGCGAACCCCTGGAATACACGTACCCTGCTGTTTTTGCGAGTGATACTTCCCGCGCACCCCTGGAATACACATGCCCTGATCGAATCGCGTGTGTTACTTCCCATGCACCCCTGATGTACACGTACCCAGGACAATCGCGTGTGGAACTTCCCACGAACCACTGAAATACACGTTCCTCGCTTGGCGTTTGCTGTTTGGCAGCCCTGTGAACTGGTCCAGGGTTAGCGCAGCCCTTTGCGATGATTTGGGGATTTTGAAGGCTTTTCCTTGCGCAAGGGCATTCTTCGGGCGTAACTTGCGCTGCTGCAGGGTCGCTGCGCCACTCTGCGCCACGGCTGGTTTCGGAGTTTAAAATCCATGAATACGCTGTGCGATGAAAAGAATTTTTTCGCACGTGGCTGGCGCAGTGTATCGCACGGGGACACTGAGCGCCAGCCACGTGTGCCATTTTTGTGTGAATTTCTATGAATTACCCTGCATGTGTCACTATGAAGAAGATACAGAAGACTTAACTGGGCTACAATCAAAACTAAACAAAGAGCAGCGCACCATTTTTGAAGAAGTAACAAAAGAAATTTCACATGTACAACATGAAAATAAGGAATGTACCTGCCAAAATTACAAACCTATACTACTATACGTCAGTGGTGAAGCTGGTTTAGGCAAAACATTCTTAATCAAAATCATCAGCAAGTTCCTTCAACAATTGACAAACAACAAACTGTCAGCTGTTGTAACTGCCCCCACAGGTTTAGCTGCCTAGAACATAGGTGGTGTCACTTTACACTGATTACTACTCCTTCCAGTTGAACACCAAAACATATTAGACTATTATAAACTTTCTACAGAAGCTGCAATTGAACTACACAAAGTGTTAAAACAAATAAAAATGCTACTAATAGATGAAGTGAGCATGGTCTCCAACCTAATGTTGGCTTTGATGCACCTCAGATTGCAGGAAGTACTTAAAACAAACTACGAAGAGCTCTTTGGAGGAAAACACATTATTGTTTTCAGAGATCTTCAATTGACACCAGTGAAAGGTGAACCTATTTTTAAAACCTTAGGACACAAATTCTGCCGTAAAACTGTTGGCAGCATAGGAAATGTCAACCTTTGGCAACATTTCCAATACAGAGAATTAACAGAAAACATGCGCCAATCTGCATACCTCACTTACACCAACATTTTAAAAAGTATTAGAGTTGGTGTACTATCTCAAGAAGCACAAGCAATATTAAAAACCCGGCACATCCATGCACTTTATGGCGATAACTCATGTGCTACTGATGTTATGGAACAATTAGCGCGCAAAAATGTCAATTGTATGTCCTTAATGCCAACTCTTGCAAGCTGTTCCAAATTCAATGAAACAATCTTGAAAAAAGAAATGCAGCCAATAATTGAAATTTTCTCAACAGATTTGGACGTACATGGTATGACACTGCCCATGTGTCAACAAGCCACAACAAGACTAACTACCTTAGAAAATTCTATCTCCACACAGCTGGTTTGGAGAAAATATTAAAATTATCCTTAAACTGTAGAGTAATGCTTAAACGTAACCTTGACATGGAGCAAGGACTAGTTAATGGAGCACTGGGTACAGTTGTTGGCTTTCAAACATACCCACGTGACAACAACATTCAGTTTGTCAATATTCTCTTTGACAAACTTTCAGAAGTAAAAAGGATAGGGCGCTCAACAGCTTGATTCCTTCTCTTCTTAGACCTGTATGTACATGGAGAACAATTTTCTCTAACTCTAGCATATGCAGTCACCATTCATAAATCACAAGGTCTTACCCTAGACAAAGCATTGATAGATAATGGTAACAGTCTTTAAAGAAGGCATGAGCTACATAGCACTATCACGCTTACATACACTTGACGGTCTATTTCTAATCAACTTTGATGCAAGTAAAGTAAACGCTGATATTTCTTGTATTTTAGAATACAATAGACTATGTTGAATATACACCCCCTGTCTAAAAACATATCCTGTTCCACAAAAAGGAAAACGTTGAAAAAGAAAACTAATTCAAACAGAAATGCAAAAGGATCTGACTGCAAATCCTCCAAAGAGAGTAAGAGAAGCTAATACTTCATCAATTACCAGAACCAAAGAAGAACCTATCACTCAAAGTAACTCAGGTACTTCTTCAAAAAGGCAACACACACTCCTAAAAAATGACTTGGACACAGTACTATCTGGTCCATTCAAATTTTCAAATATAACTGGTGTAAGTTGCTGCGGAAATGTAGCAATGAATATTCTATTTCAATTGCCACCAATTGTTGACAACATTTACTTACACAGTACAGACCAATTGTGTTTGCAAATGTTAGTCCTTCATAGAAACTCAACAAATAATCCTGACAACACGTATAGTGTTCATGGAATAAGACAAGAATTGGACATCTGTGCTGGAACGGTGAAATTCACTATAAACTCACAAGAAGATCCACAAGAATTTCTAATGTACTTACTACAAGTACTGGAAAACAAAAACATACCTATAAATGAAATCTTTCAGATTTCATACATGTGGAAACATACATGCACTCTCTGCAACAATGTGAAACAGGAACAAATCCCTAATGAGTGCGTTGTGTATGTATCCATACCTAATTGTGAATCCTCTCCATTTCAGTAACTTGTACAAAATGCAAACCATGGTAGATTATGTACTACCTGCAATTCCGATAATCGCTCCACCTTACTAATACAAACACATAGTAACTACGTAATACTAATGCTTCTACGTTACAATTTAGATGGTACCAACAACAACTGCAAGCTGACTGGATTCACACACGGTCTAGTATCACTTTGTAAGAAAACCTTCACAACAATGGTATAATCTACCACGCAGGGGCCACAACCAATGCAGGTCACTACACTGCATATATAAAAAAGAAATGTGGATGGTTCGAATGTAATGATAGTACCATTACTCTAAAGCAGAGATTACCAGCAAATCTTACAAACGCTTATTTAATCTTCTTAAAACCAAAATGTAATGACTAATCTGTACTTAAACATTAACAAAAATTCAATTAAAAAACTATAAACTGTTAGAATACGCCAACAGGTATCTAACTGCCCCAAGATTCTATAACAAAAAACAGATAAATGAATACCACTAAATTATAACAAAAAATAGACAGTTAGAATATGCCAACAGGTATCTAACTACTCCAAAAATCTGCAACAAGCCAACAGATAGAACATTAGCCAGAAACAACAAGTGAACACTGAAAACAAACAAATAGACTGTAGCATAACAAAAAAAGCTTTTTCTTAATCCGACATGGATTTTCTTTCCCACAGACCCAATGATTTGAAAAACAAACACGGAAACTGAGCAAATTGCACAGTACACTGGTTTGTAAACTAAATATGAGGGTAGAAAAAAAAGCTGAAATGTCTATTATACAATGTAATAAGTCTTTATAAAATGCATACACTAACATGCTCTTTTCTTTTATCACATAAATTGAAAAAGAATATGTACTCCAGTTACCAAACTCATGAAAAAAAAAAAATCCAATCTTAACAAATCAAACAGTAAGTATATTCTAATGGAACACATAAATACTGCTGCATAACAGAACCATTGAACAAACATCTAACCATACACCACAATACAAAATGTTCACTTCCATTTATATGTTATAATACAGTGCTTGTTACCAAACTCTACAATCTTAGTGACATAGCCAAAACATCACATACAAACTATACAAATCAAACTGTAGATTTCAAACATTTGATAGATATTCGATTCTATGGGTGTGATCTATGGGTGTGATATGCTGCCTACGGCCTGCAGCCATGCACCCAAGACTCTAGGCCCTGGCCACAACCACTGCAGCATATCACACCCACAACCACCGCAGCATATCACACACATGCTGACTTCAGTACTTATAACTTAGGTCTTGTGTCCATGGCCTTTGGCCATGCACCCAAGACTCTATGCCCTGGCCACAACCACCGCAGCATATCACACCCATAGATCACATCCATAGAATCAAACATTTTAACTGTCTATATGGGCCCACCCATATCACACTTTCGGCAAAGTTTGGTGAGAATTCATCCAGGGAGAGAGACGTTCTAAGCCACCCATGGTGACTTATAACTTCAGTAGATATAACTTCAGTCTTGAGTGCATGGCCTTTGCCCATGCACCCAAGACTCTAGGCCCTGGCCACAATCACCGCAGCATATCACACCCACAACCACCACATCATATAACACCCATGCTGGCTTATATCTTCAGTGCGTATAACTTAGGTCTTGGGTGCATGGCCTTCGCCCATGCACCCAAGACTCTAAGCCCTGCCCACAACCACCGCAGCATATCACACCCATGGTGGCTTATAACTTCAGTACATATAATGTCAGTCTTGGGTGCATGGCCTTTGCCCATGTACCCAAGACTCTAGGCCCTGCCCACAACCACCTGATAGATATTCAATTCTATGGGTGTGATCTACGGGTGTGATATGCTGTGGTGGTCTCAAGACTCTAAGCCCTGGCCACAACCACCGCAGCATATCAAACCCACAACCACCACATCATTTTCACTAATTATGAACATCCCGGACAGCGCGGGCATGGCGAATACATCAGTAACAACTGCCACCTAAACAAATACAGAATTTCACCCATCTCTTACTCCCCAAACCTCCCCAAGCACTCTTGCACACCAAAACACTCCCCAAAACTGCTTTTCGCCTCTGTGCGCCACCGCGCTGCCAGCAGATCCAAGATCATTAGGAATTCATGATTGCTCTCGATGCTCTTTTTCTAGAAGTGGCAGGATTCTCGGTGTGTGAACATGGCTGGGAGTTCGCTTTAGATGGGACATGTGAAACATGGGAGGATTTCCGATTGAAGGGGCAATTGTAATCTTACAATCATTGGTATTATCAAATAGTTACTGTAACGAAGGGACCTAAGTACTTTGTTGTATTTTTTCCTGGTCCTCCTGTCTGCATATGTTTGGGCATGTTACCATGCTCTGTCTCCCACTTTATAGTTAACTCCTGGCTGTCTGTGCTTGTCTTCATACCTCTTGTAAATTGCCTTTGCTCTTGTGAGGCTATCTTGTACCTAAAGTAAGCCACATTTGAACTGCTTATGCAGTGCTTGGATGGTGCACAAAACTGGTCACATCTGAATATATGTAGGCAGGACTTGTGGGTGGAACCCACACATGCACTTAATGAACTGGCTTGTAGGGAAACGTATATCTTGTTGCTGCATCCCAGCTCAGCAACCCAGGTCAGTTCCACCCATTTAGATTCCATACTGTGGACAAAATGCTGCAAGTATTTTTCTAAGTTCTGATTTACACACTCTATTTTGCCGTTGGTTTGAAGATGGTAGCTTGTTGATTACAACACATCCATCCCAGAAATATTACAAACGTCCTGCCAAAGCCTGGAAATAAATTGTGGGCCTCTGTGATTACTGCCCAAACAATATTTTGTATGAAGACATCTGCGAGATTCCTAGCACTGGGATTTCCTTTGCAGGGAACATAATGGACTAATTTTCTCAGCGAGATGACAGCCAATAGTAGAGTTGTGTACACTTGTACTGGACTCAGCACCATGATTAAGTCCAGGCTGATGCCATGCCATGGTATTGGCAGTGTCAATAATGGTTTTAAGAGACCAGGTGCTTTTGGGTGTAAAGTCTTTTGTACTTCTTCTTGCTGTCATATCTCCTGAACAGATGTAATGTTTTTTATATCCTTGATTAGCCTGCTAATGGTGAATTGTGGCACCAGTCTGTGACTTGCCATCAAATTGTCGTTATAGGGATGTAAAGTCATGTTCTTGGGAGGTATAGCCCAAACTTCACAGTCCTTTATTTGCCATGCTTCTTTCCAGTAGCTCCTCTATGGACAGTGACATGGTGATTTCTTTGAGTTGGAAATCAACTATCACTGCCCCGATAAATCTTGCTTGAGACACTGAAGGTCTGAGCTCATCTTTTGAGGAGTACTCACCTCTGGCTTCTGAGTACCAAGGCAGTATATCTGTCTTTCTATTTGCAACTCCCAGTCGTTATATACCATGTAATCAAACTCTGTGAAGAACATCTACCAGTTTAGCTGCCTGTGGCTAAGTGTCCTAGCAGAGCAATTGAAGGTTCAGTGATCAGTTAGCACCATGATAGTCTTTTGTGGCCTAAACCAAATAGTGCAGCTATTCCTCGAAAGCTACCTTGATAACCAGTTAGTTAGATCCAAGATACATCAACATTTGTATAGATGACTGCATAATCGTAACACAAACCAGAGTAAAAACCTTGCACACTCACATGGATTGCTCCACTAGCCCAGAAGCCCAAGTAAACATGATAATTCAAAACTCCCATTATCACCTAAAACTCTTGAGAAGAATTAGGCCTTTAATCACGTATAAGAATTCTGAAACCCTAGCAAGAGCCACTATCCTATCCAGAATGGATAATTGCAATGTCTTAGCGATGCCCAAGAGAAAGACGAACAGTATTTGTAGACTCTACAAAATGATGCTTTATGTATTGTGATAAAGATTCCTCATGGCAAACATATCTCCAACCATAGAAGAAACCTACTCTGGTTACCTATACAAGCCAGAATTCTATTTAAGATTTAATGTTTACCCATACGATTATCCATGGTAACACCCCAGTCTACCTCAATGAGAGAATCACTATCTGTAAGCCAAACAGGGAATTAAAATCCAGCAATTCCCTATCTATTCTATGCCCCCGACCTCAGAAAATGAAGACAAATTGTAGTTTTTTTTCTTATCAAGCATGAAAAGCCTGGAATTCTCTGCCACAGAATTTATGGCTCAAAAACAACATACTTTCCTTTGGTAAAAGCCTAAAAACATATTGCCTCTTTGCTTATGAGGGCCATGCATTCCTGACGTTACTTGGCACAGCTCCAATGCGGTCTTTGAAGAACCCAAGATGGAAGAAGTGATTAATCTAATTTTTGTATTGAACTGGAAACCCATCAGCTTCTTGCCTAGTTGAAGGTGGGAGAAAACATTGACATATCCCTTAGAGTGGAAGGAAGAACATTCTATTCTCACCTTCTTATAACCCTTCTCCTTCACTATTTCCTACTCCATCTAATACTGTTTCTAGCTTTGCACCAGTCTCTGAGTATGAGGTGATTCTTCTCTTAGCCAGAGTCCACCCCACTGCTGCCCCACTGACCCCATTCCTTCACTATTCATTCCGAAAATCTATCCGCTTTTGATACCCTTTCTCACTTCTTTCTTTAACATCTGTCTTTGTACCTCTACTTTTCCACATGCTTTGAAAAACGTGATTATTATTCCTATTCTAAAAAAGCCTACAGCTAATCCCGTTCTTGTCTCAAACTTTCGCCCTATATCTCTTTTACCTTTTTTATCAAAGCTTCTTGAGTGTCTTGTGTACTCACAAATCTCATCATTCATGCCTGATCTATCACTTCTTCCTCCAACCCAGTCTTGCTTTCGTCCCCGTCACTCCACTGAAACAGCTCTGACTTATGTACTTAACTCTCTTCTCACGGCTCGATATTCTAAACACTCCTCCATTCTTATTCTTCTTGACAAATCTGCTGCTTTTGACGCTGTGCGTCATTCTTTGCTTCTGAACTCTCTCTCCTGTTTTGGGATCCATGGTTCTATTCTATTATGGTTCTCATCTTACTTATCTAACCGTACTTTTGCTGTCTCACGGAGTGGTAACACTTCTTTTTCCCCTTGACCACGGTTTTCCTCAAGGGTCAGTCCTTGGTCCTTTTCTATTCTCCTTATACACTTCATTTCTTGCTCCTATAATTTCTTCTTTTGGACTATCACACCACTTTTACGCTTGACGACACCCAACTGTTTCTATCCTTTTCATCCTTTACTCCTGATATTCATTCTTCTCTCTCAACTTGTCTTTCTGCTATTAAATCCTGGAACACTGAAGTCCTATTATTTCCTGCTAGCACTTTCTTGTTACAGTTTCTCCCGCTTTTATTTCCTTTCCTCCCTCCAGCCTATCTATCTCTCCCACTGCCCACAATCTTGGTCTCTATTTCGATTCTAATCTCTTCTGTGCTCACCATATTTCCCTTACATCTCGTGCCTGTCCATTTAATCTCTACAATATTTGTAGAGTTCGTCCTTTTCTCACTTTTCACGCCACCAAACTTTGTATCTCTTCACTAATATTCTCTTGTTTATTCTACTGTTCTACATACAGGAGACTTTTGTGTTTCCGAATCCTAAGTGGAGTGTTTGTACGGCAGAGGATTATCCCATTTTTGTGTTCCTGCTAAGATAAGTCTGTCTACACTTTCCATCACCTGAAAACCTACTAAACCTCCACTCCAGGCGCTGACCGTCGCAGAGTGTTTGCTGAGTGTTTGTTGCTGTAGAGACGGTGAGCCATGTATCTTCTTTATGGATCCCCAGCCTGCAGAAGCAAGATAATACCAGCACACAAGATGGCAGGTATATCTAAATCTGATGAATGAAGCAGGGGACTCAACCCATATGTCAACAGACTCTAGAGACCACATGGAGCCAACGGACCTTAAATGATACAATGGGTGAAATATTAAATAAGGGGGTGAATGAGCTGCAGAAGCTCCAGAATAAATGTAAGCCTAACATTGAATGTGCAGCAAATGAAACACAAAAGCCAAAGGGGAGTAAAGTGGCCCCCCTGTTAAAAAAAAGATGTCACTCTGTATTAGATACCAGGAAATGTAAGTGACACTTCGAATGCCAAGAGACTCTGCTTGCTCCGGTTACAAATTAGGAGGGTAATGTGGCCCTCCCTTGAATTCAGTGAATACGCAAAGGGGAGAGGACAATCCGGGGGATCCCGATTCCATTCTTGCCTTGGGGCCCTTTATTGAAGCCGCTGGGGCCTCCTGTAATAACTGGGGCAACCTAACTGACAAGATTTGTTGGCAGTGGGGCACTCGGGAGTTCCATCATTTTACCTGCTGTTGTTCATGTGTATCCCAATGAAGAACTGCCCTTGCCCCCCCTCTGGTTCCATCAAATTATTGGTCGGTGAAGAGGCTGAGAGTTTACCTCAGCCCCTCGGCACCCTTATCGCATATCAGCAGGAAGCCACTGTGGCCTCCCAAGAAATTGAGCGAGGTCCGGTGGCATCCAAGGGAACAGATCTAATGCTACCATAGGCCAGTGGACAAATCAGAGGGCGTAGGAAAACCTGGAATTGAAGTGTCCCAACGCACAGTCCCAAATGAGCTTGGGTAGACTACTACTTATCTGGCCACTTCAAATGGCCTAATAGAAGCTAGCCCATAGGTGAGGGAGCTTCCTTTTGGCTCAATGGAAAATCCCATCCAGGCAGCTCGTCTGACAAAAGACATTGCGCATTTGGCTTTGCATCTATGTAAGGAAATGAGCTTGTGAACGGTGAAACAATCCAGTTTGGAAACAAGTGGAGATTTGGATCTGGCGATAGTTATCCTGGCAAACAAATCAAGACTAAATGAGATGCAAGACTTACCAGCTGCACCAAAGTCATCCAAAGGCAACCTACAACAGAGGAACATTCAATCTCCCAGGAGAGGGCAAGGTAGTGAAGGTACATTCAGCAGGGAGTCTTCTAGTGATGAATCATCTTCCGAAATGGAATCCTCCAAGGACCATACCCCTTACTTGGTGAGCAGAGAGCAAAATTCCAGAAAAACACAGATGAATCCAAAAAAAACCTGAGGCGGACAGATGTTGATGAACCTCGTAAGCCCTCCTGGACTGCCCAACTGCAGGCAAGCATCCTTTCTGCAGTTACATCATCTTGGCCCCATATCTGAAACTGTATGAGAATCTGAGTGACAACTATAAAGATCAGACTACCTTGCTCACACTGATGAACTCTAAATTGGTCTATGTGGAGTGTTTCATAGACATCAAAGAGAAAAAGCAAGGGAAAAAGGAAATGTAGGGTGTAATCCTCAAATCTTTGGTTGACTTGATGCAATAAGCCAAGACTGACAAATGGATGTTTCTGGAAGGGGTTCATGAAATCTTCCTGGTCAACAAAATAAAAGCAAGCACAGCATATCGACCAACCAATTCCCAAAAAGAATACTGAAGGAATAGCAGCCCACAATAAAGGTCCAAGGCAGTCTCCAATTAGGTCTCAATCTGTGGCTGCGGTGACTTTGGTGAGTGTTACGCTCACCTGGTTCCCACGGGGGCGTCGACCAGAACTGGGCCGCTGTTATTTCCACCAGCGTGACGTGTAGCGCCGAGATGACTGACTGGACTGGCCCGCTCAGCTTAGTTTGTCTGGCTCGCAAGAATATTCTTCTGCAAAGGAGAAGAGGAATTAACCACCCGTGGAATTGAGTGTCAACCCACCTTCCCCACTCCCGTTGTCTTCCCACTGATCACTCTTGATGTCCCCTCCTTAGTCTCACCTGATGGTTTGGAAGGATGAGCTCTCCATCCTGCGTCGACCGCAGGGGCGCGTTGATGACCAGTTACTTCACTGGCATAGAGGAATTGGTGAGTTCCAGTATTGACTCTAAAGTCCAATTGTTCATAAGAGTTCAAATGTCTGCTCTTCACTCTCTCCGATTCCTTGCAGGTTGCCGATTAATCCACTCGAAGATTTCCAAATGGCACTCGGTAAGATTCAAGTAAGTCTATTGTGGTTTTCCCCTTAGGGGCCGGGGTACGGCGATGAAGCAGAGTTGACTGTGCCGACCCGAGATGAGGTGAGACCCCCGTGGTAAATCAGGTAAGTTTTGTGGGGGGTAACTGGTATTGTCCTTGCTTTCTCCCCTTAGGGGCCAGGGTACGGCGATGAAGCAGAGTTGACGGCGCTGACCCGAAATGAGGTGAGTACCTCCCGTGGCAAATCAGGTAAGTCCTTGGGGGTAGCTTGTATGGCCTTAGAGAGTCCCCTTGCTCACCTTGCTGTCTTTGTCTCCTTAGGTGTCGGAGGGCGGCCGCGAGATGGAGAGAGCGTGATGGAATGCTGAAGTACCGCCAAGCAGGTGAGTTCAGCGCGGCACCGTAGGAATGCAAAGCGATGCTTCAAAGACTTCTGTCTTTCAGTTCCGTGGCGAAATGGATCAGGATTCAGGTAAGGATTACAGTTAAAACTCCTGTTCTAACCTTTATCCTTTTTGTCTTCTTGTTTCAGGAGTCCCAGGACTGAAGCGGGCGTGGCTGAAGACTGGAGCTGCTGAAAACACGGTGTGCGTTACGCTGCAGCAAGCAGAATAACGCGAAGCACGTGTGGCTGTCCGGCCGTGGTTCAAATAGCCTTGGAAGAAGATCCAGGTAAGTATTCTTCCACAGCCCCACCCAAGTAACAAAATAGTCCCTTCAGTAAAATAGTCCCTCCTGAGCCTCATTTGGCTTGAGTCTTCATGCAGCATGGTCTGCCTCAGGTGAGTATGCAGCATGGTCTGCTTCAGGTAAGTTATCAATAATGAGCCTGGCGCCCATGGCACCAGGACTGACTTTATCTTTATGAGCCTGGCGCCATAGGCGCCAGGACTGTACCCAAACAGCCCCTAACTGGGGCTTTTGGGCATGCTCCAAGTGGCATGATGCCTGCTTCCGGGGCTGCTGGGCCTGGTCTGGGTTTCCGGGGGCAGGCATCATGACAGTAAGGACTCGATCATTGGATCCATAGGGAAATGGCTCTGGAGCCCCATCAAGTAATATCTTCGCCAACCTGGGCCTCATTGTGTATACCTATGACCACAGTAGCCAAGACTACGGTGAGACAGACCTGGGAAAATCTGTTAATGCCGTAGAGGTTGGAGAACTGGTAGTAGATGATCGAGCTGATAACTCTGAAACACATCCTGTTAGGATAAACATCTTCTCAATTTTTGAGCAAACTAAAAATAATGGAGAAGAGATGACCATGACAAAGTGGAACATGTGATAAAATCATAGAACCTGAGGAAACCGAAGATAACAGAAACTTGTGGGTGGAGGAGCTTTTTGAGAAATCCCAAGAATGTGCTTTTAGTACCCCTACAACAACTAGAAAGACTAGGGAAAAAAACAGCTCATCGCAAACCATTGATGATAAAGACTAGCTGCAAGAAACATCAAAACACCAATTCAACTAGGGGATCTAACAGAAGCAAACAAAGCTGAGGATTCATTGGTCGCGTTGTCTGTGTATGAAGATGAGGATATCATCGAATCGGTGGATGAGTTAATTTCCGTTCAGGAAACAAATGTTGAAAGAGCTTCAGGATTGAGTGACTGTCAAATAACAGCAGTCTCCTTATCTCCCCCATTCCCTACTCTGGCAGACAGAAGAGTTAAAATAAGAAGCGAGCATGAACAGGAAATAAGTCCATCTAAATAATCCTGAATAAATTACTCTTAAACTCAAAAACAAATCGCCTTTCAGCATCAGAGATGAAGGTTTCACGTGAAAAGACACATAGTGGGATGGGAAAACCCACAGAGTGACCAGAGGAAGGGCCCATGGATTTGACAAGATCTATCACCACTCTTGAAAAGTATATTAAGAGCAGACAATGGCTTGATCTGAAATCGATCAAATATTATGAGTTTATTACATCATATACCTAAAGTGATAGTGATCAACACCGATGATATTAAGATAGTTGACTTTATCGATGAGAGCGAAAATGATCTTGTAAACCTGCACATGGGCTCTGCCTCCCTAAGATCATTGCTTTTTGGAGGCAAGGACAAGCTTTGCACTTTGGGATTTGACCTAAGGAGAAGTGAGAATGCATGAAAGAAGTCAATTGAGAGCAAGGCAGATTGCTATACAAAATCAGACCCAAAAAGGGTTGGCCCCTCTTCTGAAAACTGCAGAAATTGCAGCCAGCCTCATCACTCCCACAGACTCAAAGTGGGAGATTGGTCAGTAGGAACCAGCTAAAGATCACAATACATGGGATAAACACAGAAGATAAATTAAGAAGGGTGGTGTATCAAGACTTGCAGGAAAAATGACCTACCAAGAGGAGCAGTCATGGAGTTGGTTATCCAAGGCCCTGGCACCGAGCGATAAAGAATAGAGCCAGAAGACCCAAGGTACAAGATATGTGGCAATCAGGTCTAAGAACATCTTTTCCACAGTATGGACCCGGTGGTTGAAAAACTGGACATAATTTGTATCCAGGAATCTTGGCTGATGGAAACTCTGCTTTTGCATGGCTTTACTCTATATATAAACCTAGCGATAAGGGGTAGGTTTGGCAGACCCTCGTCTGGGCTCCAAACAATACTAAGAAATGGCACTGCGTGTATTATAAATAATTAACCCAAATCATTATATGCACGTCTTGATTATGCACTTAGAGGAGTGCAGCAACAGGAGCAGGGTCCCATCTGATACTGCTTAATCTATACTGGAACCCGGATGCTGAAGAAGGACCCACTCTCATGGGTCTAGTGATAGAATGATTGAAAAAATGTATAATATCCAAATTGATCCCTTGCTGATAATGTGCATAGACAGCTTGTCGTCGGACCTGAAGACCAGCTGATATATAGATGCTGGAATGGAATCGAGGACTCATAGAAGCCTACAGTGGCTAGATGAGATGGACAAGAGAGGCATACACATTTTGAATGGAAACATGAAGGGGGATATTCCGGGAGCTGCTACATTGCAAAATGGAAAACAATATGCCACACTGGATTACTTTTTTGTTTCCGGAAACCTACTCCCAAATGCAATGTCCTTGACAGTTTCCCTGGCTGCCTATAGCGATCACGACCCAATAATCCTGACATGTGCCAGAATAACAAAAGAAAATAAAGACATCTGAAAGGAAAAGTTAGAGGTACAAGGGGTAAGAAACAGACTTTGTTTACAACCTAAAGAAGTACCTCAGTTAACAAGTTATTTATTAGTATGGCAAGAGATGGATACAGCTTAACAAGTAGAAGCAAATGGGAACTACTAAGGAAAAGGAGCCAAAAATATAAGAACTAGATCAAATCCCATAAAGCAACGATACTCCAAAAAGACACAGAATCAATGCTATGGACACTCAACACTAATAACAACCAGAGATTGTGGCAGCTTCTGAATGAAAAAGGGACGTCACCCTGCTCATATGAATTAAATCCTATACCAGAAGATATCTAGGTCAGCTATTTTGGGAGCCTATTTGACGCACTGGATCTAGAGGACAGATCTATATCGGACGTTTCTGGGTTGAAATGGAAAATTGAGATGGACAGAGAAGAAATCTCAGTGTTAATCAAAAAGGTAAGCTCTGTGCCCAGATGGCCTTTCGATTGCAGTGTTAAAATCATCCCCTGAGGCATGAACAGACTTTTGCCTGCTTCTATTTCATAGAATCCTTCTTTTGGGAAAGGTCCAGATGTCCTGGAGAGCGGCAGTGGTGGTACCAATATTCAAAAAGGGAGACAGAATGGCACCAAAGACTTTTCTACCAATCGCCCTTTGGGACGTTCTTGGGAAAATATTTCCCATGATTCTTCTAAGGTGCTTGAATGAGTGGGTGTCAGCTTTAGAGAGCTATGATTGTTGCCAAACCGGATTCATTAAGGAGGTGGGATGCAGTTTGAACTTATTACTGATTAGCCTCCTGAAAATGAGAACAGCAAGGTGAGACGTAACGTTTGTCTTGCATGCATGAATTTGGAGCAAGCATTCGATAGCATTGATTGAGAGCTACTTTGGCCGAAATTGAAAAAACAAGGCTGTCCAAAATATGTAATCCTAGCCATCAAGGACCTATACTCAATAACCTCTATGCAGATAAAACTGGATCAGTTGGGCCACTTCCCTAGAAACATTTTCAACTTCAAGGGTCTAAAACAAGGATGCCTCCTTGTTCCAGTCTTATTTAACTTTTTCATTGAGGATATCCAAAAAGATTTGGCTCATAAATCTGATTTTTTGCCAAAGATAAATGGAACAGAAATAGGCTGGCTTCTATATGCAGATAATTTGGTGCTCCTTGATCAGACACTAATAGGTCTCACTATTTTACAGACCTATGTAGACCAAAACTCTGTAAAGATAAATGCAGCAAAATCAGAAATAATGGTATTTGGAAATCAAATGGGTGTAAAGAAAAAAAAGTTGAGCTGGACATTGAATGAAAAGCGGTTATGGCCGACTATAGAGATAATGGGGCTGATTCATGGAATTATGTGCGCCAAAAAACGAGCTTTGTGCACCATTTTTCTTGCAAATCCCCATTTGTGAAACAGGGATTTGCAGGCAGATTTGCACACAAAGCCTGTTTTTTGGCGCACATAATTCCATGAATCAGCCCCAAAATATCTCGGGACCATAATAAATGCAATTAAAGGTGAAACATCATGTATAGAAAAGAAAAAAAATGAACAACTCAAGGGATCATGATTGAATGTATGTTTGACAAATTCTCACTTCTACCAGCCATAAACTATTATAATCAAAAAGTGATACCAGTCCTTACCTACCGGGCAGAGGCTTTGACTTGGTCTCTGTTGGGAGGTCTGGGAGTATCTTGAAGGAGGGTTTTGGCAAAGAGTTTTACACCTACCCAAATCAATACTAAAGAAATTATCATCAAATTACAGATATTTGATGAGGTTACTTTTAATGCCTGGAATCATTGTCACAGTATCCTTAGCTTTCTTCTGCAGTGGTGTTATTGGTACCACTAGTTTGGAGAAGTTGTCAATGAAATTTTGAGTAAAGTGTGCGAAGCCCAAGAATGCTTGTACTTCCTTTATCATTGACAAGCCTAGCCAATTTATTATTGTCTAGATCTTTTTCCCCCACCTGGGGACAGCACAAGCCTGAGAGCATTGGAATTTGCACTTCTCATGTTTGGGGTAAAGCTTGGGCTCCTGCAAATTATTGAGGACTACCCATATTTGGTGTTGATGCTCTTGTTTATTGTTGGTATAAATCAGAATGCCATCAATGTATATGATCATGAACACATCCAGATACCCTCTGAAACTTCACCCAAGAAATGTTGGAATGCAGTGGGCGCATTGCAGAGAGTGAAAGGCATGACTTGATATTTGTATTGACCAAACCATTTGTGCCCTTGTAGCATCTGTGCAAGACGATAGGCTCCCCTCATGTCAAGCTTGGTGGAGATAATAGAGTCAAAAACCTTATCCAGAAGTATGGGGATTAGTGCCAGAGAGTATTGGCTCTTGATGATTAGCTGAATTATGCCATGATAGTTAGCACACAGAGATCTCCAGTTTTCCTGGCACCTAAGAAGAAGGGTGACACGATAGGTGATGTAGAATGGTGGAGAAACTTGTACTTTAGATTAGTTTTGATGTATTCATTCAGATGTCTGTTCACAGCCTCTATTAATGTGTATATTCTAGTGAAGGGCAATGACACTTCTGGTTCTTACTAAAACCTGCAGTCGAAGGGCCTATGTCCTAGTAAATCTTCAACTTATTCTTTACTGAAAACATCACAATGTCCCTCAACCTTCCATGACATTTCAACCTCCAGGCGTCCTGTGGTATGTCCTATAGAGGCAAATATTCCCACCAGTGATATGTCCCCACTTCCGAAAACAGGCATTCAACATCTGCGTGCAGGCACCCGTGCTTTACTTTACCCTGGCTCCAGTCTATATTTCGATTATGTTTTGCTAGTCAAGCAGGGTCAGAATGAACCCAAAATGTGGTGCTGATGTGAGGTCAAATCATAGGTGCTCTTCATAATTCAGTGTACATGTAAGAACCAGCTCCCTGGCTTGCAGTCTGATAGACCCAGGCACCTACGGTGGTGTTACAGTTTCTTTGCTAGTTTTCTTCTCTGTGGAAATTCCCAATTTCTCAACCAATGTCCATCCACGAAGTTTCCTATAGCCCCAGAATCAATCAAAAGGGGCAAAGGCATGGTTTTCTCTCCTATTATCAGACTACTGGAGATAGTTGCATGTGTTACCATACTGTGTGTGCTGTTAATGAGGCAACAGGATAGAGTTGCTGGGTTCTTTTTGCTTGGAGTTTTAGCTTTGATTATGATCCAGCTCAGGCATTTCCTGCAGGGATTACATTTGGTTTATTGGGCATTTTCAAACAAAATAGCTTGCTTTTCCATAATACACCGACAAATTATTTGTATGCATTTCAAGATATAGGAGAAAATATGCTCCTCTGCACCATTGCCATACTTTTAAAAGTACTATATTTGTATTATTTTGTTGACCGCAATAACTCATGCACTTACAACTGTGATATTTGGTTACATACCACTCACACCTCAGACATGTCAATCTCCTAATGTATAACTTCCATGTAGTTAACAGCATGATAGTTTAGCCAGGTTTTAAAATGCTTATTAGTATGACAATCATTTGTTTTAGTTCTTAACTCAGAAATGGTATGTTTTGATCCTTGAGTAGACATTATTGGCTGTCATGTAGTGAAACCTCTGAAAATAAACATACACACACACATTGAGTTGTTGGCTTGACTCTCTCGAATCGCAGAGTAAGACTTCTGTCTCCATCAGAGGTCTGTATTGCGAGCGTTCGTGTTTGTATGCTGCTGACACATGTGCGTTTCTTGAGCACATGCGTGTCTGTTTGGCATCACTACCTGACATTGTGTAACTGTAGTTTCTGATGCTCCTGTGTTACCTGGGCCCTGTGGTTTCCTGCATCCATAGGTGACTACAGGATGGAAACCTGAGCCCCTTCTGCACCTTGGTTATTGTGCTGGTGCTTTGGTTCACCCATGGGGGCAAAGTGCTGCCACCACTCCCCCCCCCTGACCCCTTATCGACTGACACCATCCCAGAAAAACTTTTGCTTTTTGAGTGGGTCTTAATCCCTTCCCCCAATCAGCACTTCACCTAATCCATTAATGTTGTTTTCACACACATCCACTCCCTTCAGCCCCATTGACTCTTGCTACTAATCTATGAATTGATTTCCCATTTCCTCATCCTCTCCTTTCTCTTGTGTGCTCATTCTTCCTTACGCAGGTTACAGATGGTGCAGCTTGGCCAGTGGAGCAATGTGCACTTTCAGACAAAATCTAGTGCCGCAGGGCCACTGTGATGGTGACAGGCACAGTCTGAAGGTTTAATAAGATTACATAAAATAAGTCAATGCTAACAAAAGATGCTGATATGTATTTGTTTTCTGAAGCTCTGGGCTTAATTCTAAAATGTCCAGGGAGACCATCCCAATCTGGGCTGCCTGGGTGGAAACACGTTTTTATTTCTTCAGGAGTTGAAATGATGAATATCGGGGTCAAAATAAGGGCTTGGGCAGATGAGATAAGATACTACTAGGTGTGTGAAAGTAAAACCTGTATGCAGCATATTTGGGAGCTTATCCACCGAGGCATTGCTGTGTTAGTCGAGCTATCTTAACAGTGATTCTGGTTTGGATATGCGATCAGTGATGTTTTCATAAAACAGATGTTACGTGATTCACATGGGGCATTGGTGACTGTTCTTGCAACACTATTTTATAAGTCTGGATTTGGTGGATTACGGTTTTTGTGATATCCAAATGCACAAACAGTTACCATAATCCATTTAAACAACCCGATTGCTCTAGCCATCACGCCAATGTCAGCTAGAGGCATATCTGTGTAAATAATTAGATAGTAAGTGATGATCATGACAATGGGCCTCATTAGGACTCAGGCGGTAAGGGTTTTACGGCGGCGTAAACAGCGCCAACCCTTACCGCCTGATTCCGAGGTCCCTTAGCGCCATGGAGGTTTTAACACCTGCTTTTAGCAGGTGTTAAAATCCATGGCGCTAAGGGACCTTGATGTTAATTACGCCACCGTAATTTACGGTGGCGTAATTAACGCCTTCCCCACTCCCATTATGCCCTATGGGTCAAAATGGGAATGGGGAAGGGAAAATGGGAAAATGGGGATTTACCGCCCCGCCAAGGTTGGAATGGGGCGGTAAATCCGCCAACCACCATGGCGTAAACATAGTTTACGCCATGGTGGTAAAGTCACGGCCCAGGCGGTAATTTACCGCCTGGGTCGTAATGAGGCCCAATGATAATAATGATGATGATGTGTTATTTATATAGCACATCATTCTCAGTATTATCAGTAGTCACACTTACTAATGAATAGACCCGATCATTCATGTCTAGCTGTCAGTCTAATATAATGTTCAATGTTTTAACTTGTGTCAAACCTGTAAGCGTCTTGGAATTGTTGAGAGCACAGGTGCTGATTCATATTTTTCTTTGCATCAGTACGAGCGCTGTTCTGCCTTAATACTTCAGAATCTTTACCAGCTGTGTTGAATCCAGTTCTTTGGGGAGCTAAAAACATTATCCTGATTGCCATTATTTTGCGCGTTATCCGCTAACCATTTTAAAAAATAACTGAAATTCACCTGCAAAGCAGTGGTATCCCAACCTTTGAGCAAGAGAAATTACTTGGCAAAACACACTGCACAACAGTCAAGTGTTACTAAAGTTACAGCTGAATATATATTTTAAAAAGAAAAATATCAAGCATGTATTTGAAAAAATATACATGAAACGTAAACACTTTTGAAATAAGAGAACATACCAAAAAGCAAAACAAACAAAAAATGTGACACCTTACATATATATATTTTTCTAAAACCACATACGCACTAGAACACAGAAACAGAGTGTCTGTGCCTCACTGTGGGCACACCACTTTTCAAGTCAATTGGTTTAAACAGCATTTTAACTCAAAAGATCCACTTGGATCATGTGCATAACTGGAATGTTCTGCCAAGATTGTAAAAGTTTCAGCAAACCCATTAGACAACCATCTTTGATTTGTTGATTCAAGAACTTATTTGCTGTCTGTAGTGGATAGTCTATTAGTATAGAAAATCCTTCTTCAGGACAACATTTTTGCCGGTAAAAATTCAGAATCTTGGCATGTTTTAAAGTATTATCCACAGTAAAAAAGAGTACATATTGTAACAAATACAAGGGTACACATGTAGTTAAAACCAAACATGTCAGAGTAATTTCAAGTTTTTACTATTTACCATTGCTCCACTTGGATCCAAACGTCTTTTTTGAGAACATTATAAACTGGAACTGCATGTAGGCCCAGCTGTAAAATGAGACAAACAGTGCATAACATTGATGGACAGAAACAAGGGGGTGCCCTGATCAATAGTATGGGAGATAATCAATGTTGAAACATACCATCTAGTTGGTGTTCAAATGGTAGGTGCAGTCATTTTGAAGTATTTTGGAATCTATAGAAAAATAGAACAGAGAAAGAATATAGAAGGAATGCTAATCCTTGAGGAATTAAAAATTAGGATACATACTGAAACTCTTACCTACCTAGCTTAATTCTTGTGAAGCTACAAAGTGGTGTACATTGTTTGTGAACTAGGCTGTCTTAGTGCTTCAAGAGAAAAACTATACTACAACATCTCCTGCTGATATGCCTGAATCGAAAGTGAAGTAAAAACGGATCCAACTAAACCTGGCTGAAGTGAATCTTATCTCAACGTGTTATACAGATGGGTGCATAATAGTACGCTGGGTCTCTGTGGGCTGAAAAGCGCAGGAAGCGTGATCACCTGTTTAACCATTGATATGCCTGTAAGTGTAGTTGTGTCGAGAATGCTACATGCCCACAAGTTACGGCAAAGCTTTCAGTATGCCATCTTCGACATGCTCTGAGATTCTGTGAGTCCGTAAAGCCGCTGGAAACAACATCAAATGATCGCCTCCATGAATACATATCCTGTAACATGACAGCCTCATGACGTGTACAGCTTTTTTCATATTATTTACAAAAGGGTGGAATTCTAAAATCATGTGTTCACAGTGCAGAAACTACTTCCAAAAAGGGTATAAGTGTATAAGTAGAACTGTGTTACAACAGTTCTGGCCTTCGAATGTAATTCTTGAAGCCATGTGTGTGTGTTTGTAGCCTCTGGATCCAGTGCTGATCCAGCTACAAAAGTCTTTTCGCTGTGGAGGAATGGTTCATGTCAGGTGGTATATGGTTAATGATGACCCATTGCATGGCATGCTCTTTATTTATTTTGGGCCTCATTACGAGTCAGGCGTTAAGGGTTTTACGGCGCCGTAAACGGCGCCGACCCTTAATGCCTGATTACAAGGTCCCTTTGCGGGATGGTGATTTTAATGCCTGCTTTTTGCAGGCGTTAAAAACCATGCGGCAAAGGGACCTTGGTGCTAAGTACGGTGCCGCAATTTGCAGCGCCGTACTTAGCGCCTTCCCCATTCCCATTATGCCCTATGGGGCAAAAATGGGAATGGGGAAGGGCCATGGCGGAAGGGGGAATTACCACTCCGCCATCCTCGGAATGGGGTGGTAATTCCCCATTCCGCCATGGCGGAGTCGGAAAGTTAACGGCATGGACCATGGTGCTATTAGCACCATGGTCCATCCGCCAGGGTCGTAATGAGGCCCTTTGTCTTTACTTTAATGATGGAGTAATGGAGCTTGTAAAATCCACATCCTAATATTTGAATGGTGGTCAGATATCTGAATTGATGTCTTGCATGTGACCCTTACTGTATATATGCCATAACTTACACAGACATGAAATAGCATAGATGACATTTGCCCTCATTACGACCCTGGCGGAAAGTAACTGACCTGACCGCCATAGCGTAAATAGCGTTTCCGCCATTGCACGATGGAGTAAAGTGCGGCTAATTATGACTCATCGGGCACGAGCATTACGCCATGGCGGAAGTGCAAAGTCCGCGATGGCGGAAATGTCCCCAAAACGCCCCTCACCGCCGTCGTACGGCACCCTAGGTGCAATTCCGCCACCCATCATAGCGGTCACCGTAATGAGCGGTAATCGCAAAATACGGTGACCGTAAATATACGGAAACGGAAGTAAAAACATGGGGCCGGAACGGGAAACAGCACGCCGTACACCTATAAAATCAGAATCCCAACACAACCATTAAAAATCCGACCCTGAGACACATCCCAACCCGTTAGCCACCCTAGTTAAAACAATCAAAATGGGAAAAGTTGCTAAAAAAGTGTGCGACCGCAAGCGGCAGGTCCACTTCTCCCATGAGGAACTCACCGTGCTCACAGAGACCCTCCAGGAGAATGCTGCCGTCGTCTTCTCGACGCAAATGACCAGGACGGCACTTGCGAACAAGAAGGCCATATGGGCCCTGGTGGCACAGCGGGTAAGTGCGGTGGGGACCGCACCCTGCAACCCACAGCAATGCAGAAAGCGATGGGGCGACTTGCGGATACGCGTACGGAGCATACTATCAGCCAACCGTAACATTGCCACAGCTACCGGGGGAGGATCGGAATCACCCATCAAGTTGACCCCCTGGGAAGAAATCTGTGCCTCCACCATTGGAATGGAGAGTATAGAGGGAGTCGGAGGGATGGAGAAAGGAGTGCAGACATCCAAAGAATCAGGTAGGTGGGCCAAATAAAACAATGCTAAATCCACAATGACCAATCATGTGAAGTACCATGTGTCCACATAGTGCAACAGAAACACATGTCCAGGAGAACGTCCACATACATTGGCCTGATAGCGCACTTTAAAAGTCACATTAAATACATAAATAATTAAAAATCCTAAAAACACCCTCTACACGTGCAGCATGCACACCCTAACTGCAGTCTGCAAAACAACTGCATCCTCAATCCACAAAAAATGAAACCACCTCCAAGGCCCTGACCCAAATCACCCTCAGGTACCACCCCAATGCATGTGATACATTGCCATTCCAATTTCCACAGACCCATAAATAACGCTCGCCCTCCTTTACTCCACCACAGGGTCCGATTCAAACGACGAGCTTCAGGACACCCCTACCAGCACACCTGCAAAGAGGGCCAAGACCAACGGCCAAAGACCCTCCACCTCAGCTGCACGGATCAAGACACGGCAGCAGCACAAATCAAGTGGCAGCACACAGGAGGGGACTTCAACAGGCACCCCAGCAGCCAGCATGCCCACAACAGCAGCACCACAGGTCCCCCCAATGGATGCCACAGAAGGCACTGCTTCTGGTGGCAGCAGCACCATAGGTGACACTGCATTAATGCCAGCATGCTCCGACACAGAAAACGGTGCTGTCGATGTAGGACCCATCCATGACCTGTCTCAATCCCCCTGTTTGTTTCATCCCGTACACCATGAGGATACCACGCAGGGGCACCCACAAGACGACGACTGGCCATCCCCCACAAGCCCTGTGGCAGGGCAACATGAGGTGATCAGCCCCTCTGTGACACCACCGCAAATGGGCATGGCCAGGCAACAGTCCCTCGACCAGGTGATCGTGCAACAGCAGCAACTGGCCACGCTCCTCAAGGAGCATGCTGATGAATGTGGGGGTTCTAAGGCAGCCATAGAAACATCTACTGAGACACTTAGGGCACAAATGGAGCGAAGTACAGAGACACTAAGGGTACAAATGGAGAGAAGTACAGAGACACTAAGGGTACAAATGGAGAGAAGTACAGAGACACTAAGGGTACAAATGGAGAGAAGCACCGAGAGCCTGAGGGGGGAACTGCATGCGACATCCAAAGACGTATGTGGTGAACTTGCCGCTGTGCGCCGTGTGCTCACTGAGCTCTCACAAACCCTTAGGGACATGCATGGACGTGAGCAGGCAGAGACATCATCCGTTGCAAGTTCCGTCCAGGGCAGCCCCCAACGTAGATCTGGGAGGAACCTGCGCTCCACAGGCAGGGGTGCCCCTGATACCCGGAGAGGGGGCTTGCAATAGCGTCTGCCCACTGACAATGAGCATCTTTGGACACTGGTGTTCGGGGGGGAGGTAGGAGGGTGGAGGGGGGGTGTTGGGCTTTCTTGGGTGGCGGGTCGATGGGGTGTGTAATATAATTTCACATATGCTATAAACATTTCATAATCATCCAATGAGATGTGTGGACATTGATCTTTGTGTACAAGGCCTTTATAGGCGTACAGTCCACATTGTGCATGTTCCAGACACACACAGTGCCACAAGTCCCGTGTCCATGTATCAGCCACCAGGCGTGAGTGCTAGAAGCATGAATCTATGATATTCTGACGAATTTCACGGGCCTCCTGTGCCTCGCGGACTCCTTGAGGTGCTGCCACATCCCCACCCTCATCATGACCATCTTCAGGTGCTTGCAGTTCTGCGTCAGGGGGCATGGGCACATTTCTACGTACGCACATGTTGTGTAGCATGACACATGCCATGACCATCTTTGCAACCTTCTCATGGCGGTACAGGAGTGCCCCGCCAGACCTGCTGAGGCAGCGGAAACGAGCCTTCAGTAGGCCGAATGCCTGTTCTATGACTACACGGGTACGTGAGTGGGCATGGTTGTAGTCCTCCTCATGCTGGTTCTGTGGGTTCCGGAGTGGTGTAAGGAGCCATCTCTTCAGTGGATACCCGGCATCACCTGTATGTGGACAATAAAGGATGTTTGTGGAATGACATTGCTACGTACGCATCCCCCCCCTTCATGCCAGGTCATTGCCGCATCACATACCCCACATTATCATGCATGAAATGAGACTCACCGAGTAGCCAGGATCTGTTCCCTGCGTGTCGCTCCATGTAGCGTGGTATTGTAGAGTTCCTCAAGACCATAGAATCATGGGTTGATCCAGGAAATCGGGCACAACAATGTGTAAAGATCCTGTTGGAGTCACACACCATTTGTACATTAAGAGAATGATATTGTTTCCGGTTGCGGTACTGGACCTCCATGGCATGTGGGACAACCAATTCCACATGGGTGCAGTCGATGGCACCAATGCAACCCGGTATGCCGGCAAGTGCATGGAATCCCACTTTTGTGTTTGTAATCTCCTGCTCCGAGCGTGGTAAAGAGATGTAGTCGTCTGCGTGCTTCAGGAGGGCATCAAGCACTTGCAATAGTGTCCGTGACAACAGTGGCTGTGAAATGCCATGCAACTGTCCGACTGTGTGCTGGTAGGTGCCTGTGGCCAGGAAGTGGAGTACAGACACCACCTTCAGTAGGGGTGGGATGGCGGTTGGGCTATCTATCATGCTGACAAGGTCAGCGTGTGTCATGTTCACAATGGCGGTTATGGTGTCCTGGTCCAAACGGTAGAGGGTGTGGATCTGCTCAGCAGTGAGGTTGAACGGATGAGCTCGGAGGCGTGGGATTGCGGGCTGCCTGCATGGTGGTAGTGGCTGTGCTGGTGGGCCTTGCTGGCCCTGCCTTGCCCTCCTCCTCCTCCTGCGTCTCCTCTGTGCGGCCGGTTGTTGTAGTAGTTGGTGTTCGTCTTCTTCTTGAAGTTGGAGTACTTGCAGTGCTATCAGGTCCCCCAGGGCCAACATCGCTAGTCCTGCCGGTAGCATTTTGGAGTGGGTGTGGTTGTGGGAGGGGGTTGGGTGTGCAATTTATGTGTTTTCAGTCTGTATAGCCTCCACCTGTGGTGATTCATTCCACCTGTGCCAGCTGCAATCCCCTTTGGGCGAGCACGTCCCGCACACAACGCTGCAATGTGACGCATGGCATCTTGCTATTACAATCATGTATTTAATCCCGATGGCAGTGAAATATTGGTTTATATGTTCATTCTGCTATGGTCCCATTGTTTCACATACTATCTTTGCAGTCGCGAACAAACTTGTGAAGGGTCAGTGGAATGTAGTACTCGATTAACGGTGGACCCTCATGCAGCAGTGTACCGAGGTTCACCGACGGGCGGGGCGTCCCATTTGTGAGTGAAGCCAGTTGCCATTTTCACACACTGCCGCACTACATGGATGAATTTGTGATTTCAAGCGGTCACAGATGCCTTTTCGACGTGATGTTGCAAATGAGGAATTCGAAGGACAACGCTTTCGGTTTTCAGCTAGCGGCGAGGAGACGCCCACAGGTCTGACTGCAAATATAACGTTCTATTGTTTAATGTCCTTGGGACAGGGGCCATGGCGAGAATGCAATGATTGATATGAATAGTATGGGATGCGCAATAGCGTAGTGGACGATAAGGCAGGACGTTCCCAAATACATGTTACTTCACAACACTAGAATTCCGGGCTGGAGCACAGTGGATTTTGCAGACTGCATTACGCACAGACTCAATGGAAATTTCAAATGTTATGTGAGTAAATAATCAGGCGTTTTTATACCGGGATGAGGGAATGATGTATGGATGCATGGACAGATGATTTAATTGAGAGTTTGCCATGTACATGGCTTTTTGGAATCTATCCCCTTCCCCTGCGCTATGTGATGCAGAGCTGCCATAGTGGGACCATCGTCTATCTGCCCTTGTTGAACCCTCCCTGTCTCGACGCGCCTTCAAACACTTGTGTCTATGCACGTTACTAATCCCATCTAATGGATTCTGTTTTAACAGACGCATGCACACAAACACTCGTTTGTAATAGTGTTTTCACCTCGATTTATATAGTTATGATTCGCAAGTGATTTTTGGGTGGAAATAATCCTTTTGAGTGGGCTAGCATGCATATGGCTGTAGATTTAGTGTGATCATTGAAGTGAGTAATACAAATGAAGTTCTGATGCCCATACTATTCTTTTTCATTTCATTTGGGTGACAGGTATCTCCTCCCCTTTTGCCGCTGCCATCTGTATGCCACTCCTGCAGATGGCTTTTACTCCCGACACCTGCTGCTTCCAGTTAATCAGTGGAGCACCATTACGATCTTATGGGACGATCGCCAATGGGCCACATGCCCTTACGCAGTACTAGTGGCTAGGAGCAACATATCAACCTTTCAGCTGGACTAGTGCCTACCTAATGGGACGGCCCTGCGGTTCTAGGCGCTTCCATGTTGCCTTTTTGAACGTGAATGTAGCCCCTGTGTACCATGAAGGAACAGGGCGTCACACAAGAAGAAGCTGGTCATTTATTGCGGATGCAGCCCACAGTAATGAAAAATATTTTGGAGTTTATGACCTAATAGCTGTATGGGCTTGGTGAATTTGATGTGCATTATAATTTTATTCTGATATTAACCGTATAGCGTTATTCTTTGCAAGTAATGTAGCATATTCCTATTTGTGGAGCGATGTATTGTGAGAAGATCTGCATTGGGTTCCGCCTTCTGAGTATAGTTGCGTGGTACTGTACTGGCCGCGTTTGCCTACGAAGCCCAGTAAGGTCAGGGATAGGGGCTGCCATTATGACTGTTTTAATGATGTCATGCTCAGGGGCGGGGGATTAGCTTTTGTGTAACAGATGCCGGTCAGCCAGGTGGATTGGTGGAATGATGTGATTATCAGAAAATGGCTGGTCACAGGTGCCTGTGTTTGCGTGCGTTTCTTGGAGGGGGACTGAGGTCATGTCCATTGGAATAGCTTCTGTATTCGTGCCATCTGTGCCCTGCAGCTCCCATTGGCCCCTCTTGAGATGAGCCTGGCTGCTCAGTCACTCTGCCAACTTGTGTGGTACATGCTTATGCTGTTGGTTGGTTTGTTTACTGGCAAGAGTACAGGGCTGGTGCAGTCTCCCTCAGGATACTGCTTTGAATGTTGCCTTACACTGGTGTCAAGCGATGGGGGCCTGTTGTTGTTTTGTCTCATATTTCAGTTCATATTGCTGTACTTGAACCTTCACATGCCTGTGCTGCATCAGTACGGCAATGGTGACATGCCAAATATGGATGGCCACTCACAAGGCACTTGGAGCCCCTACATTCATTTGTTCGTTGGCATGCATGGGTGACTTGTACATTTCACTGGTTGCATTGTGTAACTTCATTGCACCTACGAGGAGTTGTGCAATGTGGGCAGGGAGTGGTGTACAGGCACTCAGTAGGGCCATTTACGGTTGGTTCATGATGCCGTAATTCTCACCATGGCGGAATGGTACTTTCCGCCATGCTTGATGGCGTTAAGTAAATGTCCGCTAGGGTCAGAATTTGCGTACTGTTGCGCCATGGTGGTAATTACGGTTTTGCATGGCGCGCGTGGCGTACTTGGTGCAGTTAGCGTTGGCATTCACTACGGTGTCGCTAATGGCATCGTACTTTACGGTGACGGGTCATAATCGCACCGAGCGGTATTCGATGGCGGTATTACATTTCCGCCATCGTTTTTCGATTTCCGCCAGGGTCGTAATGAGGGCCATTCTTTGATTGGCAGGTGGTATCATGTTTTATTTGCCAAATGAAAAGTGCAAAATCTAATTTCAGTTATTTTCACCAGTGAATTTGTACATTGAACAGTGACCACAAAGTAAATGACCCATGGGTCGTGGGACCATATGTGCCAGGTATCATTGAATTTGATTTGCAGCTTGTCTTGATTTTCAGGACAAACATCAATGGGGAGCTCGTGATTTCATTAAGGGCCAAAGTGCTCCACTGAACCGATGTCACATTAGCTCTTTTAATCAACGTGTGTACCATGAGAATGTAGTCATGCATGATTTCATTTTTACTAGGTTTGCAGGAAGTTATACATGTTTCTTTGTTGGTGTGCCAATCTCTATTAGCTGTACATTTCAAGAGATGTAGTGGATAGCCACTTTTTAACAGTTTCACAATGACATTATCGCCATTGTCTAATAGTCCACTTTGAGTGAACAGTTAGATATATATTGTAACATTTGGCTAAATGGAAGCTTGTCACATAGACCTTTTGGGTGTTGGCCGCAATGCTGTAAAATGGCATTACGATCTTTAGGTTTCATTTAGAGGGAAGTGTAAAGAATCCCATTGCCACGGTTTATAAAGATATCTAAAAAAAAATCAATTTCTCAGAGTTATGATTCATGGTGGATTTGAGATTAAGATTGCAATTATCTAACCATTGCACATATATTTCAAGGGCAAGGGACTGCTGGTCTATATCAATAGAGGTTGTCAATACTGGTGGAAGCAATAGCTGCCCCCTTTGCTGTGTCTTTTATTTGTAAAAAGCAAGTGTTGCCAAAGTTGAGATTTCTTTGTTTCTGTGGAAGTTTAAGGATGAGTTCCATTGGAACTTGGTGTGGGATTGATCTCCGATCCAACATAAGGTGTTCCGCTTCCATAGCTTGTTATTGTAGGATGTTTGTCTACAGAACCGTTATGTCTAATATCACCAATATGTTCTTGGACATGTGAAAAGGGTTGTTTTCAATTGGGTTGATAACGTACCAAGAATCTTTCAAGAATGCTTTTGTAGCAACAGTAAGTCATTGCAAGAAGTGGTCAATGTATTTCCCTATTTATTGCAAAATGTAACCACACCGAGAAATTTCAAGTTGTGCAATGGTTTAATATTGATGTTAAACAAAAGGAGTCAAGAACAATCCCTGAGGTGACCACACAGCATGACAGTTGGCCTTGTGTCCAGGCATGATAAGCTTTTCCAGTTAAGGCCATTAGAAAGGAGGAAGGATGCAAACCAGTTTATACCAGTGTCTGACACAGAACACAGTCTTTGCAGACCAGTGTCATGATCAGGGATGATAAACGCTGCAGACAAGCCCAGCATTATAAGGAGTGTGTCCTAGGGCCTCATTACGACCCAGGCGGTAAGGGGTTTACGGCAGCGTAAACAGCGCCGACCCTTACCGCCTGATTCCGAGGTCCCTTAGCGCCATGGAGGATTTAACACCTGCTTTTAGCAGGTGTTAAAATCCATGGCGCTAAGGGACCTTGTTGTTAATTACGCCACCGTAATTTACGGTGGCGTAATTAACGACTTCCCCACTCCTATTATGCCCTATGGGGCAAAAATGGGAATGGGGAAGGGTAAATGGGGATTGGGAACTTACCGCCCCGCCAACCTCGGAATGGGGCGGTAAGTCCGCCAACCACCATGGCGTAAACATAGTTTACGCCATGGTGGTAAAGGTACGACCCAGGCGGTAACTTAACGCCTGGGTCGTAATGAGGCCCCTAGTGTTTAAAAAAGGCTCCGTAAATAGAGCTTTAGAGACATCTACCAACACATCATGTGTACTCTGCCCTGGTTTAAAACATTGTCTTCTGCAGAACTACCTCCAGTCCAGCCTGAATGCCCAAATCATACAATAAGAGTCCTCTGTAAATCCTTGAAAGAAAAAGATGTAGATTAGATTAGGTCGGTGCTAATAGTAATAATGGTAACAGTAAACACAGCTTATATTGCGTATGCTGCCTATTTTTACTGAGCAACCTGTTGACAATGATGTACTACATTGCATATATTAAGTGCAGTAATTTTAAACACCACATGTATCAACCATTCACCATTATGTGGATCATTTTAATGAAAGAGAAAATTGCATACAAGGGCCACCAACATTAGCACTTACATGCTGTGTGTCCCCTGCAAGCACTTATCAACATTTACAAAGTCTAAATGTGAAGAGTATGAGTAAAATAAAGCAACATCACCTTTAGTTTTAATTTATACGCTCAGTTTTATAAAAATATTAACACAACCTGCAACGTTCACTTTGCAGTGATCGTTTTGTAATAGATTTCTTTGGAATCCACCTGCTATTTAGCAGGTGCCAATGCGAGTCATAGCACAGATGACTCAATTGGCTTTTCATCTGCATGATGATCTCATGAAGGTCTAAAACTGGGTGCTTTGATGAACAAGGTAAGCAAACCCTACTTTGTGCCCCTCCCACACCTCGGAAGTAGACAAAAGGAGGCGTGACAGCATTACGGTTCACATCCGCTTTTCCAATGAATGCACAGCCCCATGGATTGTGGTGCACCACATTTTGTTGCCATTAACAGGGGATGTATCTTGACACGGATTCTCAAGTTCTCTAAGTATGGTGAATAACTCTTTAGAATTGGATGAGGCATTAGTGATGCGTTGGTTGAAGGCATCAACTTTGTGGATTATTATGGCTGTTTTGTAGATTTTATTGGCTGCTGAAAAGGCTTTTGCTGAGTCTGGGGTATTAGTTTTTTTGTGGATGTGTTCTAGGGATCTTTTGATTCGTCTCAGTGTTACGAGTTCCTTGTTGAACGAAAAGCTTGAGCGTTTGTCTGTCCTCTGCGATTTAGTTGTGATAGGGGCTAAAGAATCAATGGTGTTTAAGAGCTATGTTTGGTAGCAATTTGGCAGATGGGTCGGGTTGTTGCTTTCTGGTGCGGAGGAGGCCAATGCTTCTTTAGGAGCAGGGGACCTGTTTTCTGCTGTGAGTTCTTTGGTATTTCTAGTTTCAAAGGTGTTGGATTTCTTTGTCAAGGCGGGATCTGTCGGTGTATTTATGGAGAAGCTGACG
The DNA here is from genome assembly GCF_040938575.1 of Ambystoma mexicanum. Lineage (NCBI taxonomy): Eukaryota > Metazoa > Chordata > Amphibia > Caudata > Ambystomatidae > Ambystoma > Ambystoma mexicanum. The sequence goes on from NC_090937.1 coordinate 1,143,741,422, forward strand.
ATGTGGTGGTCCGACCATACGATAGGTAGGATAAAGTCAATGGTAACTTGTGAGTTGAGAGTGAGGATCCAGTCAAGTATTCTGCCTTTATCATGGGTGGGGGCATTGACTAGTTGTCCAAAATTCATATCTTCCATGGCTGTATGAAATTCTGAAGCTGCATGGTCCTGGGGGTCTTTGTAGCCCAGGTTGAGGTCTCCGAGTATGATGCATTTGGTATTAGGTTTGATGTAGGGGGTCAAGAGGAGAGGGATGTCCATATCAGGGTGTGTGTTTTTGTTGGGAGATCTGTACACGACCAAGAAGTTGGTTGTGGTTTAAGGGTTAGAGGTGTATTTGGCTAGGAGTAGTTTGTATCCCTGCATTTCTTCGATGGGGCAGGCTCTGATTTGTAGCATAGATATAGCTATTAGTGCGACTCCGCCTCCTTGGGTGTTGGTTCTGTCGGTGCTAAGGATGGTGAATCCTGGGGGGATGCCGAATGCTAGCAGTGGGCCTGAAGCGGGGTGTAGCCAGGTTTCTGTGACCACTAGGATGTTAAGTTGTTGGACAATGATGAGGTCGTGGATTTCTATGGCATGTGCTCCGAGTGAGCAAGCGTCTGTCGCAATGTATATTTTCCTTAACAGGGATAGTACTTTCCAGGTAGCCATAGCCTGGATGGATAGGCTTCTGGAGCACCGATGGAGACCCCCGGGACTGTTTATAAACTCTCACTGGTGCACCACTTCATATTGTGCCAATCTGTAATAGTTTCTGCTACACAGACCAACAATGGAAAACATTTTGATTAATACAATTTCAGGAGCTGAAGTGATGAAGATTTTCCATAACACCTATTTAATAGATTAAGATGAGAAACCCCTCACACTCTGTGCTTGGCCAATATAATAAGCAACAATTGTCCATATGTACAGTATCCCAAAGTCTTCAACTGATTGGTATTCCAGCTTATTGTCTGGTATTAGGTAAGCAAAAACAACCAACATGTGTTTCGACTCGAAAGTCTTACTCAAGGCAATTGGGTCTTATTTTATTTTTTATTTTATTTATTTGTATATGGTTTCAAGGAAAACTTTACAAAATTCATACAATGATACCAAATATTTCATAAAACATTACAATTAATGAACTTTTACAAAGGTAAAAACAAAAGACAACAATAACAACACACGTTAAAATGCTGAATCCTAGAGTTCAGTTCCAATTTTTGAAAAAAACCCACTATATCAACCTTGTCACCAGATATTTTACATCATTTTATATACAGGTGTGATTTAAAATCTTATTTTTTAAGAACAAACCTTTTTATCAATTCATCAAGTCAATATACAATTGAGTTTCAGGAAGCGAACCACCGCCAATTGCAGTGGAATTTTGTTGTCAAAAAGCATACGTGTCCACAACAGTTGCAAATCTACATTTGAAGGGTCGGGCACAAATTGTTTAAAACTACAATATCTCCCCTGGACCAGAGCAGGACAATCAATTAACAGATGTCTTAAGTTCTCAATAGTCTGACTACTCTTACAATGTCTGCACATTGGTGCTGCTTCATTCGGAATAGCTCTAGCTGACAAAATCTCTCCAGTAAGAAGTACATTAAAGCAGAATCACATAAATTAATTCCCCCACCCTTTCTGAGGAAATGAATTAAGATATGGTTCTGGAGTACCCAAACACTTATAATAAGAAACCATATGACCATACAACTTGTATTTTGTGAGTTTCTGCATTGTTCTGGCCCAATCCCAATTCTGTAACAATAACTTTACTTTTTTGGGGTTGAGTATGAGAGTACTGACTTGTGCCCCTACGCTGTTCAATGCAGTTTTACATATATCCACCAGTTTTCTCATAAATACTGATTTAGAAGTACCTAGAGAAAGCAAAGTGGACAAATCATTGTACAGAGTATTTCCCTTATTTCTGACAATGTACCGCAGAAGCAACAGACATTTCCATTCAATAATGCTATTTAGTGACTGCAAGCCTAGTTCGTAACAAATGGCCACTAAAGGAATGAATTTCGGTAGACAATAATACATTTTCCGCAAGATCTGCGCTTCCAATTTAGTTAAATCAATTTTGCCATGAATGAAGGGAATTTCTATACCATAAGCGATTTTGTGAATCATTTTTAACTTGTAATATCTCAACAGCGGAAGACAAGAAAAGGCCCCAAACTTACGATCCACTATTCGCATTTGGGTAATGCATGTTTTAATTTTCATCCTATAATGGTTAATAGTTAAGATACAGTTTGGAGTATCACTAACAAGCAGACCAAGATAGATCATGCTATGTCTAATGTCCAACTTCGTTTTATCCATGAACCAATTTTTCTTATAATGCTTTTTCTTCTGTGTAAAGCAAAAAACATTTGATTTAAGGGCATTAACAGCTAGACCATTTTCTGTCATGTACACAAGGAAAGCATTTAGCAAGCGCTGTAGCCCCAAAGGTGTTCGATCAAAAAGAAGATAGTCGTCGGCATAAGAGCACCAACTCATTTTTTTGCCTTCCAAAGATGGCTGAATAAAAGCGGCTTTTTGCAAGCATGGACCAATGTCTACCGTATACAGATTGTAAAGGGTTGGGGCAAAAATACAACCCTGTCTTAGACCGTTGTAGGTTTTAATCGGTGAAGAGAGCAAACCATCTTTATTTAGGTGAATCTGTACACTAGAACCTTCGTGGAGATGTATGAGAACCGCCAGCAACTCTAATGGCATACCCAATCTGGCTAATTTAGCCCAAAGATTCTCACGAATAACAAGATCGAATGCCAGAGAAAGATCCATGCTTGTAAGGTAAACAGGCACTGCACCCTTTTTCCAGCCAATCTCTTGTAAAGAGTTATCAGCAAACCTCCCGCCATTGTGCCAACTTTTTTCCTGAAACCAGACTGTGCCGAGGACAAGCTGGAATTATCAGAGGACCATTTTTCAATTTGAAGGAGAACAAGACTCGCAAAAATTTTAGAATCAGAATCTAACAGCGCGATCGGCCTATAGTTAGATGGTAGAGTTCGATCACCCTCCTTATATATGGGTACAATAAAGCACAAATTCCAGGTCTGAGGAATCAATTTTGTACGATCAATGTCTTTAAATAAGATTGCTAGGGCTTTGGCTCAAGTATCCGGATCCCCTTTCATTAAAATGTTCGACAGACCATTAGGTCCCGCTGCCCTCAAAGAACTAGTGAGTACAATTCTCTCCCTTATTTCTGCAAAAGAGAAGTCACAATTCCATTTAACATTGCCTAGAGATTTTGATGGAAATGGACCTAATACACTTTTGGAATAAAGATTAGATATATGTTCTGCTCACACCTGTTCACTAATTGGATTGAGACCATAATCGATGTTAGCGGCAGGCGTTCTGTTGACCAATCGGCAAAATTGGCGTGCTGAATTATGAGTCAATGATTGCATCATTTCCTCATTATCTGCCTGATACATCTTACCTCTATGGCTCCTCAACCAATTTCTATACAGTCGTTTCAAATATCTCACCCTGTCACTCTTAGCTATTACAGACATTTGAAGAGTTTTCAGAACTCTTAACAGTCTGCGAAGGGTGTTCTTAACTTGCCTCACAAGGGAATCATAATTATGAGTATGTACTTTAGAAACTTTTGTCTTGCGTGGCATAATCACAGATTTATCAAAGAGTTTTTTGAAATAAACTACATTTTCTTGGGAGAATCTCTCCTGTTTTTCCTCCTGTGTAGTTAAAAAATAATCATTTTGAAAAGGCAGATTACAAGCGACCACATTATCCTCATGCCAAATGATCCTGTTCCTGCCCTGATTAATAGCCAGATCTATCGGCAAATAGTCGGGAATCTGAAAATCTCTCACTGTCTGCAATTCAAGCTCCAACATCCCATGATCACTCATCCAAGTTCTACAAATTTCAAATTTTTTGACTAGATGAAATACCACTTCCGAAACAAAAATGTAATCAATAGCGGATACCCTATCGCCATAATACCAGGTTATATAGTCTAACTCAACCCTTGACTGCAGATGCACAGATCTTAAACCCCAAGATTTGAAAAACAAATTCCACAGTGTTGCATCAAATTTCTTGTCATGTAAATGGAAGTAAAGTTCATTTCTATCCAAGATTATGTTTGCAGGCACTACATGGGGATCTTCTGTGTCATCTATTAGGGATTTCATATTAGTGTTGAGGTCACCGAGCACTATAAATTGCATCCCAGGATAAAGTAAAACACAGTTTTCCATGATTGATTCCATTTTTACCAGAAGATTGTGCAAATCATGCCCTGGGGTCCAATATACATTCCATAGTAGGATATATGACAGATTCAGAAAGTCTTTCATCCCCAATAAAATGCCAAGCTCAAAAGGGTGTTCTCTATAGATGTCTATTACCTGAAGGCCACAATTGATCTTAATGGCTATGAAAATGTCCCCAGATGGACGATCTACAGGGCCCTTTGTAGCGCCCTTTGTAGCGAGCAAGTGAACACACTCATATCCGTCTAAATGTGCTGCACTGGACATCCAGGATTCCTGTATGCAAATTAAATGTTTCGACCTGAGTTTGCAGCATAACTCAGAAGAGGAGGACAAATATGAATGCCCCCTTGAATTCCAACTAATTAAAGAAAGTGTGTTCTCTGAACCTAAAAGTGCTGATTGAGTGTTTGTAATTTTGAAATCGAGTCTCGTAGACTCTGTGCCAGCCATCGCCAACTTGTTTCTTGCTCTGATACATTTTCTGTGGTCTTTATTTGGAATGACCCCCCTGGATAGAGGGGCCTGGAAGCATCATTTATGGCGCAATCGGCCAGTTGTTGTGAGCCGTCACCAAAAATTAATACATCAAAGCCTCTTCTATTAAATTGGCCTAATTCAGATAATAGTTTCTGAAACACCAGGTGTGAATGAAAAACAACCCTCACATGGTCAAAACATTGGGAATGAATGAAATCCACCCTCTTGATATCAGAGCAGGCCATTCCCACCAGAGATGGTTTATCGTTTATGAGGGTGAGAATTCTATTTCTATTCAATGCTGGTTGCCTGCCACAATCAAAAAGTGAATAAAGTAGAATGCTAGGGAAACCCAGGTGACATGGCTTCCTCCACATTACATCCCTCAAATCAGTATCCGAAAAAGTTTTTCGGTTGCCTTGGATCAGCAACACCCATCATTGGGGGCTGATTTGGCGGGGGGGCCCCCAATACTCAGGGGGATTTTAAATCAGGAATCCCCAGAATCTCTCTTGGAGGAGGAAACATGGTTCTGGGTCCATGAGACTCTTCCCCTCACTAAAAGGATTCGACTGGAAAACTCGTTTTCGGGGGGGTGATGGAAGGCTTCTCCAATAATTTCTCTATCGCCTCTAAACTTTGCCCCTCCTACTCAACTTCCTCGTCTACCGAATGCATTGGTTTTGGAGATGTATTAGTCTTTACACTACTCCATTGGTTCCTAAGGGCTTCTTCCACAGCACTACAAATCATTTCGGTCAGATCAGTATGTGATTGGTTTGCAATGCCCCTTATTTCTTTCTGATGGGTCACTACCACTGGTTTCTGAGGTAGGATGGGAAGTGAAGGGATATTCTTCCTTTTTTCTACCTCTGATGCCGACTTCCAGGGCACTGGCAAAGAGTCGGGTACTTTGGGTTCTGACCCACCTCCCCCTATTTCAAGATCTATTACTTCTATTCATGTAGTTATATTAGAATTTAGTGGATTTGCTCTTGGCTTAGAGAAGAGTCCATATGTTTCTTTCTGGGGCAGACATGACGGAGAACTGTCTAATGATTTCTTACGTTTCCCCCCCTCAGGACCTACTGGGACCTTAAGGAGGGAGGGACCCTTGTGGGTCATTTCTTCCGAAAGAAGATTAGATGGAGTGGAGTAGGCAGCGTTACCGGTGAATGGCTCATTTCCTTCCAGCATTGCTGGTTTTGCCTGCTCCACTTCATCCCTGATAAAGTTTCTCCAAGTATGCTTCGTAAATTTGTTACACTGTATTTTTGCGAGCAATGAGGAGGTTTTTTATTTTTCTTATTTTTTGGAGAATTTTTTTTGTTGCTGTGCAGGTAAGTCCCTTTTTCCACCCGAAAACATCTTTGTTGGATGAGACAAATCCATCTCTGGCACTTTCAACGTCAGAGGAGGGAAGATAGGTGGAAGAACCGTACTATCGGTATTGTAATCAAGATTATCACTGAAAGGTACATGCACATGCGAGGAGAGCTTTAAAGAGAGGGAGGCCATGATTTCCGATGTTTTTTTTTACTCGATTAATTGGCGCTCTGAAAGAATCCTCACTTCTGTAAAGACCAGTGAGTGTATTTTTAGTACTTCTAGTATTTGTCTCAAGAGGTATGGCACCATATGATTCTGAGACATAATCTCTCCGCCAGTTGCCAAGTCCTGAATAGAGGAATTTTCCTGAAGGTGTTGGGAAAGGTTTTGCAGATCAGTATTCACCGAAAAAAAATCGGGCGGAGTATCCAGAAAAGAAGAGATAGGTGCATTATTTACATTTTTTTCCGGAGCAGTGCCGAACAAACAAGAACTGAAAGCTTCGTCCTGTTTACAAGCAACAGAGCCCCCGATGGATAGCATAGAAGAGTGTGCCATAGCGACCCCCTCCAACAGCAAGGAATCACTTGGTTCTGGAGGTGAGGCCGGCAGTGGCATATTCATTGCCATGCGGAGGGTATTTTTGAGCGGAGTAAAGATTAAAGGAGCTTATAATATGTCATCGTACATTCTGAGCCCCTGTCCTTTAGAGCCCCTCATATTGGGCGCGGAAGGATTTGTACGATTATAGACATATTCAAAACTGTTACGCCTTCTAGACATCGTAAAATGTGGTATAAAAATGCAGTATAATACACAATACCCCTCCACCACAGGCGACAGCCTTTAATTCACTCACTACGTCTACTCTATCAGGCAGCACAGAACAACCTTTGTCTCTGCCAGCGAAATGCACAAGAAACCCAAAGGCCACAGATTTAACCCACTTGGCCTCTGCAGATGGAGCGTGGCTCTAGAATGTAAACGAGTTACACATTAGCGTTCGAAGGACAAGAGAGTGGCCGCAACGCGGCCAAACAAAACACACAGCTGCACAGGAGAAGGATTCAGGGGGAGCTTAAACCACCCAACCCACCACAGAGAAAAAAGCGCCTTCTCAGTCCACCAAAGTCTGTTCAAAATCAGGACTGTGCGGATCCAGCACAGTCCAGGTGTAACAGGCAGGCACTTCTGGCAGGTACTTCTGCAAGGCGCTATGGATTTATCCCAATTGGCCTCTGCAGAAAGTGCGTGGCGCACAGAGAAAACTGCCTTCTCAGTCCACCAAAGTACGTTGGAAGTCGGAGTGATGCAGATCTGGTGCAGTCCTGGCGTAACAGGCAGGCACTTATGGCAGGCCCTTCCACAAGAATTCAATCTACCTCAAAATAAAGCTGGTCACCGAGAACAGTGCAGAAGGTGACCGCCTTGTAAAGGGAAATTAGGTCTTGTTTGTCATGCACTAGACACAATAGCTTTTGAGTCAAAGACTATTAGCCCGCAGTCCCAAAAGCATAGCAGCTCACTGGCTACTGTCGTGGTACAGACAAGCATGCCCCACAGCACGGCACCAATGGGCACAAATGGGCATCTATGGGCTTCAATCGGCCCACTGAGGAAGCGCACTGCTCAGCCGTTACACGTGGCGCACAGCGTTATGAGACAGGATAAGGAAAAATGGAGGAGGACAGCAGGACCCCCCACAGCTTACAGGTCACTCACTGGTCACTCACCCGTTACTCGCTGCACACGCACACAGCGTTGTAAGGGAGACTGAGCAACCTGGAGACCTGGAGCCCTCTCGAATGTCCGCACTGCCCCCGCAAGGCTTTCAAGCCAAAACCAACTTGGGGTGACTACTGGAGGAGCTCTGGAGTACTTCCTCAATCTCGCTCGCTCGCTTGGTCCACAGCCTTCTGCTCCAGCTTTCTGCTCCAGCCGCCCAGCTCCCCGGCTCCCGCGTTGCGTCGCATCGCGTCCGTGTACACACACACGGCTCCAAGGAATCAGAGCAAAGGAACCTACGCTGACGAAACTGTCAAGCCGCACCTCTCACAAACTCACGTAAATCACAGAGGCCACTTCTGACAGCAATTGGGTCTTTCTATAAGTTGCCAGGTAAGTGGATTGGAGCGTTCTTTTGAAAATAAGTATTTGATGTTGTTGTTAATATTAAAGCAATTGTCCCCCTCGTTGGAGTCAGGTAAGTGGATTGGAGCGTTATTTTGAAAGTAAGATGTGGTAGATAGTTTTACAGCAATTATCTCCCTTGTTGGAATCAAAGGTTTTGAGTGAAGTGTCCTGTAAGGAACCGCTTCATGGACGCTCCTCTTTCTTGAGGTCTTTGATGGCTTTGTGAATTTCACAAATAGATATAGGGGCATTGAATGATTGGAAATTAACTAATGGATATGAAGAATTGAGTTTATCATAAAGGAATGATGTCATTAGAGGATGCTTCAGAAATATACAATTTCTTGTAGAAATCAGAGAAGACTTTAATGATATCTTTATCTGAAAACATTCGATTGCCCAAGCAATCTTTAACAGACTGCTATCATGGATTTCCCTTTTTAAGTTTCAAATATGAAGACAGGGATTTACTTATTCTATTAGAGAATTGGTACATTTTAGCATTGTATTTTAAGAGGTTGTTGCAGGAATATTGGGTGAACAATCTTATTATACTGAATTCTAAGTTTGATGAAAGAATTTAGGATTAGTTCAGAGTTGGTGTGGGAGTATTGAGAATCAATGGTTTTAAGTTCATACAAAATGTTCTCTGACTCCTGTTTGAGCACCTTCTTTTTATTGGCCACAAAGGAAATAATGTGTCTTCGGAGGACTGCTTTGTAGCAGTGCCAGTTGATAGAGACTAAGGTGTCTTGGTTAAAATGTTTTGAGAAATAGTAATCATATGTTGTTGTGTTATGACGGAAATAAATGCTTCATCTTTGAGAGGAGCTGAGTTGAATCTCCATCTCCTAGAGTTTCTAAACTTTTGCGCAGGTGAGAGTTGTATGTAAACAGGTGCATGATACGATAATGCTATATAATCAAATTTGGCCGCCAGAAGGCAGCTTGCAAGGGGTTTAGATATAAATATATAATCTAGTTTAGATAGGGTTTTATGAGGTCTAGAGAAGAACAGAATCTCTCAGTGTCGGAAGGATACATAATATGCCAGGTGTCGATCGGGCCTAACTCTAAAATAAAATTGTTAAATTGCTTATGGGATTTAGTAAGTTTATAGCTGGCATTGGATTTCTTATCTAGATAGGTACCTATGATCTCATTACAGTCCCCACAGGCAATTAGATTATTAGGGTTAGAGAGAAAGACATGAAGTTGCACCCAGAAGGAGGGATCTGGCAATGTAGGTCCATAGATGTTAAGGACAGTAAATTCAGTGGAGTCAACTAAAGGTTTTACCATTACCCATATACCTATATCATCGGATTCAATTGCTAATATTGGCAATTCAATTTCTTATTATTTAGAGTTATAACACAATTTTTCTTTCCATTAGCAGCACTCGAGAAGACTTTACAAACCCAGTGACTCTTGAGTTTAGCCGCTTACGCACTTGAAAGGTGAGATTCCTGAATACAGGCAATGGAGGGTTTGGTTCTGTTGAGGTGAGAGAGAATTTTCTGTCTTTTGATAGGGTTATGAAATTAAGGATGCAATAGTTATGACTGTATATGAATGATCTAGACTTATATCAAACCAAGATTTAGGTTTTGTTTCTAAGATGGCAATACATCTACATGGAGCGACATGCTGGATGAAGTGCCTGGCTGCTTGGTAAGTTGCCTGACAGGCCAATTGCAGTGCAGTGGGGGGGTGAAAATGGGGGGACGCATACTCCACCTGGGTGTGATTGGGGTGGTGCAAACTCCACCTGGGTGAGATTGGGGTGGAGGGCGTATACTCCACCTGGGTGAGAATGGGTGGTGAGTGGACAATGCAAATACAGCGAAACACTGTAGCCCTGAACATGGCACATCAATGCCATACATAAGACCAATACTGCACAGCAATGACAATATGCCAGACGTACAAGCAGGCCACCATGGGAATGTCAAGCGATGGATGACAGACCATGATCACACCTGTGGCAATGCTCCTATTGGGAATACATACAGAGTACCACACATCACCAACATGGGTGTTTAAACATTGTTCCGCATCCACAGTACATCTGCATCAGCATGCATGTGAACGCCCTGCATCAGCTGGACAATGCAATCCACACCAGCAGAACATATTACCGTACACATTGCATCTAATGAACCTGTGCACATTAATCCAGGGACATGTGCATGTGAACAACAAATAGCAGCAGCCATGACAGTGATTACTACAGGTGTAATGCCTCATTGTGCTCCCATGCAGGTGATGGTGGCTATCCCTTGAAGCCGTGGCTCCTCACCCCTGTTTGGATCCCGCAGACCAGACACAAAGAGGAGTACAATCGGGTTCATATCTGTACCCGTGTTGTGATCGAGCAGATCTTTGGCCTGGTTAAGGCATGTTTCCGCTGCCTCAGCAGGTCTGGTGGAGCACTCCTTTATGAGCCTGAGAAGGTGGATAAGATCACCATGGTCTGTGCCATACTGCACAACATGTGCATCAGGTGGGACTTACCCCTGCCACCTGACATTGACCAGCAACCACCAGGTGAAGATGGGGATGATGAAGGATAAGAGTAGTACATCAGCCATGTGCCAATGCACATGACGGACGTGCTGTGCACCAATCAGAGATGGACATTTTCTTTTAATGCACTGTGATGAAGAGGGTGCATCAATTCCCACTCGCTGTACACTGGGATTGGGGGACTCTGGGCAGTGTACACTGTTTGGCATTAAATTGTTACACACTCATTAAGCAATGTCCGGTCATGTTATTTGTTTCAAAATAAGATGTCATTATCAATAAAACTATTTCCATAGATGAACAGCCCCCCCCCACGATGCAACTGAGTCTAAAGGAGTTGGACTGCTTTGATGGCTGAATATACGTCCAGCCGTCTCCTCCCCAGAGCTACCACCACAAGACCCATGTCCCAGGGAGTGCTGTGGTGTGTGCCCCATGGCTGGTGATCCCTCAGTGTCCTCCGACATGCATTGCCCTGCCGTGTCAGCCTCGTCCTGTTTGACATCATCCTCTGCACTATTTGTTGCGGATTGGGCCACCTCCCCTGGGTCACTAGTGGCCGCTGACTGAGGAGCCTCACCATTGCTGGCCGTTGGTGTACCCTCCTTGTCCACATGAGCTAGCTGCAGTGGGGCAGGTGTCGTTTTGTCTGTGGGCCTGGGGACCGGTGTGCCTTGTGGCAGGTGTGCAGTGATGGCACCCAATTTCCCAGGCCGGTGCACATTCCCATGTGTCGGGGTGGATGCTACTCAGGTCCTACCGCCTGTGGCCCCTGTTTACCAGACCGCTTTGGCATGAGGGGGCTGGTTTTCATCTGCCCGGCCCTTAACGTGGGCGGCCTTGAGCCATCATCTTCCCCTCTGCTTCTGCTGGTGTTGTTGGCTTTGTTTCTGCGCTGGGCCTGTTATCGCTGTTTGATACTGTGCCTGTGTGGGATGGAGAGGCAGGGCATGAGTCATGGGTGTAGGGACATCCAACATATATTTATGTAGGTACATTTTGGGTGTTGTGCATTGCTGTCTGCATGTTGGAGGGGCAGACATGGTGCTTACAAGTGTTGGGTGTATGGTGCAGTGTCTGTGCGTCCTTCTAGCGAATCCATGTTGTGCATACAGTTTGCTTGGTGTATTACGGGTGTGTCGTGGATTGCATGCGGTGTACATGCCTCAGGGTCTGCGTGCCATGTGATGTGTCTCTAGGGCTCTGGTGTACACTTGGTGGTGGAGATGTGTGCACCATGCAGTGGGATGTGACAGTGGTGGGGCCTGCTTCTCTGCAGTGCTGCATTTGTGTGTCTGCATGATGATGCTACTTGGGTTTGGAATACGGGACTCTGGTGGTTTGTGTCAGTGGGGTTGGTTGCATGTGTTCACTTTTGTGTAGTGCCAACACTCACTCACCTTCGTCAGCTGATGATCTTACTCCTGTCTCAGCACGCCTGACCCCTTCAATGGCCTCCATGTGTATCAGGGAGCAGCACGTTTCCTCCCACCGTGCTAGCTTGATGGGCGAGGATGGTTCACTTCCTGTTGCCTGAGCCTGCTGATGGTTGGTAGTCAGCATGTTGCGGACACGCAGCTGCAGGTCGTCCCACCTTTTTTGGCATTACTTTGTATTGCGTGTGGTTGTCTCCACTGCGGACACCTTCTGGGCCATCTCCTCCCAGATCTGTTTCTTCTTGATTTGTGTCGCACAGTGCAGGTCTGTGCAGAACACCACATCTGCATGCTGGGCCAGGGTGTCAGCCAGCATGTTTAGCTCCTGGTCGGAGAAACGTTGTTTGCACAGACGAGGTGTGCCTTTGAGGGTGGACTGTGTCCTTTTCTGGCAGGCTGGTATCTCGGTTTTGGATTTCAGTGCCTGTAGCCATGGGATTGCAATGGATTTTGATTTTCAAGATGGACGCCGGAGCATTTCCCGTTCCGGCGCGATGACGTTATTTCAGGGTCCGGTATTACGAACCCGGTATTTCCATGATGGTATTCATGGGTCCGTTGTTAAGGGGCTGCTCCTGGACGGAGGCGGTATGAGCGGGTTCCGTGATGCTGCTATCGGGGGTTGGTGGGCCTTTTGCAGCATGGCGGTGCAGCCATTACCAGCATGGGGGTTTGCACATGCTCGCATACTCGTAATCAGCCGCTATTAGCGGCGTCAAGGGTGCACAGACGTGCTAATACCACCATGCCGATGATGACTTCATTTTTAGCGCGATTGTCATAATGAGGAACATTGAGTTCATTGGACCAATCCGATGGTCTCTCTGGATATTTATTTGTATTTGTATTTATTGTTTTATATAGCGCCTTGATCCACAGTGCTTTACAATGAAATATAATTACATTAAACATGGAACAGTAGAAGCTATAACGGTAAACATGAATCAAAGCAGAAAATCAGCATGTAGAACAATTTACATATGAGAAATAAAAGGAGAGGAGGAGAGTGGAGAAAGAAGGGGAGAGAGAGTAGTGAGTAAGGTGAATAGTAGGAAGAAGGGAGCTTTAGAATAGAAGGGGAAGGTAAAGAACAAAGAGAAGGGTAGAAGAAAGAGGGAAAGAAGGGGAAGAGGGGGAAGGGGATCAGGGAGGGGAATGAAAAAGAAGAGATTTCAATGAGGAGCGGAAGGAAGAATAGGAAGGGGAGGAACGGATAGAGAAAGGTAGGGAGTTCCAGTGTAAGGGGGCAATGAGCTGAAAGGAATGGAAACCAGAAGAGGCACAAGGTGGGGGGGACTGAGAGTAAGAAGAGATCAGCAGAATGAAGGGAGTGAGAGGGGGTGTAAAATGAGAGAAGAGAGGAGAGGTAAGGAGGTGCAAGGTAGTGAAGAGATTTAAAGACCAGACAAAGGAAGTGATATTTAAGTTAGCAATGGAAAGAAAGCCATCCTAGCTGAGAAAGTGAGTTGGAAATGGAGTCCTGAGGAGAGAGAAGACAGAGGGTGCGGATGGCAGAGTGATAAAGGGATTTGAGGGGAGCAAGGTGGGAAACGGGAAGACCAAAGAAGAGAGGAGAACAATAGAAAAGACGAGAAAAGTTCAGGAGGGAGATTAAAAGTTTGGTAGCATGGAAGGTGAGAGAGGAACAACCTTGGCGGATGTTAAAGAGATGATAGCGACATGCCCGAGAGGTGAGGGAGATATGATGGGTAAAGGAAAGGGAAGAGTCAAAATAAATGCCAAGATTACGAGCATGGTTGGACATAGGGAGACTAGACGGGGGAAATTGAATAGAGGGAGGGGGTGAAGGAGGAGATATTTTGTTAGATGGAAAGAACAAGACTTCAGTCTTGTCAGTGTTAAGAGAGAGATAGTGAGATGACATCCAATTTGTAATGGCAGTAAGACAGGATGAGACATTGAGATGTATGTCAGAGGTGAAGGAAGAAAAGGAGATGAACAGTTGGATGTCATCGGCATAGAAATGATGAGAAATCCCGAAGGAGGAGCTCATAGGAGCGAGGACTGAAGTATTTAGTTGAACTGATAACAGGAGAGCTTTGTTAGGAGAATGTTGAGGAACGACATAGTATTGTCTCCTTCAATGCCTTTCTTGCAATCCAACAATTCAAAGGTTATTCCTTCTATTGTGATTCTTTTAATTATCGGTATGCCTCTGCTGAGATTTGACACTTTTTCCAGAACTTGAAATCTGCCCATGACATCTTCTGTATTGCTAACTCTCTGATGGACTTCAGTGATCCTTGCTTCAATAGCAGACCACTTGTCATCGACTTGTTGCAATTTGATATTGGTTTCCTCCATAAAGGGTTTCAGAGCTTTGACTTCCATAGGAATGGCTTGTATGGTAGAATCAGGAGTGTCTTCTTTAGGTATTGGGGAGTCACTTTTATGTCTTAAGGAGGGAAGGGTATTTCTTTAACCTTTTTTACTTTGATGCCATGTTGTTAAAGTAAGTTCACCAGCGCGCCAACAATATAATGAACACTTGTTCTTCACTTGTCTCATAATACGATATTTTCTGAGGCAGATATCATTTTCACAAATAAGTTACCCAGAGACAAAGGTATGGTGTGGCAGATGTGAGGAGGATGTCATTAGTTTTGAGCAATCAGACCGGCTCATTCAAACCTCAATACAACTTCTGTGAATGGTACAAGTCGCAGTAGAGGTAATTTGCTAATGTCTAGCAATTTATTCATGAAAATATGGAACCATAATGTGCACTAAGTGATGAAGGAAACTCTCACATCCAATGAGAGTTCAGTATTCAAGACACCTATCATGAAGGTATTTGCTTATTATTCTTACGAGTTCATTATAATTCATCAACTGCGCAGTTATAGTAATTAGGTGCTTTTTAAGGTAAGTCATTCAATTCATAGAAAAGCCTTGGTTTCTGCACATAAATTAAAAGAAGATAATGACCAGAGACTGCACCACAATTTGCTAAAGAATATTAAATATTATTAAAACAGCACATAAACTTTGGTTTGAAGTTGTATGAATTGCCATTGTATACCTTTAAATTTGCGTGGATAAGGTGAAACAGGAGACCGGGCCCTTGCCACACGCGATCTGCAAAAGCTGACTAGAATGTCTGCATCCTTGTCACAGGACTTTGCGGTTTGTGAAGCCCAGCTCACCTTCATTCTGTCTACCGAAACTGCCACAGCTCAGCACAAGGACATTCCACAAACCACCAGGGAGGTCCACAGAGTACCGTAGATGAAATAAAGGGGAAAATTATACACTGTAAAACCCATATAATAAGAGATTCAACTGTCGGAACGGGAGCAAGTGAGTTAGGCGGCCATAACACACAGTGCTTAGCCACCCCCCCAATAAATCATGTTTATAATAGCTCACTTTATCAGGCCAATAAAAGGCTTACCAAACTAGCCACAAGCAAGAGTGATCACTCTGTGCTGTGTCAATCAGATGTAGAAACACGCACTTATTAAAGAGACTTTTAGATACAAAAATATCATCAATCGTCAAAGAAAAGTGACCACCCTTCCACGTGGGTCAAATTACCATTGTGTCATGATGCCTACCCCCGGGCATCCGGATCAAGCCCATCAGCCCCGGGAGCAGGCATCCAGATATTTAATAAAACCCCAGCCGCCCCAGCTGGGGGCTGTCTGGGTTCAGTCCTGGCGACTTAGGCACCATGCTCATAATAGAAATCAGTCCTGGCGCCATAGGCGCCAGGCTCATAGACTTTACTTACCTCATGCAGACCATGCTGCAAATGAATCCAAGCCAACGTGAGGCCTGGATGGGACTATTTTACTACAGAGACTATTTTTTACTCGGGTGTGGTTCTAGGGACTTCTTACCTGGAACTACTTTGGAGACTATTTAAACCACGCCCGAACAGCAGCACATGCTTCGTGTTATTCTGCATCCAGCAGCGTAACGCTCACCGTGCCTGCAGTCAGCATCCAGTCTACAGCCACGCCCGTCTCGAATGCAGAGCTCCTAGCAATAGAAGAAAGAAGAAGGAAAGGTTAGAAAACAGATATTATTTCAATCCTTACCTGAATTCCGTATCCATCACGTCTTCGAACTTGAAAAGGACATTGTTCTACATGCGTCGCATCGCCAGCTGCAGCGCCGCACCATACTCACCAGTCCTCACAGCATTTTTCGATCTGGCGCAGCCTCCATCATTTTCTCCACCGAATTCCACCATCTAGGGGACAAAAGAAACATAAGGTGAGCCGAGAGAGCCAACAAATACAACCTCTCCACCATAGATGTACCTGATTAATAACCGGAGGCATTATTCTGTAACAAATCGCAACTTCTTACGCCGCACCTGTCAGGAGAGAGAAACCAGAAATTTAAACACACGCATCTTTTGCCGGACATTGTTGGGTAATACAGACTCTTACCTGAACACCATCAGCTGCCACAAGACAATCTTCCCTTGGACCCAGCTGCAACACAAGAAAGGAATGTACAAGTGTGAACATCTGACATATTGAACTCTTTTGAACTTTATACGTACGGGTTCTCGCATGGAACCTCGGAGTCAATATTCATCCGGAACTCTTCCAACGCCTTCAAACCAGTGAAGTAACTGATATCTACGAGCCTCTGCATTTCACGCAGGATGGAGAGCTCATCATTTACAAACATAAGGTGAGCTTACTGAAAGTGAATATCGGTGGTGATTAGTGGGGAGAACAGTGGGGTGCCATTACTAAAATCCACGGTGGCTAAATCCCTTTCTCCACTTGCAGGAGAATGATTCTATGGGTCAAGCAGATGAGATTAGGCGGTCCAGTCCAGTCTGTCATCTCTGCACTACACTTCACGTTGGAGGAGGTCGCAGCTGTCTGGGTCCGATCGATGCCCCTGTGGGAGCCAGGTGAGCATAACACATTGGTTCTAGTTCTAGTCAAGTTCCAAGCATACAGCATATTTAGCCACCATCTCCTTTTACACAGCAAAGATTTCTGATGGGCATATGTAATACCTAAATCGCCAGTAGCACTCATACTGTAGCTGTTAAGGTATCCTCCAAAAAATAATTTGAAAGCATCCTTAGAAGATAACAATATATATAAAATGTGCTCAACACAGCCAACATATATTGGAAAGAGGAGTATCCACCAAATCCCAATACATGTTTATTATAAGAGTGAAAGGATAATTAGAATATTTATCCTGGCCCATCAGGAGACTTACACTCTTCTGCACTAATGACTTTACCAGAACAAAATCCTACCACTAGCCCACTCAACGGAGCTCTGCTTGACCCTTAGTAGCAAGTGACCAAAAATGTTAAAACCATCCAGGATGGGTTTGTGCATTAACCATGTTTCCTGCAACAGAAGAATATATGCTTGGGTCAGATCTATATTACCAGTTTGAAAAAGATGCATATGACCCCTGGTATTCCAGACAAATAACTTTGTAGATGTTGTAAAAGGAATGTCCCTGCGCTATTTGGACATAGTCCCATTGTTTTGTAATGCTTTAGCAAGCCACAGCCAGTTCTCCTGTTGCTCATCTGGGGCAGCACAAGGTTTTTTTCCAATTTCACTTTCCGCCTAGGGTTGATGTTTGTGGAACAGGTCACCTTGATGTTAACATCCAGCTCACCCACCAAGAGCCCCAAAGCAGAGCGTCTTCCAGAGTATTGCATGCGGGTGGAGTTAATAAGCAGATTATACATAGATAAATCATACCCCCAAGGAAGTAATTGATCCACTACCTCAAGGAGCCTTGATGTTATTAATTGGATTTGATGTGCAGAATCACCCTTTCCACTGTGAAATAGAACCAAAATTCAACCCAGTCTATGCCACTGGAAGTAATTTCACTGAGACAGGGGATGGAGCAAAATAGGGACAGGACATTAGCTCTGTTCAAGATAATTCAATCTCGGACTATTGGAAGATTCTCCATTAATAATAAGTTCATTTGAGCCTGATCCCAGGTGCTTTTGTTTATCAAATGTGGACCGCTTGGGACAACACTTAAGTTCGAAAAGAGAGGCCTCTGCTCCATGATGGAAGGACCAAGCTCTGCACCATCAAATTTGAGTCCTGCTGTTCTCTTATTTGTTGTGCTTACACAGATATCATCTTGGGTAGCCAGACCTGATGTTTAAGTTTTAGATTTAATGGCCAGAGCCAGTCATCGTTGTTCCATTGACATGAACAGTTCATCACAGATGTTCTTTTGTTGTTTTTCCGGTCTATTACAGTAATTTTATCAGAACCGTGAGGTCTGTTTACCTTAGGAATAGATATAGGTGTAGGTTGGGGACTCATTTCAGGAGGAATAGATTTTCTTTCCTCTTCTGAGTCATATGTCGAGAGAGGTTTAATAATGAAGGATTTGCAGATGAGGGAATACTGCTCACTTGATGGAAATCAGGCACAGCTGTCCCTATACACGCTTGGTTTACAACACTTATTGAGGATCTTTGATTTTTTAATGGGAGGTTTTTCCTTTTATAGGAGGCGCAGAACAAACAGAAATCTGCTCATGCTCTGAATCAGGAAAAGTGAAATGGCACAAACATGTCTGAGAGCCTCCATTGACATTTAAATCGGCTGTCTTTTGAATTTTTGTTTTTTTCGATGGACAATCTTTCACCAATCGAGTTACCGTTTGCAAAAGATACAATAAGGATCTTAGGGTTCTTCATGTTCCTGAGGATCTTCTAAAGCAGCAGGGCTAGTCTTTGGTGACAACACTATAAGAAAGGGGTCTGAAGATGAAGGTCTTTCAAAACGAGTATCCCCTGCATCTAACATTAAGTTGTCAAACTGGACTGCCAGAGGAGATTAATCCAAAGTCATAAATCTGGGAGGGTCATTAACCAGGCCTAAATTATTGTTATTAGCCCTCAACGATGGTCTCAGACCCAGCATAACTCCTTCTAAGAAAGAGATTATAGACTGAATCTGGGCAAGGATATTTCTCTGGTCAGTTATATTTTGATTCATTCATTTGTACTGTCTGACAAGAGATCTTAGAACAAAATCAAGCTCTGACAACATCGTTGTCCTAGCAGGAGGGCAACCCCAGAGCCTCCACGGTCAAAGAGGGAGCATTGAAGAAAATAAAGGAGGTGGATAGGAAGGTGATTTGGGGTTGTCACAGTTGGTAGGCTCAGAGGCAAGATTAGGAGAGTTAGACAATGCATAGGTGCCCAACTCATGAGTTTCATTAATTATATTAGGGACGCTCATTGCTCACTCACGGATTCCACTAACACCTCTTCACTTGTATGACATATATCAAGCATAGTAGCATCAGATATCTGACTGAAATTCAGGTTGCCCCCGAGTTGAAGTGCCAGCGTATATTGCGATGGTAAATGCCCCACCAGGGGGCAGCATCGGACTGGGACAAGAAATAGGCCCGGATTCTCCAAAAAAAGTGGCCCACCTCTTGCCTCAAAAAAGTGGCCCAAACCTCGCCTCAGGACCCTTGACCTCTGATGACATCACCAGAAGTGATGTCATTTGACCCATCCCAAAGTGACATCCCGGGAAGTGATGAAACATGACCTTTCAACCATTGGCAAAACAGGAAGTGGGATGAAATAGCATTGTTCATAAGTACACTATGAAAAATATGGTTATGATGTCACGAATGTGATATACATTTCATACAAGAATGGATCACCATATGTATCATTAATATCTGTGTGTACAGGTCCATATTGCACGTTGCAATTTTTTCCTGATCTGGCCCAGGAGTGGCCAGAAACCAGCCCCCACTCCCCAGGGATGATTTCAGCCTGGGTGGACTCACTGGCTTTGGCTGGCATATGTTGGTTCTCCCGCTGCAATCTGGTGGCTGCCTGCCAGCGTTCTGCCTTCTCTCACCTGCTTCTGTGTCCCAGCTTCATGTCCTCTTGTGGCTCGCACTTCTCTCTTCCACATCTCTCCAGGCTTCGGTCCGTTGATGGCTGCTTTGTAGTACCGGGGGAACACCCTGAAGCTCTGTCTGCTTCTGGCATCCTCGCTGCATTTACTCATCTGCAGTTTGCTTTCCTTTCCCTTTGTCAGAAAGCCACTTCACTCCACAGACACCACTGCAGCCCCACGGTTCTTTGGGCAGCACAGAGAGAGATAGTGTTCTCCAGCCAGCGTCCCTTCATTGGCTGTTATGCCGCTTTACATGTTCCCAGCTTCAGGTAGTTTTCTGTAACAACTAGAGTGCAGCCTGCACTCCTGGCCTCGATCGCTACTCATTACTTGCAGCTCATCTTCCTTGTTACAGTATTTTCATACTTAAGGAAATACAATTCTGTTTTTGATAACTTGGATGTGATATTTGGTACAGTATTTTTAGTGATCTTGAAGGGCAAGACAGTCCTTGATGTCTTGTGTCTAGAACATAGGAAGATATTTTCAGTGACTTTCTTGGGTCGGTGAGGGGGGTGACAATATGCCATTAGGGCATGGGAATGGCAGGGGTATCTTCAAACTGCAAAGGCGGATACTATGGGGGTTATTAGAGGTTGGAGGTAGCCATGGTGCTATTAGCGCCATGGCTACCCCCTTACCGCATACCGGGTCCGGGATCCCTGAATGGGGAATTACCGGGCCATTCCAACCTTGGAGGACCCGGTATTTCCCCATTCAGGGAACCCATCCCCATTCAAGCCCCCATAGGACTCAATGGGAATGGGGACCATGCTAACAAAGGGCCCGTTGTTAGCATGCTGGTCCTTTAGCAGCTCCCACCAAGGGCGCCTGGTAAAACCAGCTGCCCTTAGCGGGACTCGCTAAAGGACATTGTAATGCAGTGGTAAGGGGTTAACGTCACTGGCACCATTACTGGCGCCGTTATCCCCTTACCGTCAACCTCGTAATGATCCCATATGTCTTGTCCAATGATGTCACAACACCACCCAAGAGTTGACTCCCCCATGTGATTCTCCTTCATATAGCTGCCCCCCATGGTTAGGCTCAGTTAGCGTCTGCTGTCCCCTGGCCACATGGGGAGAGGCCACCACTGGGAGAGGAGTGATGACACCATCAGATTTGTCACAGTGAAGAAGGATGACAAGGGAAGGATAGTCAAAATTACAGTTACTGTTTGCGGAATGTACCTGTAATGTAACACAGTTCTGTTTAGCCAATGACATCCATTCTCTGCTGTCATTTTCCACATACCCCCTTATGCCATGGCTCCCGACACTCTCTCAAGATCCCCCAGAAAGTACCTGAGGAAAACTACAATGATGAACAATGACATCCCTTTACAACTCCCATTGTGTTATGTATGTCAGAAGGCTGCATTTCAGTTCTAATAGAAAAAAATATGACATGAGGATGTTTTCACAACTATTTACTCTCTGTTCTTATCACCCATCCCAATAACCATCTCCCACCCTGGAGCCACTCTCGCTCCCTATCCCAACACTCATCACACCCCCACACTTCCTCCCTTATTTCCAGATAAACAGCACAGAGTTCATTTTCACTGTGGCATTTTTTTTCAACTCCCAGTTGGACAAGAAGTGCATAGTTTAGTCCCTTTGTCATAATTCAGCTAACTATTTCATGGTCTACATTGAGATAAAAATGGGGAGTTATGAGATTCATTCTGATCTTTCCCCTGGTTTTTGAAATATAGTATCACATAATTTCTGTATAATTCACACAATAAACAACGAAATACAATACTTTCCAGGTACTCTTCCTAGGTTCAGAAGTATTAGGGTACAATATAGTTCATGTTCGGTAATGTCAAACCCAATGGCATTGCTGTCTGCCTCATAGAGTTTTGGGAGGTCACTTAAAACCGTTAAGAAGAAATAATGTATTTCTTTTAATTCCACGGTTACATGTGAACGTAAACAAGAATTGCCTTAATTTCAGGTTATGTTATGTTATGTTATTTTGCATTTGTATAGCGCCTTATGTACCCTTGGTATGATCTCAAGGCGCTGGTAGGTTGAACGCCCACGGGAACCGCAGTTCAAGTCAGTTGAGAGGGAGAGTCTTAAAGTGGGTGGGCGCACCAGGTATGTGTGCAGCTGGTGTGGTTGTTGCATGATAGCTGCTTCTTAGCGGTAAGTGTGGTGCTGAGGAGATCAGTTGAATGTGTTCAGTCCAGTCTGGAGGATGGACATCCAGACTGAGTTCTGGCTGTGTTAGGCCTGAGGAGATGCCTATTCTAGCCGGTATGTGCTAGCTAGCAGTGTTTTGTTAGGATGATGGGAAGTTTGATGAGACATGTTAGTATGAGAACAGCGTTACCGAGTACTGCTGTGTTCTAGTTGAATGGTTGTGTATATGAGAGAGTAAGCGTAGTAGTGTGATATTGTGGTAATCAGTAAAGTGTATGCGATCAGGCACACTCAATGATGTTGGGAATACCTTCTAAATCCAACTTTTAACACAGTGACGCTATTAGGGCACAACTCAATGATGTTGGGATACCTTCTACAGTTACGCTATTGGAGCACACTTTCTAAGTTCAACTTTAACACAGTGACGCGATTAGGGCACACTTTCTAAGTTCAACTCTAACACAGTGATGCTATTAGGGCACACTCAGTGATGTTGGGAATACCTTCCAGATTAAAATCTAACATATTGACGCTATTAGGGCACACTCAGGGCCTCATCACGACTTTGGCGGTAATGCGGCGGATTCTCCGCCCGATGTAAATAGCTGTAACACCAAGGCCCCCGGCAGATAATCCGCCAGATCACGAGTTATCGTGCACGCGCCCCGGTCCATAGCGGTATAGCGAATAGCGCGAACGTTAAACCCGGCACACCGTGCGCTACCGCCATATCGCGCTCATAGCACTAAAAGCGCGCACTATGAGCATGCGGGAAACGCGTCACCGCCGGAACGGGAAATAAAGCGGCGGCCATCTTGGAAATCACAATCCGTCGGATATCACAGCCCCTGGAAGCCATCCACGCCATCCAACCCCAAAACATGTCTCAGGAGCGCACTAGGGGCAAGACCGCCCTGGACAGGGTGCGAAAGCCCAAATTCAGTGACCAGGAGCTATCTGTACTGGTCGAGGAGGCCGAGATACACCACGAGGAGCTGCAGCAGCGCAAAACAAGTGGCCAGCGGAGAGCACAAATTTGGCGATCAATCAGCCAAAGGGTCAGTGCTGTGGGACGCGTGCCCCGTGATGGGGAGGATTGCCGCAAGCGCCTGAACGACCTGCGCGTGCGAGTCCGTGGCATCCTGTCACAGCACCGGAGTGTAAGTAGGGCCACTGGAGGAGGCCCACAATGTCGGCTACATCGAGGGCATTGGTGGAGCGGAGACAGGCACTGGCATCGACCCAACTGCAGGTGAGTCCCACCCCCGAATGCATGCACCTGAAAGTACCACACATGCAGACCCTGAGTGAATGAATGTGAAGAAATGTGTGTGAGGTACTGCATACACCCATAAGTGAGGCCTACATCCATTCAACCGTAGTGCTGCCTAGACGACCCTGCACGTGCATTGCATGAATGACAGGGGCAGGGGATAGACATCCATAGGACAGCTACATAGAGTTTCAGTGTGCATGAATACACCCCCAAAACCCAGAGCACAGTCCACACCAACCACGCATACAATCTTGTCCATCCGACATTCCCATGCAGTGTACCTCCATACACACTCACAACAAGCACCACATGGCGACTGAACAGAATGCAAGTTGAATGCGTGATTGATACTGTCCTCAAAAACATTTGTTGGCATGAACTGCATCACACAAATATATGTAGCATTGACCTCAAACCACACCCTATGTACCCCACAGGCACACGCCGAATCCCACGGGACGAAGATGATGGGGAGTAGGCCACACCAACACAGGGCCCACGGCAGCGCGCCTCCACCAGCACCACCACCCCACAAAGAGGCCGCACGGAAGGGAGACGACCCAGGCCAACACAAACTTCACCCCAACGCAGCCCCACCAGACAGCAGCAGCAGCAGCCACATGGCCGCAGGGAGGCCACTGCCAGCTCGCCCCAAGCCACCAGTCACAGCCCCGATGCTGAGGGACAGAGGTCTGGATCTGAGCCCGACGAGGGAGCAACACCTCCACGTGGCCAACATGCCGGAGGACAGCACTCTCCCGGAAGCAGTGAGGCCAAAGGTATGGTCAAACTCCAGGGAAGCCCAAGCCCAGGCACACACCATGCACGACATGTGCCTGTGCGTCATGCGTCGTGTCTGCACACCACAGCCGGACATGGACACGCCATCATATGGCAGCCCAGAAGACTGGCACTCTGAGCCAGGCAGACCAGTCCAAGCTGGTGCCATGTCGCCATGCAACCCCCCCCAACAGCACACAAGTCGCAGGCCAGCACATGACACACCAGGGGTGCCCTTCGTCACTGGGGCAGCAGTGATGGGCCGACTCGACATTGTTGAGGCCAAACAGGCCAGGGTGGAATCAATGGCCAAGGTGCAGAGCCGGCACATTAAGGCTGTCAGTGCATCTATACGTCATGGGTGCAAATACATAGCGCGGGACAATGCACGCACACGCAGAGTCGTTGAACAATGTACCGCTGCCCTGACAGGCTTCGGCCAACGAGTGAGGGAGTTGACGGAGGCAGTCTCAGCACTTGCTGAGCAAACAAGGGAGGGAAACAACCTCATGCGACAGCACATGATGGCCGCCCCTTCAGTCCCTTCGACCACACCCACGGAGGGTTCCCTCGAGCCTTCTCTTAGGCGCCGGTCCTTGCGCCACCTAAGGGCACGCACACCAGAGTGGCCCGGAAAAGGAAAGCGCCCATGACCAACCTAGTGGTGCATGGCATCGTTGTTGGTGCCCTGATAAGACACATGTGCCTATCTGCACAGTTGGGGGTAGTTCACTGGGGGGAGTGGGGATTGTGTGCTGGGTGTTTACTGGGGGGAGGGGGGATTGTGTGCTAGGTGTTTACTGGGGGGAGGGGGGATTGTGTGCTGGGTGTTTACTGGGGGAGGGGGGATTGTGTGCTGGGTTTTCACTGGGGGGAGGGAGGTTTGTTGGACGGAAAATAGATCACGTTAGAAAAATCACAATGCAAGGACAGTAGTGATTGTTACTAATGCAATTTAATGTTGAAGTGACATATTTCCAATTTACCCATTTCTAAAAGAATCCATCTATCAATCCCTGTCTTGCCAACCTCCACTCCCTCAGCCCAATCCTTTATGCATGTTCAACACCTTCTGGCACTTCATCGCCCTCACTACCATCCTCAGGTGGCTGCACATTAGCATCAGGGGGCAGTGGCACATTTCTGCAACAGCAGATGTTGTGCAGCATGGCATATGTCAGTACAATTTTACCAACTTTTTCTGGTGCATACATCATTGCCCCTCCCGTGCGGTCGAGGCACCGGAAGTGTGCCTTCAGCAGTCCAAATGCCCTCTCCACGCAGATCCGTGTACGGGCATGGCCAAGGTTGTATGCCCGCTCCGCCGCTGTGTGTGGGTGACGCACAGGGGTCATGAACCATGTGTACTGGGGATATCCAGAATCACCTGCAGGGCAGAGAAAGCCGGTGTGGGGACAAGGTAAGTCCAGTGGGTGTACAGAGCTCAGTCATCAGTGTGATTTTGCCATATTTTTCATTTGGCCTATGACATTGTGGAGTGTGTTGTCCTACGGGCACTATTGAATCAATGGGGTACTCTCCACTTGGTACGCCTATGTTTCTGTATGTAACAGTACTCATTCACTTGTCGCAGGATAAGGGAGACTTCCATCTACTTCTGCATGACAGAAATGGCTGCCTCATGTGTCATTGCAAATCCATTTGGCTACAGTTGCTTTTTTGGTCGTCACTATTCTGTACTGTTCTCCATGCATTTCCCTGGCCATTTTGGGGACGGTGTTCGTGAGATGTACATTGTCATTACTCGGCCTACTTATGTGTGGTGCATTTGTGGATGTGTCAGCTTATGGTTTGGATTTTCATTTCTGTCGGATGGCCAGGGTGGGATTTATGTACTGTGTCAGTGTTGGGAGCCATGGTGCTACTCACAGAGGAGGCTTTATTGTGGTGGGGCTTCCATATGTCACTGTGCCGCCACATGTCTTACATCCTGCATGGGTGTGTTCTGCTGTGTTGGACATGTCCAAGGTTTATCATGCAAGGTGCTTGAATGTGAATGCTGCAGTAATGCTGCTGCCTATTGGGAATAATGGATTCTGTGACAGGCACCATCAGTTGTGGATTGACATGCTTTATAGTATACATTTGTACTCACCCAGCAGCCATGTGTTTTGGCCTCGGTGCCTTTCCATTTACACCGGCAGGGTACTGTTGCACAAGACCATGGAGTCGTGGGTGGATCCTGGGTAGCGGGCACAGCAGTGGCTGAAGGTGAGGTCAGGACCACATGTCATCTGCACGTTGAGGGAATGGTACTGTTTCCGGTTTCTGTAGGCAGCCTCATGTGCCTGGAGTGGTACGAATGCCACATGTGTGCAGTCCAGGGCTGTTATTACATTCGGGACTTGAGCAATGGCATAGAATTGACCCTTCAGCTGGTGTACCTGTGCCTGTGTGGCTGGCAATGCAATGTGTTTGTTCACATGATTCAACTGTGCATCAATCACCTGTCCCAGCATGGCACTGAATGTAGACTGGGCCATTCCATGCATCATGGCAACGGTATGTTGGTAGCTGCCAGCCCCAAGAAATTGAAGCACAGACACGAGCTTCACTAGGGGAGGTACTGCCATGCTGGTGGCAATGCGGCTGCCAATGTCACCCTGGATTGTGTCCAGCAACTGGGTGATGGTTGCCCTGTCCAGCCGATATTCTGTAACCAACTGACCATCAGTCGGGGCCCAGGGTGTTGGGCTGACCCTGGGGATGGATGGCTGCCTTGCTGGTGCTGCTCGCCTCCTCCTTCTCCTCATCCCCACTGCCCCCTGCACTCCCAGGGCCCTGGCCTGGTTGGCTGGCCTCTGTAGCTCCAGGCGCAGCAGGTAGAAGTCAACATCAAGGCTCCCGGCTCCAAATGCCAGCATGGTGTTGGGGAGGGTGTGTTGTGCATCGGTGGCTCCTTTGTAGGCCTCTGATTTGCATTGGTTCCACCTGGGCCCTTATTGCTGTGGCCTGTGTTCTGTTACCTCCAGCTTTTTGCTGGAGGTATTCTTGGCGGATTATCCGCCGCTTTTCTGGCGCTAATTGCGCCTAAGCCGGACTCGTGATTGCTGATGTTTTAGCGCTGTTATGGCCGGCGCTTGTACAGCTGGCTGTACTTGCGCCGGCTGTAATGGCGCCGGCGGTATTTCGTCTTGTGATCCGACAGACCCTTAATATCGGCGCTAATAACATTACCGCCGATTTTAAGGGTTACCGCCAAAGTCGTGATGAGGCCCTCAGTGATGTTGGGAATACATTCTAGATTCACCTGTAAGACAGTGACGCTATTAGGGCACACTTTCTAGATTCAAATCTAACATAGTGACGCTATTAGGGCACACTCAGTGATGTTGGGAATACATTCTAGATTTAACTTGACGACAGTGACACTATTAGGGCACACTTTCTAAGTTCAACTTTAACACAGTGACGCTATTAGGGCACACTTTCTAAGTTCAGCTTGAACACACTGACGGTATTAGGGCACACTTTCTAAGTTCACTTTAGCACAGTGATGTTATTAGGGCACACTTAATGATGTTGGAATACCTTCTACAGTAATGCTATTAGGGCACACTTTCTAAGTTCAACTTTAGCACAGTGACTCTATTAGGGCACTTTCTAAATGCAACTAGACCACGGATATGCTTTTAGGCATACTTTCTAAATGTAACTACACCACAGATATGTTATTTGGCAGACTTTCTAAATGAATCTAGACCACAGATATGCTTTTAGGCAGACTTTCTAAATGTAACTACACCACAGATATGTTATAAGGCAGACTTTCTAAATGCAACTAGAACACAGATATGCTTTTAGGCAGACTTTCTAAATTTAATTACACTACAGATATGTCATTAGGCAGACTTTCTAAATGCACTAGACCACAGATATGCTATTCGGCAGACTTTCTAAATGCAGCTAGATCACAGACATGCTTTTAGGAAGACTTTCTAAATGTAACTAGACCACAGATATGCTTTTAGGCAGACTTTCTAAGGCATATGTGTGCGGCCATCCAGGCCTGGATGATCATGTGTATTTTATTCACCCAAGCCAGTCCTTGTCATAGTCCCCTGAGCAACAAAATACCCAAGTATGTGTTCCCATTTTATGTGTTATTCGAACTGCAAAAACGCCATTTCATCGTCTCGTTCCCCATTAGTAGAAGGGCACAGGATAAGGCTGAAGAAAGAAACTGCTATTAGCTTAATTTCGACACTGCAGACTGGAATTGGGATATGAAATGAAGCTACCTGAATATTCGTCTATAACTGTGATTACTTAACATGCAGGGATGCCGATATCCAAGCTGGCTACCGAATCAAACCCCCTATGAAGAATTACATACAAGAATAGGCAAAACATTTGATGAGCAGGACATAAAAGGAGAATCCTGGGTTTAAAATTGTATGCTTCAAATTTGCAGATCCCATGTTGGACGGGTGATTATCTTATTACATGTTTAGTGTGTGCAGGAAAAGCTTAGAACCTACAAGTATTTTTCAACGTGTTAATGCAAGCACGAGTTACCGGAGTTCCAAAGACTAGTTTCAGTACCAGTAAAAACCTGTTTGGCAAGTCAAGTCTGCTGGGGGCATGCTCACTCATGCCATGGTTTAGAAAGAGGTAGTGAAATCTACAGGGACACTGCCAAGCATACTCAAACATGCACGAATTTAAACTGCGATTCCAACTTCTGCAATCGCTCACACCAGACTTGTACACAATACATCACCTTGATCATGTCCCAGTAATGCCATTGCGAGACAATCTCCCATAAATTACAATTAGAGGGCGAATCAACAACGAGCGATGAACTTCATTTGCTGCCAATTTCATAAACCCCCGCATAAGTATAGCTTTATGAACAATTACCACACTCAATGAATATCCAAATGTCAATTCGTGGTCACAATCCCAAATAATAGTATTAGAAATGGTAAAATGTATAGTTGGGACCAGACTTAAGTAGTGACCTTTCTCAAAAAAGGCTGGATTTATTTACAGATCTTTTTTGCCGAGTGATATATCAACCGACAACATAAATGTGTAAAGTGGGGTCAACATATGCATTTCTGTTCACCGCAACACCTAAAGCGCATTTAAACGACACCATAAAGTGTTGGGGCGGGGTGAGCACAGAAATTATCCAACCACCGTGATCAGTAGGTGCAACTAACATACACAAATGTAAACTAATCACAAGCCACATCAACCTACACAACTGTCAAACAATGGAACGGTGCACCTGTACTTAAATATAGACCCTCATTTGCTTAAACCGAGGACTTCCCAGAAAGGTACGGTCTGAAAACCCCACTGATTCTACTCTGTTCCTAATCGGTACAGCCGGCAATCAAAGGCAAAAAATAAATCATGGACAGCCGGTGGCACATTATATGAGGTAAGGGTAAGCCAGAGATCCACCCACACAATTGCTGCGTGGGGTGGTAACGAGGACGTCGGATTACTGCAAAATGTACATGTTGCAACTTTGGTTAGATCGAGTGATCTTCGAGAATAGGTCAGGAACCGGCCGCAATGGTCCTTTCAAGGTAGGGGGGGCTGCAATACTACGACTCCGCTCTAAATATCAACACGGACGCATGAAATTTACGAAGCCATTATTGCATAGTTTTTGTGTGAATAGTGATTGTATGGGGAGATCCACACATTAATGCGTGGAAATTTGCTTGTATATCAAGGTCACGTCAATCAACGGCTCAATCAAAGGTTACAAGTCTGTGTACACAATTATCCATATAGAAATGATGTTTCTCATACCGGATATGAGGGATACCAACTCCCCCCTGCAGGATCTTGTATAATTTGCTCTCGTACAGCAGCTACAGCAGCTGTGGATGCCGGGCTTTCTGCGACTCAAGCTTTACTGCAACTTCCTCGCTGTTGGTTATAATGAGCCAATCAAGGGTGGGGGCGGGCGCTCTGATCAGGAAGCGGATCAGGGATGGTCTAATGCTGTGCACAGGGCCTGGTGGCCTGCTGCACTCAAGATGAGGGCCAAAATGGGGGCACGGGATCCAGCCACACTCACCTGCTGCAGGGATTTGTAAAAGGAGGCAGCTGTGAGCCAGCGAGTCGGTAGACTCGAATCACCGGCGAGATGAGCCAATCAAGGGTGGGAGCGGGCGCTCTGATCAGGAAGCGGATCAGGGACGGTCTATCACTGCGCATGGGGCCTGGGGGCATGCTGCACTCAAGATGAGGGCCAAAATGAGGGCGCGGGATCCAGCCACACTGACCTGCTGCAGGGATTTGCTTTTTTTTTGGTTTGTTTGGGAGACAAAGATACAGCATTCTAGTCATTAACCATTCCCAGCCAACTAACCCACCCAGGCCTACAGACCGGAAATTTTTATAAATCCTGAGATACTTAACCCTGAAGCTTCGAGATAAACTTAGAAGTCCTTGAACAAATATTCCATTTTTCCTGAGGAACTACTCTGTCCTCAATGCCTATGTTCAAGGGATTAATGAAAGCTGGGATCATGGGTATGGGAATTACATCATTATGGGGTGGATACATATTTTACTTATGATCGCAAAGGAAAAACCTCCCAGGTCCCAAGTCCCACCCAATGTTCCATTTCAGCATTCTGCTGGAATCCCTTACCCCATTTATCAGCTGGATCAGGGTGTCTCCCATTAGCTTGATGAGAGAACCTATTATGTGCAGCTCCTCAGTGTTAGTGTTGAGTGAGTTGTGCCCCAGAGAGAATTGCGGTTGATCATCATAATCAGCCTACACTACCATCAAAACTTCACCCTTTAAATTCACCGTAGGCTGCAAGAGCTAAATTGACTCATCCCAAATTTGATTAAATACTTCTCTTTTCTTATTTCCTCTGCATACCTCTTCAGTCTGCTCCTGAATGTGGATAGTGGCCCCCTCTGAACAGTTGGGAAACTGAGTCATGACCTGAAATGCAGGCAAGGGTTTCCAATGTGAAGTTCAGAATAACATATCTAAACCCTAATATATCTATCTTAGTCATTTGGTCATGCCACAAAGACTGATGAAGCATCTCTGTGGTCTTCATGAACTCAATAACCTCATATGTAGGTGACACCCGATACTGAATTAAAGTGCTCGTTCTATCATCTAAGTCAGTGACTCTGTATGTAAGCCATAGCGGCCAGGGACGTCAATTGGGATCACCAGTGGTCACCAGGGGATGCAATTGTGACCTCTGGCAACTCCTGTGTGACTCCTGTTTCTGCCTCTCTGACCCCTGTGGTCTGCAGAGGCAGAGAGAAACCAAAAATAAAGAGGGCTCTCAGACCAGAGCCATCTTTACATTTATTTATTTTGTAAGTCAGTCTGACTTAAAAAAGAAATTATCTCTGCTATGGTTTTAATTTCGTTTTTGTTAGACTGACTTCAAAACAAACCCTCTAATCACACCCCCCACAGGACATGGAAGCTCTGTCACCCCTGAATGGTGCATGACAGGAACCAGAGATGGTTACTTGTGTGCGTGGAGCAGAGGAGTTCCTCGTCGGAGCAGCAACAGATTTGAAAAAGGTAAGAAAGTGTGTTTTCTGTAAATGTGTGTGTGTGCATGAAACAGTGGGTATTTATGTATATGTATATTATGTAATGTGTGTGAGTGAGTGCATGATGTATGGGTGGCTGGGAGTGTGAGTGGTTGGTGGATGGGTGCAGTATAAATGACCATCTGAATGGTGTACTTGTATACAATACCTGGATTACCTACCTTTAATCATCATTACTCATGGCCCTACTCTTCCTCGTCCCACTAATTGCCTATGAACCACCTTGTCTCATAAGTAAGTACTGGGACAAGGGTAATGCTGGGCCAAGGGGCAGAGTTTGGGGCTGGAGGAGGAGGATTGGAGGGATAGGGGATATGTCAGGAGGGTGGGGTAGGTGAGGTGTGCGCCATCATGAGTTGGGCATCCATGATAAAGCAGGCATGATATGTGTCATTAGCATCTAGACTTACATTTTCGTACAGCAAGTCTTTAATTTCTTACTGTGGCATGACATTTTTACAGAACATCTATAATAAAGTAAACATGATAAGAGTGTATAGACTGTCTAGACTGGCATTTGGGTGCAGCCTGTCTAGTCATTTCTTTCTGTGGCATGATGTTTCTAAAGGGCATCTCTAATAAAGTAAGCATGATAAGTGTTACTACCTATCTAGACTGACATTTGGGTGCAGCAAGTCTAGCTTTTCTGCATCTAGGCATACTTTTATGGGCACCTAAAATGAAGTAAGTATCATAAGTGTAATTACCTGGATAGACTGACATTTGGGTGCAGCCAGTCCTTACTGTGGGCACTGTATATCTTTCTGGGCAGCTATGATAAAGTAAGCATGATTCATGTTATTACGTGGTTAGATTGTCATTCTGGTGCTGCCAGTCAAGGTATGTCTTACTGTGGCATAGCATTTTTTACTGTGCATCATCGCAGCTGAAGTAAATATGAAAAGTGTTATTATGTGTCTGGCCTACATTGTACAGCCAGTTTTGACAACCTTTCTTATGATGGCATTGCATTTTTAATAGCAAAGTGGTAAGATAGCTCAGTGGGTTTAGCGCTCACTGCTGTAATCTGTGTGTGATCATCAGGTTGCAGGTTTAAATCCTGCCATCTCAGCCTCTAATTCGTCCGAGGTTGATTTAGTATTTTAAAAGTTGTACGTGTATGTACTTTTTTAACTCCCACAATCCACTGTTGGTAATGTTACCAGGGCTAAAGAGGAACTGATGCCATCCAGGTCGAAGGTCAAGTGACGTCCCTTCCAGAGATGTCATCAGATCTATGATTTAACTTCCGCTACCCCTGGCATTTTGGTGAATTGACGTCCCTGATGGAGGTAGTCGTCATCAGAGATTTAATTGGGTAGGACCTCACAGAGATAGAAAAGGTCACATTAGGTACACATGGCAGGTTTTGGAAGAAATCCTAGAAACAAATCCTCCCCACATTCCTAGTTTTTCATAAACCCACCGGGACCCCCTGCCAGTGAATTTTGTATCACCTCTGGTACAATGGCGATGTCTCAAGAGAGGTTATCGTGCTGCATTAATTAAGAAGAGGAGAAATAAGAAACATTAGAAATCAAGAGGGACAACAAGGCATCAAGAATAAATGAAGCAGACATTTACATTTTTCAATTCACGTGTGCTGCAGCCCATTTACGGTGGGTCACGTGGACCCACGTCAGGTGCCCTTGCAATTTAACAGCTGGGTTTTACACCAATAGAACCTTCCAAAGTAGAGCAAAAGCCATCCTCCTCTCTGATGTATCTTCAGAAAACAAATTCTCCTGGTTGTAGAAAGTGGCTGGGCACAAGGTGTTCTTTAGGCTGAGCTCCCTTGACCTAGTTGTGAACTCAAGTGACAGAAGAGATTAAGGACTTCACATACCCCAATATTTTGTTGTCTCTTAAATGCAGGTTATCATCAATAGCTTTTACAGGTGGAGATAAAAGCGTTTGCATAAGTAGGCCACACAATATGTTGTAGGGTCTGTGTACCTTCCTGCTATGCATACTTTGCAAAGCCATGTGCATCAGACAATAAGCCCTCCATAATACGGAACAAGAGTTACTACAGAAGGAAATCATCCACTACCAACCCCCCAGAAACCTCAGATTGGGCTCGGTTATCGTCCTCGCTATTCCCCCTTATCACTCCGCTAGAGCTGGTGGCTCAGTTTTCCCTACCCTAATATTCCTACCATCTGGAACACTTTTTCTGTACATATCTGCTGGACCAAGGACTACCTTTCCTTCACAGAAATCCTCAAAACCTGACTATTTCGCGTATTATCCTAAAACCTTTCCCGAACCTTCCAATTCCCAATATGAACACTCACCACCAGGTGGTGCCGGATGTTATCGCTGCAGCACCAACATCACAGCACCTGGTGGTGCCAGCCGTTATCGCTGCAGCCCAGACATCACACACTATCAAACACAAATAATGACATTCGCTCTCATGAGCACCACTGGCTGGACACATACCTTCATCTCTTTTTTACTCAATGAAATGTCACAGGACTGA
The DNA here is from genome assembly GCF_040938575.1 of Ambystoma mexicanum. NCBI lineage: Eukaryota > Metazoa > Chordata > Amphibia > Caudata > Ambystomatidae > Ambystoma > Ambystoma mexicanum. Next base: position 1,143,775,808 of record NC_090937.1, read on the forward strand.
TTAGTTACTGCACCTGCCATGTACGTTTAAAACTTGTAAATCGTAGTCAAAGTGGTTTGAGATAGAACAACAGCCCCACCATAGTCGGATAATTTATGATGTCTGGTGGGGCATTGTCCCAGGAGGAATCTGTGTGCCATGACCATATCTTCCACCAGAAGACCAGGTGGGGGTTTCTGGCATACAAGTCCAGAACGCAATCAAGAACTTGTGCAGATTTGCACTGGAAGGACGTAAAGGGTTTCCGGATAACGCGCCTGTTTGACCTCAAGGGTTGGCCTCCCAAGGTAAAAGTAACACCTGTTAAGGTTTAGTGCGCCCACAATATCTGGGAAAATTCAATATGCTCTCCAAGTGAAGAGCTTGAAAGTATAGCCTGTGCTCCTCTTGTGGCAATTTATGAAGTATAGACTGTTGCTGTCGCTAACCATTTTGTCGTCGCAGCAGCAAGAATCAACAGAGGATGCCACCACTTGATCAGGCACATGTACATGAAATCTCCATCTGAACTACTAGGTACTTATGATGCACCAGTCCTGTGGACACTGGCCACAGGCATGGCTACACAGGCACATCTGAATACAGCAATGACTACAACACATTTGGTCTTGCTTGTCACGTGATTGTTTCCACCTACTTACACCAGACTACACTTCAACACCTCTCACATCAGTATGCAGCGAAGACCTATGGCAAATTCGGGAAAGATGGACACATAGCGAGTGTCTAGCACTTCTGTCATCTCCTGACTCCTTTCAGCGCCAATCCACATGCCTGAAAGTGAAAGTGTTCGATTTGAGAGGGAAGCAGATACTGAAGGCTGGAATTAGAATGAGGGAATGTTGAGTATACTGAGGGAAATGGCAAATTGTGGGGATGGGATTGTGGTAGTTTAGAGAAGCAATGGGGTAGTGAGAAAAGTAAAAGGGGTGATTACAAAAGATAAATGAAGAGCGTTTTGAGTGATAAGGCCTGGGATTCCCAACTCAGGGAGTTTTAGAAGAACTCATCTCACACCCCATTGGCGATAAAAATAGGCAGGGCACAGTCAGATTTATGTTAGGAGATGAGTTAAACTCCAGTCAGAGTATTTTTACGGGCAAGACGGAGAAAAGGAGTACCATGGTTTAAATGTAAGAGTCGACTAAGTCTGTCTGTTTGTTTATGTGTCTGTTTAAAAAGGGTGTCAAAGAACAACAAGAATATGTTGTGTGAAATTGAAGTAGAGCTAAAAAGGTATTACCTATTTTAGGTCCTTGTCAGCGCCGACCAAGAATTAGGTTGAGGTTATTGAAAAAACAGAGGTTTTGAGTGGCGGGTGTTGGAGCATGCGCATATTTGTTGTTTTTATAAACGTATCTGTGTAAACAACGGTAAGTATTGACAGTCAATTGAGACTTGTCACAATTGGAGATATTACTCCCCTGATGCACCTGTGCGAAACACTGCCAAAATACATGCCGATGCTCAAACAGTATAGTGCGGAGTTGCTGAAGGGCACAGCAGATAAAATGTTTGTGCAATAGCCACAGGGGGTATCACTGTCGAAGGCAGTATTGCAACACATGGCCACATACTTTCACGCTGCATACATGGGGAAAACATTTCAAAAGAGGTTAAATATTTTAGAGCTCTGGAAAATGTACCAAGAGGAGAGAGAAGATCCACTTCCTGAGGAATGGATGCTTACTCAGTTTAGGGTAGAAGGTGTTGAGCCTTCTGCTCCCCTGGCCTCGCCTGAAATGAATGGTGATAGTACAGAAGACGTAGGATTGTATCCATTAAAGGAACTAAAGGTGGCACCAGGATATAGTAATCTGATATATGAACCACTTGCTTATAGCAGTGACGATAGTCTTGAAGACACCAGAAGGAAAGAAAAGACCTCAAAGATCATACAGAATAAAGAGGAGAAATGAGAGCGACCAAATATGACAACAGGTATAGAATGAGAGATTAAGAAATGGAAAGAGCAGGCAGAGGTGAGCACAGATGTATCAAAAGGAGTAGCAAAAGAAAGAAGAAAGGGCGGAGGTGCAAAGGAAGTATGACAACAGGCAGAGTGCAATGAAGAACGAGATAGGCAAGAAAGGAAAAGAGAAGAGGAAGAGGCGCAGAAATTAAGGGGTAAAAGGATACAGAAACAAAGGGAAGACAAGCGTAGAGTGTATGAAAGAAGAGGAACGAGTTAGATGGGAGAGAGAAAGAAAAGAGAATTAAATAAAGAATTGGAAAGAAAAAGGAGACAGCAGGAGAGCGACATCGATAGAATTCAAAAGGAGTTGATAGAACCAAGTCCAGTAATATCAAGGGGGAACATAAAGGAGTTTCTTCCATTAAAAGAGGCAATGCCAGGACCATCTAGGGTAGCACTAGAAGAGAATTTTGACATAGGGGGCATCAGAGATAGGATCCATAAAGCCTATCAAGACTTGAGAGAAGGTAGCAAATGAGGAAGCCGAGGGAAGGGAGATCAGTCCCTGGTCTTCCAATCACGAGGCAAAGAAAGAGACCTGTTTAGTCTCAAACACAGAGCCTCGTCCTTAGACAGGATGACTTTATATAAGGGTGATGGGGATAAGAGCCATCCTAGCTGGGGGCTAGATATGTCAGACGAAGAGAGAGAAACCTTCCATGGGGAAGAGGGAGGAGGTTCATGCAGTCCTGAGGGATGTCTTCAGACAGACAAGGAAGTGGGATGGTCTGATTTAGAGCAACCTAAGGATAGGATGCCAGATCCTGTAGCATATCCAGAGCATCCAGAGGAAGATCGTATAGAGAGAAAGGAGAGTCACTTTCATATGTGAACAGGCTGAGGTCATTGCCAGGTAGAAGGCGATCAGGAACCATTGGCCCCACTATGGATAGGCAGATGATGGGAGCCGATTGCGGGTTGGGATTCATGCAGTTCCCTTTATTGGAGAAGGGAGGGGCCAGACCGCAGTATATTCCTTGGTCACAAATAGATAAGGATAATTTAAGGTGTAAACTACCCACTTTGACGGCCGGTGCGGGACAATGGATTTATGAATTAGAGAAGATGACAGAGGGAAATACATTGGCAGTAGGGGATGTTAAGGGTCTCCTAGCAGCCATTCTTGGAGAAAGAGGTGATAACATTTGGACGAGAGCAGGCTATTCAAGTGTCATGGCACAGAACACCACACATGATGGAGCGCCATTTAATGCTTGTGGAGCAGATGTCTGGAGAGCTTTCAGGGTGCAGTATCTTGAAACATCACATATGGGTGAAATTATGACACATAAGATGAAAGAAGATGAAGATCCACTGGCTTATATTCAGGACATTCAGGAATGATGAACTGAAACTCGAGAGCCATGGGGGAAAACAGTGGCAGTATTTTACCACATTTTATGTCAGGGGTTGTCTGATCCAGTACAAAGGAAACTCAAGAAATTAGTGGAAATGGAAGCAAAGCCATGGGCAGAGATACAGTTGACCATAGTGCATCACTGTCGGCTGTTACAGGAGAAAACTAGGAAGAAGGATGATGCTAGAAAACTTGAGGAAGCCAAATTAGTTCAGAAGAAATTGTCAAAGTATGCCATAGAAGGGGCGGTATTGACAAGCGGAGAAGGATCAGGAGTATCGCAAACAGTGGGCGCATCATAGGTGAATAATCACTGCCAAATGGACCAAGGAGGGAATGGGTTTGTGCCACTAGGCAGAGGAATGGGCTATAGAGGGAGGGGTGATTTACAGAATAATCAAGACGGTTTCCAGAATATGCAGATTGATAATCAGAATTAGCAGGCCGGAGTTAACCAAGAGGGACTATTCAGAAGTGCTTGTGTTGTATGTTGTACTTGTGGGATGACATAGCACATTGCGTGTGTGTATGCAGGAGCCAAGGGTATGTACAAAATGGGCAATCCCCTAGACTTAAATGCAGCCATATTGTGAGGGGAAATGACAATGCTCGAAGGAACAGATGACGAGGGCAGGCCATGGAGAACAGAACCATGATTGCTATTGGGGAAGGATGTAGACTGACTGATGTCAATGACAATGATATGTTTGAGGATGATCCAATGGATGATGAGGTAATTTTCGAGATGAGTATTACATATTGAATTAGGATAGAGAAAAGCGAGATCCCACAGCGAATGGTGATAGTGCAACAGCATCCAGCTTTTTTTGATGAGCACTTGGAAAAGGTGCCAAGCACTTTATGGACTACAGGCCCCTATGATGTAGGCATATTGAAGGGGTTAGGGGAGCTCAAGATAAAGTTGAGGCCATGAGCAATTTGACCTTGAACAAAGCAGTACCCAATGTCCTGAGAGGCGGATAAAGGGATTTTTAAGGCTATTTCAGCACTGATGGAACATGGGATTCTGGTATCGTCAGAATCATTGTGCAATACCGTGGTATATCCTATCAAGAAATCAAAGGGGGGGTCGTGGAGATTCATACAAGACATGAGACCGATTAACCAGATTGTAGAGGCAGAGTTTCCTTTAGTTCCTAGTTCCTAATCCAGCAACAATACTATGCAGTATCCCAGTAGAGGAGCGATATTTCACAGTGATTGACTTGAAAAATGAATTTTTCTCAATCCCGTTGCATAAGGACTCACAAGACTTGACTTCCTTTTCGTTCCGTCAGACTTGTCTGAAACATACCAGGCTGCCCCAAGGGTACTGTGAGTCCCCATCGATCTTTAATAGAGTCCTTCAGATGGACCTTGGCAATATTCATTTGAAGAGCGTTATGATACAGTACGTCGATGACATTCTGATTTGTAGCACTACAGAAGATGAATGCAGACAAGATTCAATTCAGTATTGACTGTCCTAGCAGACAAGGGATATACAGTAGACAAGGAGAAGTTACAATATTGCCAAAAAGAGGTGTTGTACATAGGCCAGTTGATTTCACATGAGGGAAAAGCGATCACACCTCAGAGAGCAGAGGCAAACATGAAAACAGCAAAACTGCACACAGTGAAGCAAATTCAGCAGTTTTTTGGACTATGCAATTATCTCAGAACATGGGTGTTTGTTTATAGTTTGTATATAAGGCCTCTTTTACAGCCTCTAAAGAAAGCACAGGTAACCAATGAAAAAATAAAATGGTCTGAAGAAATGGAGGGAGGGTTTGAAGAATTGAAGAAAGCAATTTGTACCGCTCCAGTTTTAGCAATTCCCAATTATGAGTTATTTTTATTCCCACACATGAAGGGGACAGTTATGACAGCAGCACTCACTCAAAGGACTACTACTATAAACCTCTGGCATATTACAGTGGGATTCTAGATCCAGGTATAAAAAGGGCACATTCCTTGCGTACAGACACTGGCAACAGCCGCGTTTGCAATTGAGAAGTATACCAGTTTTGTGATGCGGTGTTACATGACACTCTTTGTGGTGCATGCTTTGTTTGTTATTTTGGAGAAGCTTAAGGGTACATTGACATCTCAGAGAGCTTCTGCATATGAGGTGCTTATATCAAATCCAGCAATTAAAATAGTCAGATGCAAAATAGTGAACCGTGCCATGTTTGTAGCTGAGTCTGTGGCAGAGGGTGAGCATGTGCATGATTGTGCAAACTACGAAGAATTCTATGACCACATCCTGTGTGTAAAAGAAAATGTGTTAGCAGGAGGGGAGAGTCCTTTTATTGATGGTTCTTTGAAAATCAATCAAACTAGTGGGGAAATGCACTCTGGCGCAGCTGTGGTGAGACATGGAGCAAATGGAGAAAAATCATACAGGGCAGGAAGTGATGGTGTACATTGAATCTGCCTATGTGATGTCAACCTTGAACGCAGGATTAGCACGTTGGAAAAGAAGGTGCATCCTCTGAGTGGATGGCACTCTGGTGCAGCATGCAGCATTATTGGACAGGCTTATTAAGGCACTACAACTCCCAGTAGCCATAGCGATAGTTAAATGCGCAGCACATACTAAACAAATGTATTTTCTTGCGGGAACAAAGCTGCGGATGTAGAGGCCAAAAGAGTTGCATATTCGCCGGATATTTCATGTTTTAATACTCCAGATGCAAAGGAACAAGTAGTCATGATTATGGTAGCAAATGAACTGTTTAATCACATACCAAGAGCTCAGTTAATGGATATTCAAGGCAGTGCACCACAAGAAGAGCAAGAGATGTGGAAGCAAAGGGGGTGTTCGTTATCCCCCTCCAAAACATTATGGTGGCAAAACAGCACTGGAAAGCTGGTGAGGACAGTAGCATTGTTAAAGGTAGCGCTTGAACAGCTGCACTCCCCTGTCAATGTAATTAGGGTAGGGAGAGCCTTGCAGCAACTACTGCGGAGGACTGGTTCATATCAAAGCTGTTAGAACATGTTGCATTTTATATAGTAAATTGCATCGTATGTCAAAAATGTACCACTGACATACACTGTAAATGATTAGAAGAGTGATTCCTCGATCGAATGGTCCTTTTAGCATTTACATATTGACTATGTTGATATGCTACAAGTATGTAGTGGATACAGGTGCCGTGTCCCTTCTCCAGGTATCCCAGCAGGTCCTTGTACACACCCTGATGCCACTTGCACAGCAACGCTTTTAATACAAGAAGTCTTCCCAAGGTGAGGAGTGTTTGAGGTCCTGAGATCAGATAATGGGGCCCATTTTGTTAATGATATGATATGATATGATATGATAGTTTATTTATATAGCGCCTATACACAATGTGTTTCAAAGCGCTTCAAGGAGGGAGGGGACATAGAAAAATACAGTTAGATTCAGCAAAAAGTCCTTGAAACAATACAGAATGTGAAAAATGAAGTATTTGAACAGATTAGCCTATTGTTAAGTATTAAGAACAAGTTTTCTTCTGCTTATCAGCCGCAAGCAAACAGGATATGTGAGAGACTCTACGGTCTCCTTAAAGAGAGAATCGCTAAACTAAAATTGACACTGAAGAAGGGATGGCTATATTGCCTACCCCTACCCTTATACGCATTAAGGAATCAGCCTGGGTCGGACCACCACCTCACACCCCACGAGTTAGTAACAGGGAGGCAAATGAGAACACCTTTGTTTCCTCCATCGAGGAGCAGAAGTGATGCCCAGAAGACTGCAGAAATGTTAGGAAATGAGCTACGTGCATATTTAACACATATGACTGCTAGTATGTCTGTCATTTCAGATCAACTCAAATGCCAGGGGGGTCAAGCTCAGGACACAGATGAAGACCATTCAGCAACCAGAGTTCCAGAACTATTACCTGTACCTAGGCTTTTTATTGGAAATCCAATCTTAATACAACATGTCACCAGAAAGTGGCACAAGCCAGGCTTTAGTGGTCCCTACTTGGTGGAAAACATTACTCCCTCAGTAGTGAAAGTCCAAGGGAGACGCAATTGGATCCATTTGAGCGACATAAAGCCATAAACTGGTGAGGCAGACACACCCCCAATGATCGATTCAGAAGCAAGACAAGGAGAAGAATTTCAGCAGGTGCAGACCTGATCAATGACGAGGAAAGGTTGGAATGAATCAGCAGTATGGACACATTATCAATGTACCGGGAATGAAGGATGGAAAAGTGGTGTTAATTGACCACTACTGGGCCTGTGGATCCAGGGTTCATATGAAGTTGCCAAAAGATTGGGGAGGGCTGTGTTCCAGAGTACTCATTCACGTTCCAGCATTGGTTATTCCAAAGAGTAACCTGAACATTGGAGAGTTTCCAAAAGCAGATGCTCACACGAGGAAGAGGAGATCAGTTAGATTTCTCAATTTAACAAAAAGGGAGAATTACTTTTCAGATAAGCCAATAGAAGCCTTAGATTCTATTCCAAATGAACACATGTTGTTCAGTCAGACTACTGCAGTATTTATGACTATTTTCATGCCATTGATCCAGAGGATGGCGAATACAAAGTGGTTGCAAATCACTCACTGGGAACTCCTGCAGATGATCAACACTACCATAAAGGGATTCCACGCTATCAAGGAAGAATTAGGAGCCATAAGACTGATGACCCTCCAGAACAGATATGTCCTGGACATGATTACGGCAATGGATGGAGGTGTTTGTTCCAACATCGGGGAATCATGTTGCACATTCATACCTTCTCATGATGACGAGAATGGGACATTGCTAACAAACTTGCACATCAAGATAGAAGATGAGACAGAAGATATTGCAGATGACAGCTGGTGTGCATCAATCTTCTTATGGGTGCCACAATGGATGGTGAATATTTTCAAGTTTCTTGGAGCACTACTGGTGATGATCATGTTCTGATTCTTTGTGGTCAGAATAATAATCGCGCAGTGTAAGAAAACAGCAAAGAAAGCAGTAGGGATGAAGGTCATTATCAACGTAGACTCTGGGTTTGGACCCAAGGAGCTGACAGATGAAGAAATCAGAAAATATATAGAAGCAAGCATTCTAGCATCTGAGGGAATGAAGTTTCTGCATCTGAGAAACCACAAGAAGTATGTGGGCCTATGGATCTATTGCAGCCCGAATGGATAATGTAGCCACATGACATGGAGCGTTGATGACCATGTAAAATCATCAGGATCTCTGAAGAGAGTAATGAAGATATAGGAACCCAAAGAAACATTTTTTCAGACAAGGATGTCTAGATGTGAAGACTTATAATGATGCTGCCACCTCACTCCTCTAAGAAATCCAGACTGCCTTCACATTGCCTCCTCCAGAATTATGGGTTAGTTCCCTCCTTATAGACTCACTCCTACCGCCTTTGAATATCACTGTTCTTTCTGCTTGTTACTCCCATGTTGTCATCCTGATGCGCAGTGCTTCCTAAAACCCTTTGCTAACATCCGATTCCAAGATTGAAAAGTCAAATCTTGCTGTTTTTGCTTTGTGCTAAAAAGTCAAATCTTGCTGGTTTGCTTGTGCTAAAAAGTCAAATCTTGCTATTTTTGCTTTGTTCTAAAAAGTCAAATCTTGCTATTTTTGCTTTGTGCTAAAAAGTCAAATCTTGCTGCCTATTGCGAAATTCTCTGTATTTTGCTTACATACTGTTGCTTCTCTGTAACTTGCCAGCCCAGTGACCTCACCACTCTCTTTTGTCCCACACCTACCTGCCCTAGCCCCCCCAGTATCTCCACCCTCACCTCACTTCCACCTCAATGGCGCTTTCTGTTTCTCCTATCTTTTCCAACTGCTTCTCCATTGACTATCCTTCCCTTCTTACTAAGTCTGGTAGGATGAAGTTCAAAAAGGATATCTTAGCCTCTAACCCTGGTCTTCCTATTGCCGACACCTATTCCAATGCTTCCGTCAGACCGACCCTCACCGACATCCTCTTTGTCGTTCCTTCGCCAGATCTGTGGACTTCTCATATGGTCTCTGTGCTCTGCCGTATCTCCTCCTCTCCCATTAATGGTGGCACTGGCTGGGAAGTTCTCATGGCTTCCTTCGACTCCTCTAAAGTTATCTATAATGTCTATCTAAATGGCACTGCCATGGTCCAAGGCCCTCAGGCCAATCTCCTTCTCTTTTATAGGCGATTCCCTCACCTCATCAATTTCCTCACATCTCCTGCTGTCCCCTCCTGTCCCACCTTGGCTACCTTGCCCTCTCTCTCCTCCTCTGTCCCTCCTAGGGCTCTTTCTCCTCCATAGGACATATCTCTGATCTGTACTCCTCCCCGGAAGGTCTTTAAGGCTCGCAACCTTCTTCATAATGCCACTCTCAACTCTCACTCTGCTGTCAAACACTCCTCTGACATCTGCCACCTCCTTGAAGAACTAGACCTTGGTGTCCTTGGTCTCACTGAGACATGGTTCACGGCCAGCTCTGTCACAAGCTTTAACACTCTCCTCCCTGATGGCTACAAGATCCTCTCAGCACCCAGATCCTCCTGGTCCCGTGAGGGGCTATCCCTGATCTTTCCTGAGTGGATTCCTGACTCTATCATTCCCACTCAGACCTACTCCTCTTTTGAATGCCTTGTCTGTTGGCTTTCTCTCTCGCCTACCCATTCTCTTACTGTGGTTACCATCTACCGGCCTCCTGGTCAAAACACCTCATTTCTCTCTGAGTGGGCAGACCGCTCCTCCTCCCTCCTGGCCTCTAACACTCAACTCCTCCTCCTCGGTGACCTCAAAATACATTTAGACTCTCCTTGCTCCTCCTCTGTACTCTTCAGTGACCTTTGCGACTCCCTCTCCTGTCCATCGTCCCCTCTGGCCTGACTCACTCTGCAGGGCACACACTTGCTGTCTTGATCTCCTCTGACCTCCCCCCTCCATTCCTCTGACCACTTCTCTCTCCTGGAGCGATCACTCCCTCCTCTCCTCTCATCTCTCCCTCTCTTCCCCCCAAGCCAAGCCTACCCCAACACTGCCACCTACCTTCTCGGACATACGGCCCATGAAGCGTGTGTCAGTTGAGGCTTTTGCTGCCACTTTCTTTCCCCCAACTCCACCTTTGGCTGTCTCACATCCTGACAGAGATCTGTCTCTGCTCTACTCTTCAATTTCTGATACGCTTGATGCTCTTGCCCCTGTCATGAGGATCCGTTTGAAGTCCAAAGCCAAGTGCAATTCCTGGTATGACCCTGACCTAGCTACAAAGGCAATACCGACTCTCTGTCCTCACCAAGAAGAGAGTCCACATTAAAGCTTGTGTCTCTGCGGCATCTAACAAATCAGCCGAGCTCTTTAAAATCTGGAAGGAGCTGGCCAACCCTGCTGCAGTCTCTACCCCTCCTGTTGCCTCCCAGGCTCTTTGCAATGCCCTTGCCTCTCAATTTCAAAAACCCAGGACATCCTGTCCACCCTCTCCACCTACACCCCTCCTCTCCCCTCTACAACTGACCTTGCTGACCCTCCTTTAGCCATCCCCCCACCATCCTTCTCGTCCTTTCCTCCTTTCTCCCCTGATGAGGTTGCTAGACAAGTCCGATCTATGAAAGCCTTGTCAAAACAGGTTCACCCCTGTTCCTCTAAAACCATGAAGGACTACATTGACACTCTCGGTCCGGCCCTTGCTGATTTTTGCAACTACTCCTTTGCCTCGGGATCCGTCCCCTCCCCTCTGAAGCACTCCTTTTTGCATCCTCTTCTCAAGAAACCCACAGCTGATCCTTCTTGTCCAGCTAACTATTGCCCAATTTCCATTACTCCCTTTCTGCGCAAACTCCTGGAAAAGTTGGCCATCTCTCAGCTTAACCTTCATTCCAATTCTGTTGGCTGTCTCCATGACCACCAGTCTGGCTTCAGAGCTGCCAGAAGCACAGAAACTGCTCTCCTAAACATCCGTGAAGATCCGCTCTCCAACCTTGAAACTAACATTCCCTCTGTCCTCATCCTCCTTGATCTCTCTTCTGCCTTCGACACGGTCAACCATACCATCCTACTCAACCGTCTCTGTGAAAACCTGGGTATCACTGATCAGGCTCTGGCCTGGCTGACCTCTTTCCTCTCAGGTCGACCCTCCCTGGTCCAACTTGGGTCCTTCCTTTCATCTATCTTCCTCTCTACCTGTGGTGTTCCCCAGGGGTCTAAACTCTCGCCCTGGCTTTTCAACCAATACCTCTAAACTCTTGCCCCCTGCATTGCCACTTTCTGCTCAAATTTCTAGTGTTACGCTGAAGATACTCAACTAATTTTCAAGCTGCCCTCTGACACCTCCTCTCCCGCTCTCATCTCTGATTGCCTAACAACCATTCACGATTGGTGTGCCGCCAATGATCTTTGTCTGAATGCCAGCAAGACGGAGATCCTCCTCATCGGCACACCTTCACCATCCTTTCACCAAACTCTCTGGCCGTCCTCCCTTGGCCCTCCTCCTACCCCACCTGCAAGGCTAAGAACCTCGGGGTCATCTTTGACTCCACCCTTTCATTCTCCGCCCACATCACTGAGGTCTCAAAAAAAGTCACATTTCCTACTGCACCTCCTCAGAGGTACTCTGACTTTCCTCACCTTCGCCCAGAAGCTCATGGTATCCCAAGCTCTGGTTTTCTCTAGGTTGGACTATTGTAACAGCCTCTTTCTAAATCTACCTATCTCTACTCTCCGCCCTCTGCAACTAATCCAGAACAGGACTGTGAGACTTATCCTTGGCCTCAAGCCTTGGGATCGTATCTCTCCAGCCCTGAAATCTCTCCATTGGCTCCCAGTGGATGCATGGATTAAATTCAAATCCCTCTGCATTGTCCACAAGGCTTTCTGGGTCCTGGGTCCAAAATACCTTCAGCTATCCCTCTGCAAATATCTCTCCTCTCAAATGCTCTTTGCTCCTCTACCTCCAACTCCCTCAGGGTCAGTCGTTTTTCAAAGAAATGAGCTGGGGGTAGATCTCTGTCTTCGGCTGAGGCCTCCCTCTGGAACAGCCTCCCTGTCACTCTAAAACTTGAGGAGAACCGTCTCTGGTTCCGGAAGCACCTCAAGACCTTCCTCTTTTCTTCTGCCTTCCCTCCCCCTCTCCCCTGCTGATCTGTTCTCTCTTGGTACTGTGCACCTGGCCACCCTCTGGCCTCCGGGCCCAGGTATCTGCTCACCCTGCCACCCTCCCGCACTGCCTCTGGGCCAACCTTCGCACTGGGGTCTGTATCTGTACATATCAGACCTACCCTGGCTGCTGCCTTAAACCTAGCACTTGCAAATTTCTGGCTGCACTAACACTGTTTTTTGCCTTTATTATTTATTTATTGTTATTTATCTGTTTCTCCTTTGCACTTTCCACTTCTCCCCCCTTCCATGCACTTTTCCCCTCCCACTCTCCCATGCACTTGCGCATTCTCAATGTCACTGGGCCTAGTAAGATCGCTGTTTTGTTCTCCCCTGTTCCCGTCCCTTGCCTTGTCATGCTCTGAAACACTTGTAAAAGAGTGCGATGGAAATAAAATATCAAAAAGAGAGTGGTCATTTAATCAACCAGAGGAGGAAGGGTAGAGGAGGAGCCAAATGCCTCTACCAGATATCCCACCCCTATTTTGCCTATATGTTGGGAGCCGGAAATTGCGACATGCACAATGCCAGTAATGGTACCTACCCCATGAAGTATTCTTGAAACAAGGTATACATTGAGAAAGCCCTGCATGATGTAGCCGCAGAGAGATCAGTCTCTTAAGGGACGTCCCTGACGAAGTGTGAAGCAATGAATACAAGAGGTTGTTAACATCACAAGAAATTAGAGTTACGTTCTAAGAAGGATGATCATGGAAGAGAATGCATAAAGCTTATGAAAACTGATGAAAAGATAAAGAATCGAGTAACATTTCATGTGTGAAATGAAGACTTAATGTGCGAAGAACACTGAAGAACATATAAGTTGTTTCATAACTGTACAGATGGCATAATGCAAGTAGACTAAGTAATCATGAAGGCTGTCTATAGTAAGTGAATAGACTGCAGGCCGAGCTACCAATATATATATGTATAGAGTCTGGATGTTCGAAGTCGGAACTTTAGTAAGCCAGGACCTGTGAAAGAGAAGGGCTGAAAGTGTGGCGCAGCAGAAAAGCAGCTGGAAATCAAGGAAGGATCGAGAAGGCTGTCTGGCCCAGTGTCAAGGGTTGGGGTAGCCAAGAACTGGTTAGCTATTCAAGGAGATAAAATGAACATGAGAAGCAAGGCGAGCTCCTGTTAAGGTGCAATGGAAAAAATATTAATGCCAAGTTGTATTTATTCAATATCATTTAATGCAAGTAAAGGAGCTTAAATGCGGTCTCCTGTCACGTGGGACACATGGAAATAGAAAATGGGCAAGCTACATTGAGACTGAAGATAAGAACGTGGTCACACTCCCTTCTATTGTCAGGTGCATTGATACTCTGCAAGGCCAAGCTCAAAGACAATTTGAATGTCAGACGGCATGAGTGATGATGGATGGTGGGCTAATTGTTGGGGAGGCATGGTCAAGTCCACCCACAGGCACCTGGGGTACCAGCTTACATGCTGCTAGTGAGTTGAATGTTCCATAACGGTGCAGGCGTGACAACGAATTATAGAGGGCCATGTATTGAAGAGCCATATAGTTTAAGAACCAATAATGTGTCATTTATCTAACAAATATTGAGGATGACTTGCAAATGAGGTGGACATAAGTTGTTCACCTGACAATGGAGACCCAATCACAATCTTATCCCATATAGAAAGTATACTTAGATGTTCCCCGTAGACCGATCATAATCCCAAATAAGTTTTCTTAGTTAGCCACATAGTGTGATGTCACTTATAACATGTTTTTGCTATAAAAATAAGTTTTTTCATATGATACTTCGAGAATATACTGTGAGACGTCGGTTGATGTCTGTTGTACTCCCTGTTTTAGACAATTGAAAATAAAACAGTTATTGTTTTCCAACTTTCTGAGTCAGTCTGGTTATTAGTGTGAGAGCTATTCTGCACACCATCCATGTAATGATGTGCATCCTCATTTAAAAAGGACCTAACAGCTCAACCTGTAGGGACCTCATATTAGTTTTGGAAATACCAACTAAAAGACCCTAACAGTAATCAATTTTGATGTTGACCAATGCACCAGCAAGTTATGCCAAGTTATCAATGGATAGATATGGTCTAATCTGATTGATGAATTTGATAGTATGTGCACAGATGGATCTAAGCTGTTCTTTATGCTTTTTCATGGTTAGGTTTGAATCAGAAACAACTCACAGTGTCTTAATCGATGAAACCACTGGGATGTTGCAGCCAGCAATCACAAATGGACTGTACCTTTCCTCCAAGTTCGTCAAGCGCTGAGAAGTCCCAACTATAAGCAGCTCCATCTTTCTGTCATTTAAAGCCAGAGAACTAAACTCCATCCAGATCTGAACCAGAGAGCAAATGTGATTGATTACAAAGGAATCAGTGTCATAATTCCCAGTACATTTAAAATCAGCTCAGTGTCATCCGCATAGTTAGCATATTTCAACACAAACTTGTCAAGAAGATTGAACAATTGATGAGTTTAAAGTTTAAACGTCTCTGCCATCAAGGGCTTCATGTATCTACCTCCTCTATCACCCGGACTTGTGGTGTGGTCAGTCCAGTTGGCAGGTAACTCTTGGGTCTTCTAAATGTGGCCTGCATGCTTCCGTAATGTCCCCCTTGCCATGCTTTGAAATATCTGCACTCATGGCCTGTGTGCACAGTCTGCCCTCTTTAACACACACAGCACAAACGTGTGGACCCCAGTTACTTCCTCAGGTCAAACCAAGCAACTCCCTCAGGTTTCACAGGTGTCTCACAGGTGCATGAAGCAATAAATAAGATACCCAGTGGATCATGGTACAGTCCCCGGTGTACCAACATAATCAGCAACACTAACTTGATTTAATCCACTGGATTCAATCCTGCAAGGCACTTGGAATTGATTAAGCCATGTTATGACTCAACATTGGTGCAGCAGGCAGCATACAAAGGATAGAAATTCCATTCTATTGCTTGAGTTCAGGAGCAGCCATCATGAGTGAGACACACTGAGGATCAGGGTGTTGAAATCAGAGCACAGCCATCATCCAAATTTCGGGGGGGTGGGCAGCCTCCCAATTAGGAGTGGTTCCAGGCAGGCATGCTAGAAGACAAAGGGCTGCAGAGTTATGGACTCCTCCCTCGTTTCCTGCGTTCAGACACTCTGGAGCCTCAGAGTGCTATACAATGGCTTCCCGCTGAAGATAAAAATGAAATCAGCACCTCCCCTCTCAGGACAGCAGAAGGACCAAGAAAGGAAAAGCACGCTAAACATGTCAAGAAAAGAAAGAAGCCATCATTCATCTAGATGAATGCGATCCTTCTGTGCATTACCACGGCTGGTTTGACAGCCTGCGAGTTAAAATCACACAAGTCGGTAAAACACATCCACTGCCACCAGCCACAATTGTAAGTTTGTCACTGTGACAGAATTGTTACAGGAGCAGTGAGAAAGGGGGATACAAAGTAACCCCCCAGCATTTCACATAAGGCGGGGTGTGCTGGACTCACAATATAAAATGTAGAGGGGATAGAAATATCTCATTACCCTTGAGAGAATGTGCTCTGCAGGGTAACAGAAAAGTACAGCAACCGTGAGAAAGGAGAACACTATTTTTCCCCTCAGCACTCCTCAGAAAATGGGGTGTGCTGATCACGCATGGGATTGTAGAAGGGATACAAAGTATTCTTCTACCCTTGGGGAACAGTAGTCCACACAAGGAACCCAAGCGGAAATAAAAAGGGGAGTTTAAGGGGCACACCAGTAACACTGCAGCCCAAGTGCTGTGTTATCAATCAGAAAATGCAGATGCCCAAAAAGTTATAGGAAATTATATTTCCCAAAAATTAAGGATGGAGAGTCATAGAAAGGACACAAGTCTAGCAAAGGGTGCTGGGGGTCTCACAGGTAAGGGCGATTTAGCATACATAAGACAATCCAGCCTAGCAGCATCCTAAACTCTGTCCATCAGGCCAGAGTTTAGAAATCCAGTCTAACAATGTCCCTGGATTCATATGCTTTGCATAGATTAGCAAGAGGTACCCGATGACTCTGGAGGGGAGCAGAAGGAACATGTGCAGTTTTAAAGCATTTATTTGCTTGTCCCACCTGAGACTCTGTCACAATACTGCTCTGTGGAAGTTTGAACATATCTCCACATTGTTGCTTTGCAATTTGCTTCTAGAGTTACTTTTGCAATTAATTACCTGTAGTGTTTCTCCTGTCCTACGTTTAGAATGTTGCCTAGGCATGAAAGGTAGTTTCCTTGTCCATGTATATCGCCAACATCAGTCTTGCAATGGTTTCCTTCGTAACTGGGTTGCCTAATTTTCTTTTGCAATTGGCATAAAGAATTGGTCTCTTTCCCTCTACCTACGTGTCTGATGTTATCCTCTGTCATGCGTGGATGTAAGATGATGTCCAACCCCTACAGTGGTAACATTGAAGGGGACCACCACCCTTATGCAGTCATTTTGCTGCTACAGCTATGCCCCCCTAGGGAATTGGCCTCTACTGCGGGCTCTGACTCGTCTTTGCTGGAGTTCCACCCCAGAGAAGGACTGTTAGTGGGTAAGTAATGTTTGTGTACTGAGGGTTGACAAGAAAGAAGCCTGCAATGGTATTTGAAGGAATAGGACCTGCCCCTGCAAGGTAGGAAAGGGCCACAAAGGAGAAGCCATCTTAAAGAGAAATTGTACCAGGAAAAGAAGGCACTATGAGCATATTGTGCCTTTGAATGCTTTATCACGGCTAAAACGGCAGGTTGGGATAATGCATAAAAAAGTCAAAATGTAACGATTGCCAGCAGCCTGTTCAGAGGATTCCTGTAAAGTAGCAAACATCTTACTTCGAACATGGAGAAGAGGACAGTGTCTCCACTGCATAAAGTGTAATATGGCTTGTGCTGCAAAAAGCACATGTCAAAATAGCCGGAGCTGGAAGTAGTTGTTTGGTGTCAAGAATTTCCTCTGACCAAGGAGCTATTTAAGTCCAGCCTCAACAATGGTGGAAATTGCTTTCATTCCAAACTCTCGCATACACCCAAAGAATGCAGGTCTTGAACCCCTATTTTATTACTGTTTTGTAATGTCTTATGTTATATTGATTTTTACCACGCACTGCTACCCTTTGCATCGTCTCCAGGCACTCAAGTGGCTCTGCAAGAAAGTGGGTGGGGTTGGTTAGTGGGGTAAGAGGGATAGGATAGAGGTTGTGCTCTTCTGTTTGTGCTTGCAAAACCAGGAGAAACTGGCATCTGTGTGTGTGTCTGCTGTCTGAGTGTACTTTGTGTTCACTGGGGTTATATCTGGAGGGGCAACATCCAGTCTCTGGATTGTTAATTTCTTGTTTGTGGCAGTTTGTTGGGTGTGTGTTTTGTGTGTAGTAGGGCTTGCCCAGTGGACTTGTGTGGTGGGTGGGAGAGATGCAGAAGAGGAGTGAGGAGTGTGGTTGGTTAGTAATTAGTGGTATGTGGATGTACTATTGTTCCAGTGTTCACACTGCTGTGGTTGCCTTTTGATCAGTTTATGAGTTGTGCAAAGTGTCAGCATTTATACTTTTCTCAGTGAATTGAATACCCAGGGATTCAGTCCTTTTCTGAAAGTTAGTTGAACTTCTGTCATTCTTGTTTCCTTTGGTGTTGAATTTCATAGTTTGGCTATCGAACGGGAGGATGCAGTTCCTGCAAATTGCCTTGTCTTGTAGCATTTTGTTTTAATTTCAAGGTCATTGCTCGATCTTAGGTTTCTTGACAGCAGCTTTGGCTTGGAGAAATTAGGCCCCTTGTCCGTGTAGTGATTTGTGAGCAATGATAGGCCTTTAAAGTTAGAGTTTTTGTTTTCTTTTTTTAGTTTATACTGGAAGCTGTTGTAGGCTTCACAGCTCTGGTGTGATGTGGTCTCTTCTGTGTAGTCTCACAAGTAGTCTTACAGCAGTATCTTGGATGCATTGAGTTTCTTTGTGAGGCACTCCAAGGTATGAGACTGATTGCATAGTCTAGTCTTCATAGTATCAGGGAGATGATTTTGAGGGTTCCATGCATTAAGGTGGTGTAGGGGAGTATCTCTCTGATTATTTGCAGGAGGTAGACACATGTATTTGCTATTGTTTTTACTTCTAGTGAGAGTATGTTGTCCATGAGGTTTTGCCAGGTTTTATTGTCACAGTGAATGCCTAAATTTTTTTTCCCATGCATGGTGGCCAACTAAGATGTGTGTTGCATTTTCCTCGGTCGGGGGGGGGGTCATCATTATATCTGTTTTGGTCAGGATTTAGTTGGAGATTGTGGATTGTCATCCAGCTGTATATGTCCATGAGGCATTTGTTGGTAGTATTTGGGTCTTTGGTTAAGGTTAGCTTGAAGTTGAGTTGGGTATCATCTACGTACTAGTAGGCCGTCAGTACATGGGTTGTAAGCTATTTCTCACTTTTTGTTGAATCCATGAACTCTTGTCATATTGCTTTAAATCCACACCATTGACAATCACCTCACATTCAGAAAGCCCACCAAAACCTGTCTTTTTCCTTCCTCCTGTTCAAGCTCTCACACTCTATACTGTGATTGCCTGAGCACACAAACTGTCCCAGACCCAACTACACACCTACTTTCAAAAATACTGCGGATGCTGGCAGCATTTGCAGAGGCATTCCATGAGAAACTTGCCTTCTCTTCCTGCCCCACGCTCACAAGTACTGGCCCTGACCCAACTAAACACCTACTCTTCCAAACCACTGCAGATGGTGGCAGCGTTCATAGCGGCACACCGTGAGATATCCCCCCTGTTCATCCTCACATATGATCATACTTCACCCCGTCCCTTCAAATCTTTGCCCGTCCATGCCCCAACCACCAACTCTATAACCGGTGCAATCTGTTTACTAAACAACACCAATAAATCTTATTCTCTTTGATCTGGCAAATTTAAGATGCAGGGACAGAATGCTCATTAAGAAGCACCACTTGAGATAGCAATGGTCTCAAGATCAGTTTGAACAGGGGATAGCTAAGATTTGCTCACTCAGCTGGAGGCCCCTACCTAATTAACAAAAGACTCACACACGCACGCAGAATGCTAAATCCATAGGTCGCACTTATTGGTAGTGCAGAAATGGGCCAGTTTCAAATGGGGCTATTAGATACGTGACACATTTTAATAAGCTGTGGGGTAGGAACAGATATACACTAAGAAGCATTTAGATGGTATCCTTCCGTCACGGATGGGAAGGATACTATTGATCTCAGCCATAGGTGGCAAGATCTATAAAAATTGGTTCTTAGTGCACTCAAGGAAAGGCACCAGCAAGGTCCTCCGACAAAAGTAGTTTACTAAGGCCACCAAAGAGACACTTGAACAACCAATCTACCATCTTGAGAGACCTAAGGAAACAACAAAGAATGAAAAATGTGTCCAAAACTAAGGTATGTATAACTCGCACCACGTGTGTGGGACACATGCCACAGGCACAGCTCCCCATCCATGCATTCTAGAATGCAGCTATGTCTATGCAAATCCGGTCTAGCAGCCCACAGAGCCATACAGACTGAAACTCCTGGCATACCTCACTCAACACCTCTGCCATTAGTATACAGCCACAACCTACAAAAAAGGGTTTTGGGCTAGCTGGATACAAATTGAATCTCCTGCACTAGCACTCTATCCATATCCACCAACAGCACCACCCACGTGACTGTCCTTTGGTGACTGGGGCCCAACCAACCCTCCTAAACCATAACCTAGCAGAATGCACTTATGCATCCTAATTGTAACTCTAAGAATCTCCCATGCATGGACTTCCATCCCAGAGGGTGTTCCAACCACAAAGCGCATTGAGGCCATACAAACGAGGAAAGGGTGCTGTATAAATGATGATTACAATTACAATTACAATGAAAGGCTGCTCACTTCACCTAAAATGGCAGTGTATTCGCACTCAATGAAAGGATCACCACCATCTGACATATCTTAATCCTTTTCACACTGGAATCGGTAGATTGACCAAAAGTGCTCCATTTGTCTTCTTCTGAGAGGTACATTCTGCAACCATAGATAATGTTGGATGTGGAGGTGCACTCTATAATAGATTTCTATCAATTTTCAATGTATAGATTGAGAATTAATAACACTTTCAGGTGCTCCTGTCAGATCTGTGCTACCAGACCGAAGTGACTATTGTGAAGGGAAGGTCCTTTGAATAACATCAAAGGACAGACACAGGGAACACTTTTTGGCAATATAATTGCAAAAACATTAAGACTCGAGTTCGGCAAATCAAATAAAACATTATAGACACAGTCATAAAAAAGTGTATATTTTCCATTTTAAATCGCCATATGACATTTCAAAGGTTTGTTCATGAATGCTTCTTCTCACAAAGCAAAAAGTAATTTTGCAACAATATTCAGATATCGTATACTCTGTCATAAACAATTCTTTACATATGGGGTGGAAAAAATAGAAGCATTTGTTAATGTTATAGTTTTAAATAACATTCAGATAATAAGCATGAGATATCTATGTAGGAATTGATGTTAAAATCCTTTTTGGAGATAAAATCTCTGAGATGGGTGTTTCCTATTGGTTACTATGCGTTTTGGGCCTCAGTCGTCCTTCTTCAGGTAAGGATATCTGTTGTTTTTATTAGATTCTAGAAATTAGAGGTAAATAAATTCAGTGTTAGTGTTATGTGTAAACACTGAGTAAATTAGTCATTTAGACAATATTATATCTTTTGTTTTTCAGATCACTGGTCATCCATACACTGGCCTTCGAAACATATGATGATACGGGTATTTAAACCCTTCATGTTTTTCAGGAAATTCTCATTCCAGTTCTGAAAATAGATATTATTTACATGTAATCTTCAGTGTATGAAAAGAGAGCAACTGAATCGGTCTGGTGTGGGAAAAGTCACTTAGCTGAAGAGCTGGGTTACACATCGAGGCAGGCTCCAATTCATTTTATCCTGTATCTCAATAATTTATCAGCATCAACTCACTGAGTTGGTTTTCAGTGTACAGGAAGGCCAGAATGAGGTAATAGATTTTTGCTGTCTTGTGGCTCACTGGCACTGCTGTTCACATTGTGAAAATCTCACTTCACTGAGTCTGTGTACAAGTAATCACATGATTCTAATATTGTAGTTTCAATCATTTTTGCAATTCATAATATGGTGATGCATTCGGCATCTTAATTCGCTACGTTATCATAGTATTGTCACTTTTCATACCTTTCATCAAAGAGCGGTTGGTATGCTCATTTGCACCTGGGTCTAGTTGTCAGGGACGCTAAGGTTTTGTCTTTGGCGGTGTTGTTCAACCAGAGCATACATTGGGAATTCAAAGGTACTGCATTGAATCCATCTGCTAAGAGCAAAGTATCTATATTGACTTCCTGTGCATTTAACTCAATAGATTGATTATCATGGCATTCCCACCGATAAGTGTTTCAATTTGTCTAGTATGCTGTTTACTTAAGCTTGCAGTGTTGGCCGAGTCCGCCTCTGTGTTCACATCTGCTAACTCGCTCCTTAGGTCTCTGCATCGAGCTGTTGCTAAGCAACCCTGCGGCTTTCTCGTTCATATACGACTCTAGTCTGTAACTTCAGTGACTCAGTGTGCTATCTTGGATTGTCTTTTGAGGCGAGGTCTGCCAGGGTCTTTCGAATATGAATCCCTACTGTTCACTTTGCAATACATTTGTATTCAGATTATAAAAAGATTATGGTCCAAAATTCTTTTCCTTTCTGTATGCTCATTATATGCGATCTCGGCCACTTACTGTTAGATAACCACTTTTATATCCCATTTTGTGTCAGTTTTGTTGTCTCCATAGGCAACTGATTTACCATAAATGGAAATAAGGGATAGCAATCAAGGTATTAGCTGGTAATATTGAGATGACATGGATGGAATCCTAGACGATATGATATTATGAATAACAGTTGAGATCCCAATCAAGATTCATCCCTCGAGGACACATGGAATCTAATTTCTCAATCCAATATATCTCTCTTTGTTTCAATGGTCACGTCAAGTTCCCACCTCTTCTTGGTAAAGTGACATGTTCCAAGATAATAAATTGGATTTGTGCAATTGTGTGTTTCGGTGAGTTAAAATGTTGTGCCAAAGGTGATTTTTCAGATGTCAGTCGGATTTTTGATTTATGTTCACACCAGCTTGTTTTAGCCTTCCTTGATGTAAGTCCCACATAATAAAGTCCACTTGGGCATTTTATCTCATAAATCACGTTTTTTTGTTTCACATGCAGATGTATGCAATAATGGAATCTGATGTCCTTTGTGTGGGTGATTGATGTTATTTCCTTTGATCACATTTGTATTTGTACTTATTTATTTGTAGAGCGCAGTCGAGCCCTTAGGCAACTGGGCGCTAATCTTACAGGTTACACAGGCAAGAAATAACAGTCAATACAGATAAGCAACACATAAATACATGATGTAGAGGCGGAAATGTACAGTTTAAATAAGCAACACATAAATACATGATGTACAGGTAGAAATGTACAGTTTACATAGACAAGAGTAAACATGGGTGTTTACAAAGCCATAGGTATGGCGTACACAATGCAGAAGGCTAAATACAGGAGCGATGCGAAGCAGGCATAGAGAGCAGTAAGTTTTGGGCGGAAGACTGGTAGGTGTCCTGCTCATGGAGCCAATTTTTTACCTTCACACGGAATTGTGGGAAAGAGGGTTCTTTTCTTATGGAGATAGGGAGTGCATTCAATTTTTTTGAGGCAAGTACTGGGAAGCTGACTCCACCTGCACGTTGTAAGTTGAAGCGTGGAATAGAGAAGCAGTGTGCTTGTGCGATTCTAGTAGGTCGTGTTGTGGTGTGGCGTATGAATATGTCGGAGAGATAGGTGAGTGCCTGGTTGTAGCGACACTTGTGAGTGAGATCAGATCAATCCGTTGCTTAATATTAAGCCACTTTATAGACTGTCTGGTAGATGTCTGGTAGATGAAATGTGTTGTTTTTTAGGAATATTACAAGCCGCTCTAACAGCGTTATTTTGCATAACTTGTAGCTTGATCAGGTTCTGTTGAGAAGTGTCCAAATAAATCACGTTGCAACAAGCAAATTTTGATAAGATTAATGCTCTTGCTATAGAAGTGCTGTTAGTTGGTGTTAGGTAGGGGCCGCAGGCCATGATAAGCTTACATGTACGGGCCGTGGAGGATGCTAGGGCATTGGTTTGTCTTGTAAGTGAGAGTTCTGAGTCAATGTAGATCCCTAGGGTTTTTACATGCTTCGCTACTTTAATGATGTTGCCGTTGATGTTAAAGGAGGTAAATAAGGCATCTAGCTTGTTCAGTTGGGTAGGAGGTCTGCGGAGGAGCAGCTCGGTCTTTTCGTCGTTTAAACAAAGACTGTGCTTTGCCATCCAGATTTTTATGGTGCTATAAGACTTCATGAAGTGTCTACAGTGTGGTCACCAGTGATAGGTATGAGTATCTGGGTATCGTCCTCATAATTGGTATATATGATACCCAGATAATCAAGTATATTAAAAAGGGGCTTTGTGAACACATTGTGGAGAGTTGGGGAGACGCAAGATCCCTGTTGCACCCCACAAGTCACTGATGAAGGTGGGGTGGATTATTTATTGTAGCAATTGAAATTGTTGCACGGAATGGTTCCATTAAAGATTTTCTTCTGCATTCTTTTTTGTCCAAAATATGATTTAATGAGATGGTCACAAAGTGACTTACTTTTGCTATATACAAAGAGTGGTGGATTTGGGAAAAGTTTTGCTAAAGTAGTATCTAATGTTAGCATATTCCAGTTCTTTTGATTTGGTTACTCTGCTGAGAATAAGTTGTACAAGATCATTGTTAGTGGTCTTAATTCTTGGTTTCAATGCTTCTGATCTTAGTATGTTCATTAGCTTTTTAGCATGATTTTGTACTTTCTCTTCATTATATCCTCTGTCCAAAAACCTTTTTTTAAGCTCTGTGCCTTGTTAGTAAATTCATGTTCTTCAGATATGATTCTTCTGAACAAATTGGCTTAAGGGTATGCTTTCTATAGTTCTTTTAGGGTGAAAACTTGATGCCAGCAGCAGGATGTTCTTATTGGTTGTTTTGGTAAACACTGTTGTCTCCAATTTGTTGGATTTAAAGTAGACTAGGACATCCAAGAATGCAATCGATGTTTTACGCTATTTATGTGTAAATGTAATCCTCGGTGCTAGCGTGTCCATTACTAGAAAGAATTCTTCCAATCCTACTGGAGTCACTCTACATATTCCGAAGAGGTTGTCTATAAATCTCACAAAGCATTGTAAGTACTTTTTCCATCTGGGATTGGGTACTACTTGTATCTCTTCTAAGTACAACATATGGGTGTTGGTGTAACTTGTGGCTATTGCGGCCACCATCAAGGTTTCCGATATCTGTACAAAATAACAGTCTTCAAACATAAAGACATTATTGTTGAGCATGATGTTAAACAGTTTCAGAATTAGTAGTCATTCTCCTTTGACCGGTTCTTTGGTGTTCAATAGAATCCATTCCATGGCTTCTAATCCTGTGTGGTGTGTAATGTTGGTGTAAAGGCTAGTTACATCCATTGTAAATAGTATATTCATATCTTCCACAAACTCTACTGCATCCAGTTTTTTCAAAAAGTGATTGGTGTCATTGATATATGTAGTTGCGGTCTGTGTGAGTGGCTGAATCACTCTATATATTGAGCTAAGGGCTCTAATGCACTGTTGTTTACAGTAATAATCGGACGTCCAGGTGGTTCTTTCATATCTTTATGAATTTTGGGCAAGATATAGATCACTGACATCAATGGGTATGGATTGGTCAAAAATGCCTTGGTTTTGTGTGTAATAAATTCATCTAGCTCTGCATCATCCAATGTTGTCTTGATAATGGTGGGTACCTGTTTGGTTGGGTCATTGAAGATTTCCAAATATGTGTCTTGATCACTTAGTTGTTTTTCAATTTCCGATTTGTATTTGGTAGTATCCCAGATCACCAGTGCTGCACCCTTATCAGTTTGATAATTAGGTCAGGGTTATGCCATAATTTATCCAATGATTGTTTCTCCCTATTGGTTAAGTTTGATTGACCTCTTTTCTGAAATTTCATTTTTTAGAGGTCCTTAATGACTAATTTCTGGAAGGCTTCGAGCACTGGATTTTGAATTGGTGGTGAGAATGTACTTTTGGGTTTCATTTCTAGATATTCTGATTGTTCTGTATTCTCCATTACCTCTATTGAGTCGAAGAAGACCTTCAATTTCCTTTTCCTTGTTAATTGAAAAGAAATCAGTTTTCTCTTTCAGCAATGTGCTGTTATAGTAAGGTACAAAAGAAATCCCTTTTGAAGTGTTGTCCATTCAAAGTTGGTCAATTTATAACTTGAGATATTCACTACTGAGTCTTCTTTTGATGGAGATTTACTTTCGTTGTTGAAATGTTTCTTTTGACCTCGTTTGAACAGACGCGCTCTAAAAAAGAGTAAGAAGTAGAAGATGTACCGGATGGTAATTTCACAGTGCTTTAGACTTGAGTGGTATCCTTTGGATCCATGTTGGTTCTACTTTGTTTTCTGGTACTTCTTCCGGTTTATCTATTTCCCCGCTAGAAGCTTCCGATGAGGATGGTGTCGATGTGGTGTTCATTTATTCATTTAAGATCCCTGTGGGCAGCATTGGGAAAATCTGGTCTGGGGGGCTGGCTGTATGGCGCAGGAACAGGCTCTTGCCTGTACATTAGGCATATTGCCCCATTCAAGATGGCCCCCGGGGTGGACCATTCAACTGGATCCAACATGGCCCCTAGAGGCCCACAGTACAAACATCCATGGTGGTCTAGTGGTGCTGGGTGGGCCCAGGGCTATATAAACCCTGCCCTGGGCCACACCCAGCTCTTAGCATTTTCTCCGGCTGAGGATTCGGCATGATGCCTGCCTGCTCTGATCCAGCGCTTCACTACGAGGCAAGATTCAAGACTCCAAGGACCACAGCTCTTCACCACGTGTCAAGATCACAGTGCTTCACTACGTATCAAGACTGCACAGCGCTCACTAAGCGTCAAGGCATCAAGATCAGCTGCTTACCTGAAACTTACCTTGGCTACCCAGAACCGCCGCCGACATCACAGGAACAGCATCGCTCGACGCGCAACTCCATCCAGGGACTCTGCAGCTCCTGAAACACAAAAGGAAAACAGAGAGGGGTAAGCTGCAAACTATTGACTCTTCCCATGCCCCTCCCACCATTCTCACACTACTTATCAGCAACACTTCGATCCTCTATGCAGCGGGTCCATGGTGGCCAGTCTCCTGCTGCAAAACCCCCTCCAGAGGCACAGTTGACCCTGGGGAACAAAAGGAAGTGTTAGACATACTAAATAATACAGCAAGAAATACGCAATCATTTGGCTCGCACTAATAACTTAGAGCCTACTGAATAAGACATTAGCCTACCTATAAAGGCCATTCCAAGGCGGGCTGGTGTGCCACAGCAGGCCTGGGCCATAACTGCCACAGTGAAGGAACTGGACAGACAGGATAACTGCCGTAAACCAGTGAAGTAACTGGTGAGACACTTACCACAAGGGACACGCCTGGAAGAATCCCTGAGACTTAGCCACAAGGGCAATCCAGAACTTTATTATCCAGGCCACTCCCGCCTTCCTGACCACTGGGTGATTAAACCTGCAGTGGGTAGGGTGGAGAGAGTGTTTTGGGCAATGACAGGAGCAGAAGTCGTCGACAGACCAGACCAGAATCGCCGACAGAGCGGACCAAGCACTCCTGCAGGGCCCCATAGGTAAGCGTTACAGTATCTCTTTGGAGATAGTACTCATTCCATGTATAAACTATATCCAGTTTGTAATCAAGAGTGTCTCTCCTAAATTTTCTTATCTTCTTAGACTCAATTTCTTTCTTGTAATCGTCTAATTTATGATTAATTTCGTCAAGTAATAAAGTCAATTCTTTTTTCGTAATGAATGATGCTAATGCTTTCTTGGTGGTTACCAGATACACTTGAATGGAATTTAGAAATTTTGACAGTTCCTCAATCGTTAAAATGATGAGGTACAGGGACACTTGTTGAGGATGAGTCTCACCTCTTAACAAACTCAGGATTCTCTTTACACAGTGCTGGTTTCAAGTCAATCTTTAAATCTTGTGGGATGCGCTAGACTCTATAATATTGTGATAGGGTAGTTGCATGTAATTTTTGTCTTATTTCTCGCTGTATCAATCTCTCTAGTTGTTGTATTAGTTCTTCAGGACTAGCAGTTGGACAGAGATCTTGATCTGTATTCTTGATTAAATTCAATATGTGGGCTGCTTCCTCTTGCGAGAAACCTAAAGTTTCCGCTCTGTTTGTCGTCAGTGATTCAATTTTTGCAAATGACATTTCTGCATCCATACCCACTTTCAGTCTTTATAAGCCATCTCCAGCGCTTATCAACTACTGAGGTCACACTCGTATGCTATCTCCCACTATTGCCGCCCACACATTGTTGGCAAAAACACTGTAACACTTGCCATAAGATTCTCTTCTCCTTCGCATTCCAGTAACCACAATTTCGCATGCTACATCACACTGCCACATATTTCATGTGAAATAGTTGCCTGACAAAAATATAGAATAATCAGGGGAAATACAGAGACTCAGACAAAGATGTTTATCTTGGGCAGCGCCGTCTGCAACTCCTCCTTTCTACTTTGTACTGTGGTCTGCAATTGAATGTATGATTTTTCCCCGCCTGCAATCAACTAGGCAATCAGATAAAACATCCCTGAAAGCTTCTACTATCCACAAACTACTGACAGACTTTCCCCAAGCCACTATGATTAAGTTGACAGTAGCCCCAGCACATATACTCAGATTTTTAGGTGAGAACATCCCACTCTGAAGCTGCCCAAGGGACTGTAAAGGAATAGGTTCACACTAAAGTAGCATGTGCCAGTGATATTTAGAGATATTTATGTAACACAATATATACCCTACATCACACAAACTCCAATCAGTATTGCCCTGCATCCAATTCACAATTTGAAAGCACAAAGCTTAACCCCACCAACGGAGTACGTGTTTACTTACATGAGTGCATTTTTTCTCAATCAAATCACACAAATATTTTGTACACAAGCACGCTAACAACCCTTTCTTTACAGTAGCTTTTTTCTTTTTTTTACCAAAATTAAGTTTTTATTTAAGTAATTTTGATTTAGTGTTTATAATGAACACATACAAACTATAGTATTCAGCAATTAACAATTATAAGAATTGCATGTCAAATTATCCGAAAAGAATATGTAAATTGAGTTAACAATTAGAAGGCAACAAAGTAGTGTATCAAAGTTGCAATCATCAAATTCAAGTTACAATTGAGTTTTTAGAGATTTAGCTAAATGCTATTCAAACACACTGAATTGGTTTGCACTACTCTGAAATATATGTGGAAAGTAAACCATAACCCACGTGACCTTATACTTCACACACTATAAATACACACAAGCCAAGCTGGCGATGAGGAGGTGGAGTTCAATTCCACTCAATCTATTTGGCAGGATCTCACCTATTAAGGTATCCAAGAAGTATTTTAGGGACCTTCATACCTTAATATGTCACCTTCAAATTTTCCCCATATCTCCACAGTAAGTTGACACATATGGACAGTACTAGATCATTTCACTTAAGACCCCTCCCTCTGAGGACCGACCCACAGAGCACAACACCAGCACATATCAATCGCCTGCTAATCACAAAAGAAAGGCATGCAGACCCCAAACATGGGAGAAATTATTTGCTGGAATGTGCCCCACCTCTAGAATAACCCCAAAAAGCCATAGGACTCACCCCTAAAAGATGTCATTCAGGACATAACTCAATGTTGATTCAGTTTAAAAGGACATCAGGAGCCAATCACAGCAACAAACTACCAAAAGTGCAAAAAAAAATTAATTTATGCAGTGATTGTGCTAAAAAGAGATAAAAATAAACACAAACATTTCGACATTGATGTCTTTGGGTAAAGAGGAGAGAAATAGACCGCGTGTAGCACAGGGAACTAGATTTTTTCAAAGTCCACAGCTCACAAATCAGTATGCCTTAAAAATAATAACTTGTCCTATGATCCAATTCTACAGTCTACCCTGCACAAATAAGGTGTTTCATGTGCTAGCGTTTCACGATGTAACAGGGGTAAAAAAGCCCACATCTGGCCGTCATCCCCTCTCTAAAAGGACTGTGGATACATTTTATTATCAGTTGTGGCACCAATCGCATCTGATAACGGACCTCACCTTGTATATGCAGGGTATACACTCTAGTGTGACACTAGGGGTAAAGTCTAATAGGTTCTGTTTCAAACTTCCTTTTTAATCTTTTTCACACACAGTGCTGGGTATCTTCGGAGCATCTATCACTTTTTGTCTTCGGGCATGGAGGAGCCTTCCTCCTGCCTGATCAGTCCTATTCTGTACTCTTTTACTCTTTCATTCACAGGTTTCTTTAACGTGTATCATACCGAATGTGTGCTTTGCATTTTTCTGTTTTGCCAATTGTAGCAGATTTATTAAACTCTGAGGACCTGGCCCTCTTTGTGCATGTGTACTTTGATCTTGCGAAGCCAGCCCTTCTCTAAGTTAAACATGTGGGTGTGCCTCTTTTTTCTTGTGAGCATGTCCACCGTCATTCAGCATGATTAGGATGAGGGGGGGGGGATAAATAGCTCTTGTCTTGGATGCCTTCTACCTTCACCTCTATCTCATAGGACTTTGGAATGTAATGCTCCTCTAGCAGAGGCCCAAAAGTGTGATCTTCTTCTTCTGATGTCCAATGTTGAATCAAGGAAGGAGTGGGAGGCCCATTCATTATAAAGCTTAATGGATAATAATTGGAGTGACCGTGCTTTTCTCTCATTAACAGTATCCCTGCATAATTCTAATCATATTTTAAAATCATTGAGGAATATGAGGGTAAATCATGCTGCCACTCGAATTAGTTGGTCAGAGAAAAATATTGTGAAAGCTACCCGGTCCATAGAGGAGTTGTATCATCCGGATACAAACACCTTCCAGGAAATGACTATTGAGAACATTGAAAACTGGATATCCACATTTTCTATCAAACACGCTACAGCCAAAGTGGTGATAGCCTAGGCTGACCAACTGAAAACACAAGGGTATGATGTTGAAATTCAGGAATACTAAAAGAGAGTTGAGAAGTGCAATTCTAAAAGCAAAGAATAGATGCCCTACCCTGGTCTCCTTTCATAATATGAGTAGGTCACTTAAGAACAAATACAGAGCGTGGATGAAGCAAAAAAGACACTTAACTAAACTTAAGCTATGTCAGGATACAGTGCGAGTTTTATGTACTAAGAACACTCGCAATATATGGGCAATTTTGGGGAAGGCTAGGGGAAGCAGGCTAACCCCAATGATAAATCCGATTGGAGCGCAGACATGGGAAAGATTCCTGCAGGAACGGAATATCCCAGAAGGAGAGAAAGTTAGCTGTCTTTTGATGTCCGACCCCCCCTTTACCCCTTTCTCAATTACAGTGGAACAACTTAGTCACAAAATAAAAGAATTAAAATCATCCCGTGCACCGGGGCCGAATGGACAGGCTAATGTTACACTGAAAAACAATCCAGTGTTTTGAGCAGATCTCCTTAAGATTTTGTTTGATAAAGTCCTTGGTGAAGGAAGAATTCTGAATTCATGGCAGAAGGCCCTATTAATCCCTATACACAAGAAGGGGGACAGGCTAGACCCAGCAAACTATAGGTTGTTATCAATGCTGGACTGTACCGGTAAAATTTGTGCCAGCTTCTTATTAAATGAACTACAGAGATGGATAGACATGAGGGGGCTCCTTAATCGTTTCCAGAGTGGTTTCAGGCGGGGTTACTCCACCACATATAATTCGGTCATTCTGGATACCTTACGTAAAAATGCAAGGAAAAAGGGGAACCCCCCTGTTTATACCTTATTTGTTGATTTATAAAGCGACATTTGACTGTGTACGCAGATAAATGCTTTGGGCTAAATTAGAAAAACTTGGTTGCCCACAAGGTCTTCTTTACTATCTAAGACTGCTACACGAAAAACAACACGGTATGTCTGAAGCTTGATTCACAAGGCAATATGACTGCTCAAGTGGTACAGAACCGTGGGGTTAAGCAGGGTTGTGTCACAGCACCCACCTTGTACAATCTTTTTGTTTATGATCTCCCTTAGGCGATAATAGCAGTGCATAATTGTCCTCCTCGAATAGGCACAGAACAATGCCCAGTACTTGCATACGCGGATGATTTGGTCATTCTAGACCACACATTTAGTGGCCCATGATGATCGGCTGAAGCTTTATGGTTATATACAAAGAGGAACGATCTTATAATCAACTTGGGTAAAACCCAAGTAATGGTTTTCAGCAGTAAAAAGATCACTTGTGTACACCTTGAAGTACAAGAACTTGCTATACTGTATACTCCCTATTATAGATATCTGGGCATTGATTTTGAGACCTCGGATGACTATTCATTATGCATCCAGACCAGGAAAATTAGAGCTGGTCAAATTACGGATGTTATTTATCGTTTTACCCTGACTCATGGGGGGTTTAGCCTATGGGCGGCACAATTTGTTTTGCAACAAGTTTTTCCCCCCATGATGATACACAGTCTTGAAGCTCTCCAAAAGATTGATCTTAAGTGGCTGCAGATAGTGGAGGGTACATTTTGGAAAAAAATACTGGGCCTCCCCTCCTGTATCCCAATGGCCACTATCTGTATCGATATCAGCGGTCCTTAAGAGAAGAGCAGAACTTTTTTTTTAGCTGGATAGCACTTCTTCAAACCAACTTCTGGTTTCCTTGTGGCAAGAATTGTGTAAGGAATCAAAGAAGTTACCCTTAAAAACCAATATTGAAATATTATTGGCCACTTTGAGGTTTGAGTAAGCGATATTGTGAGTTCTCTCCTACAGTTAAATTGGCTTTGTCAAGGAAAATAGATCTCGGTGACTGGATAGAAAAGTATGCTTACCTGGAACAATTAAAACAATATCAATATGTGAAACACATTTTGTATACATACAAAAACCCCAACAATACCTAAATTTGTGCCCGGGAGGTAGACTCAGGCGATTTATCCTATTGGTTAGGATCAATTATCTTCCAGTGAGGGAAAACACTGGAATTGTAAACAAACTAATATGTTCTGAGTGTTGGTGTAGGTTATGTGAGGACAAAGACTTCATAGAGTCTGGGAAACATGTACTGACTGGTTGTCTGAAGATGACTAACACCTATAAAAAATGCTACAGGGAATATGTGCACAATGTAGATCACATAAAGGATGACTTTTTCTGGTGGCATAATTTGAACTCTGTTCACATGAAGTGTTTAAGAGCAATGTACAATGTTTGGTTAGTGATTGAGAGGCGATTGGGTGTTTCTATTTGATTTGACTGAATTATTTCTTTGTACAATAGGAACAGGTTTTAGTATCTAATGAATTGCATTTTATTTCATTTAATTTTAGTATGTATTATATGTTTTAAGTAAGTAATTTGATTATCAGGTTGCTTGATTATGTAAATTATTTTTGTGTTTTATTTAGTTTTTTCAGAATTCTTTATAGATATTGTATGAAAAGTTTATTTATAAACTGTAACACATTAATAGTAAATTAAATTATAAAGTTGAAGTGCCACTGGGGGTATTGGACAAAAGCAAGCCTGCTGTATGGAGTTCAATCCCTGTTTCTGAAACCAGTGACCTTTGCCTTCTGAAATCCTACCCAGTGTGCCTTGTCCTGCAGGAAATGGAGAGGAAAGGAAGGGATAGAGCCCTAATGGAAAACTAAGATGGTGAAACCCTTTCTCATGCCACCTTTCCTCTAACACCACCCATTTCCAATGCCTGCTGACATTAAAGGCCCTTTAGTGCAACACTCTGGTGTGAGTCTGGCCTCTGTTTTGGGAGTGCACCTTTGAAGCAGGGTTCCTCGAGATCTCCTGGTGAGAACTCCTGTACATTGAGGGAAGCTGTTATTCCTCCTTTTGGTGAATCAAAGGAAGTGCTAGAGAATTTATGATGAGATAAAGAATCTGTGCAATAGGTGCATTAACATTTAGAATTGTGGGATGAGTAGATTAAGGTTAGATTTACTTAGGCCACACAAGTACTGGGCGTAGTCACAGGTGCATGAACACTGTAGGATTTCCGAAAATCCAAGTAAATTAAACATGAACAGCAATGCCTCATGAAGAAAAGGATTCGTAGTGTGCACGGAATGTGGCACGAATGAGAAAGAAACCAGTCAGCTCCAGTCAGCTCTGTACAAAGAGAAAGGGCCTCATTACACATTAGGCGTTAAGGGTTTACCGGTACCGGTAAGGGCACCGGTACCGGTAAACCCTTACCGCCTTACTACGAGTTCCCTTTGCGGGACCCAACCTTAACGGCTGGTTTTACCAGCCATTAAAGTAGGGTGCTGCAAAGAGACCTTGGAGCTAATTACAGTACTGCAATTTGCGGTACCGTAATTAGCGCCTTCCACATTCCCATTATCCCCTATGGGGGCAAAAATGGGAATGGGGAAGTGCCTTGGTGAATGGGGAATTACCGCCCCCGCTCACCTTGGAGTAGGGCGGTAATTCCGCCATCCACCAAGGCGGACACAGTAAAATACCTGCGGCAACCATGGCGCTAATAGCGCCATGGTTACCGCCTACCGTGTAATGAGGCCCAAAGACTGATTGTTCATGCAAGCTGGGACATAAGGGAAGTAAAAGGGATGTAGCTAAAAGGTTCCGCAGGAAAAATGAAAATGTGCCAAACAGAAAGTGGTCCAAAGGTCACCATGCAGCGATATAGAAACAGGAAATGTACTGAAGTTAGCATGTGACATGGTGAGAGATGGTGGGTGAAAGGTAAAGAACAATATACAGAGGGGTCAATAGGGGGAATAGGGCTGAAATACTGGAGAGGGAAAAAGGAAGGGATGTGATTGTGCCGTCTGACTGCCATGGCTAGGGAGGATTCGGAAATCAGCTCGTGGGTGTTGATCTGGCAAGGACGAGCTCAGGCCTACCGGGTGTCCTAAAAGGAGCTTGTCCTGGCAGCTGCTGTGGGGGAGATGTCTGAGGGAGATATGGCCCATCTAAGCTGCAAGGAAACGATAGAATAATTCATATGGCGAGGTAAACAAATAAAGTGCATCCTCCAAAATAATTAGCAGGGTGTCAGATTTGACACAAAACAGTGTTTTATCGACCTTTACAATACTACAAGGTTAATGAAGAACCGGATCTCAATTTGAGTGGAAGATGTTCCTGTGTTTCCGCAGAGGTCTAAAAATGTAATGAGCCATACAATATTTCAAGCCATATAATATTTTATAAGATTGTGCTGAATCTCTGTGTCTCACTTCTTGCCGACAGAGATATTTTACAGCTATCTATGGTGATACCATAGATAATGAATGCAGAAAATCTAACAAATTGCTCACATTATAGGTCCCATGCAAAAGTCAATGTTGGTTTGTATGTGTAGTTTAAAATAGCTGCTTCATGTGGGATGGAGCATAATACCACAATTAACTTTTCAGGTTTATGAGATTGCATATCAATAATTTAAAATTGCCGAACTGTGAGAGTGTGTGGGAGTCTTTATTTGCCTCGTGAAATGAATAAAATGATGTTATGATATTACAGTACTAAGTACCGATGCATAGCTGAAAGATCCAGAAGAAAATAGTAACATTTTGTACTGAAGGCAGCATCCCTATATACCCTATTGCCTCCCCTGGATCAGTGGAGATGGCCAGGCTAGCCATGACTATACATTGCCTTGACATCACTCACCTGCGATCTCAGCGTTGACACTTGTATGATATTGAATTTGGGTGGCTTTAATATGTGTGTGCTCTTATCAGTCACCATACTAACCATTATTACATTTTATTTCAGAGGTGCAGAAGATAACATGTCACCTCTTCCTGCAGTGACATCAGGTCCCACAGGATGCCACATGTGACCTTTTAACCTGACCTGCACCACTGGAGACCAGGTGCTTGAGATGTTATGTGGCTGGCACATCAAAGGTACTTGGAAGCAATATGCTTTTGGCATGGAGCCTTTATGAAAGGGGTGTCTGATCTGAAGAACTCCCTTTCTAAAAATGAATTACCTACATCATTTTATTATTAACAGAAATCTAGAAATCCAGGGCTTTCCCAGCCTTACAGATGGCAATCCATCACACTCAGGGCATAAGCAGACCTGAAATCAACACTTAACTAATTTCAAACCACCCTGTAGCAATCACTTCCATGTTATCATTTTAACCAATGTGTGATCCGGGGCCTCTCGTGCAATCTCGTATTGCCTAACCTGTCAAAATTGCCAGTCACTAAATTTTTAAAAATGGTTGCCTTACAGAGTTCATGCTTTCAATGGCTGTAGTGTTGCTTTCTCTATTATAATAGAGAGCATTGATATATTGCACACCACAGCCACTTGTTACTTTTCTCTGTAATGGAAACACTACGTGAAAACCATGTCCCTCTTCTAATCACAGTCCATCTGGATACAGACACCTGGTAGCTCTAATGTACATCCACCATCTGAGCTTTGCATGTGTGGTGTTCTCCTTGATTTCAATTGTTCCCCTGTGTCCATTCGTGAGCACTTTTTAATTGAGCCCTTTTTCATTCTGTGATGCAACTAATCTGGATTATATCCACCTTGATATCAATTGGTCTCCTGTATCCCTGCTTGAGCACATTTTCCTTGATCAATTTTTCATTCTGTGATGCAGCTATTCTAGATTATATCCACCTCGGTATCAATTGGTCTGCTGTATCCCTGCTTAGGCACATTTTCCTTGAGCACTTTTTCATTCGGTGATGCAGCTATTCCGGATTTTGTACATCTTTTCATACAATCTGTGTCTTGCATTTATACTATGGCTGGTGTACCTTCCCCGTGGCTGCAATGGATGAAAAGTTTCCTGTACCTATGCTAGAACACAAGTAAATTCTGCAAATGTGGCAAAATGCTATTTGTTTCTGATTACAGCAAGAATGAAGCGGGTAAGGGGACTGAAAGGGAGTACCCCTGCTTATTTATGGTGAGGCAGCATATCAAACTGTGGGTTGTGATCGCAACGAGGGGGCGCATGACCAGATATTCTGGATCCCTTCATTAATTTCTTTCGGTGGAGGGTGGCTATAGAGATGTCTATGCCCTGGTCCTCAAAAATACTTAAGATGTCCCTGTGCTCCATGGGAACAAGCCTTTTCTAACCAGAGCATTGTTGGAAAAAGTGTAAAAGTAGGTCCCTTTTATGTACCTCTGTCTAATCCTAAAAAGGTTTATGTTCTCCATTAAGGTAGGCTAACTTTGGCAATAACAAGTACACTTCAAATAAGTCTACAAACGATAAGAGCAAGGAGGAGGGGAAACAGTATGAATGATGGACATTAGTCAATAAAATACCTTCTCAGACTCCGAACAAAAGCAAATGAAAAAAGTGGGCAACTCCCATGTAGCTCATTTCCAAAGTTGAAACAAAGTTATGTCAAAAGATGCTGTTTACAAATGTTGCATTCAAGATGGAGGACGTACATACTAGACTCATGTTCAGCTTATGGTATGGGGTATATGCATATTCCTAAATCCAACATTGCATTCTGACCAAAGATATGCTTTCACTTCTGAATTAGGGAGATTTTCAGAAATATGAACTAGCAGAAGTAACCATCCTCCGAACGGGTTCTGTAGACAGACATGATAACACTGATCCTGTAGGTCGCTGTTCCGATTCGCTTTTCGCTTGATGTGCTTTGATATGATTGATATGTTATTTATAACGTGCTCAATACCCAGAGGTTTTTAAGCGCGGACCCGGGGATTGAACCTGTGTTGCTCTGTGTGGTTTTGCCTCCAAGGCGTGCACGTTGCAGCTGAGCTATCCTCCTGAGACAAAGGGCCTCATTATGAGGTGGGCGGTAAGGGTTAATGGGCACCGGTAAGGAGACCGGTGCCGGTAAACCCTTACCGCCCTATTCCGAATGGGAATGGGGAATGGTTCTCGGAATGGGGACTTACCGGGTCCTCCAAGTTTGGAATGACCCGGTAAGTCCTATTTTGAGGACCCGGACCCAGAATGCAGTAAGGGGGTAGCCAGGGTGCTAACTCTTAATGAGGCCCAAAATGTACTCTGCAGTAAACTGCATTGGGCATTGAGAATGGGCATGTGTGGCTGGTTGACATACCCCGGAGCAGATATTTGGCCTCATTCCGGGTTTGGAGCTAACCATGGAGTAATTAGCTCCATGGTTGCCTCCGAAACCGTCCCAAATCCGGCATGGTGAATGGAGTAATTACCGGTCCATTCCAGGGTTGGAGGGACCGGTAATTCCCCATTCACCTTTTGCCCTTCCCCATTCCCATTTCTGCCCCATAGGGCCCAATGGGAATAGGGAAGGAGGTAATTACGGCACCGTAAATTACGGTACCGTAATTACCTCCGAAGTACCTTTGCGGGTCCCGGACTTTTCTCCTGCTAAAAGCAGGAGCTAAGGAAGGACCCACAAAGGGACCTCGGAATACGGAGGTATGGGATTACCGGCATCGGCACCCTTACCGGTGCCGGTAATTCCTTACCTCCAACCTCAGAATGACCCCCATTGGGGGGAGGCGAGAGTTGGTCTGCTTCTGCATACTGGGACCTTCTGTGCTCTCTCCCTACCTGCAGTCTCTCCCCACTTGTCGCCTCACCCTGGCATGGTGCTGTTCATTGTGGTCAAATATCTTGGAAAGCGTGCCTTATGGGGCATGAACCTTCAGTTTTATTCTTTGTGTCGGGACCGGACCTTCTACGACCAAATTGATGTTTTGTCGATTTCAGGCAACAGTCTCATGTGTGAAGGTGCTGAAATTCGAGGAAAGAGATGGGGATAGCTAGTAATGTCCGCAGGGTCCAAACAGGTAACTATGAAAAATGTGGTGCAGATTGGTGAAACGGTGTGGAATTGTATAAGGAATAATGCTTTGCAAAGCCACATGCCCACAAACACATTTTGACTTGTGCTGAAATCCGGGAAACAGGGTGGGGTATCCAGATTTCATGAAGCCAGTTATGTCCAGATGGTCCTAACAGGTAACTATGCAAAAGTTGGTGCAGATCGGTGAAATGGTGTGGAATTGTATAAGTAACAATAATTCGCCAAGCCACAAAACCACAAACAAATGTTGACTTATGCTGAAATCCGGGAGAACGGGGTGTGCTGTCCAAATGCCATGTAGCCAGTAATGTCTGGAGCGTCCAAACGGTTACTTTGCAACATTTGGACTTGTTGACTTTTGCTGAAATCCCTGGAAAGGTGTGGGCTGTTCAAATGTCATGTAGCCAGTAATGTCCAGAGGGTCCTGACAAGTAACTATAGATCTTGTGGTGCAGATTAGTGAAACAGTGTGAAATTGTAAGGAACAACGCTTCTCCACAAATCCCAGCAAAAACAAATTTTGACTTTTATATATATAGAAAGATGGAATGGTTGACTTCCTCCAGTGGTGTTATGTTGCAAACATCGTCCCAAGTCCAAATGAGGCCCTAAATGTCTACATCACACATAAGCCTTTGATTTCATTCTACAGGGCATTCTTACTTAATTCTATCAACCTAATTGTTACCTCCTAAATCATTTCTCACACTAGGGTATCAGGATATAACACGCCCATCCTAACCCTCGCGTTTGTCCTCTGTTTCCTTTCACATACACCTAGCGCACAGTCTATTATTGACTGGCCCAGTTTTGTTTCCAAGCTTGGTAGTCACAGTACTACTAATATGGAGTTTGGTTGGATGAGAAATTAAAAGCATTGCTTGACAAAATAAGAGCTTCCACACTGCAAGGGGTTTGCTTCTGCACATCTCGAGTCCATCACAGAGCCAGGCTGGATCAACCTACACTTTTACAACCATCCTCCCTCCCCTTTTCATTTGCCTTACCTCTACTTGAATCTCTGCCAGTTGTATCTTTCCTCTCTATCCCGTTTCCTCTTTCTCTTCAGACATCGGTCTGGATCCCCATGTGGCGGGCACAATACATACGTTCCTGACAATCCTCTGTGCCCGGAGATCACTGAAGTCTTTATTTAACAGAATATAAAAGCTGTGTAACATAACACTGAGAACTATACTGAGGTGTACAATCATACCATATTGTTAAATAATATTGTCACACGAAAATTAAACAAAAACACATAGTACTGAAAAATGTTTTTCTCTTTTTTCTGGATCATTGTCAATGTCCCACGTGTCCATTGATTTCCTATGCTATTTTACGTACAGTTGAGCTTTTATGCTGCACATCTCTAAAATAAATAGTTGTATGCTTCTAGACAATATTATTGTATGAGTTTTGTCTGTCCCATTCCTCATACAGTTCAGTGTATTAAAGGCCTCATTTGGAGTTGGGTGGATTTTCATAATGAAATACCACTGGAGGAAATTACCACCTGCATACGTTTCTGAAAATCTGCCTCATTCTCAGTTTACCACTGGTGGAGGTGGTATTTCTGGCAGTTTTCCAGAAATCCTACTTCCACGAATGGCAACTTCTGAAGGCATTTTTTGAAACTTTTTTTTCTATCCATTTCGGTCTTTCAAATGAAGGTGGAAATTGATAGTGTTCATACCACTAATGCATATTTTTCTAATGCACAAATGGGTAATACATTGCCCTTGTATGCATTACATGGGTGGAGTGGCGAGAAGGGTGCCCTGAATGATGTCCTAGTTCTTCACTGAAGTAAACAGAACGCAGTGTTGACATCCTTACCCGACAAGGGATTGTTTTTTTTTTGCACTGATGGGACCGTGCCAATCAATTCAGACATTTACAGAGACATAATGATCTCTACACGAGCTCTGTATGGTTTCAATTGGAAAACTAATTAGATAACTATAAAGCTCTATTGGAGTAACTAAAGGCATGTGTGAAAAGCAACTGGGAATAATGGCAAGTACATGTCTCATTAGTTAAGGTTATCACTTCGGCTAATGTGGTTTCATTTTACTTTTTTTTATACAATTCATGGTGTTACCATGTGTTTGAGATAATGTATGCTAAACTCTGAATGTGTTTTCACGGAATATTAATTAATTAATTAATTAATTAAAACCATATAATTGAATCATAATATATTATCTAACATGTATGGATACCCAGAATCCAACCTAAATGTATACCACTTGTCAAGGCATCATGAATTAAGATACAGACAACAGATTGAAATTGCAAATTAAAATACTTTATTAAAGTAAACGTCAGGGTGGTAGAAGGCCTAACTT
Organism: Ambystoma mexicanum; assembly: GCF_040938575.1. Taxonomy (NCBI): domain Eukaryota; kingdom Metazoa; phylum Chordata; class Amphibia; order Caudata; family Ambystomatidae; genus Ambystoma; species Ambystoma mexicanum. Next base: position 1,143,816,583 of record NC_090937.1, read on the forward strand.
GCCCCATACTAAGGTGGGATTTCCCTAGCTGAACTAAACTAAGGAAAGCGTGAGGCAAATAGTTCAACTTAATTAAAAGTCTGTCTGTGTTCAGAATCTGTGCTTGCCCTCACAGCTAAAGCTACCCGATGTCAAAATCAACAGAAATAGTGTTCAACTCGAAGTTCTGAGCCTCAACCAGCTCATAGCTTCTTCTCAGCTCCCCTTCCCCGAGTTTTTCAAGAAAAAGTCTCAAGATTACCTTTCTCCAGTTCACGGCAATATAGTTCAATATAGTTCAAAACCAGTCCTCTGTGTCACTTCGCCAAGTTTCCAGCACCATTGTTCACAGAAAACAAAATAGTGTGAATCTTTGTTCCCAAGACCACGCAATATAGCTCCTTAAGTCTCAGAGTTCCCTTCCCCATGGCATTATCTTCATCATGGCAATGTCTCTGAGTTCTCAATGTGTAAGGCTCACTGGTCTAGGCTCAGTTGCCAGACTGACCAATCCACCCATTACAGGTCATGCAACCAGGATCCCTAACTCTTGGCCTCCTGCCTTTAATGTGATGACTTTCAATCTTCTGGCTTATTCTTTGCAGCCTCTTGTATTTGCCATTACTTGTTACACATCCTTTGAGATTGTTTGGCCTTGCCGCTCTGAAGTTATTCATTAAAGTTCAGTTGACAGTGTTTTAGTCACAACCACCTTCTTATGTCTCTTGATCACCCTTATGCCATCTTCTGTAACTGTTTCCCACTTGGGCATAATGGTTATTTACTTTAACTGCATGGGGTTCCTCCGTTCCACCCTTAGAAAGCTTAATTGCAGTATTCCATTCCATTTAGTGTCCACTTAGCATTCCTGCCGCTGAATTATAAATTTCTCTTTTATGCGGTTTACAATATGCATTGGGTTCACTGGTTGACTTTATATAAAGCTCAAATCACTTTGGTATTCCCGAAGCATTTGTTTTAGTACGTTTTTCAAAGTTGAACTTAGTTTGGTATTCAATAAGCTGTATGTTGCCTAAATTCCATTTTGATCGCATTTTAAGGAGCTTTGTTTCATGTAAGTCTTAAAGTTCCATTTAGTTTGGTATTCAATAGACATTATTTTGTGTAATGAGTACAAATTCATTTTGTTCAGCATTCAATAGCATTGCGACCAGGCATTCACGTGTCCTCCTCTGACACTCACCATCTTCTGGCATCTCCTTCTCTCTGCATGTCCTCCTCTGCACTCCGGCTCCAAGAGTCTCACTTTCTGGTTGCGCACAGCGTCCCTCCTTCTTGGTGCGCACCCACAGCTCCGGCTGCCAAGCACGGGTCATGGAGACCCCAGACTGCACACACCTACACAGCCCCCTGGCTACAGTCTGTGTAAACAGTTTGGGAAGGTTGCCGGCGTCCTGGCTCCTCGTCCGGTCCCACTACAGCTGCCTCCTCGGTAGAAGGGTTTCCTGGTGATTTCTCCAATGAAGTTCTCCCTGCTGATCCTCTCTCTCTTGCACTGGTCTTATTGTATACACCTGCAGCCCCCTGACAGCTTGCAGGTGTGGGACTCCAAAGGAACTTGCCTGACCACAATTAAAGGGACATGCCTGACCCTTGTAGCTCTCTATTGGCATCTTCCTCATACCAGTACTAAAATGGCCAAAGTGCGTGGTGTTCATTACTCTGAGTTGTCTCTTCTTGGTCTCAGTACTAGAGTGGTGAGAGTGTGTTTGTGTGGTGTTCATTGCTCTCAGTGTCCTCTTCCTCACCTCGGTATGATTAAGTGACACGTGGGGAAAAGAGGGGAACTAGCTTATAATAGCCCATGAAGGTCGGGAGAGTGTTAGGTCGGCCGTCAAAAGGAAAAAGGGGATACCATGACTCGCCCATCTTACCCTTAATTCTTTTCACCCTCTTTCTGGTGTGCCTGCACTGGTGATATCTTCCATTATTTTCTAGGCCAATGGGACATGGGTAACAACATCCAATAACTGCCTCTGGAATAGAGGACTGTTCCTGGAAGGGAAATGTTGAATACTGCATCTCTCCTGAGAACATCTCATTACGAATCGCCTAGAACCCTCCACCCCGGTGATCCTCCCTCACCTCTCCACCCCCAGGGGCAGGATCTTAAAGCAATGACCTTTCCCGGCCCACCTGCACAGAGGATCCAAGGGGAGTAGATGTGAGGATGCCATCAGGTTTCTCAAACACTATATACAAAAGGTGCCTCACAATCAGGTAGTGGTGCAGACATACTGGGGACATTGGGTGTTTCGCCATTTATGTAATGTATATTTCCGCCACTGTTTTATTGGTTACCATTGTTCTGCCACCTTATTTATTTATTAAAATGTCTGAATATAAAGGTTGTCCTGTTCCAGGGTTGATAATTCATTGGTGTACAGTAGATTAGTATCTTCTAAGAGGACATGTATGCTCAACCTGTCCCAAAAGGGAGCTTGACATATTTTCCTTCCACAGATGGAGTGGTCCAACGGAGCTGGGCCCATTATTCGCACTCGGTGGAGGCACTATTCATCTCTTATGAAGGCCCAGGTTGGTGTGCAGTGTCTTTAAGTCATTCTGTGGAATCTCATGGCATGCACATGTGCGCAGTAAGGTGTTGGCCTATCCTCCCGGGTAACCTACAGCTTTCTGTTTAATTCTAAGAAGGTGCATAACTGTCATTTAATGTCTGCCAATAGCACTTGCAGTTTACACTTTGGAGGCACTGCTGGGATCCTTGGGGTAACACCATCCCTGGAATGGTCCTATTCCAAACAAAAGTTAGAGTACCTTTTTCACACTCACACCAACAACATGGCGCAGGACTATGTAATGCATTGGGTGCACACCAATGGACTTATCCCTGAAGTCTGTTTCTTGGTGGGAGAGATTCTACCCATGACTGGCCCTTTGGAATCTGTCAAAGGGAAATTGAAGAGCTTAGGGCGCATTCCTGAACAGGACACTACATGCTATATTCGGTGTTATGGGTGTAATCCTATTACACCCATAACACTGCAAGACACTGCCCTCTGAAATTCGCGGTGGGGAGCCACTGCTGGTTTGTCCTGTTTGGTCTATAGTTACGTGGCTAGGTATACCTCCGCAGCACGAATCTGCCACATCAACCAAAGATGTCATTGTCATTGCTGCTGCAGTGGTGGAGGCTGTTAGACTAGCACTAGAAATGACAACCTACACCATCTTTCAGGCCTGAACATAGGACATACACTTAACTATGACCTTTCTCTGCAGAGCGCCCTGTTCCAAAAGGTGAAGAGGCCTATGAGCTGATCTCACAACACTTATGCTGTAAGATTGGAAAGTGTTGGATCATGAGAAGAGACAGCGAGTAGTGGAAGCATTGAGAGACCCTGAAGTTCCATGCCACCATTTTGCAATCAGAAGAGAAGCTGTCTGAAATTGTGGTACGGATTGAACAAATCCTGCATCAGGCCCACCAAAGAGGAGGAGTGGAGACATCAAAATGAGATTGAAGCAGGTACTAAGAGGGGCTAAGGAAGCATTGATTCTACTACTATAACTGAGACTGTGTGAGAATCTGGATAATCCACATTCCTATGAAAAAAGGCTGAGTTTTAATAGGGTACTGGAAGAAGGGGCAGTCGATGTCACAGTGAAGAACCATCCAGTACAAGACTGGACCACTACCCCAGGCACTGCTACCACTCACCAGAGACAGATAGAAGAGCTACAGCAGTTGGTGAAGAAGCTTTGAACACAATTGGCATTCAGGGAAAACAGACAAGCAAACATGGACCAGGAAGAGGTGCCTTTCCACTCATCCAAGAGTGAGAAAATCAGGCATACAGGCGAGCACAGGACCCCAGAGAATTTCTTCTGCACCACTTCCACCATGAAGATTTGACCACCGATTTGGAGCTGATGATCATTCCACTTGCCTCTGTGAGAGAGAACCAGATTATGCATGTGTAGCTGCCAATTGTGATGCTCCCAAACCTACTCCACTAGGACCATGTCCGAAAACACCCAGGAAGTTCTAGAGGAGAAGCAGTAGAACCCCAACCTCAGGAATAAGCTCCACCAAGTGCACCACAGATAACTCAATGACAACACTGAATCCTGGGATAAACACCATCAGACATCAGACTAAGGCTCAGGCAGGTCCAAAATTAGATCATCTCTGTCAGGGCCAGGAGCTCTGTAAAAACAAGGCCGATCTGCCAGCTAATTGCTCCAGGCTGAACATGCACTGGTATTCCAATCAAGGCATCCAAGATGGCCTCACTGGGCCCACCATGACTGACCCAGTCGATCTTGAAGGAAGGAGAACTACAGTATTACTGGACAGTGGATCCCAGGTTACCTTAGTGTACAAACCCTACTATCACCAACATATGACCCATCTACCTCTGGAACCTTTGGAAGGGTTAAACCTAATGGGAGTTGGAGATGCAGCCTGGTATCTCTGTGTGAAGATACATCTGACCGAGGAAATGGCTGGAGTGAACACAACCTGGAGCACTGTGGTGTTGGTTTGCACCATGAAGAACCAAAACCCTGAAGTGCCACTCATCATGGGCACTAACTCTGCAATGTTTGGAACCCTGGCAAAGCTGTGCAGGAAGATGGCTGGCCCTCAGTTTGCCCAAACTCATAAAATGCATCCAGCTTATCAACAGGCTGACCTCAAGAGAGACTTGGAGAAGCTTAGTCAACTCAAAGGGCCCATGGGAAACATGGCCACTGCCAATCACGGTCAAGCTGAAACCAGCTGGCAATACTGTGATGGTACCTGAACACGTATGCCCATGAGAACAGTTGCAAAAGATTGATGATGGAGGCACTTGGGGTTAAAGACATGCCTTGAGTCTTGTTGGTACAATGCACGCTACTCACCAGCAATGGCCGAGAACTGAAAAACATTGAGTCCCTATCAGTAAAATAACAGACAAAATCATACGTATCCCTGGAGGTTTGAAGATTGCACACTTCTATCTCACTAAATCTGAGGCTAAGACTAATGCTGCACAGAGCCTCTATCATCCCTTCGACACTCAGAAGGTCAACTTTGGGGACTCAGCACTGTCTGGGTGAGAAAAAAAACAATTGCACAAACAGCTGATGCTGAGGGCTGAGGTCTTCTCTACCAGTGATTGAGATCTGGAAGCAGCACATGGAGTGGCTCCTGCTGTCATGGAAGATATCAGACGCCAACTAGCGAGCCAGATCTCTACTAACCCATGCTCTAGACATAGACATAGCAGACATCATTACATTGCATAAATTGGACTTCCTAGCCGTAACTGAATCATGGCTTCATGCGGCATCAGGCCCGGCCATCGCCATGGCAGTGCCAGATAGTTACACTATCTGCAGGATGGATAGACCCTCAGCCAAAGGTGGAGGAGTAGCCACTATTGCTAAAAGCACACTGAATATGAGAGAAATACCTAGTACTCCTATAACTTCAGGAGAACTACTATCGGTGAAAAAGTCATTTTCAGCTACCACTACCCTGAATATCTACCTCATCTACAGACTGCCAGGGCCTGTACTCTCATTTGAGAATGAAGTAACACAAATATTATCATCAAATGCTAAACCCAAATCACAAACTATAATACTGGGTGGCTTCCACTTGGTCTCAATGACCCACTTGACAAAAATGCTCTATCTTTGGCCAACACTACGTCAGCACTTGTTCTTCCGTCCAAATACAGAATCCCACACATGCAAACGGCTGCATACTTGACTGGCTAGTGGATATCAACTGTAATTCCACTATTACCACAAACACTCCCTGTCCTTGCTAAGATCATCATCTGATCACCTTTAGTATTGATACGAAGATCAACCGCTCTAACTCTAAGCTGGCCCCTGCAGCCCCATCAAGAAATGCATGGGATATCACGGCCAATAACCTAGTACCCTTGCTGCAACCTGTCCTATATACACAAAACGCAAAGAAAAGAAAAACAGCCCACTTAAACGGGTGTTTCACTCCCACATTAACAACATTAAGAACTGTGAAAAGAAAAAGGGTATCTCAATGGAAAAAATTCCCAACTGAAATAGAAGAAACGCCCTTGAATATAACCAACAGGTCATCCTCACAAAAAGTTCACTGTATAATGATAGAATATCAAAGGCTAACTCAAATACTAAAGAACTGTTCTCAATACTCAGAGAATTAGAGACTCCGACCCCCCCAGTGGAAAGCTGCAACAAGCACGCAAACTGGCGTCTAAGTATACAAAATGCCCTTCAAGATAGAACTACACTTCTCCAGTCTAAAATGAAAGAAAAAAAAAACAACAGTTAAACTCCATGAGACCTCCAGTCACCTCGGGAATGCCCCAACCATGAATACATCACCTCAATTTGAATTCACTGAGGTCACAAATACAGAAGTCCTTCAAATGTTATCCAGCCTAAAACTGTCAAGGTGGCAAGTGGACTCTTGCCCAGCCACTGTCATTAAGGAGGGCACCCCACAGCTCGCTACATTCATTACGAAGTTCATCAATACCTCTTTCAAAAACAACCTTGTCCCTATTGACTGTAAAAAAGCCTGGTAATACCCCTACTAAAGAAAAAAAAACCTCGACCCAAACATACGCACCAACTACCGCCCAATAACAACTGTGCCATTTCTACTAAAAATTCTAGATACGGTAGCTTACCTCCAAATTCCGAAATACCTGGAAGCTAATAATATCCTTGGATGACTTAAAAGAACAGGTAAATTAGCTCTACTGCTCCTCCTTGACCTGTCGGCTGCCTTCGACCTGGTGGACCACATCATATTGTGCAAACACTTTGCTTCAGCAGCACATTTCTCCCCCAACGCTACCCAATGGGTAAAATAATTTTTAAAAGATAGAACCATGAGAGTCTTCTCACCTAAGGCTGAAGCACCACCTACTATTGTCTCATGTGGAGTCCCCAAGGATCGTGCGTATCTCCAACATTATACAATGTCTTTACCAAGCCTCTATTTGACCGGCTTGACAGTCTGGGTGTCACATACACTAATGATGCTGATGACACCCAGATCCTCATACCTGTCACTGGGGACCATGCCATTGACACTGCCCCACTCAATGCTATTTACCTATCCATTTAAGCATGGATGGCACACCACAGGCTATGCTTGAATGATGACATGACTGAGTTGCTCAGCATAGGCTCTCAACTCAGGTTGGTCAAACTAAACAAATCCTTCAAAAGCTTCAAAATTGATGGCAACACCATCAAAGTTTCGAATTAGGTAAAAATATTAGGCTTCTACCTAGACTCATACCTAACTCTCTCAAAACAAGTAAATGGTACCACATCAGCTACAACATATATGTGCAAACTTATCAATGCATGCAGACCATTTCTGTCACCTGGCAGGTGTATTACCCTGGCCAGAGCATTAGACCTTACCCTTCTAGACTGCTGCAACACCATCTATGCTGGCACTAAGATTCAGAACAAACCCGAAAACTCCAAGTACTGCAAAATTGCTAGCAAGCAATGGAATACCTTGCCTGTCCAACTAAGAGCACAAGCATCCTTCTGGACATTCCGTAGACACCTAAAGACCCACCTCTTTACACATAGCTTGGGCAAATAATTAACTCTAGGCAGGCCTGTTGTAGATACGGAAGACTCACTAGACTCACTTTGCAAATAATGTAAATAATGTAATGTAATGTAATAGCTGCCGTATACTTATCAAAAATTTTGGACATATGTAACTATGGAAATAATTGTAACTTTTCTCTGTAAAACAGCACCCTGATGCCCTTGGGTCAGGGGCACTATATAAGCAACAAGAATAAATAAATAATATTGAAGGCCAGAATCATTCATGGATCCAAAAGTCCATATGCTTTGCCGATAGTTGTAGCACGAAAGAAGAACAATGATGTCCGGCTGTACACAAACTATAGGCGGCTGAACAGTCAAAAAACTGTGCCCAATCAATACACCACACCACAAGTGGATGAGGCACTTTACTGCCTTGCAGGGAGCCGTAGGTTCTCCGCACTTGATCTAAGAAGCATGCTGCCTTAAAACCAAGAGATGACTGCCTCCATTTGCCTGCTAGGGCTTTACCATTTTATCCGAATACTCCAAGACATATAGGGAGCTCGAGCCACTTTCCAACGGTTGATGGAGTGCACTGTGGGAGATATGAATTTGTTGGAAGTATTGGTCTACTAAGACAATGGGCCTCATTAGGACCCAGGCGGTAAGGGGTTTACGGCGGCGTAAACAGCGCCGACCCTTACCGCCTGATTCCGAGGTCCCTTAGCGCCATGGAGGATTTAACACCTGCTTGGTGTTAAAATCCATGGCGCTAAGGGACCATGTTGTTAATTACGCCACCGTAATTTACGGTGGCGTAATTAACACCTTCCCCACTCCCATTATGCCCTATGGGGCAAAAATGGGAATGGGGAAGGGTAAATGGGTTAATGGGGACTTACCGCCCGCCAACCTCGGAATGGGGCGGTAAGTCCACCAACCACCATGGCGTAAATGTAGTTTACGCCATGGCGGTAAAGGTACGGCCCAGGCGGTAACTTACCGCCTGGGTCGTAATGAGGCCCAATGTCATTGTCTTTAGTAAAATGCTTGAAGAACACTCTCAGAGGTTATTGAAGGTCCTGGATAGTCTTCACCAGCAGGGTCTGAAGATAACACTGGAGAAATGCTGGTTTTACAGAACCAGTGTGTAATATATTGGCCATGTGGTATCTGCAGAGGTAGCCATTGTGGATCCTGCCAAGATGGAAGCACACACCGTACATGGCTGAAGCCTCAGAATCTGAGAGATATATGGACTTTCCAGGAGTTCTGAAATTATTAAAGGTGGTTTGTGCCTGAGTTTGCCAACATTGCCCAGCCTCTGACCGACCTTAACTAAGGGTATCTTACACCGCAGAAGAAAGGTCCAACATCAAAGGCCGACTGTGAAGCACTTTATCACCCCAAGGAGATGTTTGGGCAGCATTGGACCACTGAATCTGACAATGCATTTGCCCATTTAAAGGAGACACTCATGGAAGCACCAATACTGGCATATGCTGACCCACAGCTGCCTTATATTCTATACATAGATTCTAGCGTTGCTGGATTGGGGGTTTTCTGTTCCAAGAAAGCCAGGGAACTTCTAGGCCAGTGGCATTTGCTTGTCGCCGACTCAGTCCGTCTGAGGTGAAATACCCAACACAAAAGCTGGAATTCCTGGCCCTCAAATGAGCAGTGACTGAAGAATTCCATGACTAGCTCTACAGAGCCCATTTCCCAGTGCAGGCACCTTCAGCTCTCCATGACCAGAATGAACACACTCTTGATTTAACAAGGAGTCGATTCTATTGGCCCTGCTTGGGCCAGATGTGGACAACTACTGCAGAACATGTGCCTGACACATTGCCCATATGTCTGGCCACAGCACTTCAACACCTGCAGAGCTCTGTATCAATGGATTTAGTCTGTGTTGTCTTCCTGAGACTAGAACTAGACAGCACCGGGATTCAGAATATATTAGAAATCATTGATAATTTCACTAGGTATGTCCAAGCATACCCTATCAAAGACCAGAAAGTGACAATTACAGCCAAGGTACTAAGGGAGACATTATTCATCAGCTATCGCTGGCCCGCTAAGCTCCATTCTGATCAGGGACCTGATTTTGAATCCAAAATAATCAAGAAATGAATGCAATTGATCGGGGTGCCAAAGACAAGAACCTCACCATATCACCTACAAGGTGACGTACAAGCAGAGCGATTTAATCACACACTCCTGAGCAGGTTGGGCCCCCTTATAGCCTAAGATAAATCTTGATGGAGCCAGCATGTGTCCACATTAGTACATGCCTATAATTACATAACAAACGTCAGCGCCGGTTTCACTCCGTATCAACTCATGTTTGGAAGGGATTACAGGTTACAAATAGACCTGTGCTTTGGAGTATCATCCAATGGTACCAGAGCTTAAAACTGCAGGAAATATATATAAGAACTACAGAAGCAGCTGAACCAAGCTCACCATTTAGCCCAGGCAGCGGCTGAGCACAATGTTACTGGAAACAAGAGAAGATATGTTGCAAGAGTGAAGTTCCAGAATTTACAGCCTGGGGATCAGGTTATCATCAGCGGTTTAGGAAGAAGAGGGCGGAATAAGTTGGGGGATAGTTACGAGTCACAGCCATACCTCATTGATCACCATTTACCTGGATTTCCTGTATTCAGTTTAAGAGACAAAGGTAAACCCTAAATTGTGAAGATCCTTCACAGAAATCACCTTCTAGCCACAGGAGATGATGTAGTAGAAATTAACCCATATCCCACTAAACTTTCTCTTTCATGCAGAAAGATGACTACCTGAAGTAGGACATAGGAGTCTTGCAATGAGAAGATATCTCAACACACAAAGCCAAGTACTGCACCACACTCTATACCTAGCTTAGAGAACCGAGAAGAGAAAGTGGTTGTTGAAGCACAGAATCAAGAAGTGGGCGATAGTCCATTAGGCAATCAGCCAGGTCAAGAAGATGACCACAATATAGCTTACTCGCATGACAGTGGGCCAGAAACTCCAAGTACCTCTGATCCTATAATACACACTGAAGCTAGAGCTAGAGAAGAGAGGAGGGACATATTATTGCTGATATGTGACCTAATTCTCTAACTGAGGAAGATCCCCTCCTAAGCACAGAACCTGTCATGAGAGATCACCCACCAGATCAGATTGAGAGTTCAGACGTATTATCAGAACTCCATACTGAGGAGATCTCACCGGAGGTAAAACCAGTTAGAATGATGTGTAATAATTCACCTGGAGAACAATGGGAGATCATTAGACAAGGTATTTTGACACGGGTTTCCCAAGGGGTCCATTCAGACACTCACACACAAGTTCACACTATTCAGTTATGGTGGGATATCCCTCAGATAAGGAGTGAGACTTTATATATTTTGACACCACTACCTCATGAGTAAGCCTAACACCTGAAGGATGCTGTTTTTTATATGAAGGGAGTCAGATGTAAACCTTCAGGTAATTCATGGTAGGATATACATGGGTTATTACATTCATGTAAGAGAGATAACTCTCAGGTTCTACCTTATTGGTGAGCACTGTCACCTCTTAGTGGTTCTTGCTTGGCAGTAGAATCTTCCGAAGTCTTTCTTCCTGACTTCTTCTTTGTGAAGAGGTTTTCTTTGAAGAGAAAAGGATGGTCCCTCCCTGTAGCCACAATGTCTACCTGGTAGAACAGACAGGACATTGAATAGTGTTGCACTATGACAATCATGTGTGGGTTCTAGTGTAGAAGCATTGTAAAGTTCCTTCATTGCAATGTGTTAAAAATGCAGGTTCAGCGTGGTAAAAAGGCACAAATTTATCAGCTGCAGGAGGAGAACTCTGAACGAGGAGAGGGCTTCCTTGATAGCCACACATTAATTTGAACTAGGCTGGAGAATGCCCTAAAATGTTAAAGAAACATAGATAATAAAGATAGGTTACAGGTAAGTATATACGATTTAGCAGTAGGCTGAGGTGTGCAAACACGCTCAAAGCATGCTTTTCAGAAACGGGTCATTGTTTCAATAATTTGCTTAGAAGCCACAGCAGCTAGTAGCACATTGCCAATCCCACAATCCCAGGATTGCATGGTAGGAAGCAAACACCGGTTATTTTCGAGGTCATAAAACAGAGCTCATGGGTGCTGCGGAAAAGGCAATACATGTACAATCATTTTATAATTCCGCACATTAATATACGAAGCCTGGTCTACTGACGGTTTCTGAAAGCCCATGGCAGTTTCAAATTGCCTGGGAAGAAGGTTGAAGGATTCCTAATGTGCAACATTAACACTGTAAATTGTTTTGGTTCAAGGCCCTGACAGTGTCATGGTAGAAGATTTTATCATGAGAACGTAGATGAGATGATCGGGACAAATGAATAAAGATCCACTACTCATCTCAAATGTTTCAATGAATTGGCACTATGTGGGAATTGGGGGTTGAATTGTGGCATCACAATGAGTAGTTAGGGTTGGTGTGGTAAGGGTTGCTGGTCCCAATCATAGAAGATAATGTATGCCCTTATATAGGGGTATGATATAAGCCTACTAATCAGCTTCTTGTGGGGAGACATTCAATGTTGCAAAGTGATTGATGTTAATTAGATTTGATGAATATAAAAGCTTTCGATGTAGGGGCGTTTCTTTGACAGCACCATTTCATGCAGTTCTGTTTGAATATTGCATCTGGGACCCTGAATACAACTGTGTTACTTCTTGCCTGGCGTACACTCCTTTGTGACTACTTTTGTATTTGTTTACTGGTGAGTTCCGAGGCAACCCCCTGAACATTTTTGGAAGCCTCAGCAAGAACCATCGTTTTTCCCGACCAAGCGTGGGCATTCCAGCCGTACTCCTGGAGGTGTGTAGCATCGCTCTTGCTGACTAGTCCTAAGAGCTCAAATATCGAGGAAGCACGTGGATGCCAAGTTCCCAAAGGAACACCTGGTCAGAGGGCTACCTTTGCTCTGAAGGAGTACTGTCCTTTAAAGGGAGACTCTCAGGTTTAGAAGATTGGTAAATCTCCTTAAAAGGATATGTGAGTGTTCCTGTGCATGAACGCACAGGGAGCAGGAGGGATTTTTTTTATGGTGTAAAGGACACATCCTCAAGAGTTGGAGGGCAATTGGCCATACTAGTCTTAGATTTTAGGTCCAGTTATCTGATAGGGAGTAAGTGAGAGGTGGCACATCTGCGCTAGAGCAGAGGATTGGGTAGTAAATGGTGGACCTTTTTAGACAAGGGTTGCGCGTAGTGCAGGCAAATGGTATAGTTGTGTCATTTTCTATATTCTTTGGGGTTAAAGAGTTTGATGAGAGACGAAAAAAGGGGAAGAAGCATATGTGCTAGCGTTTTTGTGAGTAGTAGCAGTTTATTTTGGTAAGGTGGAAATGATCGCAGTTTTTGTTTATGGTGGCTGGGGAGATTATGGAAGGGCCAGAGCTGAACTAACATGTAAATATCGAAAGAGCTGTGTAGCATGTGCAGGGGGTGCGGTCCAACGAACTCTTGGTAAACTAAAGTAGGGCATTGTTCTTAAGTTGGTGAGACTGTGAAGAGGACCATTTGTGTAATAATACAAACTAACACGATGGGCCAGCGCAGAAGGCCATTGTATGCAATAGTGAAACGAAAGGTGTGAGAGGGCAAGACCTGTGGACAGGGCCAGTCTGAATGAAATAGGGTGAATACCTTGAACGGTAAGTATAAGATTGAGTGAGTGGAAGTGAGTGAATAAATACACATTAATTTAATTTTTAAATAAGAAGGGATAAGAAGAAAAAGGGGAGGGAAGAGAAGAGAATGTTGTCCCACTAGATGGACGCACCCTTGACTACATGTGCAAAGGTTTGCCCCAATATTGCGTTAAAATTCTGGAGTACCACTCTCAATGGGCAAATGACACAGTGGGGAAGTGTTGCCAGGAATGGCCCGGGGTGGGAAGATTCGATAGGCGTATTATGAACAGTATGCACTCATACCTATCGGCTACTTATAAAAGAGCCAAGCTCAAAAAGAGGCAAAACAATTTAGGGCTCTGGAAACTGTAGAAATAAACAGAGAAAGCAGAAGCGGAGAAGGAGAAAGGGAGCGTGCCACTGCATCTCTATTCTGTTGAAACGAGCTGCAGGATACACAAATCCTAGGAGAGTATCTCAAGATAAGGAGGGAAAAAACAAAAATAAAGATGAGTGTGAAACTAACTCTGGGAATAAGATTGAGAAGTGGAAAAATAAATATTTAGTGGACATCAACGAGGGCACACAACAGCAACTTGACTCAGGGCCCGATTCATGGAAATTCATGTAGAAATCCTGCAAAGGCCATGCACCGAGAAGGACACTGTGCGAGCCTGCGCGCAGAAAGAAAAATGCATGCCCCACGTATTCATGGAATCTACAGTGCAAAGTAACCGCATTTGCAATTCGTGAACACCCACGACACGCCCCCACTCAAAACATAAATAGCCAGAACAGCTACCATTGCGCGCTCCCCCTTGTTTGGGGTCCCCCGTAAGCAGGTCTGTGACTGGGGTTCCTGCGCAGGGTCCCCTGTGAGTGCATCTGATACCGAGAGAACATGCATATGAAAAATCGTAACTCAGCAATAACTCATGAAATCTGCGTGTGAACCACCATAAAACGTTCTTGCACCCCGCTGCACTGCTCATGCACACCCCTAAGTTACATTGGAACCCCGATTGAGTATACGCATCCCGAAATCTGACATGCAACCCCACCTGTGTGGTACAAATCCGGTATGCAAAGGTTCTTACGCCTGCCTTTGGGTGGTGGATCATATGAAGGACTTGCGTGAGCATTTCCCAGCAGAGACATTGCTTGATCGAATCCATGAATACGTCTTGTGCCGTGCAAGTGTGGGCATGCGATGGACTGCCTGCAGGCCGTCCCTCGGAACGCCCATTTTTTAGCAAGTTCTTCCCCATTTTTGGTTTTTCGCCTCCTTCCCAGCCCTCTGCGCAAGCAACGGCCATGCTCTAATTGGAATCTTGTGCAAAGCCCATGACAGCTTGCACAGACTTGCTGAGCCAGCACAAACTTCCTGCAAGTCCAAGAAAAGTACTGCGCATTTGATTCCATGAATCGACGAATGCAGATTTGGGCGGAGTTGCGCTCGCAAGCAACCTATTTTCTGCACTGATAATTCCATGAATCGGCCCCTCAATGTTTAGGAAAGCAGAAAAAGCAATGCAAAGGGAGATAGAGAAAAAAGGGAAGGAACAAGGAAAGACAGCAGACAAGCAGGGATGGGCAGCAGGGCGCATACACATTAAAATTGATAAATGGGGACAGGACTTGGATGACGGCGAACAAGATATTGCAGAGGGTGATCACACTGTGTGAGATTGGGAGGACAGCAGCAATAGCGAACATTGAGCTGACGAATTTGACACATGCAATCTAACAAATAGAAGCAGGGGAAGGAGAAGAGATGAGATGGAATAAGAGGAAAGAAGGGAATCATTGGGGACTGGGGGAATAGGCTTGGGAGTAGGAAGACAAGAATATGAGTAGCAAAAAGACCACAGCGAGCGAATAAACCCAGAGCGCGAACATAGATGCCTCTTTTGCAGAAAGCAAAAGGAGAGGTGCACTATATGTGCTCTGGCAGACAATGAATAACTTAAGTCTTTCCCCACTACATGCTAGATTCGCTGTATGATAAACACTTGTTGCACTAATAAGCCAGAGAACAGATCAAATATATTAACATTATCATATACACATTGTTATGTATCCATACTGGATCAAATTAATGTAAGGGCAACACATTAAGGTGGTTCTTAACATAAATATGGGAAATACATTAACAGTCGTTAGCAGCAGTCAGGTTGACGATTTTATATACTTCCTAACAGAAAAAATGTGAAAATTCATTAGGTAAAGGTCAATTAAGGGTAAATACTATGTACCCAAAACAATATGATCTGTCCAAAATAAGTCTATGAAAAATGTACACAAACCGTTTCCCCAAAAATGCCAACACGTGTCTCGACCCTTCGGGTCTTCTTCAGGGCAAACAGAATGGACAAGTATGTGTGTGATCACCCAGTCCTAATACAAAAAGAATTTAGCTACGCATGCTGTGTCCCAAACATAAAACTCAAATTTCCAATCTAAACAACACTTATATTTGTTATGCAAATGTTCCTCACATAATATCATTAACAAAGAGGAAGAAAAGGAGGGGAGGAAAAGAGAGGGACACACAAAAGAAAACCAATATTAGCAAAATCTCAATACCTTCATAATGTTCGATACACATATATATGACGTTCTTGCTTGTTAGCAAAACATGTCTTTTCTACACAATAATTATCCAAAGTGGAGTATACAGGGTAGCCTACGACAACCTTAGTATTGACCCTATGTTTGCCATGCACTGCAAAATATAACGCTCTGCGAATATTACTCGGCAATTATTTGAAGATCAAGGCAAGAAATGTATGTTTTCCTGTCTCTTCATAATCTGTGTGCATCCAATGGGGCCAAGTGCAAATTGTTTGTTTATTCTCTTAGCAAATCTGCTGCGATTCCTTGAGTCATGCCTGCTCCTGATTATATGGTTCTTATGCCCATGAACTAGTCAATTTATCTATAAAGAAATGATAAAATATGTATGTGGTATGACACTATTTTATTATTTTGCTAAACATCATTAGTCAACCTCGAACTGCTTACCGAACTGTAAATCAGTCCGTTCAACTTCTCATAAGGATTTGTGGCCCTGGTAATTACTTCTGAGGCCACGTTCCCAGCACTTAAGAGCTGCATTCAATTGCAGTGATAACATTCCTTTTACTAACTTCTCAATGAACTGGTTAAAAATATGCACATATTGTGTATTACAATTAGATTGGCTTTTGATCTGAAATTCCAT
Source organism: Ambystoma mexicanum (assembly GCF_040938575.1). Classification (NCBI taxonomy): domain Eukaryota; kingdom Metazoa; phylum Chordata; class Amphibia; order Caudata; family Ambystomatidae; genus Ambystoma; species Ambystoma mexicanum. The sequence continues at coordinate 1,143,833,042 of NC_090937.1, forward strand.
TGATTAATACATGTCTATAGTGCAAAAAACACTGCTTACCCTACTGTGAATCAGTCCGTGAGACTTCTCATGAGACTCTATTGCTCTGCTAATGGCTTCTGTGGCTGGGTTCTGTTTCAAATTGTATTCATTGTGACATGTTAGAATGCATACCATCTGTAATGAAATGTTGTTTAGTGGAGAGAAACACAGTATCTGTATTTTTATGCTTTTATGAAATGTGATAGATATTAAAATATGTATATTTTTTGAAGTACCTTGTGTGTCTACCTGAAATTAGTAAGGGTGGTTTGTGTATTTATCAGGCTGATGTCATAGACAGTTCTAGAACCTAAAGGGAGGAAGCCGTTTATATGGGTTGTGTTTTTTTGTGATATATTGTAGTCCTTTCCCATACGGCCCCTAAAAAGAGGACAACACAGCTCTGGTTAGCTGAAGGGGCCTGAGATACAGGCAACTATTGTGCACTATTGTAAATGAAAGATAAAGACGGTGCAGATGCAACAACAACCAGCATTTGCAAACACACAACAGCCTGGCTTTTCATGCGTGGGAGGTGTAAACAATTACACAGAACAGTACCAGACAGGAAGAGGATATTATCCCAGAGGAAGAGGAGTGGGGTACAGGGGTATGGGGCCACTGGTTGGAGGACAATGTTTTGCGTGCATCAACTTTGGTCATTTTGCCCACTTATTGCACAAATAGGGCAGCAAGGAGTACAGCAACAGCAGGAATATATGCAAACACAGACACCTCAACAAATGCAAGTTATACCACATCAGCAACTGCAATTGATGCCCACACAGACACAGGTTATACCAGCCCGGAGACAAGCACAAGTACAAGGTGAGGAGATGCGGGAACAGAAGGTACAGTGAGCATACTTCAAGCACCAGCACAGACACAGGTACAATTAAAAGGCACACTACTGGGACATAATGCAGTGCCACAATACACAGGAGTGGGTGGCAATCCATTCAACTCTTCTGCAAGCACATTTTCCCAATAGGGGTACCCACAGATGCAAGTGTGTCCTGTCCAATCAGTAACTGAAGATCCGAAGAGAAGCCTGAGGCAGTAGTTTGAATAGGACAGAGGGGATTTTCCTTTCTCATATATACTGGGGCAACCAGATCATCGGAGTTGAGTGGTTGAGCCCAGGAGAGAAGAGGAGATGTCCGCCCACTCAGAGAGGAAGGAGATATGACCAGGTGTCTGATAGATGGTAGCCACAGTAAGGGAATGGCCAGGAGAGAGAGCCTGCAGTAGAGGCATTCGAAAGAGGAGTAGGCCTGCATAGGAATGACAGAGGCAGGAATCCACTCATTGAAGATAAGGGCTACACCGCCCCCCCGGAACTGTTGGATCTGGGCGCAGAGAGGATCTTGTAGCCATCAGGGAGGAGAGTGTCATAGCTCGTGACAGAGCTGGCCGTGAACCATGTCTCAGTAAGACCGAGGACAATGAGGCCAATTTCTTCCAGGAGGCAGCAGATATCAGAGTAGTGTGTGACAGCATAGCAAGTGTTGAGAGTGGCAATATGCAGAAGTTTGCCATCCTTGAAAGACTTCCAGGGAGGGGAACAAATCAGAGGTATGCCCTGCGTAGGTGTAGAAGAACCCAGAGAGGGTATAGAACAGGAAGGATGAGAGGAGACAGCAGGGGGCAGCAAGGAAGCTGTGAGGGGAAGAGAGGGGACAGCAGGAGAGGAAATGAAATTGATGATGTGAGGGAAGCGTCTATCAAAGAGGAGAAGGTTAGCCTAAGGGCCTTGGACCAAGACGATACCATTCAGGCAAACATTAATGATGATTTTAGAGGATTGGCAGGGGGCCAGGAGAGCCTGCCAACGGGTGCAACAATTAATGGGAGATGAAGAGAAAGGAGAAAGCAGAGAGACCATATGAAGAGTTGATAGGTCTGGAGAGGGAATGACAAAAAGGATGTCAGAGAGAGATTGCCTGGAGGAGAAACTGGTATAGGTGTCAGCGCTAGGGAGTTCTGGGTTGGAGACCAGGATGTCCTTTTTAAACTTCTTCCTACCAGATTTAGTGAGAAGAGCGGGATAGTCGATAGAGAAGCAGTTAGAAAAGATAGGAGAGAAGAAGTAATTGGTAGGAGGGGGAGGTGGGGAGACACTAGGGATGGACACAGGGAGGGATGCAAGCAGACGAGACAAAGAGGGATGAGACAATGGTCAACAACTGAACAATATGACAAGAGCTAAGACAATGGGGGTCATTACGACCCAGGCGGTAATTACGCCAACTTTACCACCATGGTGTAAACTACGTTTACACCATGGTGGATGGCGGATTTACCGCCCCATTCCAAGGTGAGTGGGGCGGTAAATCCCCATTTCCCATTCTCCCTTCCCCATTCCCATTTTTGCCCCATATGGCATAATGGGAGTGGGGAAGGCACTAATTACGCCACCGTAAATTACGGTGGCGTAATTAGCATCATGGCGGGTTAGCACCATGGATTTTAACGGCTGCTAAAAGCAGCCGTTAAAATCGGAATCAGGCGTTAAGGGTTAACGACGGCGTTAACCCTTAACGCCTGAGTTGTAATGAGGCCCAATACGTTTTCTAAATGAACAACAACACCAATACAAGTACAAAGTAGTTGGTGCATGAAAACCTAGAGGAAGGAAAAGTTCAATGGAACACACAGTAGTACAGAATAAGACAGTCCAGTCAGTGAGGTGAATAAAAAACACAGAAATCCAACACAGGAGAAATCAGCGAAAGCGGAACTGGATGAGGGAGGAATATAAGGAGAAACACAGACAGTGTAAGCAAAGCAGCGAAAGCAGACCTAGATGAGGGAAGAATAAGGAGAAATAGAGGCAATGTAAGCAAAACAGGGCAGTCAATAAGGAAAAACAACAGCATGACCTAAGTAGGCAAGGATATAGCAGAAACAGGACAGTAGGACAAACAGTGATCAGGGCATTCCAAACGAGCAGCGGGCGCGTGAGTGGAGGCAAGTGAGAGGGGGGACACGAGGAAGTGCGCAGAACACGTGGTCTGGGTGTTGCAAACAACCACACAGTCAAGGATTTCAAGGGACAACAGAGGTAGTGTGAGGCAATGCATGGGGGACACAGTCAAGGAACGCAAGGAAGTTGAGAGGACACGCGATAAGGGAGTTGTGATGAACCACGCAGTCAAGGATTGCGAGGGACTAAGTGGGCAGCATGAGGCAATACGTGGGGTACGCGGTCAGGAACGCGAGGAAGTTGGGCGGACATGTGATGAGGGAGATGCGAGGAACTACACAGTCAAATATTGCGAGGGACCACACGGGTAACGCAAGGCAATGCTTGGGGCATGCGGCCAGGGAATGCGAGGAAGTTGCGAGGACATGTGAAAGGGGAGGTGTAAGGAAGCGCACAGGATTGCGAGGGAGAAAGTGGGAAGCACAAGACAATGTGCGGGGCACGCGGTCAGGAATGCAAGGAAGTTGCAAGAAAATGCGATGAAGGAGATGCGAGGAACCATGCAGTCAAGTATTGTGAAGGAACCATGTGGGCAAACGCGAGGCAGAGAATCACAAGGAAGTTATGAGGAGACACACTAGGGGGAGTTGCGAGGAACCATGCAATCGAGGATTGCAAAGAACCACGCAGGCTGGGAGAGAGGCAAGCACAGATAACATGGTCAGGTTCATGAGGAGGAGGCGAGAACACATGAACAGGGGGAGGCGAGGAACCATGCACTCAGGGATTGTGAAAGAAGCACATGGCTGTGCGCGAGGCAAGCATGGAGCATGCGGTCAGAGGAACACAAAGGGGTGACATGGACACACAATCAAGGAATTGAAAGGGACCAAGTGGGCTATGTTGTGCATGCAGAGGACACAGGCGGCTCACAGGGGGGGGCTGGAGGTCACGCAGGTGAGAGGTGCGAGAACACGAGCAAAGCAGGGGTCGAGGGTGTGGAAGGAGGGCAAGGAAGTGCAGAGCAGCAAGCAAACTGCCAACTTCTTACCTGGCGGATGCAGACAGGAGGGTGAAACATCTGCACTCAGAGTATATACCGCAGACCCCTTTGTCACCAAACATCTGCGTCGCTCAACACTGCGGTCTTGTCCTGCAAGGGCGTGGCTGGAGAGGGTCCTGAACCTCGGATTATGTAGGCTTGGTAGCGTGGACATAACAAATGTGTTACGTGGAAATCGGGCAGCGTCTACTGCAAACCTGCATGGCTCAACACCGCGGCCTTGTCCTGCAAGGACTTTGCCACACAGGGTCCTGAGCCTCAGATTATATAGGCTTGTTAGCGTGGACATAAAAAACGTGTTACGTGGAAATTGGGCAGCGTCTCCTGTGAACCTGCATCTATCAACACTGTGCCTTGTCCTGAAATGACTTTCCAAAATGTAAAACTAAAAAGAAATGTATTAAGAAGAATGCAATTCCCAGTAGTGCTAATACTGCATCTACTAATGTTAACGTAGCCACAGGTAAGCATTCCAAGAAATACATTTTAAAAAAAAATCCCACCATAGAGTCCTTCATAACCTTATAAAAACATGGGAGGAATCGCACTCAACCCTTAAAACTTACTGCAGAAAACTGATCCTGGAGCTCTCATAGACAGTGCAATGCTCCTCAAAAGGAAATTGTTTATATTAATTTTAAACAGAATGAAACCACTAACACAATTAATTAGTAAACTACAAAAAGTACTTTGCAACATACGCAATATCAACATAGATACCTTTGCACACCTCTGTGCAGGTCATTGGATTCACACAACAAGCACAGAGACATATTTCAATGAAGAAGCATACTAACAAGAGCAAAGAAACCCAATTGCCATATATAGCAGTGGCTTAGGGTATGAAATGGTAGACAACACCATTATGGCAGAGGAAACGCTCATTGAAAGAATATCCCCAAAAACCTTACAATCAACTCTTGTTGCACCGAATGAATCTGTCCCGTCTACAAATGGCCTTGCACATCAATGTGTAACGTATGAAAACAATCCTTCAAATATTTACTGCAATTCCTCAATCAGTATGTGAAAGCTAAAGAGAAAATGAGAATGCAAATGTTACAAACCATGGACTCCTATCCAGTGTGCAAATACACAGGACTGCGAGGACATTCATTAGCCTGCATTTCCGGGCCTGGTTGCAAAAGCGCCTTGCACCACATCAAAATGTTAGCAACACACCATTCCACTGTACGAAATTTCATCCAGAGACTGTTTAACGCCAAGAGTCCTGCTTTAGAACTGGAGCATTTAAATTACATTATCCTACATGGCACAGCCAAAGAACTCCTGGAGAAAATGGACCACATCCAAAGCAAATAGTTTGGAAGTGAAGAGCACTTACAAAATCCAGTAACTTTAGAAAAGAGTAGCAACAACCTCACAGATGGCAACCTTCTTATACACACATGCAAAAAAGAAATAGCAAAGTTTAAAAGCACATCTGCTAAAGTACCAAACCAGGTATGTGTGTTGTTGCAGACCTTTTTATACAAAGAGCACCAAAACTGCAGATATAGCGTACAAAATAGAAGAAAATTAGGAATCCTAATGGTTTCAATTAGCTCTCGACATTATACCAGAAAACAAATATGAAATTACTAACCCCTCAATACTTTGCGCATACTGCACTGCAAAGCTTGATAATAACCAAATGTCATCACGGGCTATCAGTAATAACTTTCCACTTCCAAAACCACTCCAACAGTTAAATTTGTGTGAGAGCATCATAATCCAAACAGTACACCCATTTCAAGCTACAATATGCCTTCAACCTAAAACAGCCAAGTTACCTCCTTCTGAATTACTAGAAGGCTTTTGTGGCAAAGTAGTTTATTTGCCATTGGATCTTAAAGAAAGTGTGGACACTCTGGGAGTGCAACCACCAACAGATCAATCTTTTATTATCCTAGTGAATGGTGTACCTACAAAAAAACAAAAAGATTGGCAGCAACTAGTAGATTAAAACAAAGTTAAAGAAGCCCTACAATATCTGAAAGAGAACAATGAATACCTCAGAGAAACCACCAAAATAATTAAGGATTCCTAATCAAGTGGCCCATTTGAACTTGTAGATCCTATTAAAGCATCCAATATTTAGGACCAGTAGACAATTCACCCACTGCTCTCCAAAGACAGCATAGACGATACTATTCAGTTTGTCAACATCCACTTTGACAAACTTTCAGAAGTTAAAAGGATAGCACGCTCATCAGCCCAATTCCTTCTTTTTAAAGACATGTATGTACGCAGAGAACTGTTTTCTCTGTCTCTTGCATACGCAGTCACTATTCATGGATCACAAGGTTTTAACCCTAGATCAGGCATTGATTGACATTGGCACAGTCTTTAAAGACGGTATGAGTTACGTAGCACTGTCACGGCTATGTACACTTGAAGGAATATTTCTAGTCAATTTTGAGGCACTCAAAGTCAAAGCTGACATTCCTTGCATCGTAGAGTACAACAGACCACGTGCACTCTACACACTCAATCTCAATATTTACCCTGTTCCTCAAAAAGGAAAACTTGTTAAAAGAAAATGAATGCAAACAGAACTAATAAGAGATCTCCCAACAGTACCACCAAAGAAATTCAAAACAGCTGGTACTCCATCAGATAGCACAATCTCAAAACAATGCAGTGTAACCGCAAATGTACATCCAACAGCACAACCAAAGAGAAGTATGACTTATAAAAAAAACAAGTGGGGCTCCAGCAAATACCTCAAACACAGAACTGTCAGGCCCATTCAGATTTTGCAACACAACTGGTGTTAATTGCTATGCAAATCTAGCAATTAATATTCTTTTGCAATTGCCACCAATTGTGGAAAACATTTGGCAGACTAGTTGTGTTTGCAAATGCTACTCCTTCATAGAAATACAACAAACAATCCTGACAACACTTACACTGTCTCAAGAAAAAGGCAGCAATTGGAGTACTGTGCGGGAATGGTGAGATTCACCATAAACACACAGGGAGATCAACAAGAATTTCTAATGTACTTACTACAAGTGCTTGAAAGTAAAAACATACCTATGAATGAAATCTTCCAGATTTCATATATGTGGAAACATACATGCACTCTCTGCAGCCATGTGGTGCAGGAGCAAGTCCCCAATGAGCACTTTGTGTAAGTCTCTATACCCAGTTGGGAATACATTCCATTTCAGCAACTACTGCAAAATGCAAATCATAACATAGTATGCACTGTTTGCAATTCAGACAATCGTTTCACCTTACACATAAACTCACATAGCCAATATGTCATAGTAATGCTTTTAAGATACAATGCAGTTGGTACCAAAAACAACTGCAAGCTTACTAGTTTCAGACATGGACAAGTATCACTTGGCAACTGATTGCATAATCTACCACACAGGGGCCATAACCAGTGCAGGTCGCTAAACTTCATACATTAAAAAGAAATATGGGTGGTTTGAATGCAATGATACTTTCATTACTCTGAAGCAGAGATTACCAGCAAATCTAGGAAATGCCCACTTAAATATTCCTGAAACCAAAATGTAATCACTGACCTATAGAACTAGTATAGCCTACTGCCCGACAGCCACCACCATCAGGTATGTAACTGCAAAGCAAAAATACCCTTCTTCCCTGTGAAACTGTAACAAGTTAGCATACACCAACTGGCACGTGAGAACATCAGTTGCACTGCTGTACAGTTTTCTCCCCAATGACCCAATGATTATACACACAGAAACAACATCTATGGAAAACACACACTAATGATATTTCACCCATAGTACTTAAAAAAGTACTGTGGATGAGGGCCTAAAAACTGTCCTCACTAACCTGTAACACTATCAACTATTAGAATAAGCCAACTGCTCTCTAACTGTGCCCATACTGCTGCAATGAATATTGCAACTGCCATCTGTACCCACAATACTAGAAGTTCACTTGGCAATAGTGGAAAACTTAAATCTGCCGATTGGAACAAAGGTGCTTCAAAACATTTCGTACAGAACTGTGACACTGTCAACAGTTAGAATATGCCAACTGGTATCGAACTGCAACCCTAATACTGCAATACTACTTCCCATTACTACAAAAGTTAAAATCCACCTGCAAAAATGAAAGTTCTGAAAATGCCCTACAAGACTCTTAAAGAATCAACAAGCAGAATACACCAATTGGTATATCAGTACACGCACAGTACTACAGTGTTACTTCCAGCAGTCAAACTGCTAACATCCACCTTCAAGAATGAAACTGCTTCAAAAGATACCCTCACAAACTGTGAAACTAGCAACAGTTAGAATACGCCAACAGGTATCTAACTGGCCCCACAATACTGCAATATTGCAATGTTTTCCATAGTACAGTACTTTTAATACAGCAACAGGAATCAAAGTGCATAAACGGATAAAAAGTGGAAACGGAAAAACAGTTTGGATATGCCAACTGGTATCTAACTACAACCATACCACCACCACTTCTGAAATTCAAAACACATGCACCATTTCAATTCCTCCTACTGCAACAGTGCTTGTAACGCAGAACCACACAGATATGCACCTTAAACATTCCTGTAAGTACTGACTGCACACTTCAATGAAACATAGCGTGACACGTAAGTATCAAATTAATGTACAATTTCTTTTTTAATCCTTTCAATCCTGGATGTTTTTTTTTCCCCACAGACCCAATGATTGTGCAACCAAACACAGGAACTGAGCACATTGCACAGTACATTTGTTTGAAGCATAGTACTTGTAATGTACTAATTATGATGGTCCACAAAGTAAAAATTGTGTACAATACAACATTATGAATTATCTTCCCTAACATGTTATGTTTTTTTTTTCTCACAGACAATGAAACAAAGCCTTCTCCTGCATTTCCACATGCAACAAAGAAAATGCATGCCCGCAGTGGCACAATATTGAAATGTGCTATTTCCACTTCAATGGTATTCTGTCACTGTGTTCCAAAAGGTATGCAGTGCATCAACAATATGTACAGTGTGTATACGCTTATTGGTGTCATGCTTCTTTGTAATGGGCAAATTGCATATCTATACACATGTTTGTGCAGTGCTTATGTCAGTGTGTACACTCTTGGGTGTATGGTCATATTATGCTGTGGTGGTGGTGGCCAGCCCCTAGACTCTTGGGTGCATGGCCTACGGCCTCCGGCCATGCACACCAGAGTCTAGGGGCTAGCCACCACCACCACTACAGCATAATACGGCCATGCACCCAACAATCTGGCCAGTGACCACATCCCACACACCTAATCAATGCACCCGAGGCCCTGTCCACTTCTGAAAACATAATATTACTCTTCTTGCAACCAGTGGGCAGTCTCTCATGCACCCAAATTCCTAGAACAGGTAACAATCATTGCAGCATAATACAGCAATTCACCCAACAATCTGGCCAGTGGGCACAACACACACACCATACCAGATGCCAGAGGTTGTGTCCAATTCAGTACACATACTATTGCAGTACTTGCAGCCAGTGCGCAGACTCATGCACCCAAGAGTCTTGGGGAAGGCCATCACAGCATACTGGAACCATGCACCCAAGAATCTGGCCAGTGACCACAACCCACACATATAATCCAGCCACCCGAGGCCTGGTCCGCTTCTGTACACATACTATTACACTTCTTGCAGCCATTATGCAGACTCATGCACCTAAGAATCTGGTGGCTGGCCACAACCAACGCAGCATAATACACCCATGCACCCAAGAATCTGGGCAGTGGCCACAACCCACACTCATAAACCAAGCACCCGAGGCCCACTCCACTTCTGTACACATACTATTACACTTCTTGCACCCAGCGGGCAGACTCTCATGTACCCAAGAGTCTAGGGGCGACCACACCCATTGCAGCATAATTCAGCCATGCACCCAAGAATCTGACCAGTGCCCACAACTGACACACATAAGCCAGCTGCTAGAAGCCCTGTCCACTTCTAAACCCATATTATTGCAATACTTATAAGCAGTGGGCAGACTGTTAGGTGCATGGACTCCGGCTATGCACCTAACCTAAGAGTCTAGGGGCAGGCCACAACCACCACAGCATAATACAGCCATACACCCAAGAATCTGGCAAGTGTGCACAACCCACACACATATTCCAGGCACCTGAGGCCCTGTCCCCTTCTGTCCACATTTTCTTACTCTTCTTGCAGCCGGTGGGTAGACTCTTCTGCACCCAAAAGTCTAGGAGCAGGCCACAAACATGACAGCAATAATACAGCCATGCACCTAGGAATCTGGCCAGTAGTCACAACCCACACACATAAGGCAGTTGCCAGAGGCCCTGTCCACTTCTGTACACATACTATTGCAGTACTTCCAACCAGTGGGCAGACTCTTGGGTGCATGTCTAGGGGCTGGCCACAACCATCACAGCATAATACAACCTATGCAAACATCCTGATATCATCTACATTCTACTCCCTTACCCTAAAAAAGCCTGCCTGCAGTCACCAGATAAGCCAGACGAGCAAGGCCCTGTCCGCGGTCTACCGTGGTGTCCGCGAACGGCCATCGACACAACATGGTCTTCTTCCACCTAAACAAATACATCATATCACCCATCGTTCACTCCCCTACCTTTCCCAGCCCCTCGCAACACCAAATGCCACAAAACATATTTCCCAGCCCTGTTCCCCACAGCGCTATCTGCGGATATCCACGGATACAACATGGCAGGCGTGTCACAAAAATATGACGTACATCACGCTTCCCTCCAGCCAATCAGCGGGCGCGCTGTGTGTCCGCAGACATCACGTGGCCCTCCAGGCCAATCAGAGTCCTGTTGCAGCGAACAGGGAAATGGGTCCACAAAGCCGACCCAGATAGCACCCATTTTTGGGGACCTACATTTTGCCTGTTTTTTTTAAAACTACTGGACGGATTTCCACCAAATTTACAAAAGCACGCTTTTGTGACCAAGCCACTGCTCCTGTCGTACTATTGGTGAAAATCCATCCAGCGGTTTGGACTGTAGGTGTGAGCAAAAAACATTTCCATTAGGTCTATGGAAAAAAATAAACATTTGGGACCCCCCTACAACTTTGCCTCCCCTTCACGAAACCTCACAAAACCTGCCAAAAAAATTCAGAGCGGGGCATATACTTTTTTTGCCAAGTTTGCTAATATACATATTATGGATTTGCTTTAATATGATGTATTACACGTTTGTGTTATTATGGTGTATGCTCTTACGTGGAAGGTTGATATGTTTAACTGTACCACATTCAATAACATTATAAAAATAATGAAATCAGGTATACATACAGTCATGGAAACGTATTGGAAAGTGGCATCACATGTTCTTGTTGCCTGGCTTATCCATGCCAGTATATCTCGATAGCATTTCAGAAATGTCCATATCTTTTCTTTGCAACATCAGTTAAATGCCGATTCCACTGCATGACACCTTGGTGGCATGATACCATGGCATCAAAGGTTGCATTTCCTTTTAACACGCCAGAGAGCAGTTTATAATTGTGTTTGTATCATTTAGATAAGGTAGTAGCAGCAAGGCTAACTTGGGAAATTGCAATCATTCCCTGGAGAGGTATTACTGCTCATCTCTCCAATTGTTTACCTCCCAATATCACACTGTGGTAATCCATCTATATTATTGGTTGCACGGCTCTGTTGTTATGGTCCACCGACGTTCACATCTCTTGCATCTTCTGAGTCTGCTGCTATGCGTAGAGTGTCTGCAAGCTCCAAGCGGTCCCTCATGTTCCTTCAGTTTGATTTAATGCTTCTCGTCAGCAGTCATGCTTCGCCCACATGTTCGCTACGCCAGAGGTCTCTTATCCCACTACGCACAACTGCAAACAATCACAAATGAAAACTTGTCTACAAGGAACACACCGGGCATGGACTGGCCATCCATCATCCTGATTACTTAATTTATATGTGTCGCAGGACTGATGACCACAGATCACATGGCTGACTTTTGGGAAGCATGAGGCGAACTTTGATATTATTCTTGTTGTATTTTCCCTCCTCAATTTCATGCACAAAAAGAGATACAGATTGAACAGAAAACTGACATCCTTTCATTTCGTTGAAATTCAGAAGTCCATCCACGGATGTTCACCTGTGTGCGGCCAATCAAACTCCATAGTTGTTAAATGCTTCGTTGCACTGCAGGAAAAACAGGAACGTGACAAACAACACAACAGACATTATTCAACACGGATATACTGATATCTATGTATGAAATATTGATTATTTACAAAAGAAAGCGTCCATCTTGAATGGTCTCTGTTATTTGTGGGCTTACAGATAAGTGCAGTTCCAAGCGTTTCCCTCCGTCGTTGACCGAAGGTGAGACAGGTTTAGAGATTCACATGAGAAAAACAAAATGCCTCCTTATTCTTATAGACGCTAGGGAGATAATGGAGAAGGTAGGAAAGATGGCAGCTGTCCGACCACAACAAGCCGGACGGCCCTATGTTTCATATCACAGGCCATAGCCCTTCCAGATAACATCCCACGTGTAGTCTGGACATTTTCTGTAAGAGTTGCTATTTCGTAATTTGTAACTGTTAAAAGTCAAGGCACCTTTTCATTGTTTCCGCCATATGGTCGCAAATGATGTTGGAAGTCATGGCAGAGGGTATCCCGAAGCGCAGATTTAGAGGGATTTATGGAAAATGCACAGGGTTTCGAATTGATGCCAGCCACTCATGAGAAATCTCTACAGGGTTTATAGTGCCAGGCAAATGTGATCGGAATGACGCAGCAGGGGGATTGGCTGGGTACACAGGCGTTTCTGGGGGGTCAGGGGGTGAGGTGGCTATAGCCCTTGGTCTTTTGGTTGTAGCCCTGGATAGAATCTCAGGGGCTACAACCCAGGTGTGGACTGGGAACCAAAAGAGGCCCTGGAAATAATTTTCTAAGAAGCCCCATATTACACATTTTCAGCAAGCCGGACCCTTTTCCTGTGAGAAAATAATTAGGCTACCACACAAAAGAAGCTCATGGTGCAGAGGTCTACCAGGAAATCACCATGGTTCCCTAAATGCCGGTCCACCCCTGGCTTCTGCTGCAGACAAATGCACTGCGTCCATCTCTGGTCTTGGATTCCAATCACAGCAACAGACCACAGCAAGATAACGCACCTGCTGCAGAGAAATGCATTGCATCCTTCTATTGTCCTAGATTTCAATCACTACAACATACCCCAGAAAGATTATGCCCTTGTTGAACAGATCTACATTGCAACATTCTCTGGTCCTCGGTTCAAATCGAAGCAACACACCTCAGCAAGCTAATGCCCCTGCTGCAGAGAAATGCATTGCATACTTTTCTGCTCCTGGATCCCAATCACAGCAACATACCTCAACAAGATAACGCCCTGCCTGCTGCAGAGAAATGCATTGCATCCTTTCCTGGTCATGCATTCCAATCACAGCAACATAACTCAGCAGGATAATGCTAGTACTGCAAAGATCTGTGTATAACCTGCAGGTCACACGTTTGAATTCCATGGAGCATTAACTCAGACACATTCTAAGATGCATAAAATGAAGACCATTGAACTGCGTAATAATAAGACCTGCTACTTAGAGTGCTATGAAACTGCAGGGCTATGCCAGCAGGTGCTGTATTTTAAGAACATGTTTCGGTTATTTGGGGAGCATCCCCCCTGTGCTAAATCCATGCCAATGCATTTCATATAGGGATTGGGGTGCTGGTGGGAGGAAGGTGCAGACAATCGTTTTTTTCAGCCTGCCATGCCATCACCAAACTGAGAACCTTATGCAAAGCAGGCTAGATCCAACCCTGAAACAGGGGTCCAGATGGAAGTGTGAGATCACATCTCTTCTGCACCGGACTGCAAGCAACCCCTGACCTGGGTGTCTACTTTTGATTTTCACTACAGGGGTAATATACTTCCCCTACCCCTCGGCTAATATGAACAAGCAACCAAGCTCAACCCCGTTCCTGGTGGAACCTGTGCATCTTATAGCAAATTTCAAAGAAGGAATTTGAAAAATCCCAAAGGATATATAGGTTTCTCTCAACATATAATATTGCAGCAACATTTGCATAACGTGCTCTGCCACTGTGCAGCTTTCTGCATTGAGAACTGCCACACAATTCTAAAGGATTCTGAATTGCAGATGAATCACTGATATTGTTTAAAGACACTGCATTTAACAGTGCAGTTCATGTACACGGCTTAAAGGCCGATCCTGTTTTATCTCCTGCAGCAGTGATAATGTGTGCTGTCCCACAGTAGTCGGCAGCTGAAAGGTGTAACATCTCTAGGAGGGCAAAGGGTGCTTCCTGCTCATGTTGCTACAGAAGTAAGGGGGCAGTTGCTCTCTTTGACAACCTGCGTACTCGATGCCTATAAATCCCCAGTCATGTTTCAGCCTCAGTGGGTGTCATCAATGAGACGCAGCGTGGGCATCCAGGCGCAGCACATTAGACTGGGGACCCACTTCTGTAAAGATTTGTGACGCACTTTTGTGCCTTGCAAACTGGCATGGCATGGCCATGGCCCTTGCTGCACATATTTGGAAGGATGATAAGGAATTACTCGCAGGCTGTAAAGCGGTAGATGCTGCCTTTGCATGCTTTATACCCACCATGCCTCCTCCAGTAGACATTTATCTAGATTTTGGCAATGGGAAGGAACTGGAACTCGAGGGATCTGGTGTCACCCTCACCAGTTCTGCAGCTTCCAGCTTCATATGGGACATTTTACAGTGTCAAAAATTCCAAGCATAACCTGAGAACAGGCAGGATGGTTCTTATTGGGAGGGGTTCACAACCCAAACTTTGTTTTAACAGTAAATAAGGTGCTGGACACAGGTGGTGCCTTTACACAGAGGCCTGACTGTTCAGGTGCGCTTATATGCACCCCCTATGACATCATTTGGCAATGAAGTTCAACTGTTGGCCTCATCACAGACACGCTAGCAGACAAGGTCGGATAGTTAGAGCTGAGGCTCGGCAGAATCCTGCTTTGCTGGCCACTGATGCCCACAGCAGCACACAACATTGCAGTACGTGGCAAACATAGAGGCGTGCTGGGCGTCATAAAATAGGCTCACATGTTTCGTTAAATCACCTTCCTTTTCTCTGACGTTTAGTACACTGCGGTCGACTAGCGCCTAGTGGCAGAGTTGATGAACAAACTTGGATACCACCATCTGGTTAAACAGGCCCCAAACACAGGCCTGTTGGCAGGCAGCTGCCACTGACTCACTTCAGCTGGGATGATCTATTCACCCTTGAGAACGCATCAGTGCTATAGGAGGAAAAGCAGGCGGCAGCAAGGTCACCAGAGGAAAACCACAGGCTCAGTATTTTAACCAAAAAATGTATATGATGCAGAGATTCTTAATGAATGTATAAGCCCCTGTCTAGTCTGCCACTACAGATGGGTGACCCGCCCAATGGCAAAATCCAATCATCTTTTCAGGATCGCCGCAGTGGACCTTTGAAACATGCACTTAGATTCAGTTTTGTATAATGACCCTGATATCCTTAACATGGCTGGATGTTACTGTTCGTGGGTGGATGAGCCTGGCTCCTTGAGACAAATGCATTCTATATGATAGCATTCACCAGCCTTCGAGCCTACGCCATCTTCCTTCCTTGGCCAGGCTTCCACGCTCTTGCGTGTATGCATCGGTTACGTCCTATGCCTGCTGCCTTGCAATGATATATGTTGAGCAGCCGAGAATATTCTGCTGGCATGCAGGGGTGCCCGGGTGCCCTCCCTCCCGCTGTGTGTACACAGGGGCGCTAGTGTGAAATCGATAAATGAGGCATTTTTCAATTAGTTGACTGACAGGAGGGAAGTACAGCAAGTAAAAGGGGTCTTCAGCTTTTCAAACCCACCATCCATTGGCTGCCTTACCATAACAACGCAGCCCCCGTTGGTGATTTATACGGCGTTAACAGTGGTCGCAGCTGCGCCTTACCCTACGCACCCGCCTTCACGGAGGCAGTAGAGTAAAGGCTTGGATTTGTTCTGGGATAATCTGTGGACATGGAATTCAACTTAAACTCCTTACATCGCACAGTGTAGCCTGGGAGTCACTATTGCAAAGCATGAAAACAAACAAAAAGAAAAAAAAGGCATGGAAATCCTTACTGTTGAATGCCTGCTGCCTTCAGCCCCACCCCTCAAGTCGCTGCAGGTCATTAAGTTCAACGCTATATCTGCTGAATGGGTGCAGCTCGTCTTCACTGCCGGCACGGTCCGCATGCACCTGCGCATGCGAGGACACTAGGGCACGTGTTCAGGCTGGCCCGGATGGATGTCGTGTTTCAACAGGATTATGTATTCTTCCCCCAAGAAAAGAGGCCCTATATTCCGAGGCCTACCGGGTAAACTCCCGGGAATCCCAGTGGGGCAGCCCAGGCCTGCTACGACCAAAAGGGTAGATAGCCCCGAGTAGGACAGTCCTGATATTGGCATAGCCCCAGATCTGTTACAGGCTGGGTGGCTTTATTCAGTGTGATTTAAAGGTTTCAAACTGTCTTTGAAGTGAGCTCTTGGCATATGGCAAGGATGAATGCCTGGCAACTCCACATTCTTCTCAAACAACAAGGTCCAGAATGGTTAAATTGGACCTTTGTGCAAAAAAAAAAAAAAAAAAAACATTTAGCACTAGTTCTGTTGCACATATACTCTGGAATGGAGTTTTTGCCAGAATCTTTATTATTTGCAAAGATTTTACTAGAACAACGAACCAGACCGTTTTTTTTTTAATGTTTGCCTTCTAAAACACAGAGAAATGCCGCATACGCATTTTCTTGTTATGCAACACACACTGTTCAAAAGTAGTAAGATTCAGTTGTACACTCGTGCAATCATTTCTATATACTACAAATTGAGACAAGATCCGTGTGTTCGATTCCATATAACCTAAAGAACAAAACTGTGGCAAGACTATCTAAAGTGTGCCTTTGTGCAAAAAAATCAGAAAATAAATCTATCACCAATTTTGCTGCTTGTACTATAGAGAATGAGTAAACAGGTTTGGTCTGTATTATCTAAAATACATCTCAAAGGTGTAAAATGAGGCAAGGCAGACAGCTATTTACTGGTATTGTTGCTTAAAATAAGAAGAAATCTAGTTAACAGGTTTATTTGTATCTTAGGCAGAAGCCATAGAGAAAAGACCACAGGATTCTTGTATGCCCCAGTGCAAATGTTTTAAAATAATATGCATTGGGCCACAACCTGCTTGTTGCATCCATGTTACCTACCAGTGAAACCGAGCCCAAAGTATGTAATATTTGCACCTGTGCTAAAAACTGAGCACAAGGTTAGATAATATGTAATGTGCCTAATTGTTTAAACACCTGGGCAAATGTGGCAGATCAAAGTAGTTTTGACTAGGCAATATACCTGCAAATGGAGGTGCCTTTATTATTATTATTATTATTATTATTATTATTATTATTATTAAGAGCGGACCTAGCTTCGAGAAGCAACATAGCGCTTTACAAGCTATAGAACAATACAGATTCATAACATTGCATCATATCATATATATAAAATACATCATATCAAAGGGTATGGGTTTGATAACATTTCTTAAAATGAGAACTGAGCACCACCCTGCCTATGTTGTCATGGTTAGAAGAAATTACTCAGGTGGGGCCTGGTCTCGGCATATAATCCCCAATTAAATAGTTTTCTGATGTCATTGAATTGCAATTATGGATCAACATTAGAAATAATCTGCAGGAAGATACAGAGCACTCCCCAGTCAAGTTGGAACCACTTAGAAGCAGAAGCAATAGGCTGGTGTTCCAATGTATGCAGATATTTTAGGGATGGGCAATGTTGAAAAACTTAATGAATAACAACAGCATGACACCTCCTTATAGTTCCAGCTACAACATCTCTGACATTTGCAATACTCAATCCCCAGGTGCCCAATGGGATGTTTTGTCAATTCTTTGTCACTCACAGATACAGGGGGTTTAAGTATCCTTCTCCTTCCTTCTTTGTTTCAGGGACAGTTGATACACATCTTATGCTCCTTTTCCTGAACTCGTGTGACACTTTAAACTGGGTCCCAAGCCCTCATGTGGCTTCCAGTTAGCCCACGGCAAGTATAGAAGTAAGGGCTGAGGTTAAAACTATGGTATGTACATTTGATGCCCAGAGCTTCCACAACGGGGTTGGCAACCCAAGGAGAGACAAACATGCTGTCTACGGATGCTCACTCCATTTCTGTCACAGGATCTTAGCTCTAGTCCCGGCATCCTCATTCTTGTTAGCCTACTCAATAGGTCAAATGGTCTTGTGCCTAATAGGACTATTTCTGTTCTTATTCTCTCTTCTCCACTTCTCTTTTGCTCTCATCCACCTGTGCCTCCAAGATGCTATGTCGGGTGCACATATCCTTTTGTCCATTGATACTGTAAATGCTACTTCTCCTTAATCCACCTATATCCCTGTCTCTTGACATTTATTTTCCTAACCGGACCATTATAGCTTCTCTTATCTCCTCCACATATGTCTCTCAAGATCATATTGGTCCCCACACTCACCTCCTTATAGCTCATTCATCTCCACACTTCATCTAATTTCTCTCCCCAAATCATCTTGTTCTTTCTCAGCGTCCTCGTTTATTTGCTCCTTCTTTGCTGGTGCCTTCAATCTGCTTGATGCATACAGTTCCTTCCTTTAGTTTTTTTATGTACCAAAGAGACCTCTTACTCCTGCTGATGTTCTTCCTTTTCTCCTCCACACTTCGCTCCACCTCCACCTTACACTCCTCTTGTACCTGTCCTTTCCTTTCTAGTCTCTTGCTTTCAGAGTCCTCCTCCAACATGTTCCAGTATTACTCCTCTCTGGACTCACACCAAGACACAGCCTAAACTGTACCAGTTTATAGAGGTGCCAGACTTCACAGAAGAAACCATAATGCCTGGTCTCTGTATGCTCATTGGAGACATGGGCCAAAAAAACCTCCATGACTCTTCCAATGTTCATGACTTCCCTGAACCCATGGAACTGCAACCAGGCAGACTTTGATGATGACTGTAAATTGAAAATAAACCTGTGACAGACCAGGTTTTCCAAGGTGGATGTAGCCATCTCCATATCTTTTGGGTTAAATTCCATATCTTCTGGTATAAATTCTCTTTCCCTTTTACCATGGACGTCATGTGAATGATTTTGGGCCTCACAATATAGAGATGGCACTTTTAATCAGGTGCTATAACAAGTTAAATGGAGATTTTCAAGTACTCTTCTCATAAGCAGTACCAGATGGCTTATGATCTGGGACCCAGCAACTTCATCAAAAGTGCAACATCAAAACACATAGACAAAATACCACATGGAATAACCTATGTATTTACATCTTTCTCCTTAATTTTCAAACCATGTTTCTCAGCAAGGTTTTGAAACAGATCTGGCATTGGGTAGACTGGCTCGATGAATTTCATGCTTGCACTTTATTCTGGAATGCATACTCTGCCACATAATGTATATATAATAATAACATCACTTTGCTTAAAGTGCCAGGAATTAAAGATACATCAGGAGATTCAGAATATTCTCCGAAGCCAACGTATGTTAATTTTCTTGTTCATGCATACTCATAATAAGTTATATCAAAATACATATTCACTGCAAAACTATAGGGACAATAGGGACAAATTAAGGTCTGAAACTCCTGATTAGTGTCCAACACATTCATGGACCAACTTAAGCCAGAACGACAAAACTGGTTGTGCATTAATGAAGAGACCAATTGGAGAACCCTTCCAATCAAAATTGCGTGTCCTATGATGCAAAGGTGGACAGAGTTTAGCCCAGTATAATAAAGTCATAACCCATAGGTGAAACTGTTTCACTGCATCATTTTCTTGCTGCATGCAGAAAACACAAACAATTTTGTACAGGAATATAAAGACAATTTCAGACAAAGAGCTCTACCACTGGACACAATATGGTTTTCTAAAATGCTGAAGGTAAATATGCCAATTTACTGCCAAAAATCGGCCAAATTGGTGGACTTACCAGCAGTGATAATTCCACCAAAGTCCTCATGTAGTTCTATGGACTCCATAAATGGGGACAAACACTGCTAGTAAATCCGCCAATCCAAGTGGCAGTAATGGTCTTTTTGGGAGTAGTTCAGTGGAGTTACTGCCGAACTACCTCCAAACTTGTAATGAAGGCCAAACTCATAATGAGGATCCTAGTGCTCTATAGCGCTCAAGTCAAATAATGTCGAAAAGTAAAATATGTTTCCCTAGTATTCATAGTACTGTGGAAGGCTTTTTGAAGGAAATTCAACTCCTGTAGCTTGTAGTTAAACGTTTTATTTTATTTTCTATTAATCCTCATTCCAAATGGAAATAATAACAAAATAGAATTTCACTTTAATTAATTCCCAACTTGAAATTTAAATTCATTTTGTAATCCTCTATTCATTTGTTCTGAAAAGGAGCTCTTTCTTACTCCAATTCTATTTTCTGAAGTAATGTTTACTTGCACAGCCCAGTAGAATATTTCACTCACATTTCTCAATTGTTAGTCCTGATTTACATATCATTTTAAATGGAAAAATAAAATGTACAAATCTGAAACTACAGATCAAAAATAAAATGTCATGCTCACTCTATAACAGTACTTTCTGCTGGTACGTGTTTTATTTTGTTGATTCAATTTTACATTATCTAAGCTTTGAAGAGCATTTATTTTGCTGCTGACAAATATTTGTATTTATTAGTTAAATGTAAATGAAATATTTCATCATATTATAATGGAGAGTCATTCTTATTACCTCATATATGAATGGATGGTTGTGAGGCTTTGTAAAACCAACTGGATGATATATGTGTTGATCAACATGATTAGTCAGACAAATGTTGGCATGATGTAGTTTCAATACATTTTTCATTGTAGTCTGTATTTATTTGGGGAGTTATGGGTGACTGTCTCAACATTGTGAGTTAGGGGACATCTTGAATTTGAACTCATTTATGTTTGTGCAAAAATAACTAATTTTTCTTCAAGGTTGTGGGGTGGATTGTTATTTCAAAAAAAATAAAACACATTGGTGCAATACACCTCTCTAAAACGACTTAAATTAATTAAAAGGTACCACATTTTTCCAAATGAAGGCATGAGCTAGTGCAGAAGCTAGAAGTCAATCATTTTCACAACTGAATGTATTGTGCAATATGGATTATGCCAAAGCCTGTTAAGATGCATTCCTGTGTTGAATTGTATGGCCCCAGGTAAATAGTGCCACAAAAGATAATAGGGTTGTTTTCAGAACAAGATCAATACAGGAGTATTACAAGTTATTCTTAATATTAATTTGCTATTCTTCATAACTCCAGGATTCTACACATTCAAATGAACCCTTTGTTTCCTGCAGATTTGTTGTTGTGGCAAAATATCAATGTATTGTATGGAAGAAATATAACTTGGTATATTGGTTATTTGATTATTGTTTATTGGTGATCTTATATTATTGTGATTTCTGACAAAATATTTGCTCTAAAAAGTCATTTTTGATACAAAAATGGCTCCAGCATCATGCCCTGGTCACAAAATTGTTGAACAGGAAGTGGTTGACAAATGATTTAAGGTTATGGAAAGACAAAATGGAGAGCAGAGTGCACAAAGGAAGAATAGACATGTGGGAAGAACAAGGTCTACTAGGCTAGCTATTAAAGAAATTATATATGGATAGCACTAGTCAAGAAGCAAAAACATATGTTTGTGAACATTTCGGCTGATCTTCTTTTCACCTCAAGTTGTTGAAAACAGAATAGTCAAAAGGGAGTCGGACAACATGAATACATATAAAGAAACCTCTCAAAGATATCACCAGGATTAACAAATAGCCAATAAGTTAGGGCTCGAGTTAAGTTGAGTGTTTCGTGTTGGTGCAACATCATTTTCACTATTCTCACCATTGTGGAAACATGCCTGTCTACCTGCTGCTTCCTTAACATGATTTGGGAGCAGAGCATAGCGGAGTGAGGTTGAGTGTTGTTCGAGTTGGTGCTACGTTGCTGCAACAGTCTTTTCACTATGTTCACCATTGTGGAAATCTGCCTGCTGCTTGCTGCTTACTTAACATCATTTGGGAGTGGAGCGTGGTGCAGTGAGTTTGAGTGTTTCTTGTTGTGTGGCAGCGTGGGACTGGGACGTGGTTCGAGTCCCTGCAGTGAGCAGCAGCCAATGTTCTATGTAGTTTAATATAAAATGCTTATTGCTGACAGTAACTGTGCTTTTCGCTGCTACGTAGTGATATGATAGGATATAGTGATTAGTATCCACTATCCTGTTTGTCCAAGTTTGAAGTAACCATGGGGATTTCTTTATCATTGGAATGGAAGTGACAACTGGAGATTTGGAAATATTGCATTTATCTGCGGGTGACTGTGTGGGCATGCACTTGGAGCCCGCTTGTGTTTCTGGATTGAGGGGTTATTTTTCCCTTCAAGTAGCTGGTGTATGAAGAGTGTCACAGTGTTTGGGTGAGTTGGGAAAGGTGGCTCCTCCTTCTTGAGTAGAGTCAGCTTTCTAGGGCCTGCTCAGATTTGTGGGATTAATTCCGCTGTACCCTCAAACATTTAACTGTGGGAGTGGCAGTAGGTGTAGCCTGTGCGGGCTGCCAGATGAGGCCATTGGAGGTGAGGGTGTGGAAAGTGATTGAAGAACCCTGCAAACTAATTTAACTAATTGATAGTGATTACTGCATCTGCTTTTTATATCGGGAAAAGAGTTGTGATGGAAATAGCGTAGTATTCTTATGCTCTTTAAACTACAATGAATAGATTTGTTTCTATCGTGTAGATGGTGGATTATGGAGATTTTGTATATATGAATAGTGAATGTATTTATTGTGTCGTAATGTTGGTGAATTTTATGTCTAAAAGGTTTTTATTGGGTGTGTTTAAGGTTAAACAAATGCATAATAAATGATAAAAACAAAATATTTGAAAAAAATTATTAATCAGCTCTAAATACTTTTTTAGGAATTCGCTGTAGGGCTACCGTGTGCACAAAACCTGGCTACTCCACAAAAGCGCTATAATCTGATATGTGGGAACCAGGGGATGTCGCAAAAATCTAAATCAAAGTACGTCTCTGATGCAGAGACGTTAGTAGCGATAAATGTACCTCTGCCAGAATCTCTGGACCACTCTTTTTCTTTTTGTTCCAAAATGGAAAAGGACATTGGGCCTCATTACAAGTTAGGCAGTAGACTTGCCGGTAAAACCGGCAGGCTGCTGCCGAACTTGCATTTTTTTCCAGCCTCTGGCAATGGGGACATACAGGGCCATTACAACCTTGGCGGGTCCTGTATGTCCTCATTGCCAGGGACCGGAATCCATTACTCCCCATTCCTATTTGAGCCCTATAGGGCTCAATGGGAATGGGGATGTCGGGTGCACCGGCACCATTCAGAATGTTGCTGGTGTATCTGACATGATGTGCTTGCGGGGCCAACCTGCCTGCCAGGTCAGACCTGGCGGGCAGAAAGGCACCCACGAGCACAACTCATAGTTTGGCGGTCCGGGAACTATAGTACCGGCAAGCTTACTGGTACCATAGTTCTCGGTCCGGCAAACTTGTATTGAGGCCCATTGTCTTATCGGAAGTAAAAGCCTTAAAATCAATCAATCACATGAATACTAGTATTCAGGGCTTCATTAATTAACCACTTTTGACCCTGCAGATAATTGCCTACTTTCCATCAAAATCTAGGTCGATATTTAAACCAGTAACTGATGATGGGAATGGCACTAAGATCTTACATATCAAGCTCTTTCAGAACACAAATCAGGACACAATCGTTTTGGAAGGGATGAGCACCTCAGCCGATCAAATAATATCTTCTTGTTCGCCCAATGTTTCAACAAATGAACACAGTTTTGTTGATACTCCACCTTGTTAGGAAAGATTTCATAATTGTAGGTAATTTTCCTTCCATGTTGCAACCCCCAAACTTTTTGCTGTTGTTTTACACCCTGATCTAGACTTTGCCGGAGAAGCGCAGCCTTCCACCGCACTCCTCTGGGCTTTCGATCCATACTTTCGGGGAAACTGACATGCCCTTAAGACAATCAGTACCGGGAGACTTTGTTTCCCTTACTCCTTTCCTCATGTTGCAGCTTTTGAGCAACATGAAACAAGAGTGCACAATAACTTGCATTAACGCGCTCTAGGGTCTCTAGTCATTCCAGTGGCCCTAGAAACTCTCGCTGGACTTATCATGAAATGTGCAAGTGTGTCACGGACGGGACTAGTGGCAGCTATCGTTTCTTTGTGTTTTGAACCCCTTTTTGCCATGTTAACCGTTCTTCCCGCGTTTGGCCCAAATGGGTGGCTTGGCCTCCAAAATGGCCATGCCACGAGGTTCTTTGTCCAGTCCGCTCACCGTCTTGCCCCTTCACCTTCCCCCAGGTCGAGCCGACCCGGGGCAGTCCTTATTTGGTCATGCACTTTCCCGCGAACCACAATGCTTTTGCGGGCTTCTGCATGCCTTGTGTGTGCCTCCAGGATGTGGGCTGGGATGTCGGTTCCCAATACACATCCTGGGTGCCAGAGAGACTGAAGTGTCTTGAATGCCTGGGACCATCATGGTCCGTGATAGGTCCACATATGGTGTGAGTGTTTTGTGAGCAGATCTCCCATTGGGTCCTCTCCGTTTTGGCGCAAAGGGAACTCTGGATAAGAGGAGGCTCCAGATACCAGGTCGATCTCCTGAGTTCTCACGAACAAAGGATAAGGAGCCAAGTATCCTGCAACTAAGAAGCTGAGTCGAGGGATCGCTGGTGACCCGCTGAAGGTTTGACACCCTGCACTGCTGTCGTTCTGTGAGACCCCTCTGCCTCTGATCGAACGAGAAGGCCTGTACTGGTGCTTCAACCCTTTAGAATAGTGGGAACAACTATTCTCGGCATCTTCACCAAATCCTGTACGTAAGCCTTCGGAAGCGTCCCTGGGCCATCCAATGGACTGACCAGCCTACACAGGAACCTTGCTCTGTCACCGCCGTCTAGCTTACTGCTAATCCTTTGTCCTCGGCAGTCTCACACGATTCGTACACTTGGCATTCCCAGGTCTGAAGTGAGACGTGTGCTTTGGGACCGGAATACCTGTGGTTGCTGAGTTGCCCTGCTGTGGTAACAAACCTGTGCGTGTTCGCTGCATTTGGGACACCCTTGACCCTGACTCCTGCTGTCGCGGAATCTACACGGTGCCGAGACATCCTGCTGATTGCATCTGAACCTGCCAGTACCGAAACGGAACCAGAGAAACTTGGGTATGCCTGCATCGGGGACTGGTGAGTAGTCAATACCCTAACCGGTCGCCCTCCCACAGGAGCCTGTGGCTTTCCATCGCTGTCGTAGACATCAACCCATTCCCGCACTCGTGCCCTGCTTCTGCCCACAAGTGGAGGCCGCGCTTGAGTAGCGGGGAACTGTTCTTCATCGTTTTGTTCACCTATCTGAACTGCCTGATTTCCCTGAAGAGACTCTCTTTTGCCCGTTGGCACCCAGGTGTGCACTACTTTTGAGCACAAGGCTCCACTCTTCGTCGGGCTCGGACTTCCTTCTAGTTAGGTGGCCTCTGATGTCGAACTGGGTCTAACGATTACTTGCACTGCCTGTTTTCCTCCCCATCTAGGTGGTCTGCATATTTCGTGCTTCTAACTCTTTAGACCCCTTGGTCTTGTATATATATTGTATTGCTTGTGATGTGTTGGTTTATTGGAGTTTTACTGTGATTGTTTACTATGGTCGATGCTACAAAGGCCTTGTAATAAATGTGTCTATATTTTTAATATAACACCTGTCTGGAGTAATTTGTAAGCGTCTTTGCTTTGTGTGCTCATTGCGGGCTTTCAGTCACCCTCACCCCTCTTGAGACCTAGTCTTGACCGCCGCCATCACTACCCTGATTGGTCTGCGTTGTGCAGAGGTTACCCTGTTCCAAGAAACTAGGCTGGCCTGCTGAACCTCTGCCCCTCCAGGACAGAGTTCAGAAATCCATCTTAACATTTCTGATTTTGAATCGTCTTTGTATACAATAGCTTCACCCCTGCTTTTTATTCCTTTAAGAAGAACTCCAGTTCATCTCTTGAATTCAGATATGGACAAAGATGGCTCGTCAAATAATTTAGTAATCAAAATTATTCAGGTTCCCTGTGTTTTGGTTTCTTTAAACGAGAACTTGAAAACTGAAGTTAAGTCGAACTCAGTACTATTGAAATCATTGCCTTTCAAATTTGACAATGTTAAACTTCATATGGCAGCTAAGGAGTTTCTCTTTAATCACACAGCAAAGGATAACATGCCTCAAACTAGTTAAAGTGTGTATACTGACAATGGGGAATCATGTTTTAATAACATGGTTTTATAGAATGTAAGAAGTATATAAAAACCAACTAACACCTGTTCTGTATCAAATGTGGCAGAAATTAGTAGTGGTTTTGATGTGGTTTCTGTTCAACTCAATAAATCGGGTAAGAAGGTGACCCATGTGGCGAGGGACAGGACAGTATCCGTAAGGTACATTAGCGCTACACAGGCTGCCCGATTGAGTGAAAGAGAATATCAAGTCCCGTCCGAGGTGATTCTTGTTGATGATGACTTAGTTCAATCATTTGAGATTTTGGACATTCCTGATACTCGAGATCTTCCTCAAAGAGTACTGCAGTGAGTCATCTGGTATTGGAAAAAAACGAAATGTGCAATTTAAAAATCGAAGAACTGCCAAGGTTTGAAGGAAAATAATGAAGTGTCTAGGAATATTTTGTGTCACCTGTTCTCCCAACTTGATATTCTGGCACAATTGTTGAAACCTCTTTCTCCTGGGACCATCTAATGTGGTTGGGGATTATTTAAGTAGAGGGGGTGATATACCGCTGACATTTTTGTGTATAGATGTAGCTCGTTCGACAATCAACTTGACTAATACAGGTCCTTTGCCGACTGCAATGACCCAAACACAGAATAAGCCACAGGTGATCTGCCCTATAAGGGATGGTGTTGGACCAGGTAAAAGTATATTCCCTGTCACCCAGGGTTCCACATTGGGGTACATAAAAACTTCATTTTAAGCAAGAATTGCCCTGTAGCTCAGGTTTCCATAAGACAACAATGTGGGGGTGTGTGGAGGGGTTGAAGATGTTCATGGAGTACGCATGTCTGTAATAGGGCTTCCCACCTTCTATCGTAAATATGTTTTCCGATGGACTTAAAGACACATTAGAACTGCCTTTGGGTACATCGGTTGACCTAGTAGGGCCAGAAATGGTCTACAAATCCAAAAGTGCTTCATTAAAAGGTATTCTGAGTACTCATGCCACTGGTAAAAAAGGGTACAACGCTGATCAATTGGAAAAACATTCATATGTTATTTTGTTTGAAAATGTCTTGCCCGAGAATGAATCTTTGATTCTCAGACGCACTTCTATACTGAATCTTCTTGCAGAGATCCAAATATAGCAG
This sequence comes from Ambystoma mexicanum, assembly GCF_040938575.1. Lineage (NCBI taxonomy): Eukaryota > Metazoa > Chordata > Amphibia > Caudata > Ambystomatidae > Ambystoma > Ambystoma mexicanum. Next base: position 1,143,860,547 of record NC_090937.1, read on the forward strand.
GATTTACATCTGTTGACGTGGGATGGATAGATTTACTAGATCAGAATAGACCTAATAGTTCATTGATTTACATCTACTCCCAATTGGTTTTTAATATAATTATGAGGAAGAGGCTAAGAGTCTGTGGTTTAGACCTTATTCAGTATGAAAACATTCTAATAATTTGTACAAAGACCAGGTTGATCGTCTAAGGGAAAAAGTCAAACCATGTGTCTAGGCTGCTTAAAGCGATATAATATTCAGCCTGGCACTTTAGCAAAAATACATAGTCCCCAAAATAAGAATTTCTCAATATTATCCGGGAATACTAGAGGTCATCATTGTTTATTTACTAAGCTGTCCATTGGAATTAAATATAAAACCTTTACTATCATTTCCCTACATGAAACCTGGTTGTTGTACCAACCAGTATTTGATGGCTATGATCTATCTTTTCAGTCTGCTAAGGGTCTTCTTGGACGACCATATGGTGGACTGATTACCTGGGTCTAGTAAATGAAGATCATTACTATTCAAAGAAGTATTGACTTGGTCAATGATATTTTGGCCACACAGGTGTCACGCTATAATGATAAATGTTATGAATTGCTAATACTTAACATTTACAGGAACCACAGGCCTGGATGAAACAATTGAGATCCTGAAAAATGATGTATATTTATGGATTGGTATATTCCCTTTGGGGCATGTTGGTATAATGGGGGACTTAAAATCTGACAGTAGAGATAACAAGTCGTGGGCGGACCTGTTTGATGGTGGGGTCAGTAATGACATCAAGAGAGCAAATGAATATAGATGGAGGAAGGGACTGAGGGCATTAGGCCGGCGGTCCCTGAGCTCTACCTTCTTCGGCTCCCACCTCCAACCTAATACGTGGTCCAACGGCATATCCACCTCTATTTTTGATCATGTGTTTGTGGATACTTGGTTGTTAACTATGTGTTCAACCTTTTAAGTAATTAAGACTATAGACAGTGGCCATTCTACCCAGGATGCCCGCTTTGAGATAGTAATGGGGTTACCCGTTAAGGATACAAGCACTCTTAATGGATTAGAAACTAATTTTTCTGGTACCCAAATTTGTTGCAATCCCCAAAAAGCTATCAAAGTAAATAATCAGCTCTCTGACTAATTGGATAACACCACAGATGAATGGAGATTGCATAATTTTAATCCAAATTCCTTTGCTAACTATATAACAACTTTGCTAGATTCCTGTAGGATCAATGGAAAACATAAGAAACATGATGTACTAGCAGCCGTGTAGTTATGGTTAAGTTTCTAAACCCATAGGAAGACCACTTTTTGGGGGGCTTATAACTTTGCTCCCCCTGGAATTTCCTCACCAAACTGTGCAAAAAAGTTATATGGCCTGCTCTGAATTTTTTTGGCAAGTTTGGTGAGGTTTCGTGCAAGGGGGGAAAAGTCCCAAACGGCTGGATGGATTTTCACCAAATTTGAGGCAGGAGAAGGGGCTGGGTTCCAAAAGCGTGCTTTTGTGTGTTTGGTGGAAACCCAACCAGTACTTTTGTTACAAAGAACTGAAATATACATCTCAAATAATTAGTGATATCTCGCTCCGCTCCACGGACCCATTTCCCTGTTCGCTCCATGGACAAATCTCTCATTGGCTGGAAGTACGCCGTGATGTTGCTGAACTTTGGACTCAGCCAGTGGAGGGAAGCGTGCTGTGCTTCAATGTTTTTGGGAAACGCTGCTGTGGTTTTATCAGAGGACAGTGCGGTGCAGAAAAGGACTGACAAACAAAATGTACAGGATGTGGTGGTGGGAAGAAGGGATGGAAAGGGTGGGGGAGAGAGAAGTGGTTCATCTGAGATATGTCAATAGGTGGAGGAAGACGTTGATGTGCTTGCAGTATCCGTGCACACAGCACCAATTCACGGATCTCTGCACAGGTGACTACCATGGGTGGTGAATGCAGGCAGCCTTCGTTATGACACGATAGCTCGTGCCGCAACCTCTTACCGTGGGGACTGGTGGCAGCTGAACTGCAGAAGGGGAGTGCATTGCAAAACATATATTATGCAATGTGGTGGTGAGAAGAAGGGATGGAAAGAGTGGGGGAGTGAGAAGTGGCTCATCTGAGATATGTCAATAGGTGGAGGAAGACGTTGATGTGCTTGCAGTATCCGTGCATACAGCACCAATTTACGGGTCTCTGCACAGGTGACTACCGTATGTGCTGAATGTAGACAGGCTTTCTTACTGCACGATAGCTGGTTCAGAGACCTCTTTCCATGGTGACTGGTGGGAGCTCAATTGCAGAAGGGGAGTGCATTGCACTTGGCATGCAGATTGTAACATAGCGTGCACTCCGGTGTGTTGCATGTGGTATTCCTGTAGCCCATTCGATGCACGGATGGAGGTCTTGCACCTACAACTATGTGCCCTGGTTGCAATTAGGTTTGACATTGTTGCCTTCTGTGTGTGGTTCGTCTGCATTGCATGCATTGCTGATTCCCTGGGTGTGGTGCTTGTTAGCACATCCTACAGTGTTTACTCCATGGCTGCAGCTAATGGAGTGAACAGTTCTGCAGTGTGTGCACTGAGTGCAGGGTTGGAATGCTGTCAGTATTGAAGCGGGTAGCATTGAAGTGCATCTTCTATGTGCATGGATACTGCAGTGTGTGAAGTGGGTGCAATTCTTAAATAGTGCGTGCATAGAAGTGGATAGGGGTGAAGTGCATATTGCATAGGATTGTGTAGTGTCCATTGCGTGGAGTGCTGACTACTGTACTGCACTATGAGGTATTGCTTTTGTGTACTGAATAGAGTGCTGGGAGCAGGGCCACTGTTGCAAACATTTTTTTGGTTTGGTTGGCAGTAACACCATACTATGTGAATGAAAGTTGGTATGGGTGCCGGAGGCTCTGTGATGTTTGTAGATTCTGCTAACTGTTGCATGCTTCCATGCATAGCTGTATTACGGTGCAGAGGTTGGGTAGCAGTGGCGGTGAGTGTGGTACATGTGCGGTACTTGGTGACATGTTGCCATGCATGGCTGGATTACATTGCGTTTGGTGTGGCCAAGGCCTAGACTATTGGTTGCATGGCCAAAGGCTGTAGGCCCTAGGCCATGCACCCAAAAGCCAAGACCTACACCACGCGCATTGCAGCAATGCAGTTTTGACTGCATCTCTCAGAGGGTGGTAACCTTTATAGAAAGGGTGTTGAGCACATTTTCTGCTTCATAGAGCACTAGAAGTGCGCTGACATGCATATATTGTTGCTTCCATGGGTGCAGTCATTGTTAGAACATCCTACAGTTTTCTGTGTATGAGATTGTGCAGTGAAAAGTGCTGCACTGTGCCCACAGGATGCAGTGTTGGAACACTGTCAGTATAGAAGAGGGTAGGGTTGAAGTGAATCTTCTATCTGCTTGGATATTCTGGTTTGTGTAGCTTCCTGGGAGTAGGCGGACTGTTGTGAAGATTGTGAGATTTGCATGGCAGATATGTGGCCTCTATCGTTACTGTTGAAGTTGTTGTGGTTCATTATGGAGGTCTCCATTTAGGTTACATGTCGTGTGGATGTTTGCTCCGTCACCTGAAGAAGTTGATGAATGCAGTGATGCAAATTTTTCCCACTGCCAAGGTCGTTTTCTCAACCATTCCACCAAGAGGAGTATGGGACCATGCCATGAGCTCGGAAGGTGTCTTATAAGCAAAAGCATGTCTGCATTTATGTGCACTGATGGGATGTTCTCCACCCACTATGAGAGCATGAAGTTGCAAAATATGCACTGCTTCCATGCAAATTGCATTTCTTTGAATGCCATTGGCAATTCTATTTTCTTTTACACTGTGCAAGAAGCGTTTTCATAATTCGGTAAAAATTAAAGAAGGAGAAGCAAAAAGAAACTCATACAAAGAGAAAAAACAAAAAAGGTTGTTTGCAAGGTCGTAAAAAAAAACATGTACCAAAAAAAAAGTTTCAGATGGACCACTAAAGACCCAATCCCCTACCCTGTTTCACACTTCTCCCCCAGTCCCCCTTCCTAGCACAAAATCTCTGCGGATTCCGTGGTAGTTTTAGGATTACACGTGCCACATCCGGATGGGACCCATAGCAATGGGACTGTGGAGGCTAAGACATTGCTCAATAAGGTTTGTGGTTGTGGTGTGTAAGCAAAAAACTGTGGCAGAAGATATCTTTGTACAAAGAAGTGCAGAAGGCTATGGTGCAAGTGTGCAAGTTTAGGGGCAGGCATCCTGTTTGTATGCATGCACTGTATGTACTTGTTCGAAGTTGGTAACATGCATTCAATGCTGCTTTTGTGCTATCATTTTTGAGAAGTTTGTAGTAAGTGTGGTACTGCAGAAAAAAGAAAAAAAAACCTGTGAAGTGTACAATGTAAGCGGCAGGCATCCTGTTGTTATGAAAGCAATGTGTGTATGATATTGTATGATGTGAAATTGTATGATATGGCATTTATAATGCACCTATACACAAGTTTTGCAAGGCGAACGAGGCAAGGGAGGGGGAACAGAGGAGAGACAGAGAAAACAAACCTACTAGGCCAGGTGTCACTCAGATCGCCCAAATTCATGGGTAAGAGGAGGGGAAAGTGCAGTACATGGGAAGAAGAACAAATGACAATAAGTACAAATGCAGCCTGATTGTGGCAAGTGCAAGGATAAGTGGAGACATCAGGTGGTGGTAGAACTGTTAGGAATACAGAAAACAGTCCCCAAGTGCTGACTTAACCAGAAAGGTAGTGCAGGGGAGTGACTGGCAGGGGGAGGTGGCATTGTCCCGATATCAGAGTGGCCAGGTAACCAGTGGAGAATCAGTTGCAGCCAGGAAGTCAGCCGGCGAGAGGAGGAGAAAAAGCAGATGCAAAGAGAAAGGCTTGAGGTGCTTCCGGAACCGGCAATGGTTCTCCTCAAGTTTCAGGGAGGCAGGGAGGCTGTTGCAGAGCGAGGCTCCAGCCGAAGAATAGATCTACCACCAACTGGTTGCTTGCAGAAGCGACTGACCCCGAGGGAGTTGGAGGCGGGTGAGGGAAGAGCTTGAGCAGGGAGATATTTAGGAAGTGAGAGTTGAAGGTATTGATGTCCCAGGGCCCTGATGGCCTTGTGCATAATGCAGAGGGTTTTCACCTTATTCCTAGCAGACACTGGCAGCTATTGCAGGCATTTCTGTTCATGAGAGATATGATACCGGGGCTTGAGGCCAAGGACAAGTTGCGCAGTCCTCTTCTGGATAAGTTGCAGAGGGCGGAGAGTAGAATCGGGCAGATTTAAAAAGAGGCTGTTGCAATAGTTCAGCCTAGAGAGAACCACAGCTGTGCAGACAGTGATCTTTCTGGAACTTGCTTTAGGTTGGTAAGATACATTTAGTGCTGGCTTTGGTGCCTTATTTTTACGATTTATGTAGGAGATGGGTTTGTGGGGAAAACAGTTTGTAGCATTGTCGGAAGGAAAGAAGAGAGTTCCTGTTTCAATATTACAATGTATGATATGGGTAAATGAAAACGTTGCAAGCACATATCATTGAAGTGCCACTTGATGGTAGGGGATGGGAGAAAAAACAGTATCCTTTTTAAGAAAGTAATGGACGCTCAGTGGTAGATACCATGCACGCAGGCACTTATAACAGAGTTGTAAACATACTGCACAAAAAGTATTCATACCTCTATTTTGTGGTGATGGGTGTTCATGTGGATGAATGTGGATGCACCATACTTGCAAACTTTTACTGAACTTTTCACTGGACGTCCTATCGAATGACAGGACACTTGCAAGATGAATTTGTAATGATACATAGGAAGTGTTGTGCAGAACTGACAGTGTTAGATGCTCACATCTTGAATGGCATTGGTGGATGCATTTGTGACTATTTACCCATTTCCAATGAGGTAGTGGTGGACAAAAAATAGTGGAAAGGGAAGCTCCTGCTTTACTGGGGTGCTGCCCTTGCGGTACTTTGGGAAGCGCATGTGCCACATTCTGTACTTCTCACCATGCTGGCCAATGGAAATGGGACTGTGGGGATTATCCAATCAGGTACATAGGGTGTAGTTCACAGGATGCGGTGGTAACACTGTGTTTCATTACTCTGCGTAGTGAGGTTGGCCGACATGGAGAGATGTATTGTGTTGACTTTGGGTCATGCCTTTGTGATAGATCTGCACAAGTATGTTCTGGAAAGACACTTTGATGGTAATTTCGGTTTGGAAGGAGTGGACCCATTGTGGTGAGCAGTATATGACCGCAGTTTCGCCGATATGTATGCACTTTTCAGAGACCTGGCCACTTCTGCTACTGTTGATGTTGTCATCCTGCACTACAGCAGCATGCATTTGGGTTACATGGCTTGTTTAGGTGTGTTCCGTTGACTGAAGAGGTTGCTGAATGTAATGCAAAGGCTTTTTCCCACTGCCCAGGTGCTTTTCTCAGCCATAACGCCAAGAAGAGTATGGGACAATGCTAATGTATGTTGTTCCGAGCCAGAGGTTGGGAGGTGTCTCATCAACAGATGCATATGTGATTTAGTGTCGATTCATCGGATGTTCGGCTGCAACAATGACCTCATTAGTTGTGGAAATGCTAAGTTTTTCCATGCAAATGGCATTTTGTTGTCGCCCATTGGAAATGCTGTTTTGTTTGCCCATCTACAGGATGAGTTGAAGAGTTTACTGTAACAATGTTAGCACAAGAACACACAAAACCAAAATAAAAACCGAAAAAAGGTGTTTCTCTAGAAGCAGCAACAAAAAAAAGAAAAGAAAACGCTCTTTTCAGAGCCACCACTAAAAACAAACTCCCCTATCCTGGTTGCAAATTATTTCCCCATGCCCGCATGCAGCACAAAATCCACATACAGGGATTTTGAGGATGACCATGGAAATGGGACTGTGGATGCTGAGGTATTGCGCAATAACATTTCTGGGTGTGGTGTGTATGCAGAGGACTGTTGTACAGAACTGATACTGTTACATGGAGAGCTCTCCAATATGATTGGTGGATGCATGTGCAACATTTTAACTGATGGCGTGCTGGAAAGAAGAAAGTGGAAAGGGATGAAGGAATGGTTTTGCTTTATTGGGGCATGGCCCTCCCCGTACTTAGGGAAATGCACGTGCCAAATGCTACCGTTTTCAGCATGCTACCCATGCGAATGGGACAGTGGGGACTATCGCAACTGGTGGTGTGGGTCACAGGAAGGGACGTTAATACTTTTCTCCATTACTATGCGTACTGAGCTGGGCTGACATGGTTGCCATCACTTGCAAAGGCAATGTAGCACAGCAGATTCAGTCCAACATCACTTACAGGGCTAACCTTTGTGGCCTGCTACTGTGTTCTGAAAAGGTACACACAGGTTGCAGAGCAGTTCTGCAGTGTGGCCTTTTGTAGGACTGCTGTGGAGAACTTGCACCCGGAAAACAGGCCTACATTGTTCAAAAACATATATACATGTGCAATGGCACATTGTGGTATGTTTGTAAGCATGTACTTTCTGAAAAACTCTTTGCACAACTCTGCACTTTTCCGCTGTCTGAGGGTCTGGATGGTGTCCTCAAAATAAGGGCCTACACGCAGCGTGGGTGCAGCCGCATGGTGATGTCGCCACTGTTCTCCCTTGAGACGGCTGTCTGCAGGACGCGTTTTGGGCAGAATACGTTGTGTGCATGTGCATAGGTGTCCTATGCACACTGTTGCCACTACTCTACTGATTAATAGAGCCACACACGTGCACCGACCATTTCGGGAGATGCTGGGTGTTTATAGGGTACAGGAGATGGCATGTTTATCTGTATAGCTACCTGTAGGACGTGGGTGGGCAGCTGGACCTAATTAAAGTTTGTTTGCATATGCTGCTCAGTGGCCGTGTTACCAGGACGCAGAGGAACAGATACACATGCCTGTACTTGCACAACAAACAAATGTCCACTCCCATACATAATTATAGGTGGTGCACAACATGTGAACATGCGGGTCGTGCTGGCACTGTACGGATGCCTCCATTGTCATTGCGGATAGGCCGGGCAGGTGCGGTGTCCATAGGACACCTACCTTTTGCTTAATTGCAGTCATTCCTACGAGGCCTGCACCTTTGTGATGTAATCATTGATGTCCTGGGTGTTAGTCTTAGCAATGCCCTCTGGGACTCACACATTTATTAATGCTGTTTCGAAAGATTGTTGAGCAGCATACTTTACATCTGTTTTCTCATACCCTAAAACCTGGCTGCAACAGGTTGGTTTGTGTGATGGGGAGGATGAAAATCAGTTGTTGCCTAGCTTTAGTACTGAAGATCTTAGGGAGGTGATTAATAGAATTAGTAGTTCTGGTGTGAATGGCCTGAATGGTCTATCAAACTTCCTCTTAAAAAATAATCTGGGAGTTTGGGCTACAACGCTGACACACCTATTTAACAATATTATTGGGACTAAACCTATCCCATCTCATGGAGAACAGCTTATATTGTACTGATTTTTAAGAAAGGGGATAGAGCATAACCTTGTAATTACAGACCAATATCTGTCCTTGATGCGGATAACAATGTTTTTGCATCAATGCTGTTAACCCATTTGGAAAAATGTTTTAAAGAAATTCATAGGTTAGAGAAGTAGCCAGTTGGTTTTCAACGCAATATGGGTATGTCCGTGAATGGATTAATTGTAAATTGTATGCAAGAAACAGCTTGGCCTGGTAAAAACAAAACTGTGTATGCAGCATCAATAGACTTTTCATCGCCATTTGACGCTGTGGACTGTAATCTTTTGTCGGTTCATTTACACCGGTGGGGTATACCAGCAGTATTGTTAAGACTGATCATGGGTGTGTACGCCAGTTCTTATCTTCATGTTTGCCTGAATAACTCTAGTGTATTATTTCCTTCAATTGAAAAGCGGCGTGGAGTCAGGAAGGGATGGGTTTTGGCTAACTGCCTGTTTAATCTGTATATTTCAGATATTGGGGGCTATCTGAAACTAACCACTTTTATATCTCTGGAGGTGCATAATCTGAAACCTTTTTGGTTGTCCTGTGCAGATGTATCATAGTTTTCAATTGCACACCAGTTGGCCTACAGCGTTTAATTAATGCATTTAAGGGCTTCGCTGAAAGTCACTCTCTAATGCTGCCATTCAATGCCCAAAGAGGTAGAGAAGTGCAAAGGAGGAGATTATCAGTGGTGGCAAGACCTGGGGTCGAGCAGCCATGGAGGAAACATTTCCTGACTCAATTATGATCTTATGACGTGCAGAACTGTGAAGCCATCCATAATACACATGCAGAACCTGCAGTTCAAACAGAGGAGCCTCTTCTCATTCTCCCCAAGCTGCCACTGATCTCCTAATCCCAATCCCAATTACCATTCCTGTGAGGGTATAAAAACAAGGCCAGAAAGGACGGAGATGTGGGAGTTAGGAAATTATTGGTGCACACCGAGAAAGGTAAGCAAAGATATAGTTGGAAAAGAGAGAAGTGAGAGCACAACGTGTTGCAAGGTAGAGTGAGAGAAGGGGAGGAGTGGTGGAATTTCATTTGTAGAAAGAGCAGGGAGATGGAGTGGTGGGAGAAAGAGGGGATGTGAGGAAGTAGGAACATCGATAGAGAGAGGTTGGAAAGGAGTGAGTAGTGAGAGAAAGAGAAATAGAGAGGAGAGGAGGAGATGTTGGTAATAACTACTGGAAGGAAGCAGCAAGTGCTTTAAACTCTTGGAAAGGAGAATACTTCTAAACTGTTGGAGAAGCAACTGTGTGAAAGTCAGGGTTTATGGAAAAGCATGGCAAGTCAAGCCCTAAATTGTGAGGGATAATGACGAAATTCAAGAGAATGGGAAATTGTAATTATCCTGGGGTCTATTATTGCAGAGTTTGATGCCTTCCCCCTGATGTTTGGGTGCCACAGATGTAGAACCTGATAGCTGATTCCAGGATGACCAACCAGAGGTCCCAATGATCCTAAATCATGCCAAGAAAGATGAGTGCCATGAAATGCGTGTTTCCAACACTATACAGTCCCAGAAAGTGTGAATGAATCTTTTGGATTGCCAAAAGAGTCAAACCTGATTTCAAGAAGTAAGAAAATGACTGTGGATCACAATCTTAAGGGAGTGGGGAACCTGTTTTAGTATAAAGGCTCCAACTCTGCCACTGTTTGTCTCTCCATTCCCAAGCCTTCAATATCAACGATTAAATATCTAAATATTTTTGAGGTGGTTTTGAGTTGTCTGTTGATTCCTCCCCCTTTAAAGCCCACATCTGATACAAGATTGTGTCCTCACTTCACTCACCTTCCCGTCTGGTCAGAATATCTTTAAGGCATCACACAAAAACAAAGGCAGGGCATACATCACTTTAAAACATACACATTTCAAATTAGATACTGAATGAGTCTAGTACACGCTATCACTAACCAGAAGCACACCCTATCCCTAGGGGTGATGCTGTCCCTAGACAAGAGCTGGTGCACCGCCTATCTATTTTTAATTTTTTCTTGTATTTATACCGCGTCAAAGCCCTGTGGCATCCAGGCGCTCAACAGTAATTCCAACAATACACAAATAACCTGGTTTTCAGGAGTTTCCTAAACACCAAGTGGCTTTCCTCCGTCTGTATGGATTCAGGCAGTTCATTCCATGCTCGCGCTGCCATGACCGTAAAGGAGTGCCCTATTCCCTGAGCTCCTTTTATACAGTAATTTTCAATGTAATAAAAAAGATGAGAGAAAACCTATCCCTATTTCTACATGTGTCTATTAAAAGAGGGTGAGATCTAGCCCCAACCTGAATCTCACACTAAACATTTCACAAGGGAATATTTCCTTCTTGGCACAATGCCATTTCTTTATTCACCCTCAGTGAAGTGTGTACACGAAGTGCGATAGAAAAAGAGGATGTAAGTGTCCCCCAATATATTAAAAAGGAAGTTTGTCTATGAATGTGAGATTCAGACAGTAGAGCATTTGCTTCCCCTGCTGCTCATAACTTAAGCTTTGGTCTATCTCTAAGTAAACAACATTCATCAAATAAAAGTAGCCAATATTGTGTCCTATGGATAGTCGGCACTGATAGCTAGTTCTTCTACATCGTATCCCCAGTGCCATTTAGGGATATCAACAACACCAGGATAGACCAGTCTCTGAATTTGAGAAACAAGTGGGGCATTATATCCCTGGGACCATGAAGCAAGCCGGGTAGGTGCCATATATCTCTGAGACTAAAGGTCTAAGCCAAGAAGTGATCTAGGCACTATATCATCCTCATGGACAGATTGCGTAGCACAGCACATTTTTCAGCTGCTGCACCACGCTTGGTACACTAATTCCTATCTGAGCACAAGGCCAGAGTTTTCGTCCAAGTCGACTCTGCAGGGGAGTTTCTCGTTTATTGTGGTGTGCCTCAGGGGTCCTGTGTGTCTCATACTTTATTTAATATCTTTACGTGCCCATTAGTTGACCAATTGGATGCTACATGCATCATTTATGAAAAATATGTTGATAACAACACAGTACCTTGAGCCACTGTCAGGTGATTAAAATGTCGACTCCTCTCTCAATAGTACCTGCAGATTGATTCAAACGTGGATTCTGGGTGAATACGCTTGTACTAAATGACTCCAAGACGGAATTCACAGTGGTTGGTACTGGACCCCAAATTAGGAAACTAGGGAAAGAATATCAGAAATTTCATGTCGCTGGCTGTCTAATTAAAATGCAATCCAAAGTAAAAACGTTGGGTCTTACCCTTGATCAGAACCTAACAATGTCGGCACAGGCGGATAGTCTGGTGACAGGCACCTCATATCATCTGAAGTTGCTCACACAAGTACAGCCATTCTTGAATGTCAACAACTGCGCTATGGTGGCTTGTGCCTTCATTGGATCAAGACTTGACTATTGTGCCATTCTCCTCCTAGGCATCACCATTGGGGACTTATCTCGGCTCCAGATTATCCACAACAATGCAGTGCGCATAGTTGAAGGTATACTTAGAACAGACCATGTGTCCTCTGCACACAGAGCCCTCCACTGGCTCCCTATGAGCAAGCACATTCTGTTTCAGATCCATTGCATTTCCTATTGTTACATTATGGGCAAGGTCCTGAGTAGTAGGCTAAACATATACTAGGCTTCCGGCGCGTAGAGCTCTATGGTCTGCTGGTTACCCCACATGCTAAATTGTGGGTCTTTCCCACATGCATCCCCAGTACTGTGGAATGCTCTTCCACCTGATCTGCGAACATGTGTGTCGCTACCTGACGTTAAACGGAAACTGAAAATCAGGTTGCTTTGTTGACCTCCATCACATGCTCTGATCTCCATGGTCCTTGTCTGGGTCCACTTATTTGTTTGATTGTGTGTTTGCCATGTTTGAAGTACCCCTATGCCTCTGGGCTTTTTGTATGGTGATATAGAAATAAATTAAATCAAAATAAATAAAGGTGTTGAATGACACATTACTGACTTTTGGTTTCTAATTGGCAAATGGCACATGTGGTGCCACAAAACAATGTTGAAAGTGCCATTACTTGTTTAGCTCCAGACAATGCTAGTTTCTCCATGAACTTAACAAACAGAAATCAACAACATGCCCCCTCCAGATCCCGGAGTGAGAATAAAGGCTGATTGCCCTTGAACGGAGTGGAAGAGGAAGCGGTCCGCAAAGGCAACCCCCCAACATAAATACCTCTTCTGGAGGCGTGACAGCAGGAAAGCCGCTGTGGGCTTGGGGTTCAAGAAACTACACTGAATCAAGAAGACAAGGGAGGAGTGAGTCCTCTGTTTGCAAGGAAGAGAACAAACAATGGAGGAACACTGTGACAAGCAGAACGCAAAGCACACTTATGTCCAGAAGCGTAGAACCAAAAAGCGCGGAGAACTCCACCGCTGTTGAGCAGACACCAACTCGCTGGAGCAGACCCAGAAGTGAGGAAAGTACCTGGATTGCTCATAGTGAAGGGACACGGACAGACGAGGGAACAAGAGCAGAAGAAGGAAGAAGCTCCTTAAATACACAACCAGGTATAAGAGGGCAAAGAGAAAGAAGGAAATAAGTAACAGTGATGGTCAAGGGAATCCCAGAAATCTGAGCGTTGAAAATAGCCAAGGAGCGCATAGACACTACCAATAATCAAGTAGGACAAAGGTAACAGGAAGTTACCAAAAACCTGGGAGATAAATAAGTAATATATAATATGGATATATCTAGTAGAGAAAGTTACAAAATTCATTTTGATTTGAAGATAATGAAATTAAAAGATCTCCTTAATGAAATTAAAAGATCTCCTGAATTGTGGCCCAGACTACATTTTCCTCTGTATTCAAAGGTCTGTAAAGAAGGTAATATTCCTCCCTCTTGACGGAAATCCTACCTAGTCCCCATTTATGAAAAAGGCAAACGATCAATACCAGCACATGTTAGATTGTTAGCAATGCTTGATATCTTGGGATTTTTTTAAAGTCCTTGGTTTCAATGCTCTGGAAAAATTGACCAATTCTGTTAACTTTGTAGACCAATTTCAAATGGGCTTCAGGGCGGCATCCAGTATGATGCATTGCCTCTGGTTTATGGATTTTCTGTGTAGGGACACAAAGATTAAGGGCAACCCTCACTTGCACATAGCCATGAGTGATTTCCGGGCAACCTTTGATACGATGATTGAGAAAGACTGTGGTCCAAAATGGAAACTAGTGGCTGCCAGGATGAACTTTTGTGGGTCGTGTGAAATCTACATGAGAGGACAATGGTGCAGGTGAGATTGGATATCAAGGGACCCGTCACGTACCCTTTGATGACTCAAAGAGGAGCCAAACAGGGTTGCGTGATAGCTCCTCTGCTTTTCAAAATGTATTTGGACGATCTACCTGGATGCCTGAGGTGTGTTGAAATAGCCCCCCTACCTTAGCTGGGGATAAAGTGGTATGCATGGTCTATGCTGATGATCTAGTGTTATGTAATCACACATTTCGGGCCTTTAAAATATTGTTTATTTATTTATTTATTGGGCATTTGTAGGGCGCTTATACATCGAGAAATTGTATTTCAAAGCACACGCAGGGCACGGGAAGGGAAAAAGGGAACAGCAAGACAATGGAATATAGCAAAGATGAGCAAAAATATAGAAGCAGTCCTACTAAGCATTGTGAACATTTGGATTGTGCAAGTGCAAAAAGAGAGAAGGGAAGGGGAAGGGGTAAGTGCTAGAAGTACCACAGTGGGATGAAGTGCCAGAGAGCCAACTGAAAAGGCAACGGGTAACTGCCAGTCAATGACCACTCAATGGTAGAGGGGTCACAGCCCATACAATAAATGAAGGCCTGTGAGACACTACAGGCCAAGTCGAGCCCAAAGGCAAGTGTAGTGGGAGGGCGGATGTTGCGGGCGATCAGGCATGAAGACCAGGACCCAAAAGAATGCATATGGGCCCATGTCACCAATCACATCAACTGTGGGGTATAGTATGGGAGGGAGAGAGGGAAGGAGGAGGAGAAGAGGAAAGTCTTGAGGAGCTTGCAGGACTTGAGGAGATCTGGCACAAGGCAGGGTGAAAGGCTGTTCCAGAGGAGGTTGCCAGCCAAGGAAAGGGAACGGCCACCTGCTTTCTGTTTAGAGAAGCACTTGACAAGCAGAGAGTTGGAGCTGGCGGATCAGAGGGATCTGGACAGAGAGTATTTAGTGAGAGTGAGTTGCAGATAGCGTGGTCCCAGACCCCCGACACCCTTATGCATGATGTAGAGGGGTTTGAATTTGATCCTTGAGGCAACCGGGAGCCAGTGGAGAGATTTTAGGTCTGGAGAGATACGGTCCCTGGGCTTAAGGCCAAGGATATGTCTCACAGCCCTATTCTGGATCAGCTAGAGGGGGGGGAGAGAAGAAGAAGAAGTTAGATGAAGGAAGAGTCTGTTATGATAGTCCAGCCTGGAGAGTACCGGAGCCCTGGAGACATTAAGCCTTTGAGGAAAGGTGAGGAAAGGGAGGGTGCCCCTGAGGAGGTACAGTTCAAAATGGGCCTTCTTGGCAAGGTCCAGGATGTGAGGAATGAAAGAGAGAGAGGAGTCAAAGAAAACTCCCAGGATTCTGGCTTCAGAGGAAGGAGAGGAGGAGAGCCCATCGCGGGTGGCCTGAGTGAAAGGAGAAAAGAGGGAACAGGAAGAATCTCAGTCCTGCTGGCATTGAGGCAGAGATCATTGTTGGTACAGTAAGACTGAATGGCGGACAAACAATCAAGAATGACAGAGGAAGTCAGAAGAGATGCAGAGGGTAGTCTGAAAAAGAGTTGGGTGTCATCTGCATAACACTGTCATTGATAGAATTGCAAAAATATGAAAACACAAATGGGTTAAAAATAAACTATGAGAAAACTAAGCTGATGCATTTTACCCACAGGCATAAGCCAATACCACATAGGTTGGTGGTGGGAAATTATATTGAACAAGGAATAACAAGTAAATGGGATTACTCAGCTATTATAGCATAGAAGAAATGGACATCTATAATATTGACTTCAATGATTGCTAGACGTGCTAGAGCAGTCTCTGGAAATAGTGTGCATGGTATATTTATGATTTATAAGCAAAGTTTCTGCCCAACTTTGTTGTATGGTCTTGAGGCCCTATGCATGGACGACATAGCCTGGCTAAAAAACATAGAGAGCAATTTCTAGAGAAGAATATTAGGACTGTGTCCTAGTGTCTCAATAGAACTAATACAATTAGAATTGGGATTAACCACTGTCATGGCATTGGCACTAAAAAGAAGATGTTTGTTATATTTAAAATCTAGAATGACACAGAGATGCCCTTTACTGCAAATGGTAGGGGAATAAATCAATGCAAATACTAAAAGTAAATATACGAGAATGGTGGAAAAGATTTCGAAACAATATAATGCAGCCCTAATTGGGATGAAGATCTCTGTGTCATGCAAAAAAGATTTACCATAAAATTAGAACGGATCGGCAACTATACTCATTTGGCAGCCCTTAGGAGCAACCATTCTGAAATTAAATATTTAACACACACACTTGGGGAACCTCAGGAGTATTTTAAATTAAGTCCATCCCGTCCCTTGCACAGATTTCTCCTCCTCTTAAGGATAAATAAATTACCACTGCTGTCTTCCATTGAACTAGAAATTGCCATTCCCGGTCAAGAGAGAACATCACACCATGTCCTAACAGAATGTCACTAGCCGGCCTACTTTACATGAAATCGTTGGGCCCTTTTGTAGCGAATTATGATAGTATACAAGATTAATTTTGGTGCTATTGTTTTAATACAGACAACCAATCTATGCATATTGCACTTTATCATGTTTTACTGGTGTGATGGAAACAGGAAAACTGGATAAACCAAATATATACATCGGAGTGCAGGACCGTCTTTCCTAACGGATAGGTGCAGTACTAACCAATGGGAATTTTTATTTCTACAACACCCAATACGTTATCTGCACATGTGTTTGTATGTATACATATACTGGCATATGTATTTATAGTGGTATTGTATTGATAATTGTTATGTATATGTTTTCCTTTTATTAGGTTTTTGTAAAGAGTTGAGTTTTTATGTATTTTGCATATGTTTTTGGAATGTGAAAGCTTGTAAGAACTGAACACATCATAAATAAATAATTCAAATAATAATAATAATAGTAATTGGGTTAGGAAACCCAAGGGAACCAGAAGGCTTCCAGGAAATATGTGAAATACCAAGACCAATGTCTTCTTGTCCGAGTCCTTCTTCTGGCTTGCCATATGTGGTGTCAGAAGTAGGAACGGTAGCACCTGATCCAAGGATGGGACCAGGTTAGTTCAACACTTATGGTTGAATGCTAACTTTGACGAGACCCCATATAAACCCTGGAGGGGCTCCAGGAGAACTATGAGAGAAGTCGGAGTAGATGACTCCGAAAGCAGGATATTCTGCCCAACGTTTTTTGTATTTTATTAAGTGGTGTGGTCAGTTTAGAAGCTATGTTTGGACAGAGGACACATGTTATTATTTTGACTAGTGACAAGCACCTTAGGTATAGTTTGATAGGAAGGGAACACCCCTTTTAGCAGCAGGGCTGGAAAGGCGTTTTCTCTTCATGTCAAATAAATCCTGCAAAAATCATATGGCCTGGTGTTAGTCCGTCTGCTGGCTTTCCACAATGCTTATTGTTCAGTATAAAGCTTTGCATCTCTTCTAGAGTTTGATGGGGTCTCAATAGACTCAGAGATATAGAATTGTAGAACCTGATATGTATTTGAGTAAGAAAGATAGACCTAGGGAGCCCCAAGTATTCAAATTATTTAACTTGATATCAGCATGTAGATGAAAATAAGAACACGCCTTCATCGCTTTTTATTAGAAAGGTCCTGGTGTATTTATCTACTGCTCAATGTCCATGGGGAAAGGAGAAGGTTAAGAAGCCCTATCACATAATAGATGCGAGTATAGCCAATGGGAAAAGGATTGGAATTTGAACATTTATTGAAAAGATTGGTATGCAGCCAGTTCAAAAAAGAAAATCCTCAGATAGATGCCCTGACTTGAATAAAAATTCAAAACAAGGCTAAATCTTCCTAAGCATCCCTCACAGTCCTGCATAGGTATACATTCAGGGAAACCCTAAGGAGGTGGGGGGGAAGGTTGTGCATTTATTTTTATTTTGCACGTGTCCCTGAGACAGATGGGTGGCCTTGAGACAAAGGGAGCCAATATATAACCCCTCTGTTGACTTGGAGCTTGGTGGCACAAATTCTGATGAAACCATACCCTATGATGAAATTGAGAAGGGGATTCTGGAAAGGATGGGGTAAGACGCGGAACACCAAAGTCCAAATGATCTCATAGGGGTTCCATTGAAACCAGCAGACACACCCTGCCAACTGCCATACTAAATAAAATATCTGATTAATAAAGTTCACAAATCCTCTGAACAACTATTCTAACTGCCATCGATTGGTGGCTCGTGCATAATATGCAGTAAGGCATGGCTCGGATCCTTAAGCAACAGCTGTCACTTATTCTGCCATGCACATCCCTCCATTTCAGGGGTGCTGTGGAGGACAGAATGCTTTGCTATGGGAGGCAGAGGCAGAAGTCTTGCAGGCCCTCATTTAAGGAAATATCCAAAGTGTAGGCCTCCAAGCCTCTGTCCCTGCAGACAGTAGATGGCAGCAAGGATGCATGTCCTTTGAATAAACATGAGCGTGTCTTACTGGATGCATCTCTCATGCCTTTCTATAGGCCTTGGAAGACGCAGGACAAAGGGATGGTGTGTCAATCAACTTGCCTGCCTTGTTTCTGCTTCCCACCTCTATGCAGGCCTATGGAGTATCATGGAGGAAAGAGTGAAACTGTGGGACAAGGCAGGGGAACACACTTCGAACAAAGGTAACATGCTGCAGCAGCTTGCCTGTGCTGGGAAGCTGTTTTGTGGGTGTGTGTGTGTATACATGTGCTTTTGTGCGAGCCCTGTGTGGATGTGTGAATGTGAGATTGTGTGCACATATGTGAACACAGGTGCATGTGTGTATGTTTGTGGCAGTGTGGGGCAAAGGTGAAGGAGACTGTTGAGGGGTTCAAAGCAGACATTGTAGGCTACGGTGGATGTTTGTTTAGACTGGCAGAATGCTGCCATATATCACCAAAGTCATGAAAATGTTTGTAAATGTGTAGTGTGGTCACCCGGCATCTAATGGATTAATCTGTATGTCATGCCCAATATTTCTCAAAAGATGAGCAGTAAAATGCACCATTTTAACGAATTATTATAAGGACATTCTTCTGGGGCCATTCTCCATAGAACCACCACCTCCCTTGGTTAGTTACGGGTCACACTGTATGCTCAGCCACTCTCACACATTTGTGGGATATGTGTATGCTTTCAAATGCAAACATTGCTGCTGCTACTTCCACCTTCTGTCTACCGTTTGTCCAATTTAAAGAAGGAGGGGTCAATCAACATGAGCTACATGCGACCCAATAAGAAGGGAAACTAGATACACGTTTATCTGAGTGGGTACAAGAATGGGGAAGAGGAGCTTGACAATTAAGCCATTGCAGATATGCTTGCTCAACGGCCAAGTCTGAGAGACAACACATTCTCATTTAAAATGGGATCAGACAAGATACATTTTAGTCCACTCGGGCAGAACTAGTATTCACCAACCAAGTCCTCTCCAAATAACATGTGTTCATGAGTATCAGATTTCTACCCCAAGGGTTATTTATATCTCGAGGTTGATGGAGACAAGGTTCAGTACACACATCCATAATGCCCACCCTCCTGTACAATGTGGTATTATGTACCAACAGCCAAGATTTTATCAATGACTAGCCCTCACCAAGAATTTAAATAAAGTCGGTCCAAGGGAACCATACTCCATTTCAGACCAAAGACACCTCTTGACATAGCCGGATAGTGGTTTGATCCCTAGGAGAAACAGCTTCTTCCTCACATGCTGAGAGATTGTGCCTTGTTTGGTGAAGGAGGATCAACCCCTACAGCTAGGCCATAGCTAGTAACAAAATCCATTTGCCCAGCCAAACAGTTTTTTCTTCCTCCCAACTATTTCATGAGAGAGGCATTTTCTGAAGAGGAAAAGGAGTTTAGAAATCAACGGTGTAATCCGTCTCTCTCACAGGCAAGATGAGGCAGAGCGGTTGGAAAGAAAGGTGAGCAGTATGTGACACATTCACATTTCATGTCCTATCTACAGCATGGAAGGGGGCCAGGGATTCACACCAGCTGTGTGGTGAGATACCTGAAAGCAGTATACAGGAAACTTCCTAGAGCCGCATCAAATGTCCCAAACCATCATGCTGCAAACTATCATGGTTCCTTTTTAAATGGGAGGACAGTGCACATTATTTGTATAGTTCAGGGAAGCATACTACATCAAACAGATGAAGGCTTCCATTTGGTACAGTGACTTGGAATCACTCCACTCACATTCTTTCCTGGCAAGAAGAAATAAGATTATATCATGGATGGAACGCACACATGTTACTTCACATTTAACACATTCCCATAACTTAAGGTGTACAATTAATTGTACAGACGCATATTGGTCAACATAGCCTGGCCCTGATTAAAGGCCTAATTCACAGAAGTGTTTTATAATGGAAAAACCCCATTTGAAAACATCTGTGAATAAGAGCCTAAATATACAACATGTACAACTCTGCCCTACTCATGTTATTGGACCTTTCCGCGGCCTTTGATATTATAGATCATGATCTCTTACATGAAAAACTGCTCAACAGAGTTGAAAGCTGTTGACTGGATGTCTTCCTTTTTGAGTCAAAGAGCCTCCAAGGATGCTGAAGCCACTCCCATCCTTTCTACTGATGACACCCACGTCCTCTCGGATTATCAGACATAAATGCTACTGACCTAAATAAAGTGAATTGCATCTACAAGAAAATCCAATCTTGGATGGCCTTTAACTCTCTAGAACTTAACAATGATAAAGCAGAGCTTCTCGTTATTAACACAGGCCCTTGTTTGAAGAAACCTGATCCTTCCTATTATAATTTTTTTATTCTATGTAACATTATTCCTGTGAGCAAATCAATCAAAACTCTTGCCGTAATTCTGAATTCTGAACTCTCCATGAAGCAATACATCTCAAGTGTGCTCTCATCTTGTGTATACATAATTAAATTATTGCATCAAACTAAGCTTTATCTATGCATCAAAAATAGATCTCTCCTGGCCACCAACCTATTTAACTCGAGGCTCGAATATTGCAATAACTTGCTCCTTGGCACCTCTCAAACTAATCTCGCCCTTTTGCAAACCATACAAAATGGAGCTGTTTGGGCTATATATGGTCTGGCCAAGAATGAATATGTATCTACTTTAAGAAAAATGCTATGTTGGCTTCCTGTCAGACAAAGAATTAGACTTCAGTTGCTCTCTCTGACCTACAAATGCCAAAATGATGCTGCTCTGCTCTACTTAGAAAAAACTATTTTGCGTACTCAACCTATTAGAGCCCTGCGCTCAAATAATTTTCTCTCCTTATCTCAGCCTCGCTTTCATCTAAAAAAGTTTGGAGGTACTTGTTTTGAAATCTGTGCGCCCCAGGAGTGGAGTATTCTTCCTCAGGATTGCAAACTATCTACTCCACTTCGACCTTCAAAAAGGCCATCAAAACACTCCTCTTAAACTCTGCTAATTAATACTTTCTTTTTTTCTTATGCCTGACCTTCCCCTCTGATCTATCGGATCCTCTTCTTTGGTTTGCGCTTTGAGGCCTATTTGTCGTGTGGTGCTTGAAGAATTACAAATAAATAAATAAATAAATAAATACAGTACAAAGCCATGTACTACATGTAAAAGAATGTGGTTGCCCTCTCAAAGGCAAGGAATAAACAAGAACCCATCACCTCAAGGCAGAAGAGCATTCAAAGAACCCCTGTTCCAGTTACCTCTAAAAAAACAGTTATCCCAGAAAATGCACACACTTATCTGTTGGTACAAGGAGAAAGACTAATAAGTGGCGAAAGCTCCAGCGGGTGATCAACATTACACACACATATACACTGAAGAGTGGACGGAAAAACAAAAACCTTATATGCTATAAATCTCAGTGCAGCTCAACAGAGAACCTTTACGATGTTGTAATTTAAGCTGTCACCTAACAGCTCAGGCGTGCATCTGTGCAATCACATGGGCCACCATGTGACCAAGTTAATAAAAGTCAGTGAACGGCCGACATGCACCAGTTCTGAGCATCCAAACCCGGCCCCTGCGTGTCATTGAGTGAGGGGGTGCAATTGGAAGTCACAGTCCCCCCGTTAACAGATAACAACTGTCAAAGAGGTTCAAGATCCCTGCATGCAGACTGGCAGTGCATGCTTATCCCGGGCAGCCATATTGCGGTTCTTGTAATCAAGTAGAAGCTTTTCCTTCGACCACTGACACCACTGGCGAGGTCTACATTCAGCAGGCACTTGCTGCGGGAGGCACCCACTCATGCCAATTGTACGGCAGCATCAATCAGTCAGGTTTTGCCTGACAACCACCGGCTCTGCGATGAGGCCTGTGCTCGGGGGGCCCGTGCTGTGGGAGGCACCTGCTCACGCTCATTACTCTTCTGGCCGAGGGGGAGCACAGTGTGTAGGTGTGTCGCCGCAACACCAGGAAGACATATAGTGTCCTGGGGGATAGACTGGTGAGGTGCCAGTCCTCACCCACTGTGGCCCTCCTCAAAGGGGGGTGCACATGTGGTGTGGCACAGGCCCTTATGGGGGCAGACTGGTTCAAGAAGGGCATGTGCTCTGGCTAGGCAGGATGAGGCCAACCATATCAGCAGGTACAGCCGCAGGCACTTTGCCAGCAACACCTAGGTAAACCCGCCTGCCACAGCTCTCCCGTGGAGAGTGCTTGTGCAGTGTGGTCCACTGGCCCATAGGTGGGCAGGTTAAAGAGGGGAGACACTAAAGGATGAATATGTACACTGATCCTTGATTCACTGGGAACAGGGAACCCCCAGCAGCGCTTTGTCCCGCACACCAGGGCCCAGTAACTTTAAGGGGCCCAGTCAGATGTCAGGCGGGGATCGAATGGCAGGGGAGGAGATCTATCCAGCCGCAAGGTCCCCTGTTCCACAGCCATCCAGTGGCAGAGATTGATGTTAAGGGGAGCCCTGCATCCCTGGGGGGCCAAATGGGAGATTAGAAATGTTTTACAAGGCAACCGAGATAGTGGACGCTAGGAGAAAGACCCTCCTGCTATTTTATGCTGGAAGCGATGTCCACAAGCTATACAAGACATTACCCAAAGCAGCTGGAATGTACCCAGTAGTGAAACAGGTGCTGACATGCTACTTCGAACGCTTCCAGTTAAGGCAGGCCACTCAAGGCCTGGGTGAATCTCTAGACTCTTACTTAACCAGGCTCTGCCTGCTGGCAGCCATGTGTGCCTTCGTGGATGCGGATAGTTTGAGGTCAAATTATAGCAGCCTGCCACTCAAACAAGCTGCGCACTCAAATATTAATGGAGCCAGGGATGAATCAAGCAAGAATGCTGGAGTTCGGAAGAGCCCATGTGCTGGCCACCGCAAAATCAGCAATGATGGAAGAGGCCATCAATGGGCTGAAGGTGGGCGAAGCTCTCACAATCTGCACCCAGACCAAGAAAAGTGGGGCAGGTAGTGGGGTGACCGTGAGATCAGGCATGGAGGAAGCTCCCCCTCGAGCGTGTGAATATTGAGGTTGGGTAATGCTGCACGTTGGAGGGTGTCCAGTGATGGATTGACAGTTTTGGAGATGCCACAAGACCAGGCACTTTGCAACCCTCTGCAAGACACCATGGCCAGTCATAGGGACAGCCAAAGGCATGGAACCGTGGAAGAACAGATGGGCCAAGCTGGCTGCCAATGTTTCCCTCATTCAAGAGGACAATGCAGTAGAACACGAGGGCGATGGCTTAGAGGGTGTGGTGTCGGCCTTACAGGAGGAAGACGATGGAGTGGAGATGTGTTTCTCCTGTCAGTAGGTGCCCCAGCCCCCCAGTGAGTGATACAAGGTTGGCGGCCCAGGGGCAAATAAGAAGCAAAGTGGGGGCACAGCTGCACAAGAATGCCAACAACCAGGGATAAATGACAGTGGTAGAGCTGCTCAGAACAATCTGGCATGTTAATAAAGTTATGAGTTATTGTTGTTGTTATTACCCGTGGCATGAGGTGTTGTAACTTAAGCTGTCACCTGACAGCTCGTGTGTACATGTCTGCAGTCACATGAGCCACCATGTGACCAAGTTGGTACAAGTCGATGGAAGAAAGTTCCACAAAAAGTCTCAAGATTACGTTTCTCACGTTCAAAGTAACACAGTTCCAAACAATCCACAGAGTTCCCCTGTCCAAGCTCTTAGCACCACAGTTCAAAAAGAAAAGAGGTCTTGAGGCTCCGTCCTCAAGACAACACGTGTAGTTCCTCGAGTCTTGCGGTTCCCTTCCTCAAGACATGAACTCTGCAAAGTTTATTTCAGACTTTTCAAAAGTGTAACTTAACTCTGGTTTGCCTCACCAGCTACCTCACAATGCTGCTCCTTGGTTTGTTTTACAAGGTCTTTGATTTCTCCCAAATGGTAACAAAGTAAATATGTAATAGAAAAAGATAAACAAGATTAATAATAATGTGGGTGCAGTGGTGGTGATACAATCCTGAACCAAAAGGTTGGACAGTCTATTAAAACAATCGAATGGTATCCAACAATCTCCTGCACACCTTTATAATGGTCAAAGAAAATCAGACAAGTACATTTATGAGTACCCTGTAGGCACCACGAGTTTTGGGATAGCAATCCGTTCAACAGTAGCAGGCTACAAAATACTGTCAATATACTATAACACTAAACCAATAGATAATCTCAACACAACAATCTTATTGTATCAGATCAATTAGCACAATCCAGTATATTCCCAGTATATAAAAGTATATGAAAACTGTGTATGTAGATAATTCAATGCAAAACCACTAAACAAAGTGGTGTCAAGATAATGATATAGGAGTCAGATTATGTATAACAACATCAATATACACTATAAGAAGGTATCAGAACTGTAGAGCTATTAGATTTGAAGCTTGAGAAAGAGATTTTGCCATTCCTGTCAAACATGTAGATGGGTGAACTCCAAGCAGCCACCGTATGAATGTACCTTGAAGGATGAACATGGGTTTCCAGCTGGTGATACAGGAAATATGGATCAATCTTCCAAGACTAAAACACGAAAATGTATGTTCCCAAGTTACTATATAAATAACTTAGCATGAATATATAGATCCAAGCACTCATTTTACACCATTTCCAGACAGAATGTACCTGTAATAACGACATTCTTATCAAAAGAAAGGAACTCAAACAATTGACACGCTGCAAAAAAAGGGAAATGCTAATGAGACCATTCTGGAGAATGCTAACAGAGTCACCTGGAGCAAATCTCCCACAGAGTAAGCACTCAGCACAGATCAGAAGAATTCACTGAATCATTTAAAATGTAGGAGCGGAAGCTCCTCATTGATCATCGGGAAGTTTAAATAACAACAATGGACCTCATATAGCATGATGATATCACCACATGAGTGTGATGATGTTATCATGATCACATGTAACAACGAAATGTGAAGAAAGACTATACCACTGTAGGACATCAAAGGGTGTTTAGAAAAACAGACAGGTATAACAAGTAACTTTAAGGAACACATAGGTATTGAAAACAATTGTAACCTCCCAGATGAAACATTGATAGGCTTGATGTAATTTAAATGACAGAAAAGAGTAATATTCTATTCTTAAATTCTTATACATAGAAAGTGGATTGACTGGAGATGCAATGTATGTAAAAGGTCAGTGTTGCTCTGTGAGGGGTCAAAAATGTGAGGTGGATAACTTTGCGAAGTGTTTTCAACTTTAGCCATTTTATTAAATAAACAGGTTGGAAAAACGCCTCATTATCCATACACTGAAGAGGATTTCCCTGCCTAAAATAAACTAAAGGAAACACTCTAACAAAGGGATATCTAGCCCTCATACTTATACAACAAGCAAAGTGCTAATGAAATATATGGCAATTCAATTCAACAACAAAATATAACATATGACCTGATTTATAATGTGATCAATGTCTCTTGTCACGACTTCAGTGAACTTCCCTTCCCCAGATCCAAATAAGGGTTGTATCCTCTGTTCAAAGGTAACAAGGACATTTGGTTTAACACAATGTTCCAATACAGTTCTTAAGTTCTTGTACTCAAGTTCACAAGGTTCAATAAAGCATCTCAAGGAAGTCATAAGTTCTCAGTCCTCCTGGAATAATAACTGTTTCACATATGTAGTAACATCAAAGATCTTGGTCAGGATGGTTTACCACAAGTTTAGCTTCAGAAAGAATTGTAATTTTTCTCCAACCAGCTTTCACAATTCTTCTCCAAATGTCACAACTCAATATATGTTGTTTTCTGTAAGTGCCACTCTTCAGCACTTGCACTTTCTACTACCTGGCTTATCCTGTCACCAGGTTTGTCTGCGCAATAACCTCTTGCCCTACAGGTATACTCACCTGCCTGTCTACTTCTTCAACAACAAGAGCATGCAAGTGCTTAAATGGTAACTTCCAACTTAGAATAGTAACTTCAATAGTCTTCTCCAGCCTAAGACTTTTAAACAAGTTATGGGGAAACAAGGAAGCACAGTAGTACTCTTGAGATTCCTGGGCATTTCTGCTCCTCTCCCTCTGGCTAATACTCTCCAGAGGGGCAGCCTATTTGCCACTTTTCTCTATCCATTGTAACAACAGCCAAATAGCGATAAGGACAAAATCTTATTCTGTTTCTGCCTTGTTTTTGGTATAGTGAGTTTAGGTCAGGAAAATGAGTAGCTGATTTTACAGTCTGTTTACTTTTTACCATTCCCCTCTGGCTTTTAGCAATACTTGTTGGATTGGTATTGCTCGGAGTTCACTCTCTCTTGGCTTGGGTATTGGTTGCACAATTCCATTTTTAGCAGGAGTCTCCCGCCGGGTTTTTGTGCTGGCCATAAACTCATAAACTGGTTTTTATAATCACTTTGTTTCCTTACACGCCACTTTCTTTGCTTTCTGATAGCTCAGTATTCAACAATACCTCTTTTGCTCATACATGAATGAACCTGCTGACTGGGAACACACAGACACCAAAGGAAAACTCTGGGGTCAATCACAGACAGTCGACTCACTGGATGAGTTGCTTTCCTACGTTCTGCTCGATGCTTGCAGGACTTCAAGTACTGTGGCTCATCTCGGCACAGCGAACACAACCCTCCTGGTCTGCCTTCGCTGCCGCAACATTAATTTGCAGCCTCTGACACCATTAAGAGTCTCAGGTGCTGACCTGCCATCAGAGATCTCCCGGCTTCCTTCACCTCATCTGCTTCCTGCTGCGAAATCTCTGCACAACACTTTGTGAATTGGTAAACATTTACCTTTAACGCTTCCAACTGAGCAACCTCTGTGCTGGGGATGATTAGAGGCACAGACCCTCTCAGGTCCCACAGTGGACCCAGCATCTTCTCACTCCTCAAGACCCATGTCCAGCTGCAAATACGGTCCGCACTGCTTCTCCTTTTTTTGCTTGTTCCACTACTTACTCTTTTCTACGAAATGCACGTGAGGGGACCATCTAAACCTCTCTGTCTCCCTCAAGTGTGTGTCATCTAAGTTAATTAGATGACCACTCCTACAGTTCAGTCCCTCTACATCCCTCTTACTCGTCTCAGTACTGAGGGAACTATGGGACTCGAAGGCTCTGTGTCAAATGTAGCTTTTACAACTTTTCCTAAAGGGGTTAATCTTAAGACCTCTTGGAAAAGAGGAATACAGGTCTTTAGATAGAATACTGCTAATCTTTATGAACTTCCCTCCATTACACACTTTGGGAGGTAGGGGAATTTTTAACGGTCTGAGGTTCCTGCGTTTGGAAAAGATGTCCATTTACTTTATTCCTACAGGGTTTCTGAATAAATCCACCCACATTAAGATGGCTAACCCAGTGAAACAGATGGGTTACCGTGTCAACAGGCCATTATATAGTGTGGTAGTGGCAAAATGTCTCCTTCATGAAAAGGCAAATACCACGTCTCATCCCATGGATCCCTCTCACTTCCGGAGCCTTTTCTCCTCCCAGGTGATCCTCTCACAGAACACCACCTCCAACGTCAGGATCAAAAAGCGTCTCTCGTTCCCTGACCACCTGGGAGGGTACTTTAGGCAGGGATTAAGTGAGGGAGCCATAGGATTCATCACATGCATACATAAACAATTAAACTGGAGAATTTCACAATGGGTTAAATAACAATGAACACAACTGAGCTAATGTAAACAATATCATGGACAAATAAACAAAATATTGACGAGACAAGTCATGAAATGACTTCAAAATAGAATCAAATAGAAGCAAGGCTTGTAGAGCCATCAAAAATATAAAAATCAATGACTCATTGTTATAGTGATGTGAAGGACAAATCTAATATAGGATCAAGCTTGTGGGTAATGCAGATAGACAATTAATACATTTGCAGAATGGCCAGCAAGTTGTTTTATCTCAAAAACAGTGCAGGCTAATGTCTTCATTAATGCTTTTGGGGAAAATGGTATCCAGACGATCTACCCAATACAATTGTTTCAGTTTGTCACCCCCTTGTGTGGATAATATCACCACGTCTAAGATGGCAAAGCAAGCCTATGAAATATTATGTCATTTATCCAATGAATTCCTGTTACTGGTGATTTTATTATATGGGTGCGTTTGTTTGATTTATCTTCCAACCATCTCTCTCGGGTAGTTCTCGATGTTTGTTCCACATATAACAGACCACATTGACATTTCATGACATAAACCACACAGGATGTGTTGCATGCGGCAACATTCTATAATGCTAATCTTTTCCCAGTATGTGGATGCTGTATGGAATTGCCTTTCATAACATTATTGCAGTTGCTGCAACTTAAGCTGTGGTATGTGGCATTATTATAATTAATTACGTGTTTGAAATCTTTGGCATAAATCAGCTGACAGTCTCTCAGCCCATACCAACGAATCCCTAAAATTCCTCCCTCTCCTGTACGCCATCATAAGGGGCTTAGGGAACAACGTCTGCTGTTGAGGTTCAACATGTAAGTACTTCCAGATTTTTTTGTTTTATCACGCTGGAGATGTGCATTCTCTCTCTTGGTCTGCTCATTTCACAATACATATGGTTTTCTTCTGTGTACAATTCATGTGTGATTTGTATAATTCTGCATGTTTATAAATAATAATATCCCAAGCCTGTGTTTTGGGTGTATTTAAATCTTTAAAATACAAAAGAGAAACCCAGATGACTTATTTTAAGATGACATCAATTTGTATGCTGGGACTTATATACTTGATAATGGAGACAATGAATCCAGAATCTTTCCCATTTTGCATGAAATTATATTTTGTTTTAAAAATGTGTCATGTTGGGTTATGTGGTTCATGTACTTTCCAAGTCAGTTCTATAAAATGAATGGTAAGAACTGGAAAGGAAAGTGGTGAAGTGCATACATTACTGAGTGGGCAGAAATCCCAGCTTGACTGCTCGACCTATGTCTGATCCTGGGCATCTATTTAATTATGTATTGCCTAACTTGCCAAAATTGCCAGTACCCAAACCTTTCAAAATTGGCTCCCTTCAGAGTGATTTCATTCTCTGGTTGTGCTCTTCAAAATTAGCCTCACTCATGGTTTCACTCGCTAGAGTGTTGCTTCCTCCATGATAATAGTCAGCATTGATATATTGCAGACCAAAACTGCATGTTTCTTTGCTCTCTAATGGCAGCATGACTGGAAATCCATGTACCTCGTTTAATCTCTGTCTGGGTATGGGCACCTTCCTGGTAACATCTAATCTTCATCCATTATCTATACTATGCTATGTGTAATGTTCTTGCATCCAATTGGTCTCCTGTATCCATGCATGAGCAGTTTTTCCATTCAGTGATTAAGCTAATCTGAGTCGTCTGTCTATTCTGGATCATACCCAAGCGAGGGTCAATCAGATTGTAATAATCAATCTGAATGCCATCGCTGAGGCTTTACCTGACCGGGAAGCCCTCTTCCAGCGTTCCTTTCCTTTTTTCCATGGCGGGGGGGTTTGACCCCTCAGCCAATGAAGAGGCTCGGAACAGGGTAATCCGAGGCTGCCATTTTCCCCCACTGGGGACTGAAGAAAGTGTTTTCCCTCCCCCTGACCCCCCCATCCAAACAATCCCCTTCCCGCCCTCCCAACCCCACTTGCCTTCTTTTGGTACATTTCAGGAGCGGACGCGCTGCGGACACTTCTATCCCCAGCACCACCGGCTGCCATGGAAAAGGAAAATGGACTCCATTTTCCCTTTCCTTGCAGCCATTTTCTTTTCATTTTTTTTGGCTCCGAAATGTCAGTGTGAACACAAAAGTACCCCCGTCTTATGGCCCACGGTACTACTAGCAGTAAGCCCCTCTCCGCTGGGGCATTACTGGGTCAGGTAATGCTCCGGGGCCTTACCTGAATCAGTAATGCCCGCGCAGCTCTGGGCTTGTTACTTAATTATGTGCACCTTTTTCAAAAGATCTTCGTCCTGTATTCATATACCTTTTTCGTGGCTGCTACTCACAAAAGGTGTCCTCTACCTATGCTAGAACACAAGTCGTGGACTGCTAATGTTTGCCTTGAAATTCTACTTGTTTATCAACCTGATTACAGCGAGAATGAAGAGGATGGGAAGACAGAAAGGGAGTACCCATGCTTCATTTGAACACTGCGAGGCAACATATAAAGCAATGTGTGTGTTATGATCATGATGATGGGGGGGGCACAATCAGATATTCTAGATCCTTTATTCTTTTGGTTCAGTGCCCCAGGTCCCAAAAGTGCTTAATGGCCCTGTGCACGGGCAATGCATTCCCTTTGTTGATGATAATCTTAACATTGAGTTTATAATCTTATTTGTGGGATGTATCAGAAATGCAAGGGTGATGTTTTAAAAATTGTGACTACATGTTCCCTATTTATTTAGAAGAAAGCATGCAATAAGCAGTAGCCAAGCTCTAATCACGAACTTCTGTGTATTGACAATGTACAATGTTTAATTTGGAACGAATATTGGTTTTGTCACTATGTTTTCTAAGGTGTCTACTTTAATTTGATGCGGTCCTCGCTTAAACACCATATGAAAGGGGAAGTATAATTTTAGCCTGGAATCATCATGCTGCTATAATGTGTAGCAAAACCTCCTCCAACACGAACCCAGGTGCAGGTGCTTCACAAACAGCTGTTCCTCCTTTCATTTTGTAATGCTTTACAGATGTGGGAGGAAAACAAACCTTCTGCGGATATAACTGAAAACATCAAAAAATGCTTCATTTCCCTACTTGACTTTCCATTGCTTTGAGGAGTAACAGATTGCAATGGCAATATTGCTCTACAATGAACCTTCTGAAAGTCGTGGCTCTCAAGGATAGATGGTGACTGTGGAGGGGGCAGAAGGGGCGAACTCGAATTAATTTAGCAGAATGTTTTGCATCAGATGCCATTGCGATGAATCTCAATGTCATGTCTCAGAGTCAGAGCACTTGCTGCGTAAACAGGTTTATCAGCATCACAGTGACTGCTGCAAACACTTGCAAGTGGCAAGACCAGGAAAAAAGAAGGCACCATTGTAACATTTGTTGATAGGGGGCTTTTTATCGGGTGAACAATGCTGGTCAACTGTTTCAAATACGATGTAGAACCCTGTCTAGTCGTCTGGCCCGAGTCTTGGGCTTTTTTGGTCCAGTTTTAGGGATGCATATTTCCATAAGATACACAAATTATTCAATGGTTGGATTTTGGTCTTTCACTGTTTTGTGAAACTTGTAAGAAAGCATTTAATTAAAAGAAATGTATGTGAATTTATCTCACATTTATCTCACACATTGTAATAAAGTGCTGATTTTTGGTGACTGAATTTCATCATTTAGGGAGTGATCAACTCATACTGTGCCCCCCATTCTGCTTCTTCCCTAACTTCTACCAGGGAAAATACTTCTGTTTTTGTGAAAAATCAAATGGAGATATCATTCAATTTGCGTACTCCTGAAATTAAGTTTAGATTGTACATTATATTTTGCCCTTGCTTCCATATGTGTTTCTGTTTTAGTAAAGATTTTATCGGCCTGCATCGGTATACATAAAGGTTCTCACAAGTTCAAGATCTATGAAATAAAGGAACCAGATCAGCTAAGCATTGCATTATAAGTACAGAATCATTATAGGTATGATTGCTTTACTAACTCCATCAACAACTAACTTTGCACTTGGATATGGGTCATAAACAACATATCATGACTCTTTTCTGATGCTGCTGCATGCTTTTTACTGTAAAATGTGCTATTACCTTTAGAGCGAGATGATCCATTGACAGTTTGTGTGATGCTTTATAATGACTGACATGTCACTAGGTTCCCAATACGTTTTGACAAGCCTTTTTAATGCTTGGTAGTTTGAGCTTTAGCTTGCTGCCAGAGCCCATGAAGGTCCATATTTCTGCACACTGAGGCCTGAGGGTGTGTTGCGCTTTATAATAACGCAATATTAATAATAATAATAATAATAATAATAATAATAATAATAATAATAATAATAATAATAATAATAATAACTAAGAGGAGCCTGGTTCCAGGCATCTGCAGTGTGAAGCAAAAAAGGTCCATCCTAGAGAAAGCTCTGTTATAGCATCAGCCATGTTGTCTTAGATAGTGGCACTCTCTACATTAGGCGGAGATGATTTGAATGATGCTTTTAGAGGCATATTTTGCTTGCATGCTCCTAGTATTATGATTTTTTATTTCTCTTTTACTCTGTGAGTGGAAATATTTGTATTGGCAAGAGATTTGTTGAATGATGCTTTTGAGGGCACGTCTTCTTTCTATGCTGCTTATAAGTTTACTTTGGTTCTCCATTAGAATGGTGTTTAATAATGAAATAGCTGAGCTCCTAAAGGGTAAACCAAAGACCCGATCAATAAAAAATCAGTCCACAAGGGGTAAAAAATAATTGCACCATTTGCAAGGAATGTTTTAAAAAAATTATATACAGATACGGCCAGGAGTGTCAGTCAGTCCCATAAATCTAAAATTGAAACCAGGCTCAATACGTGCATTTCAAATTACACCTTTTATAGCGGAAAACCGCACATTAGCATAAGCAAAACATAGCAGATACAACATAATCCCATGCTCCCCATTGTCTAACACCTATACAAAAATGTAAACATCCCCTGTTGCTCATCACCC
Organism: Ambystoma mexicanum; assembly: GCF_040938575.1. Classification (NCBI taxonomy): domain Eukaryota; kingdom Metazoa; phylum Chordata; class Amphibia; order Caudata; family Ambystomatidae; genus Ambystoma; species Ambystoma mexicanum. The sequence goes on from NC_090937.1 coordinate 1,143,893,336, forward strand.
CATTGTTCAACCATATCTAAATACAACCCCTTACAAAAATGACTTAATTGTACAGTCCGCAGAACACACTTTGATGTGATTGATCCACTACATTCAGGTACCTTGTTGCAACACTGGACTCTCCTTATTGTTAAATGCAACTTTGGCCAACTCATGATGGTCATCCCCCCGAGAGGACCCAATCAGGGAGCTAGTGTGAATAATGAGGTGAACCTTGTCTAGCAATACAGTGGCTTCGTCATAAGACCAGATTTGGCACTGCTGAATGGTTTCTTTGACCTTGTAGCTGTACTCTTTTTGGAATCACTTCTTGTGACTTCCATCCGAGAACACATTGCATCCCTAACAGGCCTCCTATTCTATCTCTCTTGGGAACTGGTTGCTTATAAGAAACACTGTTGAGGCACTATTATTGGTAATGAATTTCTCATATGTATTCACTATATTTTCGCAAACACGTGTAGTTCAAATGAACCGGCCACTTTTCAATGGGGGCAGTAGTACTCCAAAACCTTGCTCTCTATGCCGGCAGTGCCTGATACCATGCTCTGTTCTCATAACATTCATCCTTCACAGCTGCAGCACTAATCTAACTGTCTGAAACCAAGATTTCGTTCCAAGCTCCCGTGCGCTGCTCAACCTGACACAATTAACTTGCTATCTGCACTGCACATGTAACTTCTTTCCTTGACCTTGGCTGTCTGATCGTTTGCCGGGGTCAGAATTGTGAGGTGGACAACTTTGTGAATATTTACAAAAGATACCAATTAATTAAATTAAAAGGTTGGTTAGAAGCCTCAGTATCTCTACCCTGTTGCAGATGTTCCTGCCTAAAATAAACTAAAGAAAACACTCTAACAAAGGATTTATGTCCCACACACTTATATATACAATAACTCAATGAAGTAATGCATGGCAGTTCAAAGGCACCAAAAACAATATAACAATTAAATTGGTAATATGACAGCAGTCTCTCCTTATAATCTGGGTGAATCCCCATTCTCCAGATTCAAGCACGATTTGGCTTCACAGTAACAAAAAGAGACATGGAAATCCTGGTTTGTAACAAAGTTCGAAGACAATTCTTTCTGACTCCCATTTGGCAACAGAAAGTTCCAACACTTCACTGATTCAACAAAGAAAATAGAAGGTTCTTTTTCTTCCTTGAACAAGAGTACGTTTGGAATTATCATTGTATTGTATTGTATTGTTTATTTATTTGTAGAGCGCACCAGGCCGTTAACATCTTCACATAAAGAGTATATTCTTAGTTCATTAATAGCAACAATGATTGACTTTGTCAGGAAGTTTTGCTGCAAGAAATATAACTCTTCTACAGCAACTTTATACAGTTCTTTCTTCAGCACAACTTTACCGCACTTCATCAACTTCTACCTGGTTTAATTCTGTGCCAGGTCTACTACCTCAATCACACCTGCATTACTCCCATGCCAGGACTACTACTTCAAAGGTTTGCCATTCGGGTATACTCCCCTGCCCGAACAGCGATTCACAAACAGCAAGTGCTTCTTTGATTAAGATAACATTATATCAGCTTTATAGAGGAAGATGATCTTACGGTGAATATCCAAAAGACACAAGCAATGTGTTTAACATGCCAATTGGGAAAAATCGAAGAAGTTCTTAAGTTGTATCTACATAAAAAAAAATGGAAGTGGATTCCAAGATGGCCACTAGACCCTGGGGACACTCCCTCTGTGTCCTCCGTGATTGCAGGAATACAAAAGGTGTACACTGCGGCCAAAACCAAGTTTAACCCAACTTTCCAGTCGCCTGAAGCCATTCTAATGTGAACCCACCTCGTAAAAAATAAAGAAGCTGCAGCCAGCAGTCGAAGAAGAGAAGAAATAGCTCCCCGACGGATGATAGGTGCAAAAGTGCAGCACAACACGTCCCCAAACAGAGCCCGGCCAAAACCTCCTGGGATCGCTGACGAAATAGAGCAGATCCCGACACCGTCTTGGACCAGAGGCGCCTGGAAGAGATCCCACAACAAAGTGAGTAACACAGCCACAACAGGAGCGAGACGGTCAGAGACCACATCGAATCCTGAAGGCAGTGCCGGAAGAGGCCCTCCCCCCTGTTGGAACCCCCAGCACATGTAGTGAAAATCTCAGTCCAGCCGGAGGGACCAGACGCCGAGTCCAGACCCCAAGAAAGAGCCGCACAGAAGCCATCAAAGCAACAGAGCCAGGCACCTTCCGGGTCCAGAGACATGCTACAGGGGAGAACCATAGAGACCTGCGCCGGGCCCCAGGAAGAAGCTCCACAACGAAGGAAGCTGCATGGTCCTGGTGGGAGCGGGACGCCCGGAGACTACATTGAGTCCCGGGAGGGGTGGCAGGAGAAGTCAGGAGAGCCCCCCTCCCCCTCTGATGGAACCCCCAGTTCCTGCGGCGAGGGAGTCTCGATCCTGCCGGAGAGTCCAGATGCCAAGGCCAGGCCCCCAAAGGGAGCCACACTGAAGTGTGGAGCCACCCGAGAGCCGCACAAACTGCAGCTGCCCAGTCAAGCCGGTAAGAAGCTGTGGGAACGGGGTATCTAAGAACATCCTATATTGGGAGACACCACACTAACCCCTACACCGCTACTGTTGGAGGGGCCCCCCTTCCCCAGAGACCCCAAACATCATCAAAACACTCCAGCAGGAGGATAAGAAGGGGAGGGGGAACCAAATAGAGACACTCAAGGCCTCTGGAGGACATACAACAGAGAGGGCACCTAAGAATCCCGAGAGACCATATATCCCACGAGGGGGGAGCTCAGAAGCCACCCCACCCTTCAGAGCAGAGAGCACACAGGAAGAGGGGGAAAAATAACCCTGAACCCCCTCAAAATGAAGAGGAGGGGTTAGGAGACAGATCCCTCGCTGCCCACCCTAATCAGAGAGTGGGGGGCAAATGACCCAAAAGGGAACTCTCCCCAGTATAGTGGAGCACGACTGCCTCACAACTACATAACTGGGAGCTCTACAGTCCCAGGAACCTGAGCGGCCACACAAGTGAATTTACTCCAGATCTAATCCCAGATCAGCCAACCACTGTGACACCAGGGGGCACCCGAAAAGACTAACAACACTGGGCAATAAAAAACCCATAATATCCAACCACACAAAATACCACTGGGAAACGCAATAAGATGGAACCACACTCAGCAGAAATCCACGAGAACTAGCGTCCGGAGTCTCAACTGTGAGAGAACCGAATGCCTGGAAACAAAGGGAAAACCGCCCACCCGAGAACCAAAACACTGGCGAAAAATCAAAGTCATCTGCTAGAAAGCTGCTGGAACACACCTTAACAGAGTGCACCCCAGGACTTCCCGAAACAACACTACGCGCCGGGACGACATGACCATAAATAAGGAAGAGCTACTTGACTGTCTAAAGGCCATGGAAACCAGGATAACAAACAAGCTCCAGACCCAACTAGAAACGATAAAAGAAGAGCTGAAGACATCCCTGAAAGAGGTTTGAAAAGAAATAGATGAACTTGGAGGCAGAGTAGACACACTTGAAAATGGTCTGTCACATATGGCAGAGGAGGCAAAGCAGTACAATGGCTTGCTAGACCAAGTTGCCAGGGCCACAAATAATCCTGAGATCCAAACCAAAGATTTGGAAAATCTCTCATGAAGATCCAACATCTGGGTCAAGGGCCTCCTAGAAAGATCCAGGATAAAGACCTATGAGACACCATGCAGCACTGCTTCAGCAGCATTCTGAACAACTCCCCCAGAGAGATTCGAATTTGACAGAATTCACTGGGTAGTCCCCAAAAGAAACGAACCAGGAGTGAGACCTAGAGATGTTCTCATCACCATGGCCTCCTATAGCCTGCAGGAAGATATCTTGAGAGCCGCACGTACCCACAAAGAACTTACGATCAATGGAGGGCGGATTCAACTGTATCAAGACCTAGCGTTAGTCACCCTACATAAGTGGAAGCTTATGCAATCGATCAAAAAAGCGTTACAAGCCAAACAGATTGCATATAAATGGACATTCCCCTTTGTACTAACCTTCTCCTGGAAAGAGAAACAAAGGAGGATCAGTACATGCAAGGAAGGCCTCTTGCTACTACAAACTGAGGGAGAACAAAGTCAAACCGAAACTAGCCCACAAAATAGCTCACCTAGCAGCCAAAACAACCAATGGGAATGGTCATATGAAAGGAAAAGAAGGACTAACAGAGAAAAGAAACTGGTAGGCCCCTTCAAATATCACGAGCGGGACACCCTGAAGAAGACATCAAATAATGAAGCGACTGGAAGAGAAACCGAGGAAACACCTGACCACAGCAGGTGGGCCACTTCAAAATAACCCAAACCAGCAGTGAGGAAGGAAAATAGGCACATATTGGAACCAAAACCGGAAAATTATACATTCCCGATGTAGAGAAGAATGGGGGGGGCAACACACAATGGGTGTGGGTTGGGATGGGAAACTCAAATCCCCTGCACCGAACAGCACAACAGAGGGGAGAGGGAAGGGACGGAAGGGGGAGGAGGGAAACCTGGCCAAACAGAGACAGAGGTGCAATAAGAGGGGATCTGGGTCCGGAAGAAAAGGCCCAATGCACAAAAATGGAGGAAACAACATTCAACAAAGGGGACGAGGGAGATAATTCCCCAAAGAAACACTAAAAGACAGAAGTAACAAGCATATCCCATGCAACAATGGCAGATACACTGATCATCCCACTAAATGTACAAAGGCTGAACTCGCCCAGGAAACGCCGAGCAATTCTCAACAGGCTCAAGAAGATGCCTGCAACGGTAGTGATCCTGCAAAAAACCCACCTCTTGAAAGTGGATGAAAAAAGGATGCGCAACAAGGCCTTTCCACAACAATACTTCGCCTCCAGCAGCTCAAAATCAAAAGGGGTCGCAATACTGCTGGCTAAAGCATTAAACTTCCGAAAGCAACAAATGATTAGCGATACAGAAGGGAATACCTGGGAATCAAGGGAAAGATTAAGGGGAAGACCTACGCAATCCTGGCAATATACACACCTAACGACAGACCAGGTCGATACATCAAAGATCTCCTACTCAAATTAGGGAGCTGGTGCGAAGGCCAGACAATCATAGGAGGGGATTTCAACTGCGTAATGGACCCTAGGCTCAACAAAACTCTGCCCCCTATGGCTGTCGATCAGAGAAATAGACAGGCGTTGGGAAAGTTCCTCAGAGACCTAGAAGTAATCGAGACCTGGCGCTTCTTCCAAGGAGACACGAGAGAATACACTCACTATTCTGCAGTACACAGGGGGTACTCCAGGATAGACATGATCCTGGTCTCTGCAACTCTAATCTCCCAAGTGACGTAGGTGGAAATCGGGGCACAATACCTTACAGATCATGCCCCTGAAACTATAAACGCTTATTTCAGAGAGAATGACAACGGCGAGATTGATTGGAAAACAGTCTGGGATGCGGGAAAGGCCGTAATCAGGGGATAATTCATGGCCCAGGCAGCGGTATACAGTAGGGAGCGAGCTATACTAACCCGAAAAGTGGAACTAGTACTAAAAGACGCAGAGAAGAACCACAAATCCTGACAAACGCAGAAATCGCGGTGATAGCTAGAGAAAGTCTGCCCAACTGGAAGGTCACACCGCTGACAGGGTAGTGCAGACGTTGCTTAACACCAAGCAATCGTATTATGTCCATGGAGGAAAGGCAAATAAATTCTTAGCGGCCGACTTAAACAAACAAAAAAACCCGGAATTATATAGTCGGCCTAAGAAATGAAAAAGGAAATGTGATCAAAAAAGAGGAAGAAGAACTGGAGATAATGGTCAGATTCCATGAAGAAATCCTACAGGGAACAAACCTAAACGTGACAGACCTACTCATCTACCCCAAATCTCGTACCAGGACATAGAAATCCTGGAGAGACAGTTCACAGCCCAAGAAATGAATGAAGCCATCTCTTCATTACCAGGGAACAAGCTCCCGGGCCGGGACGGCTTCAGAAATGCGTACTACAAAACATTTTGAACGCAACTACTGGGCCCCCTCACCCGACTCTTCAACACAATCAGAGACACCGGATCGATCTCTCCAGATATGGCAAGATCCTTAACAATCCTGACTCTGAAACCAAACAAGGATCCCACCGAATGCTCAAGTTACCGCTCAATAGCACTCCTAAATACAGACGCAAAACTATATGCAAAGATACTAGCAAATAGGCTATCGCATGTCCTCCCAGACATCATTCACGAGGATCAAGCAGGGTTTGTCAGGAGAAGACACACCCAAGATAACGTCAGAAGAGCCATAGATGTAATCGAATAGGGCAGACGCACAAATCAGAAATTTGCGATAGTGGCCCAAGGCACTACACGTGCTTTTGACAGCTTGGACTGAGAATACCGGCAGATGGTCCTGGAGAAATTCGGGTGTGGGACACAATTCAGCAAGATGATTCTGTCAAACTTTCAGTGCCCATCTATGTCATTTTGGATAAACGGCCGCAGCTCAAAACAAGTGGATATACGGAGAGGTACGCGCCAGTGCTGGCCCCTATCCTCACTACTATTTGCAATGGCTATGGAACCACCAACAGCGCGATACAGGGAAGAACCCGATATAAAAGGAGTGCAAATCAAGGAGACCTCACAGAAAATATCATTATATGCTGATGATGTGATGCTCTATATGGGAGAGACTACAAATACATTACCGAGAGCCATAGCGACACTGGAAGAATTCACCACCATATCCGGGTTTACAATCAACTACAATAAATGAAAAGCACTGAACATAATGGAGGACACAAAGACAATAAACAGCATGAAGTAGAGATTCCCCCTTAAATGGGAGAAAACACTCTAGAATACTTAGGAGTACAACTGGCAAAGAAATTCGAGGACCTATTCAGGGCAAACATCCCCCTCTTTGGAAACAACAAAAAGCGGACCTGCTTAGATGGGATAACGAGGAACTATCATGGTTTTCCAGAATAGCAGCAGTAAAAGTGACCCTTCTCCCCCGCCTACTATATGTGACCAATTCAATACCTGTGAAGATCCCGCCACAGTTAATCAGAGAACTCTAAAATGAAGTATATAGCTTCATATGGGCGAAAAAGAGACGCTGAATACAGAGACGCATTCTGACTCATCCCCCAATCCTGGGAGGCCTGGGGGTCCCGATCTGGGCAGATATATCATGGCAGCACACTTGGCACCCATACTCAAATGGGCGAAACCAGCCGATACCAAAGGATGGAGAGGCATAGAACAAGCATCCACACAGATCCCGTTAACTGCGCTCCTGGCACTGAACCCCCAGGCCTGCAAATCCAAAGGAAAATTACTAGGAGCCACTAAAACAGCCCTGAGTAGCTGGGACAGAGCCATGCAAATGAAAATGATCAAATGAGGGCTGGGCCCATTATCCCCAATAGGACACAACACCGACTTCACCCCTGGCTTGAAGAAGAAATTTTGGGAGGGATGGAAGGGCGCAAACACCCTGACAGTGCAGGACATGTACCAAAACGGTAACCCAATCCCCTTCTTAGAATGCAAAAAGAAATTTGATCTGGGTGAAAATGAAAGGTACAGATACATGCAAGTACGACACTGGATCTCCCACCCATCAGTGAAACCGGCGGGAACAAGAGCCCCAACAGGCTTGGAACTAACAATGCAAGAGGGGGAACCAAATAGGGGGATATCTAGAATCTACAGACTGCTTGATGGGGCACAACCAACGGACAATAAAGAGAACTGGGAAAAAGATGTAGGAGAGTCGATAATGGAAAGAGAGTGGGTCCAGATATGAAAAAGAGCCCATAGATCCTCCAAATGTACAGCAATTAAAGAAGCTGCATGTAAATTATGCTACAGATGGTACATGTCCCCTCACAGATTGCACAAAATAAACGCAGAGTATCCCCCAAACTGTTGGAGACATTGTGGAGGGAGTGGAGATCTATTCCACATGTGGTGGTCATGCCCCAGGGCGATATCCTATTGGAAGGAGATACTGGGACACACCAAAAACATTACTGGTAGGGACTTACCGCTCTCACCTAAGGTGATCCTGTTGGGAGCGGTGGCAGAGGGATTATACGCAGCATCAGGGCACATGGCCACCCTAATAACACACTTATTAACAGCAGCGCAAATGACATTGGCACAACGGTGGAAAGCGCTAGATTGCCAGAGACACCATGATGGTGGGTGAAAATAGCGGGTAAATGGCAATGGAGAAGTAACTGCCATAAGAACAGGGAAATACCAGAGATCCTTGTCCACATGGTCCCCTTTTAGAGACTTTGTAGGAGACAGGGAAGCTCATTTTTATAAACCATGGACCCTTAGAAATATATCGATCACCTGACAATCCAGAACAGGGAGAGAGACAGCACAACGAGAAAACCTGAAGGAGACAGAAAAGGACTCAAGAACCCAGCAAGAATCGCCATGGAGGGCGCGGGGGGAGACCTAGAGTGGCAAAAAAAAACAAGAAAAGGGGAAAACCCCAGGGACACACAACAATATACGATATAGCAACAAGTGTAAATATGGCTATGTTGTAAGAAATATTATGTTGCACTTACTATGTTTGGAATATATCGTCGAAGGAAAAATAAATCTGTTTAAAAAAGAAACTGGAAGTGTTAAATAAAATAAAGTACTTGGACATATGGCTGAATCAAGGGATCATGGAAACAGAATGGCATGACCATTTAAGATCTAAAGTGGAGTCCTTAGCAAGACAAGGACTAATATTGCACAAGAAATAAGGGACGTTTTTGTTAAAACCCTTAATAATGTATTACCGACAAAAAGTTTTGTAGCAGTTCTAACATATGGCAGTGAAACATTCCTAAATCTGCATTGGAAAATTTGGGATCCACCGGGGGCCATTTTCTGGAGAAGAATACTACAGCTCCCAAAGCTTTCCAATAAACAGGATACGTTTCGAGGTAAATACTCAATCATTAAGATCGATTATGATATGGAAATCATTGGATTTATAAAGGAAAAAGTTACTGGAGGAAGCAAACCCGCCAGTTGAAATATTAAGAACAAAGACCAAATCATCTCATGCAGTAATCTTAGACAAAGAAAAAGACGCCTGTCTCTGTAAGATAAATCCACTTGACTCAAATTTGGAAACCCTAAAGATGAGACCACAAATAATTCAACGGTAACTCCAATGACTAGATTGGATAGACACAATGCAAAGGAAAGAGGCCTATAAATTGACAATAGAAGGAGTGACAGAAGCTTTAAATCAGATACCTGTATATTTGGCTCTTTTTTCTTGCCAAGAATGAGACTGAACATACTCGCAACAAAATCCTCGCCTCAAGAAGACACATCCCAGGAAACGACAGACAATGTTGATTTTGTAACCAGAATGATGTGATTGAATCCCTAAATCATGAATTGCAGTGCTCTGAATGAGGAAAGACAAAAATATGCTGCAGTGCTGCCCAACTAACCTCTGAGGAGAGATGGTCAAAAATTATGTTGGGAGAGGACAAACAACTGACCTTCAGAGTAACACAATTTTGGTTAAAGATAATTGGGATGCAACCAGAGAAATTCTGATTGTGGAAAATGTCCACATTAGAATCTATGAAGAATTTTAATTGCATCTTAGGCCCTCATTCACTTCATTTTCTTTTTCTTTCTTTATCTTGATGTTAATATCGGAGAAAGTGATATGTAACATAATGAAAAAAAGTTTTTGTTAAAACTATCTCATTAAATAAAAATAAAAAAGAAATAACAGCTTCCAACTGCTTTTTATTTATTTATGCATTTATTTATTTTGATAGCGCTGGAACAGATTCTGGAGGCATACAACCGCTAGACAAGAGCCAAACACACAAATAACATAAACAGAATTAGTCATTGATGGAAAGACATTTTCTCAAAAAGTAGCATCAGGCCACAAATACACTTAACAGAAAAACAAACTGACAAACATCAGAAAACAAGAAGGCAAATCTAAACAGCTTTATTAGATTAAGCAATAAAAACAAACAGAATCTCTAAATAAAAGATTGACATAACAAAAACAAGGTTAGGCTAAAACAATTCTCAAAGTTGAGTCCAGTGGTAAATTGTCCAGCGTCTTACACCGGTACAGGAAAACAGACAGATTGCTCTTACCAGATCATTATATCTTATAGATCCCTAACCAACTTTTGCATGAAGCCAGGACAGGACCTTACTCTGTAAGCCCTGCCCGGTCTCTTTCCTTTCTGGCTTGGCCACATTAGTAATAATGATATTTCTGTGATCCATAATAAACGATCTTTAATATGAGTCAACAATCTGTGGCATTTTGGATTTCTTTAAATGTATACCCCTAAAATGAGAGGCAGTAACAGGGTCATCTCTGATAGTAACTGAGTCAGAAATAATGTGCACTGATGAATAACATTGCTACGCGAATTAATAGGTGAATAAACCATGACAGAATCAGGAATAAGGCTGGATTAATCCAACTGATGATCATTGCAATTTTCCACAGCAGTGACCCCGATAATAAAATCTGATGGGTGAGTTTGACGAGTGGTCTCAACCATATTAAGAGGGACCTGTGAATGACTCCAATTCATTTCACATTCTGCATCTATCCTTTCAGGAGGTGTCTGTTGAATATCCTTATTAAAAGAATCAGCCGATCGGCAGAAGTCTAGAATGGTTACACCCAGATAAAGGTAAGAAATAATATTCTCCTTAACAACCAGCTTAGAACATGAATGGGGCCAATCTGTGCACCATTGTCATCTAACTGGACCTGACCAAGGGCCTCAGTTTCACAATGTTCAATATTTTCCAACATCAAACTTTTAGCAACACTTCAGGGAAAACCCAATTCACACTGGGGATCTTTAATACTCCTCTGCAAGTTATTATCCTCTCCTTCTGAATAACCTGTTACAGAAGGGCAGCCTTCTTGCCATTCTCGCTTCCCCACTGCATAAGTAACTAAATACTGACAAGGATAAGGTCTATTTATGCATCTTCCTTGGCTTTGGCAATATGGGTTTATACCATCTCTTGTCATATCCTTCTCAAAATATGCACATCAAACTTCACAACCTTTGGGCTTTTAATTGGTCCCTTTCTGCCTTTGGCAATATCTGTTGGATTTGAATTGCCTTGTTTTCAGTTTCACTTGGCTTTGGCAATGGTTTTATGCATTAGCTTTTAATGATATTGCCCCATCACGTTGCTTGGTTCTCAATAAACACACGCTTAAAGCTATAGTAATTTGGTTTTGACAAATACTGTGTTTGCTGTTTTCTGATAGTTCGGTATTCAAAATGACTTTTAGTATTACTTCCACAAATACCCAAGTGTTTCCAACTTGGTAAATGCCTGCTTTGAGAATGATAGCAGTCTCGGAGCACTGCCGGTCACTATCAACTGGTGAACTCACCGGGTAAGGTGTGCGTGTCCGATCCCCTCGTTGTTCACTGGTGACCCAGTCAACTGCTACTCCTGGTCCGCCATCACCTGCACCACTTGTAAAAGGAGTTTCCTTTGCTCTGGAGGCTGTCTGGTGCTCACCAGCAATCAGAGACATCCTCTTGTGGAGGAAAGCTTGCCTCGCTTTCACTTCCCACTCTGCAGCCTCTGCAAAACAGTCTCGCTGAGGTGTTAATTAATGACAATCTGACCACGCCTACAGCATTGTTCCCCTTTTGCCCTCTTCTTCGTTCCATTACTTCGGGAATCATGGGACTTGCAGTCCCTAATGGCAAAGCTAGTTTTTTTGCACTTATTCTCTTTTGCAGTAGGCCATTGGAAGGTTGGTGTTTTGGGGATAGTTGAACACAGGGGTTTCCCATTCCTCCTGACCTGCTTCCCCCTCATGTGATCCTCTCGCAGAACATCATACCCAGAGTCAGGATTAGAAAGCATCTGCCTTTCCCTGGCCACATGAGAAGGGTACCTGGTCAGGTTTTCTGTGGGAATCATTGCTGATTCATCACAATACACTTTAAATAACAGAGCAAAAGCTCCAACGGCTGACCTAATTCTCTAACTACCAAAACCTGCTATTCCAAATAAGGCCTAATCCAAAATGGCGGAACTCTTGCTCACATAGCATGCACAACCCGTACCCTACCTTACTGCTAAAAATAAACACATTCTAAACTCTCTTTACTACAAACAAACACTACTTCAATAATCACTACTACTAGCTACAACCTTTTAAACACACCTTAGCTCTACAATCTAAACATATAAGCAACCTTATTACATTTGTTGTTCCTTCTTTCATTGTGTAGGGCTCTGTAATGTTTTTTTAAATCTGTGTCAATGCTAACCACAAATAACATGATAACACCAGGGCAGAACTGCAAAACCAAATGGCAAAATACTGACACTTAGTAGCTAACTCTTTTTGCAAATGCAATTGATGCAGCTTAAACCTTTTTCCATGGTTACAATGTTGCACCTGCACCCCAACACTCCCAAATCATACAATTAAATGAAAGCATTATTTCACATGTAAAATATAGCACTAACTTTACAACTACTACCCCTTGACAACTGACTGATGCAGAGAATGTAACACCTGCACACAAGTATTAACTGTAGAAGTAAATCCTTGGTTCACCAAAATGTCGACAGATGTCCTCAAAATGTACACAGTCACTTTTACTTTGCTTACTAGTAGCAGCGAAGAAAAACGTGGTCATTTGACTGATGAATGATGAGATATTCAATGTAAACATCTAACATCACATGTGTAAGCAAGGAGAATGAAAATAAAAGAGCTTATTTTGTTTCCATGCTGCCCTGCTTGCTTTTTACTTTTGTGCAGAATTGTAATGGGGATTAACAATAAAATAGATATAATCCCAATTGATAATATTTTATTAAATCAGTATTCTTTTATGGAATGGTATGACTTCTCTTACAACTGTTGCAGTATCTCTTGGCCTATACTTTCACCTGCACACACGTCTCTGCCAACAGATATACACACCCTCCTCCCCGGTTTACTTCAACCCTCCTCCGAGGCTTACGTCATCCGCAAACTTCCCCTGCATGGAAACAGACTGCTCTCTCTGTCCCCCTTCTCCTTTCAATCCACTTGATTCGGTGGATTGGTTAATTTTCCTTAAAGAGACAGTTTCTCTTTCTCCTGAAGAATAGCATTCCCTCAGCCTCCTATTTGGCCTAGTCTTGAAAACTCTACAAGTTTTGGTAGTCCCATATGTGCCATCATGTTTATTGGTAAATTGAGTCCTTGTCCCCAAAGGTGGAGTCTTGCCGGGTGAGGTCCCACTTGCCTAGACACCTAGGGAGGGTGTTGTGGAGCGGCTCACCTCCCTAGCCTCACAGCGGAAGGCCTCCCATTGGGGAAAAGGGATGAATTCCCTTGATTTGTCACAGAGATCCAAAGATTAAATTGAAAATACAGTGGTGCAGAAAAAGGGATGACATGAGATAAAACAATGCTGTCAACGGTCAATGCAGTAAAGGGGTCTCAAGTTCATTGTAGAGCACAGACTCCAGAACTCACTTGGGAGTTTTTCAACCTGGTCACCTGCATATTCATAAATTGTCTACTAGCGTGTTCTTCAAGTCATCCCTCACTCCCGCAAGATTTGTTTTGTTTTTTTCATGTGCACAGAAAGTGCTTCAGAAATGGAGTATATCTTTCAAACAATTGAGGAACCCCTCACACACTACAGTTTAAAGATAATTCTGTGGATTCATTAAGTATTTACGATAGGGTACACCAAATTTTGTATTTCAACATTTTAAGAGTTAACAATTGTATGTGAAATTTCGAAAGTAGCAAACCATGACTCAGAGCAATGTTAGCCTCAGAGACCTCATGTACAATGCGGAAACACCTGGTAGCATTCTTTTTCCTAATAGCTGACACAATTATCACCTCACTATAGCAAATCAGACTCCTTAGCCTCACAATGAATACAGATGTCCTTAATATACCCCACACAACATTATATGCTAAGTCTGTTTTATTTTTAAAGCCCACCTCCTACCATACAACCAATGCAATTTCAATAAGAGAATACGAACTTGAGTTAAATTATTTCATGTACCCTTTTATTTTTGTCTCATTAGAATAATAGATCAAGTCATGTGTTAATAAAGCCTTGATAATGCGTATGTATGCATGAAACATGTGTCGGAAGAGATACATCTAAATACATCATAAGACTAAATGATCCTTTGATTTGCCATCATGAAATATATGACTACAACAGAGAGTGCCTGCAAATGTGTTTATCGACACATGAACACAATATTCGATGCATTTTTCTAGATAAAACAGTAACCAGAAAAGAAGAATGAGAACTGAAAACCACAGTGTGTAATGAAACCAAAGTTTAAGGGGGTAATTCATAGAATTCTGCGCACAAGTGGCGCACGCGGCTGGCGCACAGTGTGCACATGCGAATCCCTGCGCCAGCCGCGTGCGCTAAAATCCATTTCCGCGCACAGCGTATTCATGGATTCCAGCCACCAAAACCAGCCGTGGCGCACAGTGGCGCAGCGACCCTGCAGCAGCGCCAGTTACGCCCCCAAGAACGCCTCTCGCGCAGGGAAAAGCCATCAATATACCCAATCCAGCGCAAAGGGCTACGCTAACCCTGTACCACCACGGCAAGCGGGCTACGTGTATCACTGGGGTGCACGGGAAGTACCTCATGCGATTGGCCCCGTGCGAGCAGGGTACGCGTATTTCAGGGGTGCGCGGGAAGTTCCACACGTGATTTCCGCAGGGTACGCGTATCTCAGGGGTGCGCGGGAAGTGCCACATGCGATTTCAGCAGGGTACGTGTATTTCAGGGGTGCGTGGGAATTTCCACACGCGATTGGGCCCGTGCGAGCAGGGTACGCATATTTCAGGGGTGCGCGGGAAGTTCCACACGCGATTTCCGCAGGGTACGCGTATCTCAGGGGTGCGCGGGAAGTGCCACACGCGATTTCAGCAGGGTACGTGTATTTCAGGGGTGCGCGGGAATTTCCACACGCGACTGGGGGTACGCATATCTCAGGGGTGCGCGGGAAGTGCCACACGTGATTTCAGCAGGGTACGTGTATTTCAGGGGTGCGCGGGAAATTCCACACGCGATTTCATCATGGTACGTGTATTTTGGGGTGCAGGGGAAGTTTCACACGCGACATCAGCAGGGCACGTGTATTTCAGGGGTGCGCGGGAAGTCCCACACGCGATCTCATCAGGGTATGTGTATTTCGTGGTGCGGGGGAAGTTTCACACGCGACATCAGCAGGGTACGTGTATTCCAGGGGTGCGCGGGAATTTCCACACGCAATTCCATCAGGGTACGTGTATTCCAGGGGTGCGCGGGAAGTTCCACACGTGATTGGGCCCGTGCGAGCATGGTACGCGCATTTCAGGGGTGCGCGGGAAGTTCCACACGCGATTCCATCAGGGTACGTGTATTACAGGGGTGCGCGGGGAGCAGCACACGTGAATTGCACGTGTGGGTCCTCCCAGGTGTTCCCTCTACACCCTCCATGGCCCCTGCAGGTGGCTCACACCACAGGGGCCTACCCTGCACATGTCCTGCAGGCACACCATCCACCATGGCCATGACCCCCAGCCAACCCACATGTCAACTTGCACTACTGCCCACCAACGCATGTCCCCCTGCACCCCCAGCCACCAGGGGCACCCTCCACCAGGCCCCCACCCATGTCTCCCAGCACCCCCACCCCCCAGCCACCAGGGGCAGCCTCCACCAGGCCCCCACCCTTGTCTCCCACCACCCCCACCCCCCAGCACTGTGGGGCCCCCACCACCAGGACCCCACCCATGTCTCCCAGCACCCCCACCCCCCAGCAGTGCAGGGGCAGCATCCACCAGGCCCCCACCCATGTCTCCCAGCACCCCCACCCCCCAGCCACCAGGGGCAGCCTCCACCAGGCCCCCAACCATGTCTCCCACCACCCCCACACCCCCAGCAGTGCAGGGGCACCCAGCACCAGGCCCCCGCCCATGTCTCCCACCACCCCCACCCCCCAGCCACCAGGGGCAGCCACCACCAGGCCCCCACCCATGTCCAACTCATGTTCCCCACCACCCCCACCCCCCAGCACTGTGGGGCACCTGCCAGCAGGCCCCCACCCATGTCTCCCACCACCCCCACCAACCAGCCACCAGGGGCAGCCTCCACCAGGCCCCCACTCATGTCTCCCACCACCCCCACCCCCCAGCACTGTGGGGCACCCGGCACCAGGCCCCCACCCATGTCTCCCAGCACCCCCACCCCCTAGCCACCAGGGGCAGCCTCCACCAGGCCCCCACCCATGTCTCCCACCACCCCCACACCCCCAGCAGTGCAGGGGCACCCAGCACCAGGCCCCGGCCCATGTCTCCCACCACCCCCACCCCCCAGCCACCAGGGGCAGCCTCCACCAGGCCCCCACCCATGTCCAACTCATGTTCCCCACCACCCCCACCCCCCAGCACTGTGGGGCACCTGCCAGCAGGCCCCCACCCATGTCTCCCACCACCGCCACCAACCAGCCACCAGGGGCAGCCTCCACCAGGCCCCCACCCATGTCTCCCACCACCCCCACCCCCCAGCACTGTGGGGCACCCGCCACCAGGCCCCCACCCATGTCTCCCAGCACCCTCACCCCCCAGCAGTGCAGGGGCAGCCTCCACCAGGCCCCCACCCATGTCCAACTCATGTCTCCCTCCACCCCCACCCCCCAGCACTGTGGGGCACCTGCCAGCAGGCCCCCACCCATGTCCAACTCATCTTCCCCACCACCCCCACCCCCGAGCACTGTGGGGCACCTGCCAGCAGGCCCCCACCCATGTCTCCCAGCACCCCCACCCCCCAGCCACGAGAGGCAGCCTCCACCAGCCCCCACCCATGTCTCCCACCACCCCAACCCTCCCAGCAGTGCAGGGGCATCCTCCACCAGGCCCCCACCCATGTCTCCCACCACCCCCACCCCCCAGCCACCAGGGGCAGCCTCCACCAGGCCCCCACCCATGTCTCCCATCACCCCCACCCCGCAGCACTGTGGGGCACCCACCACCAGGCCCCCACCCATGTCTCCCAGCACCCCCACCCCCCAGCAGTGCAGGGGCAGCCTCCACCAGGCCCCTACCCATGTCTCCCACCACCCCACCCCCCCAGCACTGTGGGGCACCCACCACCAGGCCCCTACCCATGTCTCCCAGCACCCCCACTCATTCAGTGCAGGGGCAGCCTCCACCAGGCCCCCACCCATGTCTCCCAGCACCCCCACCCCCCAGCCACCAGGGGCAGCCTCCACCAGGCCCCCACCCATGTCTCCCACCACCCCCCCAGCAGTGCAGGGGCAACCTCCACCAGACCCCCACCCATGTCTCCCAGCACCCCCACCCCCCAGCCACCAGGGGCAGCCTCCACCATGCCCCCACCCATGTCTCCCACCACCCCCACCCCCCAGCCACCAGGGGCAGCCTCCACCAGGCCCCCACCCATGTCTCCCACCACCCCCACCCCGCCAGCACTGTGGAGCACCCACCACCAGGCCCCCATCCATGTCTCCCAGGACCCCCACCACCCAGCAGTGCAGGGGCAGCCTCCACCAGGCCCCCACCCATGTCCAACTCATGTCTCCCACCACCCCCACCCCCCAGCACTGTGGGGCACCTACCAGCAGGCCCCCACCCATGTCCAACTCATGTTCCCCACCACCCCCACCCCCCAGCACTGTGGGGCACCTGCCAGCAGGCCCCCACCCATGTCTCTCACCACCCCCACCCCCCAGCACTGTGGGGCACCTGCCAGCAGGCCCCCACCCATGTCCAACTCATGTCTCCCACCCCCCCCACCCCCCCAGCACTGTGGGGCACCCACCACCAGGCCCCCACCCATGTCTCCCAGCACCCCCACCCCCCAGCACTGTGGGGCACCTGCCAGCAGGCCCCCGCCCATGTTCAACTCATGTCTCCCACCACCCCCACCCCCAGCCACCAGGGGCAGCTTCCACCAGGCCCCCACCCATGTCTAACCACCACCCCCACCCCCCCAGCACACTGGGGCACCCACCACCAGGCCCCCACCCATGTCTCCCAGCACCCCCACCCCCCAGCAGTGCAGGGGCAGCCTCCACCAGGCCCCTACCCATGTCTCCCAGCACCCCCACCCCCCAGCCACCAGGGGCAGCCTCCACCAGGCCCCCACCCATGTCTCCCACCACCCCCACCCCCAAGCACTGTGGGGCACCTGCCAGCAGGCCCCCACCCAGGTCTCCCACCACTCCCACCCACCAGCACTGTGGGGCACCCACCACCAGGCCCCCACCCATGTCTCCCAGCACCCCCACCCCCCAGCAGTGCAGGGGCAGCCTCCACCAGGCCCCCATCCATGTCTCCCACCACCCCCATCCCCCAGCACTGTGGGGCACCCACCACCAGGCCCCCACCCATGTCTCCCAGCACCCCCACCCCCCAGCAGTGCAGGGGCAGCCTCCACCAGGCCCCCACCCATGTCTCCCAGAACCCCCACCCCCCAGCCACCAGGGGCAGCCTCCACCAGGCCCCCACCCATGTCTCCCACCACCCCCACACCCCAGTACTGTGGGGCACCCACCACCAGGCCCCCACCCATGTCTCCCAGCACCCCCACCCCCCAGCAGTGCAGGGGCAGCCTCCACCAGGCCCCCACCCATGTCTCCCAGCACCCCCACCCCCAGCCACCAGGAGCAGCCTTCACCATGCCCCCACCCATGTCTCCTACCACCCCCACCCCCCAGCCACCAGGGGCAGCCTCCACCAGGCCCCCATCCATGTCTCCCAGCACCCCCACCCCCCAGCAGTGCAGGGGGAGCCTCCACCAGGCCCCAACCCATGTCCAACTCATGTCTCCCACCACCCCCACCCCCCAGCACTGTGGGGCACCTGCCAACAGGCCCCCACCCATGTCCAACTCATGTTCCCCATCACCCCCACCCCGCAGCACTGTGGGGCACCTGCCAGCAGGCCCCCACCCATGTCACACACCACCCCCACCCCCCAGCACTGTGGGGCACCTGCCAGCAGGCCCCCACCCATGTCCAACTCATGGTCCCACCACCCCACCCCGGCAGCACTGTGGGGCACCCACCACCAGGCCCCCACCCATGTCTCCCAGCACCCCCACCCCCCAGCACTGTGGGGCACCTGCCAGCAGGCCCCCTCCCCTGTCCAACTCATGTCTCCCACCACCCCCACCCCCCAGCCACCAGGGGCAGCCTCCACCAGGCCCCCACCCATGTCTCCCACCACCCCCACCCCCCCAGCACTGTGGGGCACCCACCACCAGGCCCCCACCCATGTCTCCCAGCACCCCCGCCCCCCAGCAGTGCAGGGGCAGCCTCCACCAGGCCCCCACCCATGTCTCCCAGCACCCCCACCCCCCAGCCACCAGGGGCAGCCTCCACCAGGCCCCCACCCATGTCTCCCACCACCCCCACCCCCCAGCACTGTGGGGCACCTGCCAGCAGGCCCCCACCCATGTCCCCCACCACCCCCACCCCCCAGCACTGTGGGGCACCTGCCAGCAGGCCCTCACCCATGTCCAACTCATGTTCCCCACCCCCTCCACCCCCCAGCACTGTGGGGCACCTGCCAGCAGGCCCCCACCCATGTCCAACTCATGTTCCCCACCACCCAAACCCCCCAGCACTGTGGGGCACCTGCCAACAGGCCCCCACCCATGTCTCCCACCACCCCCACCCCCCAGCCACCAGGGCCAGCCTCCACCAGGCCCCCACCCATGTCTCCCAGCACTCCCACCCCCCAGCCACCAGGGGCAGCCTCCACCATGCCCTCACCCATGTCTCCCACCACGCCCACCCCCCAGCACTGTGGGGCCCCCACCACCAGGCCCCCAACCATGTCCCCCAGCACCCCCACCCCCCAGCAGTGCAGGGGCAGCCTCCACCAGGCCCCCACCCATTTCTCCCAGCACCCCCACCCCCCAGCCACCAGGGGCAGCCTCCGCCATGCCCCCACCCATGTCTCCCACCACCCCCACCCCCCAGCCACCAGGGGCATCCTCCACCAGGCCCCCACCCATGTCTCCCACCACCCCCACCCCCCCAGCACTGTGGGGCACCCACCACCAGGCCCCCACCCATGTCTCCCAGCACCCCCACCCCCCAGCAGTGCAGGGTCAGCCTCTACCAGGCCCCCACCCATGTCCAACTCATGTCTCCCACCACCCCCACCCCCCAGCACTGTGGGGCACCTGCCAGCAGGCCCCCACCCATGTCCAACTCATGTTCCCCACCACCCCCACCCCCCAGCACTGTGGGGCACCTGCCAGCAGGCCCCCACCCATGTCTCCCAGCACCCCCACCCCCCAGCCACCAGGGGAAGCCTCCACCAGGCCCCCACCCATGTCTCCCACCACCCCCACCCCCCCCAGCAGTGCAGGGGCACCCTCCACCAGGCCCCCACCCATGTCTCCCACCACCCCCAACCCCCAGCCAACCAGGGGCAGCCTCCACCAGGCCCCCACCCATGTCTCCCACCACCCCCACCCCCCAGCAGTGCAGGGGCAGCCTCCACCAGGCCCCCACCGATGTCTCCCACTGCCCCCACCCCCCCAGCACTGTGGGGCACCCACCACCAGGCCCCCACCCATGTCTCCCAGCACCCCCACCCCCCAGCAGTGCAGGGGCAGCCTCCACCAGGCCCCCACCCATGTCTCCCAGCACCCCCACACCCCAGCCACCAGGGGCAGCCTCCACCAGGCCCCCACCCATGTCTCCCACCACCCTCACCCCCCAGCACTGTGGGGCACCCACCACCATGCCCCACCCATGTCTCCCAGCACCCCCACCCCCCAGCAGTGCAGGGGCAGCCTCCACCAGGCACCCACCCATGTCTCCCAGCACCCCCACACCCCAGCCACCAGGGGCAGCCTCCACCAGGCCCCCACCCATGTCTCCCACCACCCCCACCCCCCAGCCACCAGGGGCAGCCTCCACCAGGCCCTCACCCATGTCTCCCACCACCCCCACCCCCCAGCACTGTGGGGCTCCCACCACCAGGCCCCCACCCATGTCTCCCAGCACCCCCACCCCCCAGCAGTGCAGGGGCAGCCTCCACCAGGCCCCCACCCATGTCCAACTCATGTCTCCCACCACCCCCACCCCCCAGCACTGTGGGACACCTGCCAGCAGGCCCCCACCCATGTCCAACTCATGTTCCCCACCACCCCCACCCCCCAGCACTGTGGGGCACCTGCCAGCAGGCCCCCACCCATGTCTCCCACCACCCCCACCCCCAGCACTGTGGGGCACCTGCCAGCAGGCCCCACCCATGTCCAACTCATGTTCCCCACCACCCCCACCCCCCAGCACTGTGGGGCACCTGCCAGCAGGCCCCCACCCATGTCCAACTCATGTTCCCCACCACCCCCACCCCCCAGCACTGTGGGGCACCTGCCAGCAGGCCCCCAACCATGTCCAACTCATGTTCCCCAGCCAACATGTCATCACAATCTAGATCCCTGGTCCCTATGGTCAGCCTCCAAATGCAAAACACCCACCCGAGTATTGCATCCACCCACTCATAATTTGCAATTACATCACAGAACATCAATTGCAAGTTCCGAAACAAACACATTTCCCTCACATACACCCAATGGGTGTCAGTGAATCTCAAAACACATATCATGAAATGCATGAAACCAATGAGATACCACACATTGAAGTTCACCAAAAAAAATATGTATTAAAGGAAACATAAATAGAATAAAAAATGAAGAAACAGAAATGTGAATGTACAAAAATTAAAAGAAGCTTGTCCGTGAAAAAAGCAAAACCAAAAATAAAATTCCAAAGTAATGTTGTCCAAAGTCAATGTCCACAAAACAAAATCCAATGGGAAATAAAAAAGAAAGCCATTGCTCCATGGTTAAAATGTGAAAAAAAATACAATCCAACAGTGAACTATGTACATGGGAACAAGCCAGGGTACATTATCCCAACAAAAGAAAGGAAACCTATCTAACTAAACTAACTAATAAAATAAACTATATACAAAAATGTGGCCAAGGTCCAAAAGGTCCAAATAAAATCAAAACAAAAATGAAACCTAACACTACCTACATAACTATGTACAAGGGCAGCGGGCTAGTTTCACGGCTCACTTGTGGATGTCCCAGGCCAGGGCATCATCGAACACCTCCTCAATGTCCCGGAGGCTTTCCTCCTCCATGGCCCCGAGGGTCCGCAGGGCCGTCGACGTCTCCACCTCCAAACCCCTGCGGATTGCCTCGAGGCACTCGGCCCGCCTCAGGGCCCTCCGCATGGAGTTCTCCGCCCTGACCATTGTGAGCCGTGCCTCGTCCGCCCGCTGCCGCTCCGCATCTATGGCGTGGCCCAACCGCTGCCACACGGAAGACACTCTCTGTCCTGGGTCCTCCTGCTCTCCGGCTGATGCCTGCCCCTCCGATGTTGAAGGCCCCGAGCCTTCATGGCTCCCACCACGTTGCTGCTGCTGCTGTGCCTCTGCCCGTGCACTGCCTCCTGCTGCCTGCACATCCTCCGCCGGCTGGGGTGCATTCGTAGATGTGGCCACCCCTGCTGGACGTCCGACTCCCGACTATGGCAGGGATGCCTCCTCCACCAGCCTGGCCGCACCATCAGAGGCAGCTCCACAGGGCACCCAGTTGACTGATGGGTGGGAAGATGGTACGGAGGACGACTGGCGCGTAGGGGGTCCAGGTGGAGGAGGGGGTCGTAGCAAGCCCCATCAGACGGAAGAATCCAGCCTGGGTGACCTGTCCCAGCAGGCTGACGTGGTCAACGAGCCATTCGAGATGACGTGCAGTCTCCTCATGAAAAGACTGCAGGTCACCTCGCATGGCCCGTTGACGCAACGCCACACCAGCCAGGACAGGCTCAACCCGGACCTGGATAGCCACGTCCGCAGGCAGAGGAAGGCCAGTTGACGTGAGCTCATCCCCTGCCTGAAAACGGGTCTGGACGTAGGCATCCCTGCTGGTGCAAGATGATGCAGGGACAGGATCAGGGACAGGATTGCACACAGGCACCTCCGCGGCGGCCTGTGCTGCCTCCTGTCCCTGGTCCTGCACTGCACCACTAGCACCAGTGGGATCCCGACCTACAGACCCCATCTCTGGTGCTTGCACGGCCTCCTCCTCCACCAAACCCCCCACCAACCTGGATGACTCCGTGCCATCTTCCCCTGTTGGGCCCTGTGGGGTCCCAGCTGCCCCTTCTGCTGCCGAGGAGTCCAACTCCAACCTCCGCCCCTTAGACCTCCCCCCGGCAGCTGCGGCCTGGGACGCGGCACCAGACTCCTCACTCCCCGACGAGATCACAACATGGGAGGGGAGCTGGGCCTTGCGTCTCCGGCTGGCGGTGGGATCCCCGCCGCTGTGCTCCACAGCACCTTCTCCGCCCTCTTCATCAGTTGACGCTGCAGACAGGGAGAAACAAAACACAGGCATCAGGGCACTGTACAATGGACACATACACACATGACAGTTGTACATGAGTGGCATTGGCAAACCTCAGACATGTCATCACAATCCCCAACACACATGTCATTACAACTCGCACACATGAGCCATACCACAGCCATATCGCAACTGCCACCACCATCCATACACATACAACAGCATGAGCAGCCAAAGGTGAGCCAGACATCACATGCAACACAGGAAGTGCACCACAAATGTACAGACACCACCACACTTGCATGCATGTTTACACCTCTGCCAAGTGTCGCAGTGTTCAGACGGGCATCCATGTCACATCTGCCAATCAGGCTTCCACATACCGCTGTCACATGCATCCATGTTGCATCACTGTTGCACCCTTGTCAAATACACACACATGCACATGTACACAGTGCTGATACATGCAGCCGAAAACAACATACATGCGTGACATCACGGACATGTCTACTTACATACACATTCATCCGAACATGTGTGCCCACACAACTGCATTTGGCATGCAAGACTACACACACAAGCACCATCCATGTCTCACACATTCCAGCCCTCGCATGTGTTAGCCCCACGGCCCTGTACACCCCCACCCATACTCGACCCCATACAAACAGATGTGCAACCTGCACACTACTGAATAATCACCACACGCACTGCTCACAATCAGGATGCATGTACACTAACCGCTCGACTCCAGACGGGTCTGCCTCTCAAGGACCTGGACGTGGAGCGCTGGGGATATGCGTTCCAGGACCCTCATCTGTTCTTCCGACAAGTGGCCCCGGCGCCCCTTGGCATCCGCTGCCTTCAAGAGGCGCCGGGCCTTGTTCAGGGTCCTGGACCTGAAGTCCTCCCAGTGCTTCTTGACATGTTGTAAGTCGCGGACTGCCACCCCCTCCGCGTTGATGGCAGTCACGATGTCAGTCCAGATCCGAGTCCGTCCTTCCTTGTCGGCGCGGGAACTTCCCAAGAGGGCATCATACTGCCCCAGGACTTGCTCCACCAGGACACCAACTTCGGTGGCACTGAAGCTGGTGCCCCTCTGCCTCTCTGGCCGGGGGTTGTCAGTGGTCTCAGATGGTGTTTGCCCCGACATGACAACCCCAGAGGCAGGAGTGGGTGGGCAACTGGGTCCTGGGGCTGGGCTGTGGAGCGATGGAATCCCAGTCGGGAGTCTTCATTTCCAGCAGGGGTGGTCACAGCAACAGCACCCCTGGCTGATGTGCAGGCAGCAAAGGGCAGGGCACGTGGGCAGCAGACAGTCAGGCAGCAGCAGATGGCAGTTGGGAGCGTGCTCGGGGCTCTGGGGGGCAGTAGTTGGGTCTTCTGGGCAGGAGCATGGTCTTCCGTGTGCTTACGCGTGGCCAGCTTGATACGGAGTGATTTGGCACGTGAAAAATCTGCACGTCAGCGTGTAATTCGAGGAAAGGCCCTTAGCGCGTAAGCGCGTCTGCACGCATACGCATTTTCATTGGACAGAAGGCCCCTCAAGCGCAAGCGCCCCTGTGACGTGACGCGTACAGATGTGCATGGGCATTTCAGCACGCGTGAAAAAATGCACGTCCGCGTGTAATACGAGGAAAGGGCCAATGCGCGTAAGCGCGCGTGGAAAACTGCACATCCGCGTGCAATACGAGGAAATGGCCCATGCGCGTAAGCGCGCGTGAAAAACTGCACGTCCGCGTGTAATACGAGGAAAGGGCACATGCGCGTAAATGACGTGACGCGCGCGTGCGTTTCCCTCAGCACGGGTTAAAGGTGAGCTGGCCCAGCAGTTCGCTGTACGTGCCTTTCGTGGAGACCGACGTGTGTTGCTGCTTCCTGTTGTTTCGCGCGCCATCACAACTTCACAGCTATCAAGGACGTATCTCTTCTTTTGGCGGGGGTATTGGCTACGCGTGTTTTTCTGCATCACGCTAGTCAGACGGTGAGTCGCACACGCTCTTTTTCCCACTGCGGGTGCCCCTGTGTATCGCACCCATTTTCGATGTCATAGTAGCCTGCGTGTCCCACGCATACGCGTTATTCGTGTTACTGGGTGCCACCGCGTACTGCGGGAGGTTGAATCCACGCACGTAGGCTGCAGGGTTGCGTGCACGGTTTTACTGCAGTTTTGGGGTGCCTGAGCGTTGCGTGACCTGTCACCACATCACCGGGGTCACATACAGCCTTGCAGGTGCAGGTGGGCTGTTAACATCTTGCTTCCCACCCCCTTCACCCCAATTGCCCAGGTCAATTGTGGTGTACACCTCCCATTGGCACCACTCCATCTGTGCCAGCACTACTACATCTGTGCCATGGTTGGGAGGCCACCAAAGGTGAGGGGCGCCTCAGCTGGGCGTACTCTTCGTGGCAGGCGTGGTCGGGGACGTGGCCATGGTGACCAGGGAGTAGGGGGACTCCAGGGTGTCCAGGGCAGCCACAGAGGGGGAAGAGGCAGGGGTGCGCCACTTGAGCACAATGTTGTGCCATGTGTCGGTGCAGCCATGCCACCACCTCCTGTGGTTCTGGGGGATGCAGCTCCTGCATCTGGCACCCGTATGACCCGGCAGTCCGTTCCATCGACTGCCACGGGCCCAAGGGTAGTGGTAGCTGCAGGTGCAGCTGTGGACACCGCCACCCAGGCTCAGGGTCTGCCAGCGCAGGCTGCGTTGGCACTTGAAGAGCCCTTGGTAGATCTCCAACAGGCCAGGGGGGAAACCATAGGGGCAGGCCGGGCTGCTCAAACCAAGACACTTGTCCCTGGGGCAGTCATGTCATCTGCTGCCCCGAACAGCCGCGTGTTGGCAAGTGCAGGGGCAGATGCACCCAACAGCACCCCGGTTGTGAGTCTGCCAACCAGGACCGTTGCGGTCAATGACCCTGCCACAGCTGATGTTGCTGCGCAGGGTCCATTAATGGGCACCCAGCTGCCACTGACGCAAGTCAGGCCTTTGGTCATCCCTCCACCTGCCACTCCCTTGGCTCAATCCACCGAACCCACTGGCCATACTGGTCAGGGCGGCATTAGCCAGCCAGGGTCTGCGCCACAGTCCAAGAGGAGGAAGGTTGCACCTGCAGCACAGGCTGGGACCCCACACACAGCCACGACCTCCTGCACGTCGAGGAAGAAGCCTTTCTGTAAGCAGGAACTGGACTTCCTCGTGGACTACGTGCGGGGCCACAGCCGTGACATGCTAGTGGGTGCCAATAGTCAGACTACGGCTGCCCAACGTGACACCCACTGGAAGCATGTTGCGGAACATGTCAGTTCATTCGGCCATGAGGTGCGCACGGCGCAGGAGTGCAAAAAGCGTTGGAATGACATCAAGCGCAGCACTAAGGCCAAGCGTGCCTCAAATTACAACTTGACTCTGGTGACTGGCGGTGGGCCTGCACCAGAGGAGGAAGAACTCACTCCGCATGAGGCTCTCGTTGTGGAGTTCATACCACCTGAATTGGTCGAAGGAGTGGGAGAGATGCTGGACTTTGATGCCCAGGCCAGTGAGTGTTGATGCGTGTTTGTTGAGGACGTGTGTGTTTCACTTGTGGGATGTGTTGTGCATGATTGCTGCTACATGTGAAGTGTACATGGTTCTGATGTGTAAGTAATGCAATGCTACCGTCATGCATGTCTCCTCTGCCTGCATGCGGGACTCCATGTGGGCATGCTCCCTTGCCCCTCCTCCGCCACTCTGCACTCCAGTTCCACCTTTGCACTGGTCTGCTTCAATCTTGCCAATGTGTAGTTTCTTGTTCATGTGTCCTGTGTAGATGCTAACTTCCAGCGTAGAAACTGCCAGACATATGCCGTGTGGTACAGCCTTAGTACTCGATGCAGGGTATCTCACTTGTACTGTGCATGGGTCAGATGTCCCGCAGGGACATGAGTGCCCATTCATGCTCCATGTGCATTGCACGCATGCCCCTATGTGTCCTTGACTGGATGATCACTGTAATATGAGTCCTTGGTTACATACATTGCCTGCCATCTCATCGGCCTCCCCATGTCAACTGTGGCTCAGTCCTGCGTTGCACACATGTTTAGGCCCTGACAATCTGTGTGGCTCACAGGCCTCAGCCTGTTCAATGGCCAATGACTCTGTCCAACTCTTGTGTCTTCTTCACACGTGGCAGCCGGAGTTTTCATCATGTGTCCTGCCCACTGTCCCAGCATCATTTGCAGTGTTGTAATTTGAATCACATTAAGCTGTTGATGCCAGTCAACACTGCCTGTCAATACACAGGTGTATGGTCAGCCTTTTGATACCATGCTAGGCATCCCTGCTTTGCTACTGGGGTGGAGGGGTGCTTGGCTTCTAGACATGGTACACATTGAATGCACAATGCACGTGATGTCTGAATTTGACATTGCACCTCCTTCACATTTCCTGGCACACACCATGTAGTGCTTGTACATGTAGGTAGTGAGTGGCGTACACATTTTCTGCACTGCATAGACCCACTTCCATGGAAACTGCCACCTTTCAACAGGTCTGATCACTGAAGCTATTCAAAGTAGACCCAGCATGCATGCCAGGTCATATGTTGTGTGTCACATGTCTGCCGGATGCCTTTGCTGTCGGTGTGTGTGTGTGTCGTGTGCTTCTGACATGTGTAGTGACCTTTTTCTCTCTATTTTTCAGGTGATGACGCAATGGAGGTGGCGGATGGTGTTGTCATGCCAGACACAGGGTTGGTAACACCACATCAACCCGGCATGAGTGGGGGTCGTGGGGTGGTAGGCCACGAAAACCCCCAAGTGCTGCAGTCCATCTTGTCTCTGGCTGCCTATGAGTCCAGCCTTGATGACGAGTCTGACGTCCATGTTGAGTTGGATGAGCATCAAGTCCATGTGTCAGCGGTGAGTGATTCTGATGTGGACACTCCTCTGTCTGCGACACCTGCACTGAGGGATCAGACAGTCTTCTTTCCTCCGCCCGTGATGGATCGGGACGCAGGGTCACCCTCCACACCAGTCACTAATGTGCCTGGGACATCACGTCGACGGGGGCATGTAGTAGTGCAGCCGCAGGCGGTGCCAACACAGCGAGGACCCCCGGTCCTTGGGTCCCGCAGGGGTCAAGCCCGGCAACGCGGTCGCCGCTCGCAACCACTGTATACTGAGTGGGAGCAAGACATGACTGCCAATTCCGAACGGCAGGAGGCAGCAATGGAGAACATCTCTGAGAGCATGGAGTGTGTGGCCCGATCTGTGCTCCCCCCTGCTAGGCAGGTGCTTCTCCAGCAGCAGGCGGCACGGTCCACGGCCCGCTCGCTCAGGCTGGGCATGGCGGCCTCAGACAGGGCACGCCAGGCTGAAATGTCGTCTCTGCGTCAAGCAATTGCTGCTCACGCAGAGGCGCACATGGATGCCCTGAGGGAGGAGTATGCTTCCCTCAGATCCACTCTGGGTGTCCTTATGATGTCCCAGAGGCAGCAGGCAGAGGAGAGGTTTGCACAGCTTGAGCGTACCATCTCGGCTGAGCTACAGGCTTGCCGGGAGGTGCAGCGGTTGTCTAGCCAGGCCTTGCAGGAGGAACTCTGTGTTACACGTGCTACCTTGCAAGAGGAAGCACGTGTATCACGTGAGGTTCTGCATGCAGACCTATGTCACATCGCCACACAGAACCAGGCTCACCCGTCCGGCAGACTTGCTGCCGATGAGGGGCAAGCTGCGGCTAGGCATGGCCAGGCTTCTGTGCCACGTCCTCCTTTCCAGGATGAGCCAGACTCGGACGACCATCTATCTCCCACATAGGTCATGCTGTGCAGGCGTTGAGCCCATGGAGGATTTTTTTTTTGGCTCAGCATCATCGCATGTGGATGTTGAGCAGCACCCTGTACCTCCCCCCTCCTGGGTGCCTCCCCTCCCACCTGGGTCGTATGTGGCCATTTAGTTAGTTAAGTTTCTGTTTGATAGTTAGTTTAAATAGGTAATGTAGGTTTTCCATAGTTAGTGTATTTAGTTAATAGTTGAGTTAGTTTAAAATTGCTAGTCTATTGTGCTTTCATGTGACGGTACGGTGCTTTGTGGCTTTTGAAGGCATCCACTGTCTGTTCCAGCTGGGCCCTTCATGGTTGTCTTGTGTATGTGTTTGCTGCTTGGGGTCCTTGACTCACATATGCCACTCCTGCCTCCCTTATCCATGGGCTCGCAAGGATGGTTCGGTGTTACAGAATATTACACAAGGGCTTTGGACTGTCATATCTGTGGCATGTCTGGTGCTGTGTGACTTGTGTTGACACCCCTAGTGGGGATGATTTAGGTGTCATTGTCCACTGTTCAGCTTTTGCTAGATGGGGTGTGTCATGATTAATGTGGACATTGATTGCTATGCATTGTGTAGTATGTTTCATATCTTTCCTGTACACGTGCTTGTTGCAATTCATGCTGTAGATAGTGTTCCACACTTTGGAGGTGAAAGACGGACTGATGGTGTGATTCGTGATGTGACTCTCTGACATGGTCAAGTAATGAGATGCCTGATGAGACACACACAGATGACTTTGAAGCATTAATCATGTGTTTCATGCCCTTTCTGCAGGGGGATGAGCCTCCAGAGCACCTTTGCCAGCAGACATGGCCCATTGGACGACGGAATTCTGGACCCGTTTGTTGGTGCTCACATGCACATGTGTGCACAAGCAGAGGCACAGTGATTGCAGACCCACATCCTAGAACTGCTGACA
The DNA here is from genome assembly GCF_040938575.1 of Ambystoma mexicanum. Classification (NCBI taxonomy): domain Eukaryota; kingdom Metazoa; phylum Chordata; class Amphibia; order Caudata; family Ambystomatidae; genus Ambystoma; species Ambystoma mexicanum. Next base: position 1,143,923,508 of record NC_090937.1, read on the forward strand.
TGTTCCAAGGAACTCCAGGCAAGGTGAGCATCACAGGGGGGCCACGAAACAGCAAAGCTTGCACCAGGCGAGTTGCACATGCAGGCTTAGTCACAGTACTGAGGGTGAGCTTAGACGAATATTGGTGTTGAAGCACACAATGCAGCTCAGATGTGTTTGTGGACTGATGGCTGTTGATAGTAGGGTTGTCTGGGACACATGCAGGGGCAGTGGCACATACCCTGCGGTACACCAAGGTCCATTAAGGCACTTGTATCAACCATGTAGCCTTCCGAGACATGGAAAGGGGCAGCTCACAGGGACATACAGCAAGGGACATACTCGGGTGCAGTGCATGTCTTATCCACGTACTTCATGATAAATGCACTGCCAACTTTGTCTGTAGTCATGGCTTGCTATATGGGTCTGTCTGCTTACCCAGGTAACATTGCATGTTGTGTGAATTGTGACACATTGGTGTTCCATTTGCCACGCACCCACCAGCGGCTGACTTACTGCTTTGACTGTGTATGACCCGTCACAGGGGTGATGTTATATATGGGTACGAAGCATCGAGCATAGATTGTCTGTTTGTAGAGTAGTTTGTTGCTATGGGGCATGTTTGGTGTTGTGTTTTTGTGTTATTGGCACTACAGGTTGTTGACTGTGGCTCTCTTTGCAGCATTGCAGTGCTCCTGTAACCGGACCTGAGAGTGCGCAGGCAGGAGGCCAGCACTCAAAACCAGAGCTAAGTGTCTTGTTGTTTTTCTTTCGAACTGCTCTGCATAGGCTTGCTGGGGAGTGTACTGATGCATGGATGTATGTGTGGTTCAATTTGGTATGTTTTTTCTCCCTAATCACCCGTGATCCTATGCAATTTTGAAACCTGTACCCTCTACCCGGTGTTCCTGCTTCCCGTGCCTATCCAAGCAACGTTCCCTGACCCTCTTTCCCCACTGGGGTTGCGGATGCCTGTGTAAGCCCCGAACTTGCAGGCGCCAAAACCCTAGAGGGGGTGGTTGGTTCGTACCACTCCTGAGCCTGGACAACAGAAGGCCATGACAATGATGTCCAAGTTTGTTTGGATTGTGTATGTATTCATGCAGGTTGTACATTTTCGTGCATTCCCTAGTTTCATGTGTCATTCCTCCTCCCCTCTCCTGCCACTCATTCCAGTCATCCAGTGTGTCAACACCTGTTCCGACTGCATATCCCTGAACCTCATTCCCCACCAGGGTCTCAGGGGCCTGTGTGAGTTTGACCTTGCAGGCACCCGGGACATGGTGGGGGTGGTTGTTTTGTGACACTCCCGCGCCTGTACAGGGGACCTGTGACAGTACACATCCATTCATGGTGCATCATCCTATGTCATGTACCACACATGTCTCACATCCTGTCGTGACATTGTTTTGCTGTGCTACCTTGGTTGTTGCATCATTGTGGTAGTACTTGGCCTTTTTGAGGTACTGCTACGTCAAGTCATCTACTGGAGGGTGTTCGGGTTCATTTTTATGCCTTCGATTTTGTGATTTTGGAAATGAGTGTGGATTCTGAGGGTTCAGGCATCTTTTTACACACAAGGTGGGAGATGGTGACGAAGGGTAAAGGTGATCCTGTGGCCAGGTGGAATTGAGGTTTGGAGGCTCCATGACCCAGGTGCAGTTGTTCAGTGGGTCATGGTCATTTGTGAGGGGGGGGGTTGTTGTTGATAGTTGCCTTGCTCTGCAGTGTGATGGGTACTCTGACATAGTAATGGTGGTATCCTATGTACATGTTGTGTTCTGCTGATCAATGCCTGTTCATGTGTTGTGTTTTCCTTTCAGGTGCGAGGGGATAGTTGTGGTTTGACATGCTGGGGTGTACACATGGAGGATGTTCACATGTGATGTGTAGGGAACACTGATGGTCACTTGAGTGCACATGCATATGTGGAGTGCATGTCCTTGCAGAACCACACACTTCCACTCTGATGCACTACATGTACTCCCACCCTTGCATATCCACGTGTACACTGTTTGCCTTCTGGTGCCCACTGTGTCCCGGCAGCACATGTTCTGTGACCGATTATGGATCCAGTACATGCCTAATGTGATGTTTGATGTGGTCTGTCACTTAGATGTGATGCTCAGGGTGTGCATCACACACAATGGCTGTTCACTGTGCTGTGCGCTGAGCAGTGTGATGCAGGAGTAGGACACTGCACACATGAGCTGCAGTGTTGATTTTGCAATTCATAATGTGCATGTAGACAGGCATTCATTGTGATGTTACGTCTACGACTGTTGTAATGCATTTGGAAATGACTTATTTTGGGTGGGAGATTTTGTTGGTCTGTCATTTCATCTGATTCCGGGTCAGGCATCATTGTCCGATGCCACTGTACATTTAGGACATGGCAATGTGTACCTTATCGTTACTGCTTTGGTGTATGGGTATTGCTTGCCATGTCAATGTGATGTTTGGGAGGGTTTGAGTTACATGACAGTGATGGCCATGGCCTGTTTTGCAGGTGTGTGTGATGCACACCTTGCATGTCCGGGTCATCCGCTTCTCAGAGCAACTAGCTGGGGGTAGATTTCTCTCCGCAGCAGGGCCCTCCCCCTGGAACAGACTTCCTGCCTGACTTGAACTTGATGGGAACCATCTCCAGTTCTGGAAGCACCTCAAGACCTTCCTCTTTGCTTCTGCTTACTCTCTGCCTCTCCCTTGCAGAATTCTTCACTGGAACTGCACAGGAGCTGCAACTGGGCCACTCTCACCGACCTCGGTCCCTGGCCCAGCCACTCTCCACTTGCACTGCCTCCCTGGCAACCCCTGCACTGCAGTACTGTCTCTCTATCCCTACAGCCCTCCCTTCCCAGCACTTGTCTGCACCTACCTTTGTAGTTGCCACCAGGCGACCTATGTATTATTTTTATGGGCTACTTCCCCTGTACTGGACTCCCCCCCACCCTTCCCCTTGCACTTTTCCCTTCCCCCTACCCCTGCACTTGCACGATCTCAATGACACCTGGCCTAGTAGTACCGGTCTCTGTGTTCCCTTGTTCCCCCCTCTCTGCCTCATTGAGCCTTGGAATACTTGTGTACAGCCCATATCATGTCATATGTCATATGTGTGCCTTTTGGTCACACAGGATAGCTTGTGTTTAAGTAGCTAGGGATGCAGACGCTGTGGCACTTCCATGGCAACTATCTCAGGGTGGTAGGGTTGTGACAGTTGATTGTCTCTTTGTCATCATCGATTGTCACCTGGTATGTGCCAGGCCTGTATGCACTCTGCAGGGGTGGGAGTTTAGGTGAAAAATGTGGCCACAAGCTGGGTCCGGGCTTCCTCGCCACGTGCCCTGTCCCCTCCCATGGGCAGCGCCTGTGCCTGTGGTTGGGGATGTGGGGGCACCACCATGTCCACCGGGACGCCCTGCCGTGTTGCAACATTGTGCAGGACACATGCTGCCACAATGATCCTGCACACTACTGGTGGTGCATAGAGTAGTTGCCCACCAGAGCGGTCAAGGGAGCGGAAACGTGACTTGAGCACTCCGAATGTGCGCTTCACTATGCCCCTGGTTGCAATATGAGCGGCGTTGTATCTTACCTGGGGTGGTGTGGTGGGGTTCCGGATTGGCGTCATCATGTGGTTGCTCATAGGGTAGGCACTGTCCCCTGGGGAGGTGATAATAGTTGAGATTATTAGGGTTTGGATATTTGTCTGTGTGTGATTTGCATGCATGTGCAAGGGCATTTGTACTGACCTAGGAGCCATGTGTCGCCATGCTGCCCAGCTTCCAGGGCCCGGCTCAGGGCGGACATTCTGTATATGAAACTGTCATGGGTGGAGCCAGGGTAGTTTGCATAGACAGAGGTGATGATTCCCTTTGCAACACATACCACCTGTACATTGATGGAATGCCAGTGCTTGCGGTTTCGGTAGATGTGCTCAATGGCCCTAGGTGGACGTAGGGCCACATGGGTGCAATCTATGGCACCAAGCACTTTGGGGAAGTGTGCCACCCTGAAAAAATCCAGGACAACGGCCTGCCTTTCTGCGGGTGTTCTGGGCATGTATATGTGCCTGCGGACTGAGGGGCGCGCTGTCATGATTGCCAGTACCTGGTGTAGGCAGCGTGACTGCGTGGCCTGTGAGATCCCCCCCACTATGGCAGTGGTCTGCTGAAATGAGCCAGTGGCCAAAAAATGCAGGACATTGAGCAGCTTCTCCAAGGGGCTCAATGCTTGGGAGCAAAGGGTGGGGGATGTGAGGTCATCTTCCCACTCCCTGACCAGGTCTAGGATGATATGGGGTGGAAACCTATACCTGCCGTAGACCTGGTCGTCAGGCATCCCAAAAAGGCTTGTCCGTGGTGCGAAAATGCGTGCCCTGGCTATTCTCCTCCTCCTGCGGTGTCCCACGATCAGTGCAGCGACAAATGGGGCATTCATCGTAGCTGTATATACGCGTTTGTTGTTTGCGCGCACTTTTATGCTGTGCGCGGGGACGCCTCTGCCTGCCTTCGTGTGGGCAGACGCGTTGACGCCTGTGCACGTCTTTTGCCGTGCGCGGGTTTCCCGTATTCGGATACGTGGTAAGACTGTAGGTCCGAGTGTCATCGCGTGTGATCGGAGGGGAGTGAGCGTACACGCAATTGGCCTGGGTACGTGTGTTTCGGGGTGCACGGGAAGTTCCACACGCGATTAGCCTGGGTACGTGTGTTCCGGGGTGCCAGGAACATTCACATGCGATTGGTGGAAATCCACGTGTGTTCTGTCATCACGTGCAATGAGGGAAACACCTGCACGCGTCACGTCACAGACGCGCTCACGCGCTAAGGGCCTTTGGTCCAATGAAATCGCATATGCGTGCTGCCGTGCATACGCGCTAAGGGCCTTTCCTCGTATTACACGCGGACGTGCAGTTTTTCACGTGCGCTTACGCGCATGGGCCCTTTCCTCGTATTACACGTGTGCGTGCATTTTTTCACGCGCACTGAAATGCCTATGCACGTCTGTACGCGTCACGTCACAGGGGCGCTTGCGCTTGAGGGGCCTTCTGTCCAATGAAAATGCGTATGCGTGCAGACGCGCTTACGCGCTAAGGGCCTTTCCTCGAATTACACGCTGACGTGCAGATTTTTCACGTGCCAAATCACTCCGTATCAAGCTGGCCACATGTAAGCACACGGAAGACCACGCTCCTGCCCAGAAGGCCGAACTACTGCCCCCCAGAGCCCCGAGCACGCTCCCACCTGCCATCTGCTGCTGCCTGACTGCCTGCTGCCCACGTGCCTGTAACGCTCACCTGATTCTCGCAGAGGCGCCGGTCTTGACTGGGCGACTACCGTATCTTCAAAGGTGATGTGTAGCACCCGGTTGGCTCTTTGGGCTGGACCTCTGTGCACTGTATGCCTGACGTGTAGAGTAAGATGTCTGCAGATAGAAAATATGGGGTTAATGAACTGGGGTTATTGGGGTGTCCCTATCTCTTTCCTCTTCTCCTCTCCTGTAGACCCCCAAAGGTTAACGCTCTCACCTTAGGTAAGTGAATGCCGAGCTCTCCATCTGCCTCGGGGCAGGGTGCTGTAACCAGTTTCTTCACTGGATAGGTAGCGCAGGCCTCTTGACTTCAGAGGACTGCTGTCTGTCGTTTACTGCACGAACGGTAAGTTTCGAGTCATTCAAATGTCTTTAAAGTCTTTAGTAATGATGTCTCTTGTTTTGCAGGGTTCCGGCGATGGCGGATGATGGGCTGAAGTGAGTTGAAGATGGAGCCCGTGTGATGAATAAAAGCGCCTGGAAGCACGTAAGTAAGCGCTTGTTGCCTGCTTCACTATGCGCTCTAACTGTCTTTTTATTTTGCAGGTACGAGTTCGGAGCGGCTGCAGGGTGCCGGAATACCCACTGGATTAGATGTGGAAAGGAGTAATGGCACGTGAGTATTAAAGTTCCCCAATGTCTTTAAACGCACCTTGTTTTGTCTTTCAGATGCGGGATGCAGCGCCGAAGGCCTCCGGAGCGTACGAAGAGTAGGTAAGCCTTTGCCTTTCAGATGCCGGAATGCTAACCTGTTCTTTCTTGTCTTTATAGGTGTTGCTGAAGACTGGATTCAGGATGGTAAGCCTTTGCCTTTCAGATGCCGGAATGCTAACCTGTTCTTTCTTGTCTTTATAGGTGTTGCTGAAGACTGGATTCAGGATGGTAAGCCTTTTTCCTTAGGCCCAGGACCGGATGCAGAAGACACGATGAGTGTTCTGCTGCAGAGGTTGCAGAATAACGCAAAGCAAGATTCATCCACCGGGTGTGGTTTAAATAGCTTCCTGTAGTGCTTAGGTGTCTCCTTCCACAGCCACGCCTAAGTAAGAAAAGAGTTCCTGGTAAGAAAAGAGTTCCTGCCTTCCAGAAGAGTTCCAGTGTTCTGAATCTAGGGAGTGGCTCCAGCCCCACCCAACAGGAAAAGTAGTTCCAAACAGAAGAGGATCAGAGGCTCAACTGGCAGGCAAGTAAGCAGCATGGTCTGCTGAAGGTAAGTCCACCCAAGCATTATGAGCCCGGCGCTTCCAGCGCTGGGACTGGGCATATTTATGAGCCTGGTGCCACTGGCGCCAGGACTGGGTCCAAAAGGTCCCAATTGGGACTGGTTGGCACTCGGAACCTGGGTTATGGATCTGCTTCCAAGGGAGTTGGGAAAACCCTGACCTTTTGGAAGCAGAGATCATGACAGTACCCCCCCTCAAGGCCCCTCCCAAACCGGGCTTCTCCGGGGGTTTTGGCTTGTCAGGAAATGTTCGGTGAAATCTTTTGATTAGGCGAGGAGCGTGGACATATTCAGCAGGTTCCCAGGATCTCTCTTGGGGGCCGTAGCCTTTCCAGTCAATTAGGTAGAATAGTTTAGATTTGGAGATCTTGCAGTCCAGAATGCTTTTGACTTCAAACTCGAGTTCTCCATCCACTAGGATAGGTTTTGGAGATTTGGTTAGTCGGGTTTGAGGTTGCACGGGTTTTAATAGAGAGACGTGGAAGACCGGATGTATCTTCATGTGCGGGGGCAAGTCCAACTTGACCGCTACTGGGTTTACTATGGTAGTGATGGAATAGGGACCAAGGTATCTTGGGTTGAATGTGCGTGGCCCTTTTAGAGATAGATATTTGGTGGATAACCAGACTTGATCCCCTACTTGATAGTGAGGGGCTTCCTTACGATGTTGATCTGCTCCTTTCTTGTATTGTTCTTTAGCCCTTTGAAGGTGAGAAACAGCTTCCTTAAAGGCTTGGGTGATTGTAGAATGCAGGTAGTCTACTGCTGGTGTTTCAAGATCTTGGAGGGGATCCAACTCCGAGGTTCGAGGGTGACTGCCGTACAAAAGAGAAAACGGGGTTTTCCCAGTTCCCGAATGGACAGAGTTATTGTAGGCATACTCGGCTATCCAAAGGATATCTTTCCAAGTTTTTTCAGTTTGTTGCAGCATGCAGCGTAAATACTGTTCCAGAGTTTGATTGGTCCTCTCGGTTTGTCCGTCGGTCTGAGGGTGGTGACTGGTCGATAGTCTCACATCAATTTGAGCCGACCGACAGCAACTTCGCCAAAAATGAGAAATAAATTGACTACCTCGATCCGAAATTAGAACCGAAGGAAAACCGTGCAGTCGGACGATGTTTTCGAGAAATTCTCGGGCCAGAGTTGCTGCTGTTGGCAAGCCTTTGAGCGGAATGAAATGCGCCATCTTGGAGAATAAGTCCACGATTACTAGAATCGTATTGTATCCGGAGCATGGAGGTAGATCGGTGATGAAGTCCATAGAAAGCGTATGCCAAGGGCGAGGTGGGATGTCAATAGGGCGTAAGAGGCCTGCTGGTCTTTCCTTTTGACTCTTGTTTTGGGCGCATACTCCACAGGACATTATAAAGTCTCTGATATCTTTTTTTCAAGACGGCCACCAGAAGTAGCGCTTGATCTTTTCTTCCGGGTGTGGTTTAAATAGCTTCCTGTAGTGCTTAGGTGTCTCCTTCCACAGCCACGCCTAAGTAAGAAAAGAGTTCCTGGTAAGAAAAGAGTTCCTGCCTTCCAGAAGAGTTCCAGTGTTCTGAATCTAGGGAGTGGCTCCAGCCCCACCCAACAGGAAAAGTAGTTCCAAACAGAAGAGGATCAGAGGCTCAACTGGCAGGCAAGTAAGCAGCATGGTCTGCTGAAGGTAAATCCACCCAAGCATTATGAGCCCGGCGCTTCCAGCGCTGGGACTGGGCATATTTATGAGCCTGGTGTCACTGGTGCCAGGACTGGGTCCAAAAGGTCCCAATTGGGACTGGTTGGCACTCGGAACCTGGGTTATGGATCTGCTTCCAAGGGAGTTGGGAAAACCCTGACCTTTTGGAAGCAGAGATCATGACAGTGCCCTGCCATTTGCTGCCTGCACATCAGCCAGGGGTGCTGTTGTGTGACCACCCCTGCTGGAACCAAAAACTCCCGACTGGGATTCCATCGCTCCACAGCCCAGCCCCAGGACCCAGTTGCCCACCCACTCCTGCCTCTGGGGTTGTCATGTCGGGGCAAACACCATCTGAGACCACTGACAACCCCCGGCCAGAGAGGCAGAGGGGCACCAGCTTCAGTGCCACCGAAGTTGGTGTCCTGGTGGGGCAAGTCCTGGGGCAGTATGATGCCCTCTTCGAAGTTCCCGCGCCGACAAGAAAGGACGGACTCGGATCTGGACTGACATCGTGACTGCCATCCACGCGGAGGGTGTGGCAGTCCGCGACTTACAACATGTCAAGAAGCGCTGGGAGGACTTCAGGTCCAGGACCCTGAACAAGGCCCGGCGCCTCTTGAAGGCAGCGGATGCCAAGGGGCGCAGGGGCCACTTGTCGGAAGAACAGATGAGGGTCCTGGAACGCATATCCCCAGCGCTCCACGTCCATGTCCTTGAGAGGCAGACCCGTCTGGAGTCGAGTGGTGAATGTACATGCATCCTGATTGTGAGCAGTGCGTATGGTGATTATTCAGTAGTGTGCAGGTTGCACATCTGTTTGTATCGGGTCGAGAATGGGTGGAGGTGTACAGGGCCGTGGGGCTAACACATGCGAGGGCTGGAATGTGTGAGACATGGATGGTGCTTGTGTGTGTAGGCTTGCATGCCAAATGCAGATGTGTGGGCACACATGTTTGGATGAATGTGTATGTAAGTAGACATGTCCGTGATGTCACGCATGTATGTTGTTTTTGGCTGCATGTATCAGCACTGTGTACATGTGCATGTGTGTGTATTTGACAAGGGTGCAACAGTGATGCAACATGGATGCATGTGACAGCGGTATGTGGAAGCCTGATTGGCAGATGTGACATGGATGCCCGTCTGAACACTGCGACACTTGGCAGAGGTGTACACATGCATGCAAGTGTGGTGGTGTGTGTACATGTGTGGTGCATTTCCTGTGTTGCATGTGATGTCTGGCTCACCTTTGGCTGCTCATGCTGTTGTATGTGTATGGATGATGGTGGCAGTTGCGATATGGCTGTGGTATGGCTCATGTGTGCGAGTTGTAATGACATGTGTGTTGGGGATTGTGATGACATGTCTGAGGTTTGCCAATGCCACTCATGTACAACTGTCATGTGTGTATGTGTCCATTGTACAGTGCCCTGATGCCTGTGTTTTGTTTCTCCCTGTCTGCAGCGTCAACTGATGAAGAGGGCGGAGAAGGTGCTGTGGAGCACAGAGGCGGGGATCCCACCGCCAGCCGGAGATGCAAGGCCCGGCTCCCCTCCCATGTTGTGATCTCGTCGGGGAGTGAGGAGTCCAGTGCCGCATCCCAGCCCGCAGCTGCCGGGGGGAGGTCCAAGAGGCGGAGGTTGGAGTTGGACTCCTCTGCAGCAGAAGGGGCAGCTGGGACCCCACAGGGCCCAACAGGGGAAGATGGCACAGAGTCATCCAGGTTGGTGGGGGGTTTGGTGGAGGAGGAGGCCGTGCAAGCACCAGAGACGGGGTCTGGAGGTGGGGATCCCACTGGTGCTAGTGGTGTAGTGCAGGACCAGGGACAGGAGACAGCACAGGCCGCCGCGGAGGTGCCTGTGTGCAATCCTGTCCCTGATCCTGTCCCTGCATCATCTTGCACCAGCAGGGATGCCTACGTCCAGACCCGTTTTCAGGCAGGGGATGAGCTCACGTCAACTGGCCTTCCTCTGCCTGCGGACGTGGCTATCCAGGTCCGGGTTGAGCCTGTCCTGGCTTGTGTGGCATTGCGTCAACGGGCCATGCGAGGTGACCTGCAGTCTTTTCATGAGGAGACTGCACGTCATCTCGAATGGCTCGTTGACCACGTCAGCCTGCTGGGACAGGTCACCCAGGCCAGATTCCTCCGTCTGATGGGGCTTGCTACGACCCCCTCCTCAACTGGACCCCCTACGTGCCAGTCGTCCTCCGTGCCATCTTCCCACCCATCAGTCACCTGGGTGCCCTGTGGAGCTGCCTCTGACGGTGCGGCCAGGCTGGTGGAGGAGGCATCCCTGCCACAGTCGGGAGTCGGACGTCCAGCAGGGGTGGCCACATCTACGACTGCACCCCAGCCGGCGGAGGATATGCAGGCAGCAGGAGGCAGTGCACTTGCAGAGGCACAGCAGCAGCAGCAACGTGGTGGGAGCCATGAAGGCTCGGGGCCTTCAACATCGGAGGGGCAGGCATCGGCCGGAGGGCAGGAGGACCCAGGACAGAGAGTGTCTTCCGTGTGGCAGCGGTTGGGCCACGCCATAGATGCGGAGCGGCAGCGGGCGGAAGAGGCACGGCTCACAATGGTCAGGGCGGAGAACTCCATGCGGAGGGCCCTGAGGCGGGCCGAGTGCCTCGAGGCAATCCGCAGGGGTTTGGAGGTGGAGACGTCGACGGCCCTGCGGACCTTCAGGGCCATGGAGGAGGACCGCCTCTGGGATATTGAGGAGGAGTTCGATGATGCCCTGGCCCGGGACATCCACAAGTGAGCCGTGAAACTAGCCCACTGCCCTTGTACATAGTTATGTAGGTAGTGTTAGGTTTCATTTTTGTTTTGATTTTATTTGGACCTTTCGGACATTGGCCACATTTTTGTATATAGTTTATTTTATTAGTTAGTGTAGTTAGATAGGTTTCTTTCCTTTTGTTGGGATAATGGACCCTGGCTTGTTCCCATGTACATAGTTCAATGTTGGATTGTATTTTTTTTTCACATTTTAACCATGGAGCAATGGCTTTCTTTTTTATTTCCCATTGGATTTTGTTTTGTGGACATTGACTTTGGACAACATTACTTTGGAATTTTATTTTTGGTTTTGCTTTTTTTCAGGGACAAGCTTCTTTTAATTTTTGTACATTCACATTTCTGTTTCTTCATTTTTGATTCTATTTATGTTTCCTTTAATACATATATTTTTTGGTGAACTTCAATGTGTGGTATCTCATTGGTTTCATGCATTTCATGATATGTGTTTTGAGATTCACTGACACCCATTGGGTGTATGTGAGGGAAATGTGTTTTTTCGGAACTTGCAATTGGTGTTCTGTGATGTAATTGCAAATTATGAGTGGGTGGATGCAATACTCAGGTGGGTGTTTTGCATTTGGAGATTGACCATAGGGACCAGGGATCTAGATTGTGATGACATGTTGGCTGGGGAACATGAGTTGCACATGGGTGGGGGCCTGCTCGCAGGTGCCCCACAGTGCTGGGGGGTGGGGGTGGTGGGGAACATAAGTTGGACATGGGTGGGGGCCTGCTGGAAGGTGCCCCACAGTGCTGGGGGGTGGGGGTGGTGGGGAACATGAGTTGGACATGGGTGTGGGCCTGCCGGCACGTGCCCCACAGTGCTGTTGGGTGGGGGTGGTGGGGAACATGAGTTGGACATGGGTGGGGGCCTGCTGGCAGGTGCCCCACAGTGCTGGGGGGTGGGGGGGGGTGCTGGTAAACATGAGTTGGACATGGGTGGGGGCCTGCTGGCAGGTGCCCCACAGTGCTGGGGGGTGGGGTGGTGGGGAACATGAGTTGGACATGGGTGTGGGCCTGCTGGCAGGTGCCCCACAGTGCTGGTGGGTGGGGGTGGTGGGGAACATGAGTTGGACATGGGTGGGGGCCTGCTGGCAGGTGCCCCACAGTGCTGGGGGTGGGGGTGGTGGGGAACATGAGTTGGACATGGGTGGGGGCCTGCTGGCAGGTGCTCCACAGTGCTGGGGGGTGGGGGTGGTGGGAGACATGGGTGGGGGCCTGGTGGAGGCTGCCCCTGGTGGCTGGGGGGTGGGGGTGCTGGGAGAAATGGGTGGGGGCCTGGTGGTGGGTGCCCCTGCACTGCTGGGGGGTGGGGGTGGTGGGAGACATGGGTGGGGGCCTGGTGGAGGCTGCCCCTGCACTGCTGGGGGGTGGGGTGGTGGGAGACATGGGTGGTGGCCTGGTGGAGGCTGCCCCTGGTGACTGGGGGGTGGGGGTGGTGGGAGACATGGGTGGGGGCCTGGTTGAGGCTGCCCCTGGTGGCTGGGGGGTGGGGGTGCTGGGAGACATGGTTGGGGGCCTGGTGGTGGGTGCCCCTGCACTGCTGGGGGGTGGGGGTGCTGGGAGACATGGGAGGGGGCCTGGTGGAGGCTGCCCCTGCACTGCTGGGGTTGGGGGTGGTGGGAGACATGGGTGGGGGCCTGGTGGAGGCTGCCCCTGGTGGCTGGGGGGTGGGGGTGCTGGGAGACATGGGTGGGGGCCTGGTGGTGGGTGCCCCTGGTGGCTGGGGGGTGGGGGTGCTGGGAGACATGGGTGGGGGCCTGGTGGTGGGTGCCCCTGGTGGCTGGGGGGTGGGGGTGCAGGGAGACATGGGTGGGGGCCTGGTGGTGGGTGCCCCTGCACTGCTGGGGGGTGGGGGTGCTGGGAGACATGGGTGGGGGCCTGGTGGAGGCTGTCCCTGGTGACTGGGGGGTGGGGGTGGTGGGAGACATGGGTGGGGGCCTGGTGGAGGCTGCCCCTGGTGGCTGGGGGGTGGGGGTGCTGGGAGACATGGGTGGGGGCCTGGTGGTCGGTCCTCATGCACTGCAGGGGGTTGGGGGTGGCGGGAGACATGGGTGGGGGCCTGGTGGAGGGTGCCCCACAGTGCTGGGGGGTGGGGGTGCTGGGAGACATGGGTGGGGGCCTGCTGGCAGGTGCCCCACAGTGCTGGGGGGTGGGGGTGGTGGGGAACATGAGTTGGTCATGGGTGGGGGCCTGCTGGCAGGTGCCCCACAGTGCTGGGGGGTGGGGGTGGTGGGGAACATGAGTTGGACATGGGTGGGGGCCTGCTGGCAGGTGCCCCACAGTGCTGGAGGGTGGGGGTGCTGGGGAACATGAGTTGGACATGGACGGGGGCCTGCTGGCAGGTGCCCCACAGTGCTGGAGGGTGGGGGTGGTAGGGAACATGAGTTGGACATGGGTGGGGGCCTGCTGGCAGGTGTCCCACAGTGCTGGGGGGTGGGGGTGGTGGGGAACATGAGTTGGACATGGGTGGGGGCCTGCTGGCAGGTGCCCCACAGTGCTGGGGGGTGGGGGTGCTGGGGAACATGAGTTGGACATGGGTGGGGGCCTGCTGGCAGGTGCCCCACAGTGCTGGGGGGTGGGGGTGGTGGAAGACATGGGTGGGGGCCTGGTGGAGGCTGCCCCTGGTGGCTGAGGGGTGGGGGTGGTGGGAGACATGGGTGGGGGCCTGGTGGAGGCTGCCCCTGTACTGCTGGGGGGTGGGGGTGGTGGGCGGCATGGGTGGGGGCCTGGTGGTGGGTGCCCCTGGTGGCTGGGGGGTGGGCGTGGTGGGAGACATGGGTGGGGGCCTGGTGGTGGGTGCCCCACAGTGCTGGGGGGTGGGGGTGGTGGGAGACATGGGCGGGGGCCTGGTGGAGGCTGCCCCTGGTGGCTGGGGGGTGGGGGTGGTGGGAGACATGGGTGGGGGCCTGGTGGAGGCTGCCCCTGGTGGCTGGGGGGTGGGGGTGGTAGGAGACATGGGTGGGGGCCTGGTGGTGGGTGCCCCTGGTGGCTGGGGGGTGGGGGTGCTGGGAGACCTGGGTGGGGGCCTGGTGGTGGGTGCCCCTGCACTGCTGGGGGGTGTGGGTGCTGGGAGACCTGGGTGGGGGCCTGGTGGTGGGTGCCCCTGCACTGCTGGGGGGTGCGGGTGCTGGGAGACATGGGTGGGGGCCTGCTGGCCGGTGCCCCACAGTGCTGGGGGGTGGGGGTGCTGGGGAACATGAGTTGGACATGGGTGGGGGCCTGCTGGCAGGTGCCCCACAGTGTTGGGGGGTGGGGGTGCTGGGGAACATGAGTTGGACATGGGTGGGGGCCTGCTGGCAGGTGCCCCACAGTGCTGGGGGGTGGGGGTGCTGGAGAACATGATTTGGACATGGGTGGGGGCCTGCTGGCAGGTGCCCCACAGTGCTGGAGGGTGGGGATGGTGGGGAACATGAGTTGGACATGGGTGTGGGCCTGCTGGCAGGTGCCCCACAGTGCTGGGGGGTGGGGTGGTGGGGAACATGAGTTGGACATGGGTGGGGGCCTGCTGGCATGTGCCCCACAGTGCTGGGGGGTGGGGGTGCTGGGGAACATGAGTTGGACATGGGTGGGGGCCTGCTGGCAGGTGCCCCACAGTGCTGGGGTGTGGTGGTGGTGGAAGACATGGGTTGGGCCCTGGTGGAGGCTGCCCCTGGTGGCTGGGTGGTGGGGGTGGTGGGAGACATCGGTGGGGGCCTGGTGGAGGTTGCCCCTGATGGCTGGGGGGTGGGGGTGGTGGGAGACATGGGTGGGGGCCTGGTGGTGGGTGCCCCACAGTGCTGGGGGGGTGGTGGGAGACATGGGAGGGTGCCTGGTGGAGGCTGCCCCTGGTGGCTGTTTGGTGGGGGTGGTGGGAGACATGGGTGGGGGCCTGGTGGAGGCTGCCCCTGGTGGCTGGGGGGTGGGGGTGCTGGGAGACATGGGTGGGGGCCTGGTGGTGGGTGCCCCTGCACTGCTGGGGGTGGGGGTGCTGGGAGACATGGGTGGGGGCCTGGTGGAGGCTGCCCCTGGTGACTGGGGGGTGGGGGTGGTGGGAGACATGGGTGGGGGCCTGGTGGAGGCTGCCCCTGGTGGCTGGGGGGTGGGGGTGCTGGGAGACATGGGTGGGGGCCTGGTGGAGGCTGCCCCTGCACTGCTGGGGGGTGGGGGTGGTGAGAGACATGGGTGGGGGCCTGGTGGAGGCTGCCCCTGGTGGCTGGGGGGTGGGGGTGCTGGGAGACATGGGTGGGGGCCTGGTGGTGGGTGCCCCTGGTGGCTGGGGGGTGGGGGTGCTGGGAGACATGGGTGGGGGCCTGGTGGTGGGTGCCCCTGCACTGCTGGGGGGTGGGGGTGCTGGGAGACATGGGTGAGGGCCTGGTGGAGGCTGTCCCTGGTGACTGGGGGGTGGGGGTGGTGGGAGACATGGGTGGGGGCCTGGTGGAGGCTGCCCCTGGTGGCTGGGGGGTGGGGGTGCTGGGAGACATGGGTGGGGGCCTGGTGGTCGGTCCTCATGCACTGCAGGGGGTTGGGGGTGGCGGGAGACATGGGTGGGGGCCTGGTGGAGGGTGCCCCACAGTGCTGGGGGGTGGGGGTGCTGGGAGACATGGGTGGGGGCCTGCTGGCAGGTGCCCCACAGTGCTGGGGGGTGGGGGTGGTGGGGAACATGAGTTGGTCATGGGTGGGGGCCTGCTGGCAGGTGCCCCACAGTGCTGGGGGTTGGGGGTGGTGGGGAACATGAGTTGGACATGGGTGGGGACCTGCTGGCAGGTGCCCCACAGTGCTGGAGGGTGGGGGTGCTGGGGAACATGAGTTGGACATGGATGGGGGCCTGCTGGCAGGTGCCCCACAGTGCTGGAGGGTGGGGGTGGTAGGGAACATGAGTTGAACATGGGTGGGGGCCTGCTGGCAGGTGCCCCACAGTGCTGGGGGGTGGGGGTGGTGGGGAACATGAGTTGGACATGGGTGGGGGCCTGCTGGCAGGTGCCCCACAGTGCTGGGGGGTGGGGGTGCTGGGGAACATGAGTTGGACATGGGTGGGGGCCTGCTGTCAGGTGCCCCACAGTGCTGGGGGGTGGGGGTGGTGGAAGACATGGGTGGGGGCCTGGTGGAGGCTGCCCCTGGTGGCTGAGGGGTGGGGGTGGTGGGAGACATGGGTGGGGGCCTGGTGGAGGCTGCCCCTGTACTGCTGGGGGGTGGGGGTGGTGGGCGACATGGGTGGGGGCCTGGTGGTGGGTGCCCCTTGTGGCTGGGGGTGGGCGTGGTGGGAGACATGGGTGGGGGCCTGGTGGTGGGTGCCCCACAGTGCTGGGGGGTGGGGGTTGTGGGAGACATGGGCGGGGGCCTGGTGGAGGCTGCCCCTGGTGGCTGGGGGGTGGGGGTGGTGGGAGACATGGGTGGGGGCCTGGTGGAGGCTGGCCCTGGTGGCTGGGGGGTGGGGGTGGTGGGAGACATGGGTGGGGGCCTGGTGGTGGGTGCCCCTGGTGGCTGGGGGGTGGGGGTGCTGGGAGACCTGGGTGGGGGCCTGGTGGTGGGTGCCCCTGCACTGCTGGGGGGTGGGGGTGCTGGGAGACATGGGTGGGGGCCTGCTGGCAGGTGCCCCACAGTGCTGATGGGTGGGGGTGCTGGGGAACATGAGTTGGACATGGGTGGGGGCCTGCTGGCAGGTGCCCCACAGTGCTGGGGGGTGGGGGTGGTGGGAGACATGGGTGGGGGCCTGGTGGAGACTGCCCCTGGTGGCTGGGGGGTGGGAGTGCTGGGAGACATGGGTGGGGGCCTGGTGGAGGCTGCCCCTGCACTGCTGGGGGGTGGGGGTGGTGGGAGACATGGGTGGGGGCCTGGTGGTGGGTGCCCCTGGTGGCTGGGGGGTGGGGGTGCTGGGAGACATGGGTGGGGGCCTGGTGGTGGGTGCCCCTGCACTGGTGGGGGTGGGGGTGCTGGGAGACATGGGTGGGAGCCTGGTGGAGGCTGCCCCTGGTGGCTGGGGGGGTGGGGGTGGTGGGAGACATGGGTGGGGGCCTGGTGGAGGCTGCCCCTGGTGGCTGGGGGATGGGGGTGCTGGGAGACATGGGTGGGGGCCTGGTGGTGGGTGCCCCTGCAATGCTGGGGGGTGGGGGTGGTGGGAGACATGGTTGGGGGCCTGGTGGAGGGTGCCGGGGGACATGCGTTGGTGGGCAGTAGTGCAAGTTGACATGTGGGTTGGCTGGTGGGCTGGTGGGCATGGCCATGGTGGATGGGGTGCCAGGACATGTGCTGGGTAGGCCCCTGTGGTGTGAGCCACCTGCAGGGGCCATGGAGGCTGTAGAGGGAACACCTGGGAGGACCCACACGGGCAATTCACATGTGCTGCTCCTCGCGCACCCCTGTAATACATGTACCCTGATGAGATTGCGTGTGGAACTTCCCGCGCACCCCTGTAATACACGTACCCTGATGGAATTGCGTGTGGAACTTCCCGCGCACCCCTGGAATACATGTACCCTGCTGATGTTGCGTGGGATACTTCCCCCGCACCCCGAAATACACGTACCCTGATGAGATCGCGTGTGTGACTTCCCGCAAACCCCCGAAATACACATACCCCGCTCAATTGCGTGTGTAACTTCCCGCGCACCCCCGAAATACACGTACCCCGCTCAATCGCGTGTGTAACTTCCCGCGCACCCCTGAAATACACGTACCCTGCATCGCGTGTGTAATTTCCCGCGCGCCCCCGAAATACACGTACCCCGCTCGATCGCGTGTGTTGCTTCCCGCGCACCCCCGCAATACACATGCCCCGCTCGCACAGGCCCAATTGCTGTATGTTGCCACTTTTGTGATGCGCTGGGACTCTACTGCCTGCCTTCGTGTGGCAGACGTGTTTCAGCTTGTGCGTGTCTTTGGCTGTGCGTGGCTTTGCCCTATTCGATTCCATGAATACGTGTGATACGAGTGCGTGTGGGCGTTCCGTCTGCTTCCCTGCAGTACATCCCCAGTTACGCCCTTATTTTCGCGTGTTGTTCCCCATTCCGCGCGTTACGCCCCGTGCCCCGCCCACTTTCTGGTGTATGCGCCGAGGTTGTGCGCTTTCACTGTGCGCATCGCGCACGCCTTTCGGGATGTTGCAGTGACTTGTGCGCCATGCACGGGTTTGGCGCACATCCCGAGGTGTACACGCGCAGGGACTTCCATGAATCGCACGCGTGCGCCTGTTTTTTTCCGCTTGCGCCTTCTTGCGCCTGCTTGCGCCTGCTTGCGCGAAGATTTTCGGCGCACGTTTGTTCCATTAATCGGCCCCTAAATTGTGTGTGGAATGTAGTATAATGATTTCAAACGGTTGCAGAAGCAAAGGCACAAGCATATAATTCAGTATTGACTACATTTATACTTTATTTAAAAGTGTGCCTGCTACTGCACCTGTCCCATCTTACATATGTTCCTTCTGAGTCTCCCTCTGATCTCTGCCAATAGAAATTGGTCTTGTGGATAAATGCTATTGCATTCCGTTCCCCACAGTGGGCACCTCTCTCCAGAGATCGTAACAGTTGCCACACTTGGGTAGGTTTGAGACAGAATGTACTCCTGATGGAGAAGGAGAGACTCTAGTGTGGGGTTTACTTGGCTGATATTCAACCACTGAGGCATCATAACCACCACCCATGTAATATAATATGATTAAACCTTTGCTACCTAGGTAGCATATCACAGTATTTCCTATATTGGATGTGGCTTGAGCACCCACATCTATCAATATTCACTTGACCAAGAGTTTACGTGGACGACTGAAGCGTTTGTGTTTGAGAACACTGGAAAGCCATGTTCTTCACTTTATTTTAAAACAAATACAAGATCAATTAAAACACCATGTCAACCCATATGTCATGCTTCTCAATTTCTTAAAGCAAGCACTACACCCCATGCCTGTCTCTCATTTCGGAATGTATGTTCTCGCCCCACTCTACCTGCAACCTTGTCATTATCGTTGACATTTCAATTACTGCCCACGCTTGTCAGTTGTATAGCATTACAGGTGGAACATCATTATATGTGTGCTTGCATTCCAAATCCATCGACAACTATCTTTGCACAGAGGAATTGAGTCAGAAACTCCACATCATGACTTGTTTAAGGCTGTTGCATTCTTTTACTGTAACATGGGAAGTTACCTTAGAGATATATGATCTATGTTTAGTTTGTGTGCTATAATGCAGGCTTTAAAATGACTGAAGGGTAGCTGGTTTCCCAATACGTGATGACAAGCCCTTTTAAATAATGCTAGAGAGAGATTTATCTTACTGCCAGAGCCCATGGAGATACATACGAGTGGGGCTTTGTTCCAGGCAGCTGCAGTGTGAAAAAAACCAAATACATTCACGCTCTGTTATAGCAGCAGCCAATTTAATTTAGTGGCACTCTCTACATTAGAGGGACATGTTTTTGAATTATGTTCTTAGAACCATGTTTCGTTCTCTAACACTTCAAAAATTGTTCTGGCATTGTTCTGATTTTATAGTCCACCATCTTTCTATTTGTGTACACTTTACAACTACCGTCGCACTTCCCTATTTTACCGCTCTTGCTAATTTTCTTTGACTCTCCTTTTCTAATTAGCTCCCATTGTTTGTCTGTCTGTATTGTTTTTAGATGTGTTCATGGTTTTGCTCTTTTTTATCTATGCTCTCTTGTCACTCTTTACACTCCTACATTTTCTTAGTTTATTTTCCCAATATTTGTTAACTTGTCCCCATACATCACGAGTTTAATCATGTTTCCGCTCTTTTTTTTGGCCAGCTTCTAATTTCTGAAATGCCCTTTCCCCCCGCCCCACTATGCTCAGCTCCCACTTGTGCTATTTCTTGCATCCTTCTTACATTTGATTAACTTTCATGCTCCCATACTTAAATATTGACTCTTGCTGTCATTTCAATGCATTTTTCTATTTTTTGTAAACACCTTTTGAAAATAATATGAACAATGTCTCAGTGAAATTGCTATATACATTAAAAAAAAAAACAATTCTGTATCTCCTGAGTGGAAATGAGATTTTTTTTGGCATGCTGATGGCATCATTGAACATGGAAATATCTGCTGACTATGCTCAGCTCAAGATGCGTATGTATCTGGTTCACCTTTGGTAACGACTCAGATGGAGACAGCATTATGGTAAGACCATTCTTCTTTGTAGGTATAAATACTAAATATGCCCATACATCTTGTTAAGATGGATTTCTGAACTCCGACCTGGAGGGGCAGAGGTTCAGAAGGCCAGCCTCGTTTCTTGGAACAGGGTAACCTCTGGACAAGCCAGACCAATCAGGGTAGCGATGGCAGTGGTCAAGACTAAGGGCCTCATTACGACCCAGGCGGAAAACCATGGTGCTAATAACACCATGGTCCATGCCGGTAACTTACCGACTCCGCCACGGAGAAAGGGGGTACTACCACCCCATTGCAAGGTTGGCGGGGCGGTAATTCCCCCTTCCACAATGGCCCTTCCCCATTCCCATTTTGCCCCATAGGGCTCAATGGGAACGGGGAAGGCGCAAAGTACGGTACCGCAAATTGCACCAAGGTCCCTTTGCGGGTCCCTACTTTAACGGCTGGTGTAGACCAGCCGTTAATGTCGGGTCCCGCAAAGTGACCTCGTAATCAGGCGCTAATGGGTTAACAGCGCTGCAGCCTTTTACGGCGCCGTTAACCCATTAGCGCCAGGGTCGTAATGAGGCCCTAAGTCTCAAGAGGGATGAGGGTGACTGAATGACCGCAATGAGCACACAAAGCAAGGACACTTACAAATTACTCCAGACAGGTGTTATATTAAAAATATAGACACATTTATTACAAGGCCTTTGTAACATTGACCATAGCAAAGAATCACAATAATATGAAAGTAAACCAACACATCACAATCAATACAATATATTTACAAGACCGAGGGGTCTAATAAGTTAGGAACATGTAATATGTAGACTACCTAGATGGGGAGGAAAACAGGCAGTGCAAGTAATCATTAGACCCAGTTCGACATCTGAAATACACCTAACTAGGAGGAAGTCCGAGCCCTACGAAGAGAGGAGCCTTATGCTCAAAAGTACCTGCACGCGCTGGTGCCAATGGACAAAAGAGGGCCTCTTCAAGGATATCAGGCAGTTCAGGAAGGTGAATGAAGCAATGCAGAACAAGTCCCCCACTACTCAAGCAAGGCCTCCACTTGTGGCCAGAGGCAGGGTGAGAGTGCGGGACAGAGTCGCTATTTCGCAACAGCGATAGAAAAGAAACGGGCTCCTGCTCGAGAGGCCATTGGTTGGGGTATGGACTACTCACCGGTCCCCGACGCAGGCAGACCCAGACTGCTCCAATTCAGTTCTCGTTGCTTGCAGGTTCAACTGCGATAGTCAGGACGTCTCGACACTGTGTAGATTCTGTGTAGCAGGATGCAGGGTCGAGGGTGTCCCAAATGCAGCGGACGTGCACAGGTTGTTACCACAGCAGGGCAACACGGCTACCGCGTTTACTCTGGTCCGGGCGCACTCGTCTCACTTCAGACCTGGGAATGCCAAGTGTACGAAATTCGGTGTGAGGGTGCCGTGGACGCAGAGCAAGCAGTAGACCAAGTTTTGAGGGCTTCCCTGAAACGGCGGCAGTGACAGAGCAATGCATCCTGTGTAAGCTGGTCAGCCCATTGGTTGGCCCAGGGACACTTCCGAAGCGGCTTACTTGCAGGGTTTGATGAAGGTGCCGGGAATAGTTGATCCCACTATTCCAATGAGTCCAAGCGCCTTCGCAGACCTTCTCGGACGATCAGATGCAGAGGGGTCTCGCAGGACGACAGTGGCTCAGGGTGTCAAACCTTCAGCGGGTCACCAGCGGTCCCTCGACTCAGCTTCCTGTTGCAGGATACTTGGCTCCTTATCCCTTGTTCGGTGTGAACTCAGTAGATCGACATGGTAGTGGTGTTTTCAGCCTCCTCTTATCCAAACTTCCCTTCGCGCCAAAACGGAGAGGACCCAATGGGAGATCTGCTCACAAACACACACACCATACGTGGACCTATCACGGACCACAGTGGTCCCAGGCATTCAGGACATTCTAGACTCTCTGGCACCCAGGATGTGTATTGGGAACAGACATCCCAGCCCACATCCTGGAGGCACACACAAGGAATGCAGAAGCCTGCAAAAGTTTTGGGTTTCGCGGGAAAGTGCATGACCAAATGAGCACTGACCCGGGTCGGCTCGACTTGGGGAAGGTGAAGGGGCAAGACAGTCAGAGGACAGGACAAAGAACCTCGTGGCATGTCCATTTTGGAGCCAGGCCACTCTTTTGTGCCAAACGCGGTAAGCGCGGATAACATGGCGAAAAAGGGTTCAAAACACAAGAGAAACGATAGCTGCCACCTGTCCTGTCCGTGACACATTTGCACAGTTCATAATAAGTCCAGCGATAGTGGCTAGTGCTTTTGGAAGACTAGAGACCCAAGAGCGCGGTAAAGTAAATTACAGTGCACTCTTGTTTCATGTTGCACAAAAACTGCAACATGAGGAAAGGACTAAGGGAAATGACGTCTCCCAGTACTGACTGTTTTAAGGGCATGTCAGTTTCCCCATAAGAATTAAGCGAAAGCCCAGGGGTGCAGCGGAAGGCTGCGCTTCTCTGGCAAAGTCTAGATCAGGGTGTAAAACAGCAGCAAAAAGTTTGGGGGTTGCCACATGGAGGAAAAATTACATACAATTATGAAATCTTTCCTAACACTCGCCCTTCCCAGACTAAGGGCAGGGGGAACTAATCCACCCCTGGATGAGTTTCTTGTTCAGGTTGGTTAAACATTCTGGACAACCCATCAGCATTGCTATGTTGGATACCTGGTCTATGCTCAATAGTGAAGTCAAAGCCTTGTATACTTATGGACCACCTAAGCAACTTTGGATTCTCTCCCTTCATGTTCATCAGCCACTTTAAGGGCTTATGGTCAGTTTGCACAGTGAAGTGGGTCCCATAGAGGTAGGGCCTCAGGTTCCGTAGGGCCCAAACAACAGATAAACATTATTTCTCTACTGTGGACCATCTGAGCTCTCTGTCCTTAAGCTGGCGACTAATGAAACCAATAGGGTGTTCCTTACCCTTCTCATCTACTTGTGATAGTACAGCTCCTATCCCAGTGTCATAGGCATCTGTATGCACAATAAAAGGTCTTTGGTAATCAGGGGCCCTGAGGACAGGGGCCTGGCACAAGGAGTCTTTTAAGCCATTGAAGGCCTTCTCACACTCTTCAGTCCAAGTTACCTTCTTGGGTTTCTTTGGAGTGGTGAGAGCAGTCAGAAGGGCAGCTATGGTGACATAGTCTGCCATGAAATTTCGGTAATACCCCGTGAGTCCTAAGAAGGCTCTCACTTGGGTCTGTGGAGTGGGGGTAGGCCAGTCTTGTACTGCTTGTACTTTACTGGGTAGAAGCTGTATCCTCCCTCCACCTACTTCATGTCAAGGTAAACCACTGAGCCATGTCCAATCTGGCATTTACTGGCCTTTATGGTCTAGTGGGCTTTCTGAAGAGCCTGTCAAGGTGTTTCACATGGTCTTCCCAGGTGGCACTGAAAACTGCTATATCGTCCAGATATGCAAGACAGAATTCTTCCAACCCATTCAACACATGATTCACAAGCCTCTGGAAAGTGGCAGGCGCATTCTTCAACCCAAAAGGCATAACCCTGAACTGGTAAAGACCTTCCGGAGTTGAGAATTCTGTCTTCTCCTTGGCATGTTCTGCAAGGGCTATTTTCCAATAGCCTGCAGTGAGGTCAAACGTGCTGAGGTACTTCGAGGCACCCAAGGTATCCACCAGCTCATCTGTTCGAGGCAAGGGGTGAGCATCTGTCTTGGTGACAGCATTCAGAGCCCTGTAATCCATGCAGAACCTCAATTCAGAAGTGCCTGCTTTTGGAACCAAAACCACAGGGCTGGACCAAGGACTACTGGAGGGTTCAATCATCCCAAGATTTAACATTTTGTTGACCTCTGTCTTCATGTAAGACTGTACTTTGTCTGACATCCTGTATTCCCTACTTTTGGTAGGTAGACTGTCTTCTGTGTCTATGTTATGTTTGCACCAGGGTGTCAAACCAGGGGACTGTGAAAACAGGGGAGAAAATTGCCTAAGCAAACTCTTCACCTCAGCCTGCTGATCAGAAGTCAGGTGAGGGACCACTCGGACACCCTCAAAGGAGCTATCTGAAGGACTGCTTTGAAACAGTTCATGGAGAGGTTCAAACTCCTCTTCCTCAACATCTGAAGCTAATAGCAGTGCTGCAATTTCAACCCTTGGGATGAAAGCCTTCAGTCTATTTACATGGAACACTTTTGGAGCCTGTCCAGGCCTTCCAAGGTCCACTAAATAGTTCACCTCACCCAGGGGCTCCACCACTGTGTAAGTGCCTGACCACGTATCCTGTAAAGCTCTAGGCCTTATGGGATTCATGATCAGGACTTGCTGACCAGGTGTGAAGTTGATGAGGGAAGCTTTCTGGTCATACCAATGTTTCACCAGGGCTTGTCCTACCTTCAACTTATCACTAGCCAGACCCATCAAGGGTACTATCCTTTTTCTGAGCCCTAACACATAGTCTACTACGTTGGTAGTAATAGGGGGAGTGGGCATCTCCCATCCCTCCTTGACTATGGCTAAGGGTCCCCGCACAGGGTGAACAAACCGAAGTTCGAAGGGGCTGAAGCCAACACCCTCTTGTGGTACCTCTCTGTAGACAAACAGTAAGCATGGTAAAAGAAGATCCCATTTTCTTCTCTGAGGCTCTTCCAGAGCCCCAATCATACTTTTTAAGGTCCTGTTAAACCGTTCTACCAGACCAATGGTCTGGGGTGGTATGCGGAAGAAAACTTGTAGGTGACCCAACATTCTTTCCACATAGCCTGCATATACTTCGACATAAAGTTGCTGCCTCTGTTAGACACAACTTCTTTAGGGAAGCCAACCCTAGTAAAGATGCTGAGTAAAGCTTTTGCAACTTACTTAGCAGTCAGAGTCTTCAATGGGATGGCCTCAGGCTATCTGGTGGCATGGTCGAACAATACGAGGATAAACCTATTGCCTGAGGATGTTTGGGGATCAAGGGGACCAAAAATGTCGATCCCTACCCTCTCGAACGGTACTCCGACAACTGGGAGTGGTAACAGTGGAGCTTGGATTGTTGAACGACTCTTACCAGATAACTCGCAAGAGGCACAACTCCTGCAGTGACTTTCTACTTGCACCCCCATCTTGGGCCAGTAGAAGTGCATGGATAACCTTTGCTTGGTCCTCTTAATAACAAGGTGACCAGCAAGGGGCACTTCATGCGCCAGCTGCAGGAGGAAGGGTCTTACAGCAAGGGGAACCACCAACCTCCTATGGATTCCTTCTGTAGACTATGTGGGCTCACTATACAGGAGCCCACCTTCCCAATAAATCCGATGCTTCCCAGGAGGTTCACCCTCAAGCTGGGAGCAGGCCTGTCTCCTTAGGCCTTCCAGAGATGGGCACTCACTTTGGCCTTCTTCCCTGTCAGGACCACCTTCTACTAACAAATCGTTTAGTTCAGGATGGTCATTGGGGTCAAATACTTCAGGCATCACCACCTCCTCGTCAGGTCCGGGTGATTGACCAATACCGCCACCACAGTGGTAGGCGAGTTAGGGGGAATATTCTCTTTCCCTTTTCTTGGTTTCTTGACTCCTTTAGCCTTGGGTTTCCCCTTTGGCTGGGGCAGCGCATTGGTCTAGGCCAATGCTGCCCTCGTTTGAGACCTTGTTCAGGGTCTGTTAGCAGTATCTCCCACAAGCCCTAAAGCTCTGAGATCATTGCCCAACAAGACCTTTCCTGGGACGCTCCTCTGAATGCTCATTAGAATCCTGACAGCTGTACCATTGATAGTAAGATTTACAGGTATTACTGGGAACATGAGAGGTGGGCCGTCAGCCAACTTAGTGGGCATCAGAGTAGCTCTGGCAACTTCCTCCGAGTCTACCAAGGTAGAATCCACTACAGCCCGACTGCACCCACTATCCCTAAGAGCTGGATTATCTACTCCATTGATCATCACACTGTCCTTAAAGTAGTGCTTGGTGTTATCTGGAATCCTATCATAAGCCTCTCCGACTTTAGGCTCCCAGGAACCCAGGGAAACTAAACCTACCTCAGCTTCTATCCCACTGGGGAAGGAGTCGGAGGAGAAGGATGCTCCGGTAATCTCTTCTTCCTCATAGGAGGAGAAGGCCAGATTAGCAGAGTCGACCCCCAAGGTTTTGACCTTACATCTGGGATCCCTCTTCACGTGGTCAGTTATTCCACAAGCAAAACACAATCCATTGGGTCTGTTTAGATAGGGAGGCTTATTATAACCAGAGTTCTGTTTCGGAGGCTGACCTCTACTACCCTGTGAGTTCTCTTGTGTCTTACCCTTATTTTTCTTTTTGTGGCCCTTTTGACAAGAAGATTTATCAGTTTCCCCACCCTCCTTATCTTTGGACTTTTTCCCTTCCTCCTGCTTACCAGGATGAGTCTTGTCCTTATGGGACACTCGATGTGACACCCATAAATCTGCTGCAATGGCAAGCTTCTTTGAATCTGCCAAATGTTGCTTAAGCTCAGGGGAAGAAGATGCAAAAATATGTTCCAGCATGACAAGACTTATCATACCTTCAAAGGTAGAAACCTTATAACCTTCTAACCCATCCAGTCAAGTTTTTTAAGGATTCAGTGACATAAGATACCCAAGTACCATTTTCTTTCTTCTACTCTCTGAATCTTTTTAAGTATTAGGCAGGAGTCTTTCCAAACTTTAAAATGAGAGTCTGCTTCAACATTACAAAATCTGCTCTCTCAGCTTTCGACATTTCCATAATGGCACTGCAGCCAGAATGGGGCAGCCTGCTAAGTAACCAGGCAATTTTATCAGCATTGTCAACTTGTTGAACTTCACATGCATACTCAAATGTATTCAGCCAGTCCATAATGTCATTATTTTCCTCAAACACACTGAGCAGATCTTTTGGAAACCTTGGATGAGAGTAGGCCCAAGAGCCATGTCCACGACCCATGGATCCATTGGCAACTTGAAGCTTGGCCAGTTCCAACTGCTGATCCCTGTCTTTCTGTTTTTCTGCCTGTTTGATTTTTAGTTTGGCCATATTGAAATCAAGCTCCTTCTGCCTAAACAGCAGCTCATGCTTCTTGAATTCAAGTATGGCTTCCCCATCAGCACTGGCAGAGGAAACATTGGACATTTCATCCTCCCTGTCCTCATGGTCGCTGTAGATCAGTGCAGTGGCAGAACTGTCAGTTCTACCAGTGAGAGCAGCCTCACCTCCTTCTGCACTGTCCTCTGAAGCTATAGCGCTAAGCTGAGTTTCTTGCCACGCCATGATTCTTTGTATCATTTCCATTTTGGTGCCTTGAGAGGAGACACTAGTTTCTTGGAACAGGGTAACCTCTGGACAAGCCAGACCAATCAGGGTAGCGATGGCGGAGGTCAAGACTAAGGCCCTCATTACGACCCTTGCGGAAAGCGACTGACCGGAGCGCCACAGCGTAAATAGCGTTTCCGCCATTGTACGAAGGAGCAAAGTGCGGCCCATTCCGACCCATCGGGCACGAGCACCACGCCACGGCAGAAGTGCAAAGTCCGCGATGGCGGAAATGACCCCAAAACGGCCCACACCGCCGCCGTACGGCGCCCTAGGTGCAATACCGCCACCCCTCTTAGCGGTCACCGCAGTGTGCGCCTACCGGAAAGTACGGTGCCCGGAAATATACGGAAACGGAAGTTAAAACATGGGCCCGGAACGGGAAACATCCCGGCGTACACCTATAAAAACACCAAAACAACACAACCACTAAAATCACTACCCTGAAACACACCCCAACCCGTCAACCACCCTAGCGAAACCAAGAAAAATGGGAAAAGTAGCGAAGAAAGCGTGCGACCGCAAGCGGCAGGTCCACTTCTCCCGTGAGGAACTCACCGTGCTAACAGAGACCCTCCAGGAGAATGCAGCCGTCGTCTTCTCCACGCAAATGACCAGGACGGCACTTGCAAACAAGAAGGCCATATGGGCTCTGGTGGCACAGCGGGTAAGTGCGGTGGGGACCGCACCCCGCACCCCACAGCAATGCCGCAAGCGATGGGACGACCTGCGGATACGCGTCCGCAGCATACTCTCTGCCAACCGCAACATTGCCACAGCCACCGGGGGAGGTCCTGAATCACCCATCAAGTTGACCCCCTGGGAAGAAATCTGTGCCTCCACCATCGGAATGGAGAGCATAGAGGGAGTCGGAGGGATGGAGAAAGGAGTGCAGACATCCGAAGATTCAGGTAGGTGGGCCAGATAAAACAATGCCAAATCCACACAGTCCATCCATGTGAAGTACCATGCGTCCACATAGTGCAACAGAAACACATGTCCAGGAGAACGCCCACACACATCGGCCTGATAGCGCACGTTAAAACCCACAATAAATACATAAATAATTAAAAACCCCTAATACACGCACTACACGTGCAGCAGGCACACCCTAACTGCAGGCTGCCAAACAACTGCACCCTCACTCCACACACAAATCAAAGCACCTCCAAGACCCCGACCCAAATCACCCTCAGGTACCACCCCAATGCATGTGATACAATGCCATTCCAATTCCCACTGACCCATCAATAACCCTCGCCCTCCTTTACTCCACCACAGGGTCCGATCCAAACGACGAGCTACAGGACACCCCTACCAGCACACCTGCAAAGAGGGCCAAGACCAACGGCCAGAGACCCTCCACCTCAGCTGCACGCATCAAGACACGGCAGCAGCACAAATCAGGTGGCAGCACAGAGGAGGGAACATCAACAGGCACCCCAGCAGCCAGCATGGCCACAACACCACCACCACAGGTCCCCCCAATGAATGCCACAGAAGGCACTGCCTCTGGTGGCAGCAGCACCATAGGTGACACCCCATTGATGGCAGCATGCTCGGACACAGAAGACGGGGATGTCGAGGTCAGATCCATCCATGACCTGTCCCAATCCCCCTGTCTGTCCCCTCCCGTACAACATGAGGATACCACGCAGGTGCAGCCACAAGACGATGACTGGCCATCCCCCACAAGCCCTGTGGCAAGGCAACATGAGGACAACAGCCCCTCTGTGACACCACCGCAAATGGCCATGGCCCAGCAGAGGCAACAGTCCCTCGACAAGTTAATCGTCCAACAGCAGCAAATGGCCACACTCCTCAAGGGCCATGCCGATGAATGTGGGGGCACCAAGGCAGACATAGAAACATCAACAGAGACACTTAGGGCAGAAATGGAGAGAGGTACAGAGACGCTAAGGGCACAAATTGAGAGTAGCACCGAGAGCCTGAGAGTCCAAATGGAGAGTAGCACCGAGAGCCTGAGGGGGGAACTGCATGCGACGTCCAAAGACGTATGTGCCGAACTTGCCGCAGTGCGCCGTGTGCTCACTGAGCTCTCGCAAACCCTTAGGGACATGCATGGACGTGAGCAGGCAGACACATCATCCGTTGCAAGTTCCGTCCAGGGCAGCCCCCAACGTAGATCTGGAAGGAACCTGCGCTCCACAGGCAGGGGTGCCCCTGATACCCGCAGAGGGGGCATGCAATAGCGACAGCCCACTGACAATGAGCATCTTTGGACACTGGTGTTCGGGGGGGAGGTAGGAGGGTGGAGGGGGTGTGTTGGGCTCACTTGGGTGGCGGGTCGATAGGGTGTTCAACATGATATCACATATGCCATAAAAAGTGCACGATCAACCAATGAGAAGTGTGGACATTGATCTTTGTGTACTAGGCCATCATAGGCGTACAGTCCATATTGTGCATGTCCCAGACACACGCAGTGCCACGAGTCCCGTGTCCATGTATCAGCCACCAGGCGTGAGTGCTAGAAGCATACATCAATGAGATGCTGACGAATGTCACGGGCCTCCGGTGCCTCGCAGACTCCATGAGGTGCTGCCACATCCCCACCCTCATCATGACCATCATCAGGTGCTTGCAGTTCTGCGTCAGGGGGCATGGGCACATTTCTACGTACGCACATGTTGTGGAGCATGACACATGCCATCACCATCTTTGCAACCTTCTCATGGCGGTACAGGAGTGCCCCGCCAGACCTGCTGAGGCAGCGGAAACGGGTCTTCAGTAGGCCGAATGCCTGTTCAATGACTACACGGGTACGTGAGTGGGCATGGTTGTAGTCCTCCTCATGCTGGTCCCGTGGGTTCCGGACTGGTGTGAGGAGCCATCTCTTCAGTGGATATCCAGCATCACCTGTATGTGGACGAGAAACGTATGATGTGGAATGCCATTGATACGTACGCACACCCCCCCCCCCCTTCCTGGCAGGTCATTGCCAATTCACATACCCCACATCATCATGCATGTAATGAGACTCACCGAGTAGCCAGGATCTGTTCCCTGCGTGTCGCTCCATGTAGCGTGGTATTGTAGAGTTCCTCAAGACCATAGAATCATGGGTTGATCCAGGGAATCGGGCACAACAATGTGTAATGATCCTGTTGGAGTCACACACCATCTGTACATTCAGGGAATGAAATTGTTTTCGGTTGCGGTACTGGGCCTCCATGGCATGTGGGACGACCAATTCAACATGGGTGCAGTCGATGGCACCAATGCAACCCGGTATGCCGGCAAGTGCATGGAATCCCACTTTTGTGTTGGTTATTTCCTGCTCCGAGCGTGGTAGAGAGATGTAGTCGTCTGCGTGCTTCAGGAGGGCATCGAGCACTTGCAATAGTGTCCGTGAGAACAGTGGCTGAGAAATGCCATGCAACTGTCCGACTGTGTGCTGGTAGGTGCCTGTGGCCAGGAAGTGGAGTACAGACACCACCTTCAGTAGGGGTGGGATGGCGGTTGGGCTATCTATCATGCTGACAAGGTCAGCCTGTGTCATGTCCACAATGGCGGCTATGGTGTCCCGGTCCAGACGGTAGAGGGTGTGGATCTGCTCATCAGTGAGGTTGAACGGATGTGCTCGGAGGCGTTGAATTGCGGGCTGCCTGCGTGGTGGTAGTGGCTGTGCTGGTGGGCCTTGCTGGCCCTGCCTTGGCCTCCTCCTCCTCCTGCGTCTCCTCCGTGCGGCTGGTTGTAGTTGGTGTTCGTCTACTTCTTGGAGTCGGAGCACTTGCAGTGCTATCAGGTCCCCCAGGGCCAACATCGCGAGTCCTGCCGGTAGCATTTCGGTGTGGTTGTGGGAGGAGACTGGCTGTGCAATTTATGTGTTTTCAGGCTGTATGGCCTCCACCTGTGGTGATTGATTCCACCTGTGCAAACTGCTCTCCCCTTTGGCCCAGCACGTCCCGCGCACAACGCTGCAATTCGGGGAATTGTATCTTGCTATTGCAATCATGTATTTGTACCCGATGGCCGTGTAAGATTGGTTGATATGTTCATTCTGCTGTGGTCCCATTGTTTCACATACTATCTGTGCAGTCGCGAACAGACTTGTGAGGGGTCAGTGGGACGTAGTACTCGAGTAACGGTGGGCCCTCATGCATCACTGTACCGAGTTGCAACGACGGGCGGGGCGTCCCATTCGTGGGTGAAGGCAGTTGCCATTTTCACACACAGCCGCACTCGATGGAATAATTAGTGATTTCAAACGGCCACAGATGCCTTTTCGACGTGATGTTGCAAATGAGGAATTCGAAGGGCGGCGCTTTCGGTTTCCAGCTAGCGGCGAGGAGATGCCCACAGGTCTGACTGCAAATGTAACGTTCTATTGTTCTATGTCCTTGAGACAGGGCCCATGGCGAGGGAGCAATGATTGATATGAATAGTTTGGGATGCGCAATAGCTACGTGGGCGATGAGGCCGTCCGTTCCCAAATACATGTTACTTCACAACACTGGAATTACGGGCTGGGGCACTGTGGATTTAGCAGGCTGCATAACGCACAGACTCAATGGATGTTTCTAATGTTATGTGAGTAATTATTCAGGCATTTTGATCCCGGGATGAGGGAATGATGGATGGATGCATGGGCAGGTGATTTGATACAGAGTTTGCCATGTACAGGGCTTCTTGGGATCTATCCGCCTCCCCTACGCTATGTGATGCAGGGCTGCCATAGTGGGACCATCGTCCATCTGGCCTTGTTGAGCCCTCCCTGTCTCGAGGCGCCCTCAGACACTCGTTTGTGATGGTGTTTGCACCTCGATATAGATGGTTATGAGTCGCAAGTGGTTTTGGGGTGGTGATGTTCCTTTGGAGTGGGCTAGCATGCATATGGCTGTGGATTTCGTGTGATCATTGAAGTGAGTTGTTGGTATGTAGTTCTGATGGCCATTCTGTTCTTTTTCTTTTCTTTTGGTTGACAGGTATCTCCTCCCCTTTTGCCACTGCCATCTGTATGCCACTCCTGCAGATGGATTTTACTCCCGACACCTGCTGCTTCGTGTTAATCAGTGGAGCAGCATTACGATCTTATGGGACGATCGCCAATGGGCCACATGCCCTTACGCAGTACTGGTGGCTCGGAGCAACATTTCGGCCTTTCAGCTGGACTAGTGCCTCCCCATTGGGACGGCCCTGCGGTTCTGTGCGCTTCCATGTTGCCTTTTCGTACGTGAATGTGGCTCTGTGTACCATGGGGGAACAGGGCGACACACAGGTAGTGGCTGGTCATTTCTTGCGGAAGCAGCCCACAATGGTGATTGGTGTTTTGGAGTTCATGGCCTGATGGCTGTATGTGCTTTGTGATTTTGATGTGCATAAAATTTCTATTCTGATTTGGCCCGTGTAGCGTTTTTCTTTGCAAGTGATGTGGCATATGCCTATTTGGGGGGCGATGTATTGTGAGGAGATCTGCATTGGGTTCCAGCTTCGGGGTTTAGTTGCGTGGTACTGTGCTGTGCGCGTTTGCCTACGAAGCCCAGTGAGGTCAGGGATGGGGGCTGCCAATATGCCAGTTTGAATGTTGTCATGCTCAGGGGCGGGGGATTGGGTTTTGTGTAACAGATGCCGGTCAGCCAGGTGGACTGGTTGAATGATGTGGTCTTCGGAATATTGCTGGTCACAGGTGCCTGTGTTTGCGTGCGTTTCTTGGTGGGGGACTGTGGTCATGTCCATTGGGATGGCTTCTGTATTCGTGCCATCTGTGCCCTGCAGCTCCCATTGGCCCCTCTTGTGTTTCTTTTGTTCGTTGGCATGCATGGGTGACTTGTACATTTCAATGGTTGCATTGTGGCTTCATTGCACCTACGGGGAGTTGTACTTTGTGGGCAGGGAGCGGTGTACAGGCACTCAGTGGGGCCGTTTACGGTTGATTCGCGATGCCGTACTTCTCGCCATGGCGGAATGGTACATTCCGCCATGCCTGATGGCGTTAGGTACATGTCCGCTAGGGTCGGAATTGGCGTACCGTTGCACCATGGTGGTGTTTGCGGTTTGGCATGGCGCGCGCGCGCGTGCTTGGTGCAGTTAGCGTTGGCGTTCACTACGGTGTCGCTAATGGCTTCGTACTTTGCGGTGACGGGTCATAGTCGCACCGAGCGCTATTCGATGGCGGTATTGCATTTCCGCCATCGTTTTTCGATTTCCGCCAGGGTCGTAATGAGGGCCTAAGTCTCAAGAGGGGTGAGGGTGACTGAAAGACCGCAATGAGCACACAAAGCAAGGACACTTACAAATTACTCCAGACAGGTGTTATATTAAAAATATGGACACATTTATTACAAGGCCTTTGTAACATCGACCATAGCAAAGAATTACAATAATACGAAAGTAAACCAACACATCACAATCAATACAATATATTTACAAGACTGAGGGGTCTAAGGAGTTAGGAGCACGTAATATGTAGACCACCTAGATGGGGAGGAAAACAGGCAGTGCAAGTAATCATTAGACCCAGTTCGACATCTGAAATACACCTAACTAGGAGGAAGGCGGTCAGACCAAGCGTGCAGTCTGGCACCGGCGTGCAGAACTCGTAGTGTGGTGGAGAGCAGAAATCGTAGTGTGGTGGAGAGGTAACAACAGCGCCGGTAGCACTACCGGCGCCGTTGTTGCCTTTCCGCCACACTCATAATGAGGCCCAATGTCTTCCCTTCTGGGCAAGGTATTGGAAAATTTCAGTCAGGAACAGCAAGTCTCTGTATTAAAACATTGTAGAACTTGGCCCTTAAAGGAGGAGACTCTGTATCAGAATAAAACGCTGTCCTTCAAGAAATTGGCTATGTGTCAGTAAAAACCACTGCATTCAAGGTGAAGTCTCTGTTTCAGAACAAGCTCTCATACTGAAGGGGAGAATTATAATAATCTACATTGTATGAAGGGATGGGATTCAGTATCAGTCTAACCTCCCCCTTGTTGCGGATGACACTATAATTGTATAAAATCCCCCCTTTGAAAGGGAAAACTATGTGTCCGAAAAGAAACTCCCACTTGAAGGGGGAATCTGTATGAGAATATGCTTTCCCCTTTCATGCAGGGAACTCTGTTAGAATGAAATCTCCCCCCTTCAAGGGGTGACAGTGTTTCAGAATAAATATTGCATATTGAAGCTGGGACTCTGTAGTAGAATACGCATTCCCGCTTGATGGTAGGGAATCTGCATCACAATAAAAACGTGCCTCATTACGACATTGACGGTCCGGAAACAGTGTGCCGGTAAGCTCAGCGGCACCCTTGTTTCCGGGCCAGCAAATTACAAGTTTTGGTAGCAGACTCTTCACTAA
This sequence comes from Ambystoma mexicanum, assembly GCF_040938575.1. NCBI lineage: Eukaryota > Metazoa > Chordata > Amphibia > Caudata > Ambystomatidae > Ambystoma > Ambystoma mexicanum. The sequence continues at coordinate 1,143,958,205 of NC_090937.1, forward strand.
AGCGCCGGCACCATTAGCAACGGTGCCGGCGGTTCCGTCAACCCATTCCTGTGGAGTCCTATGGGACTCCACCGGAATGGGGAACAACATTTATCGGCACCTAGCTTGCCAGTCCGCAAGCTAGGTGCTAGTAAAATGTCATGAGTCTGGCGGCAACCCGCCAGAAGCACCAGGTGGAGAGTCTGTTTAAGAATAAACACTCCCCTTGAAGGAGTGCATCAGAATGAAAGATTCTGTATCATTATACGCTCTACCCATTTAAAGGGGAGACTGTATGTCAGAATAAACCACCCGTTAAGGCTGAAACTCTATATCAGAATGCCAATTGAAGGCAGAGGTTTGGTATGAGAATAAAAACTCCCCCATAAAGGGGACACTATGTAACAGAACAAATGAACCCCCTTGAAAGAGGAGTCTCTGTAGCAGGATAATACACCTTCTTAAATGGGAAACTGTATCAGAAAACAACATTTCCCTTAAATGCAGAGACTTTGTATCAGAATAAATTCTCCCCCTTGAAAACAGGACTCTGTATCAGAATACCCCCACTCCCATTTCAATTGGGAGACAAGGTATCAGATTAAAACATGTTGAAGGGTGAGATTTGGTATCAGATTATTTAATCTCACTTGAAGTGGGATAGTCAGTATCCAAGTAAACGCTTCCTCTTGAAGGCAGAATAAAACCTCCACCTTGAAGGGGAGAAGCCCTACTACAGAACAAGCTCCACCAAGGTTCAGTTTCAAAATTAATCCTCACCCTTGAGGAGGGAGACTCTGTATCAGAATGTAATCGTCACCTTGAAAGGAGAGCCTTAGTTTATGAGTAAAACTTCTCCCTGAAGAGGGGGATTCACTATCAAAATAGACTCTTCCCTTGAAGGAGAGGACTTGTTATCAGAACAAAATGTCCCTTTTGAAGGGGAGACTCATTTTCAGAATAGACCCTTCCCTTGACAGAGAGGAATCTATATCAGAATGAAACCTCTCCTTCAAAGTTGAGACTCACATTCAGAATAGAACATCCTCCCTAAAGGGGGATGGGACTCTATATCAGAATACACATTACCCTTGAAAAGCGAGTTACTGCATCAGAATAAAAGCTCCACTTTTATCAGAGACGGTAGGTAACAGTGGGACACTGTATGAAATTATATCATCATGCTTGAAGAAGAAGAATCTGTATCAGAATAACTCGCCCCCTAAACAGCGAGACTCCATACACAGGGAAGTGGTTAGTATTGAAAGTGTGAGACTCACTAGCAGAATAGCTCCATCCCCTTTAAAGGTGGGTTTGCTGTATCAGAAAAATTACTTTCCCTTAAAGAGATATCCTGTATTCCTTCCTTAGAAGGGGAGACTTAGTGGCACAATAAACCCTCCCACTTGAAGGGGACAACACTGTATCACACTAGAACCTCCCCCATAAAGGGTAGCCTTTGTATCATAAAATAATCTCTGACTTGAAGTAGGATACCCTGTTAGAGAATACCCCCCCCCCTTTGAAGGTGAAGACTTTATAATAGTGAACAACCTTCCCCTTGAATACGGAGAGTAGATCCCATTTGAAGGTAGGAACTCTGAACCAGAATAACAATTCTCCCTTGAAGGGGGAGACTAAGTGTCAGATTAAAACCTCCCCCTTGAAATGGAAACTCCAACTCAGAATAGAGCATTCCCTTAAATGAGGATGCTCTCTATCACAATAGAATCACACCCTTGTAGGAAATGGATCAGGATCAGAATAACTCTCCCACTTGAAGTGGAGACTCTGTAGCAGAATATGTTCCCCTTTGAGGTGATGTGATATGGTATGATATGATATGGCATTTATAACGCGCCTATACACAAGTGTTTCAAGGCGCGTCGAGGCAAGGGAGGGGGAACAAGGGAAGACAGACAGCAATCCTACTAGGCCAGGTGTCATTAAGAACGCACAAGTGAATGGGAAGGGGGAAAGGGAAACGTGCATGGGGGAAGGGAGAGGGGAAAGTGCAGTGAAGGATAGTAGAATAATAAGATAATAACGGCCAGCAGGTGGAAAGTGCAAGATAAGTGCAGACATAAGTGCCGGAAGGGGGGACTGTAGGGATACAGAAAACAGTCCCCAGATGCAGGGGTTGCCAGGGAGGCAGTGCAGGTGGGCCAATGGTGGGGCTGGGCCCGAGATCAGAAAGGGGGGCCAGGAAACCAGTGCAGTTTCTGTCAGGAATTCAGCAGGGGAGCAGGGGAGAGAAAGCAGAAGCAAAGAGGAAGGTTTTGAGGTGCTTCCGGAACCGGAGATTGTTCTCCTCAAATTTCAGGGAGGAAGGAAGGCTGTTCCAGAGGGAGGCCCCTGCTGAATAGAAAGATCTACCACCAACTCGTTGCTTGGAAAAGCGACTGACCCTGAGGGAGTTGGAGACGGATGAGCGAAGAGCTCGAGAAGGAAGTTATTTACGAAGAGAGAGATGAAGGTATTGCGGCCCCAGACCCCAGAAGGCCTTGTGGATAATGCAGAGAGTTTTGAACTTAATCCTCGCAGCCATTGGGAGCCAGTGCAGAGATTTCAGTCCTGGAGAGATACGATCCCTGGGCTTGAGGCCAAGGACAAGTCTTGCAGTCCTGTTCTGGATATGGATTCTGCATCTGGATGGGGGTGTGAGGGTTGGCATGACCACACCTGGATGGAGTCCTAATCATTGGCCGGCGCCGCGTCTAGATGGGAATATGAAGGGCCAACAGGTGTCACACTCAGACAGAACTACGAATGTTAGCATGGTAAAGGTCAGGTAACCCACTAACCAATATAAGCTCAAACTCTGCATACTTATCTAACTCAAAACCATCTCTCGCACAACAAGCCGCATGCACTTCACAAAACTGCAACAACACATAAACTGGAACAACAGCACACGCGGACTGACTCCGATCCGATACCCGCACCAAAGCTCAGCACCCGGTGTATACTGAGTTGAAGCTGCCAACAGAACACCACTCCTCTCACTATCCTACTCCCTTCTTCACCTTACTAACCCATCCCACCTTTATCGTTTACAGATCCGCCTGAGCGCCAGGGGACCAATTCCGTTGGTGACGGTGCGCGGTACAAATACCTTTAACATTTAACATTTAACATATGTTGCAGAGGGCGGAGAGTAGAGGCAGGCAGAGCTCTGGAGACAGTGAGCTTCTGGGGGAAAGTGAGAAAAGGAAGAATACCTCTGAGGAGGTGCAGCTGATAGTTTGACTTCTTAGAGACATCAGAGATGTGAGAGGAGAGAAGGAGAGGGTGGAGTTGAAAATGATACCATGGTTCCTAGCCTCACAAAAAGGAACAGGAAGAGGGCCCCGAGTGTGTGGCCAGAGAGAGAGAGGAAAGGAGGGAGTGAGTGTCCAAATGAGGAGGATCTCAGTCATACTGGCATTAAGGCAGAGATCATTGGTGGCACATCATTCCTGAATTGTGGCCAGTATGAGAGAAGAAGCAGAGATGGCTGAGGGGAGCCTGCGAGAGAGCTAAGTGTCATTCACATAATATTGAAAATCGGAGCAAAAAGTAGTGATGCAGCGGGCAAGAGGTGCCAGGTAGTGGTTGAAGAGCCTGGGAGAGCGGTTAGACCTCCCGGGAACACCACAAGTAGAGAGAGAGAGAGAGAGGAAAGAGCCCAGTTGGATCTGAGAGGGTCGGTCGGTGAGAAAGGAGGTCAACCACGCCAGGGCCTGATCAGTACTACCCAGGTTGTCGCAGAGGTGATTGAGCAGGATGGCATGGTTGACCGTGTCAAAAGTAGAGGATAGATCGAGGAGAAGGAGGACACAAAGGAGATTAGAGTCAAGATTAGAGAGCTAGTCATCACAGGCATTCAGGAGAGTTTACTTACTTCTGGCAGCTTTGAAGCCAGACTGTTGGTCATGGAGGCAACCAATAGATTCATGATGTAGATTAAGCTGGGAGATGGCCAGCTTTTCCAAGAGTTTTCCCAGGAAAGGAGTGACGGAGATCGGGCGATAGTTAGCCGGAGAGGAATGATCGGCCGGTGGTTTCTGTAGAAGGGGGTGCACAAGAGAGTGCTTAAGTGGGAGGGCAAAGTTCCAGTGGCAAAGGAGTGATTTCAGAAATTGGCAAAGGCTGGGTCAAGGATGTCGATGTGGTCCTTGATGGTTCTGGATGAGCAGCGGAGAACCTGCTTTGATGAGACTTTCATAGATGGGATTTGTCTAAAAACATTGCCTGGGGTGAACAGGGGAAAGGAGGAGAAAGGTGGAGGAGAGACAGCCTTAGGCCAGCCAGGAGTGGTAGAGGAGGAGCAAGAGGAGGTAGAGGAAGAGAGCATGGACAGGAAGTCCAGAGTTTTAGTAGTGAAATAAGAGGCAAAGGCCATGCGGAGGGCCTTGGAGGGAACAGGAGAGGTAGAGGCTGCAGCATGATTGGCCAGCTCCTTGCAGATTTTGTTAAAGATAGAGAGATAAAGCTTAGAGAGGGCTGTGTCAGGGTGTGAGTCAGCCAAAAGTGCAGGAGGTGGAGACATAGAAGCAGCAAAAGCCTCAACGGACTCATGTTTCATGTGTGAGATGACCGAGAAGGTATGTATTAGTGCTTGTGTCGGCTTGACCTGTGGGGAAGAGGAAGGTGGGAAGAAAGCAGAAAGCGATTACTTCAAGAGAGAGGAGTGGTGAGAGGGTTAGAGCAGGGGAGGTCGGAGGAGATCAGAACATCCAGGGAGTGCCCTGCAGAGTAAGTCAGACCAGAGCGAAGAATAGAGAGAGAATCGCAGAGGTTGCGAAAGAATCCTGATTAAGGGCTGGTAGCATCGAGGTTGATGTTCAAGTCTCCGAGGAGGACAAGTTGAGAAGTAGAGGGAAGGAGTGAGGAAGAGAGGTCAGCCCCCTCAGAGAGGATGAGGGTGACATGGCCAAGCCACCTGTATATAGTGGACACAGTGAAATAGAGGCCAGGAGAGATAGAGAGTCTGCAGACCAGGCATTCAAAGTAGGAGTATTGCTGCATTGGAATGATAGAAGCAGGAATCCACTCTGGGAAAATCAAGGCTACATCCCCACGAGGATGGTTGGTTCTAGGTTCGTAGAGGATCATGTAGCCATCGGGAAGGAGAATGATCAAACTCGTGACACAGCTGGGAGTGAACCAAGTCTCGGTGAGACCGACTACATCCAAACAAGCTCTTCCAGGAGACGGCAGATGTCCAAGGAGTGTTTGACAGCTGAACGAGAGTTGAGAGTAGAGCAGGTTGCCACATTTGAAGGACTTCCGGGGAGGGGTACAGGCCAGAGGTACACCCTGTGGAGGTGTTGGAGGTGCTCGAGAATGGGCAGAGGAGGAAGGACGAAAAGGCAGGGTAGTCAAAGAGGGAGAAGAGAGTGCCAGAGGTGGTGTCATTCTGAGAGTATTTAACAGATTAAAACCACTGCCCTGAATTGAGAGACTCTGAGCCAGAATAAAACCTTCCCTTTGAATTGTAAAACTGTATTAGAATAAACTCTACCCCTTGAAGGGTGGGTTGGGTATCTGAATTGCACCATCACTTTGAAGGGGCAGACTAGGTAGCAGAATAACACTTCCCTGAAAATAACAGCCCACTAGAAGTGGGAGAGTCTATATCACAACACACTGACTCCATAAAAGAGGAGACTGCACACCAGAACACATGGTGACTTTTGAAGGTGTGAGAGACTGTAGCAGAATAACCTCTCCTCTTGATGGTTGGAACAATACCCTCTCCCTCTTTGTCAGACCATACAAAGGTTGGGACTCTGTATCAGAATAAGAACTCCCCTTTGAAGGGGAGACTGTACATAAGGACAGCCCCCAATGAAACAGAAGATTCTGTATCAGAACAATGCTCGTATTTGCGGAGGGAAATTGTCCTTCTGAATAGCACCTCAACCTTGTAATGCGAGATAATCTTTCCACCCTGAAGAGGGAGAAGCTGTAACACAATAATACCACCGTAAAAGTAGGAATTCAGTATCAGAATATTGCACTCTCGTTAAAGAGAGCGATTCAGAATACCATCTTCCCTTAAAGGGAGATTCTGAACAAAACATTTACCTTGAAGGGGGAGACTCTGTAACTGAATATAATCTCCTACTTGAAGTTAATGTCTCGTTATGAGAAACTTCTGCCTTCCTTGATGCTTAAATCATTTTATAACTGCTGAGATGGCAGTAGGCTGCTGCCCACAATTAACGACACAACAATTCAATATGTAAATATATCATTTGGATGTATGAAGTAAAATCCATAGAGGCAACATCAGCTAAAGTATACATCAATAACACAATTGCAGAGCTTATTTTCACTAGAATTCTGAGCATGTGCTCTCAGTTTCTTCAGTGGTGCATACCTCAACACAAAGTAACTTTACAAAATGAGACAAACTGACTCATGCACATTATATGTCAAATACAGATGTTATTTTAGGTGCGTTCAAAAAGTTGATGTCAAGTGACATAAGCATACGATACCAAGTGGAATTCTACGCTAGGAGAAAAGCTTCAAACTGATTTGTATTTTGTGACAAAACACTTTTGTATCATTAAAGTTTAGTATAGATTTTTGAAAAATAAAACTGACTTGATCATACATATCAACTGAAGCATTCAAATGAATCACTGTCCTAATGGGACCTAAAATACCAAATTAGAAGGCACACTGATCAACTTACTTTGCTCTATAGACATAGATATCAGATGCAAAATGACACGAGAGAATTTCATTTAGTACTAATGGCTGGCATGTGGTCCTGACCCAGCAGGTCATAGCCTGCTAGCGAATGGCTTATGTCCATTACCAGCCAGATAATTGGTTTGCAGTGGCCAGTACTGGGTATTCTGGTTGTTAACGGTGATATCTCATTGGCTACAGCAAGCAAGCAGAGTCTGTATGTTCAAAAATAACAATAACTAAGATGTCCACCTTAAAAATTGACATCTGGACACGTTAAAAATGGAGGTCGAGACCTTTACAATTTGCATTGCAGTCACAACTGGTAGCCCAGAGCCTGAAACCAGATTTGAGGGGACTGGTGGGGAGGATGCAGTGTCCTTTATGGTAAGTGATATCATATTTGGGAGTTGGATGGTGTTGATGTTGGGGGTATGGGTGGAGAGTTGCACAGGAGGCGTGGGAGATGGGGTTGAGATGGCACGAGCTGTCAAAAATCGATCCGACTGGGGCCTTGCCTGATGGAATTTGTAGTACCCAGATAGATTGTTCATACCCAATCAACCAATTATTGCTTTATTTCGAAATAAAAACCATTTCATAAAATTATCATGTTACAGATCCAATTTATTTCATTTGGTAATCCATAATTAATATACATAAAATAAAAAGGGATAACAGAAATTCAACTCCACACACTAGTCTCAGCAGGGCCTAATGAAATACAGAAGCAAGTATTTTGCAAATCTAAACATTGTGTAAATAACCTGTCTTTCCTCCTTAAAAACCATCATCTGATGCAGATATGATAAATTAGAACACAGCATTGCAATGTCTTATTCTCAGTTGCTTTAACACTGGTTAACATGTTCCCTTCTAAATGTCTTCAAAAAAGCAACTCGTGTAAGGGACTGTCAACTGTTCTTCTATCGCAAAGAAATATGGAAGAAGCTTCCGGTTTTCCCTACCACTTGGCAAGTAGTGAACCTGCTGCACAGCCTCTAGATTAGGAGAGCTATGGAGGTAACGATTGGTTCCAAATCAATTTCTACAGATCTGATAGGCATGAATTGTTGGTTATATACTATACTATCCATGGCTGGGAGATCTTCTGTTGATTGCATTTTCAAATGTTGAACCATCTGCCCAATCTTTGCACTTGATATCTTATATCTTTGATATCACCTTTTAGCCCTGAAAGTTGACTTAAAGCGAACTAACAAAAATGCCTTTCAGCCAAGGAATGGGGAATGAGATCATCTATAATAAAGTTGTTTCAGTTGGAGAGCGGGGTTCACTCATATCCTCCTCCATATCTGTAAAGAGGCTTCAGACAACAATTATAAAACATAATCAACATCTAATTCGAAATGAGCCAATACGTGTGCAGTGCAAATTGGAAGCATACACAGGTTTTTCAAGAATTTAGATTCTACTTTTCCTAGGCCTCTCACCACAGCTGTTTCACAATCCACACGACAATAGTTCAAAACAATCAGGATTTTAGAGCGTTCTCTATCTTCAATTGTCTCTGAGCTTTCCATAGAGCCTAAGTATACCTCAGTATACTGAGGTATACTTAGTCAGACCTAAGCTACTCCCTTCTTGAGCTTTTTAATTAGCAAATGAAGATTCAGAGACTATTCAATGGTTCCCAGGTCCCTCCTTAAACCATTTTGGCATTTTGAAAGAGTTCCATTCTCCACACACACCAAGTTTCCCAATGGTCAAAAATGTTGCCAAGATTTCCATGATTAGCATTTGATTGATTGATTTGTCATGTATTATGTGCCTATACACAAGTGTTTCAAGGCACAACAAGGCAAGGGAGGGGAGGACAATATAATGATCTTACTAGGCCTTGTGTCATTAAGATTGTGCAAGTGCGCAAACAAGAAGTGCAGGGGTGAGGATACAGTCAAATGTGCACCCAGAGCAACAAGGCCCAGAGTTAAGTGCAAGGAAGGCTGATACTACAGGGGCAATCCCAGCCTGGTACTGCACAGTTAGCTAGAAGGCAGTCAAAGTTAGGCCAGGTGGCAAGTGTAGTGCGACTGGTCAGGGGGTTTGAGGGAGCTGGTGTCTTGTAAGACTCAGAGGAATTGAGCAGTCAGTCAGCAGACAGAGCAGGATCAAGGGAAGGTTACCAGGGGAGAGGGAGCAAAAAAGAAGATGAGAAAATTAAGGTCTTGAGAAGCTTCCACTGCTTAAAGACATCCGGCTCAAGGTGGAGAGAGGCAGGGAGGCCTTTCTAGAGGAAAGCACCTGCAGAGGAAAGAGATCTACCCCCGCCGTTCTCTGCTTGGAGACGTGACTCAACTGCAGAGAGTTAGAAGTAGATGAGCGAAGGGCTCTAGGAGGAAGGTACATAGGAAGAGAGAGTTGAAGGTAGTGAGGGCCACTGCCCCAGAAGGCCTTGTGGACAATGCAGATGGTTTTCAGGTATGAAGAGATGAGGTCCCTGGTCTTGAGGCCAAGGATAAGTCTTTTGGTCCTTTTCTGGATCAGTTGAAGAGGGCAAAGAGTAGCGATTAGCAGATTGAGAAAGAGGAGTTTGCAATAGTTCAGCCTAGAGAGAACCCGGGCTCTGGAGACAGTGAGCTTCTGGCAAAGGTGGGAAAATTGGAGAATACCTCTGTGAAGGAACAGCTGAAAATGGGCCTTCTTGGCAAGGTCTGTGATGTTTGGAGAGAAGGAGAGAATGCAGTCAAAAATCACTCCAAGGTTTTTTGCCTCACAAGAGGGTGAGGGCCAAGGACCCAAGGAGGGTCCAAGGAGGATGGCCATAGTAAGAGGGGGAAAAGCAGAAGCAGGGGTCCCAATGAGACGGATATCAGTTTAACTAGTGTTTTGGCAGAGATCATTAGGGTTGCACCATGCTTGAATAGCGGATTTACAGTCAGGGACGAGAGAGGCATAGGTGGCTGAGGGTAGCCTGAATGAGAGCTCTGTGTCATCCGCATAACACTGAAAATATGTTAGGGGAAAAGGTAGAGATCAGGAGGGCCAAAGGGCTCAATAGAAATTGAAGAGCCATCGGGAGAGGATAGACCCCTGGGGAACACCACATGTGGAGAGATATGTGGTGGAGAGAAAGGACCCGAAATTAACCTGGCAAGGTCGTTCCAGGAGGAAGGAGGTCAGCCATGCCAGAGCCTGATGCATGATGCCAAAGGTCTCGTGGAGATGAGTAATCAGGATGAAAGGAAAGGTTGAGGAGAATGCGGACAGAGGGAGAGCTAGAGTCATGATGAGAGAGCAGATCTTCACAGGTTCTCAGGAGTGCAGTTTCCATGCAGTTGCCATGCCTTTGGCTGCTCTGAAGCCAGACTGATGGTTGCCTTTGGAGCAGGTTGCAGGCCAGATTGTCAGAGGGCGCACCCGTAGCTCCCCACTTCAGTTCAGCTACTCTGCACTTGCATTTCAGAGGGGCAAGATCAGAGTCATACCAAGAATTTCACTTGGTAGTAGGCTTCAGTGGGATACTCATATCAGGATGTCAAGAGTGTTAGAGATGGAAAGTTGTAGGTTGGAAATGACTTTGTCAGGATTGAAGTCACCCACAGGAGTAGGTGGGGGAGAGAAAGTGGAAGCTAATGTGGCAACTGACATTCGCTTCATAGGCCAAATGACCCCAAAGGAAGATAGCAGTGCTCGGTGGTCCTTTGTCAAGGGAACAGGAAGCTTCAAGTGAGAAGAAAGAAGAAAGTGGTCAGTCCAAGAGAGAGGAGTAGTGAGAGATGATTGGAGAGGGAGATGTCTGAAGAGATGAAAACTTCTAAAGTGTGGCCGGCAGAGTTGTCGGACCAGAGGGTAAAATGGAGAGGGAAGGACAGTGGCATATGATTTGACCAATCTCACAGGGGGAGTACAGGAGGATGTTGAGATCCCAAGGAGGAGAAGCTGGGAAGTAGAGGAAAGGAGAAAGCAAGTGAGGTTAGCTCATTTAGAGAGCAAAAGGGTGACCTGGCCAGGTGGCCTGTAGGTGGTGGACAAGGTGTGGGAGAGACAAGGAGAGATAGAGAGTCTGCAGACCAGGGATTCAAAGGAGGAATAGGTCTGAGTGGGGATGATGGAAGCAGGGATCCACTCAGGAGAGATCAGGGCCACTCTGCCTCTGTGCCTATTGGACCTGGGCTCAGAGACGATCTTGTAGCCCTCAGGGAGGAGTATGTCAAAACTTGTGACAGAGCTGGCCTTGAACCATGTCTCAGTAAGAGCGAGAAGATCCAGGTCCAGGAGTTCAAGGAGGTGACAAATGTCAGAAGAGTGTTTGACAGCAGAGCTAGAGTTGAGAGTATCCACGTTGAAAGACTTCTGTGGGGGGCAAAGAGGGCTGGAGTACCAATCGGAAGTGGCAGAGGAACCAGACAGGTGGAAGGAGGAGGCAGCAGAGGAGCCAGCGCGGTAGTAAATGGCATAGGAGCCAGAGCAGTAGAGCAAGGAGGTGGAAGAGGAGTAAGAGAAGTGGTGGAAGGAATAGCAGGAGAAGGAAGGAAGTTGTTGAGGTGAGGGTGGCACCTATCAAATAGTAGGAGATTGAGCTGAGGGCCCTGGACCATCACAGTACAATTTAGATAGACATTGATAATGACTCTGGAGGACTGGAAGGGGACCAAGAGGATCTCCCACCGGGTGCCACCATTAATGGGACAAGAGGAGGAAGGAGAGAGAAGTGTGACCATATGAAGGGTCCATAGGTCGGGCAAAGGAACGACAAAGAGGATGTTTATGAAAAGATTAACATTCGCAACAATCCTTAGTTTTCACTGACAAAAAACAAAAGCAATCAGTAAAAACAATAACTACACTGTGGGGTTTAGACTCCATCAAAGGCCATTTTCGCTGTGGTAGCTATAATGTCCAATTTAAACACCCACATTACATGCAAAATCACTATTCAATGCCCGTGCAAAAAAAACTTGAAAGCACCTTAAATTACATATAGTGGGACATCGGTCAAAGATTTGCACCATAAGCATGACATCAACATTGTATCATTACATCAAAATGGGACATAGCCTGGAGGAATTGCATTGGTGGGCAACTGAAAAATCTGACATTTCATAAAGAATGAAAACAGAAGAATGATTATCGGTTACAGAACCTTTCTGGCTGTATCATTCTAAAAGCTTCACTGACGGTCTGAATGACCAAGATGAATGACACTAACTTGGTTGTGTATAACCCTATTTTGCATTTCTTAGATTTCCTTGTCAATCTAAGGAGATGTTTGAATTTAACATTTCCATTGCAGCTGTATGCAATATCAATGTTTTTATTAATTTGACTGTTTAACTTTGTTTTGCACCAACCACTTCAACGGTCTCCTAGGTATGAACTTGTGTTGCATATTACCATTTTAGCTTTGTGCAGGTATTACATGCTCCCTCCGTCACGTTGACGTTTTACGCAAACACTACACGGCTTGTGCTTTTCAGCTGACAGTTGGGTAGGAATGAGGTACACACACGCGGATCCGTTCATGGTTGGACTTTCCGAGAATAAAGGCTGTTAATAATTAATAGGTAATTTTTTCTTGGCTGAGAACGCCTACATCAGAGACATTATGTAATTTCTAAGGAAGTAGTGATGTGTCCACGCACAATATAACTCTTTGATGTGAATCCTATTAATAGGTTTCTGGACGAGGAACCGATTGGGAGCGACGAGATTAAGTCCTGTATTACACCCTCAGATATCTGTACTGAGTAGCAGTTATAACTAGAGACAAAGCAAAAAGTGCAAAATTTGCTCTGGAATCTGATGCCATCCATTCCTGGAAATCAGGATAATGGTTCCGCTGCCACTGATATTTCAGCCGGTTTTATGCTGTTCCGCGTGGTGCATTGTGTTTCGTTCCCATGTTGGTTATGTGTAGCGAGACGAGAAACTTTGCACGGGTCTGTTAGTTTTGCACAGCGCCACGAGAAACTTTGTGTATTTTTTTCAATTTGTGCTAGGTTCACAAAGCGACACAAGAAACCTTTTCCGGTTCTTTCTGAACCGTGTTAGTGTCACGCAACGAGAAACTTTGTGCATTTTGACCCGATCCGTGTCAGTTTTACGCAGTGCCAAGAGAATCTTTGAATGTTTTTTTTAATTTTTGCTAGGTTTGCGCAGCAGCACAGGAAAGTTTGTGCACAGTTTTTTTTATCTGTGCTAGTTTCACCAAGTGACACAAGAAACCTTTTCCGGTTCTTTCTGAACCGTGTTAGTGTCATGCAGCGAGATGAGAAACTTTGTGCATTTTGATCCGATCCGTGCTAGTTTTGTGTAGCGACACGAGAAACTTTCTGTGGGTCTTTTTTTGTCTGTGCCAGTTTTGCGCTGCAGTAAAAGAAACTTTGTTTGGTTCTTTCCAAACTGTGTTCGATTCGCGCACCAATATGAGAAATGTTGTGTGTTTTTTTCGATCTGTGCTAGTTTTGCGCAATAGCACAGGAATGTTCTCACAGGTTTTATTTAAATTCCTGATAGGTTCAGGCAGCGATACGAGAAACTTTGCACTGATCTTTTTGATATGTGGTTGTGGAAGAGAAACAAAATGGGGTTCAGAGGATCGAAATCTGACAGATTTCGCTTTCATGGCTGGCAGATAGGAATCTAACAAGTTCTCCCATCTGTAGTTATGATGAAAGCATACCAAATACAATTTTACTGACACAATTTGGAGCAAAGAAATGATGGCTCCACTTCAGGTCAGCAATTTTCTATCTTACACACAGATACATGAGCGTGTTTTGCAATCCCTCTATACATTGTATTTTTACAATTAATATGGCTTGGATACATTTCTTCATATATTTGTCACCTCCAGGCAACTTCACGCCTTGGGTGTTTTTGAACACAATGTCTATGGGAGAAGGGGACAACCTACCTATTTGTGTGTTGTTTCTCCAGATCAGTTCACTGTCAGTGTCTCAGATATATCGCTCACCATGCACTTGAGTATACCTCTCAACCCTCTTCATCAGGACCCTTTTAAGGATATGGCTTTCTATCCTTCTCTCTGCTCCTAAGTTGAAAGCTCAGTGTGTGCCACTCTTTGCAGGATACGGGTTTCTCTTTACTAGTGTGGCTGATTACTTCGGTTGTGTAATATGTGCTCTGCCTTTTCCTCACTGTAATCCTTGTCAGTAATTGGTTATTCCCTCTTTTCAATAGCCCTTGGACCAGCGCTTTCCCTTATCTTTTAAGTTATACCCATTGTGTCTGTTTACGATCTTACTGCTAATGATTATGGTTGATAAGCCATTGTGCAGCTGTGACTGCGTGCGTAAGCAGCCATGTCTCGATTTTGCCTCTAGGTGGAAGTAATTGTTCTGAGACACAGCACTGCAATGTGAGCCACAGTCAGGATGGTGTGTCGATGACTATTAACGTTTCCATTGCATATACCTCTACTTTTCGAGGGTTCAAGCTTTGTGAGCAACTCCTGTCATCAGATATTCAAACTATCCTTATTCCTTTCCCAGTTCACGTGTTGGTTAATGCTTGGTTTGATTGTTAACCTAGTGAAGGAGTATTGATCCTCTCACTATTTCACAAGTGATCTACTATTTATGGGCTCATCATTTTTGCTTTTTAGATGTGATGCAATAGCTACTAAAATTGTAGGCAATGGTTTTTAATGTTCCCAAAGTTTCCTCATGTTTGTGTTCTCTGAAAACGATTTGGCACAATGGTACTTGACCCAAGCAGCATATTACACGGTATTGAATATTACAGTGTAGATGAATATGGCATATGATTGTTTCGTTCTGTTGTTCACAATGTGTGTACCTTCTAGTGTGCCATCCAGCTAATTAACAACTTCTTGAATGTAACTTGAAACATGCGAAGGACTGTGCTATAACTAGGTTTGTTAGAACAGCCATTGGCACCAATGCTCGATACCAAGCACGATAGTGCTCGTTCCGTAGTTTCTTTACTGTGCCATGGTGAGATTTCACAACTTTAAAGTATTGTCCATAGAATCCTTGTTCAGCATTTGGGTTTGTGACCCTTATGTTGCAAGCACATTATTTTCAATCATTCACTATTTTAGTCATTACAACTTCATCTTCTACAGATTTCTGTCCCTATGGGACTGTTCAAGGAACAAGACCAATTTGTTAGCTCGGAGTATCAACAGAAAGGGATGGCACTGTTATAAAGCCTATTATGGTCAACAAATGAGTGAGACTGTCTTGCAAAAGTAAAACAGTATGTATTCATAGAATTTACATGATTGGTGAAATATGCAAGATAAAGCAAGCACAAAAACATAACACAGATTTTGGGATAGTTTCTCCTCTGAGGACTAATGAGTCATTCTCTAGCGTCCTGGGAATTCTCCCTTCTTGCTGGAAAAAACAACAGTCACTAACCGTACTAGGTTTTAAAGTGTTCCCACACTTCCTTCTTGGCAACTTATTGTCAAAGCATTGTTTGTCTACTTCACATCCTGAATGTTGGACCCTCTCCATTCAAGGTCACGTAGTGCAATGACATGGGCCCACATGTCTGGCATCACAATTCAGCACCTGGGCCTGCATTAGCCTCGCAAGCATTTTTGCCTGCTCTGAGTAACTCTTTTGCAGCCTTGGGCCTGCCACAAAGTTAACAGGGTTTTCAAAATGCTAGACCTTCCCTGCTTAAGTCTATCAGAATGTCCTTCTTTCAGGGCATTAGCACTTTCTATCAATATCCACCCTCTGTCTACTTTCTTAATGGATTGCAAATTATCATTGCTTAGGAGAAATTTGGTCTATTTCCTGTTACCTCTTCATTGTCTTTTGCTCCTCCTCGTACTCCTCTCCTTCTTTTCATCTTCTAGTTCTTGGTTGATGTTCCACAACTATCCTATTCCTAAGACCCCATTTTACGTTTTCCTTTCTCCTTTCTTCTCACTCTCCCCTCTTTGTCCTCCTTTACTCACCCTCTCCCTTTGTTCCAGTCCTTTTTCACTTGCCTCCTTCTAAGCAGTGTATTACGGCCTCTTAGTCTCCTCCTAACTCCGCTCCTTCACCAACCTTCCTCCTTGGTCCTCCAGCCTGTTTGTTTCATGCAACCTTCCTGCTTACTCTTAATACAAACTTCTTCCCAGCTCCTTCTGCCACCCTCCTTACTCTCCTCCAACCTTCTTTCAATCTCCTCCAACCTTCCTTCTTACTCCCCTTTAACCTCATTTCATACTCTTCCAAACATTGCTCTCCTTCCTATATCTTTTATCTCTTCCTCCTGGAATTAACCACCCCTTCTTCTCTCTCACTGCCATCCCATGTCTAAACACTCCATCTGCCATCGCTGATGCCCACAGCCATCTCTTTATGCCTACAGACTTTATAATGCATTTGCTACACCTCTGGAGTGGTTGCTTGCACAACTACAGTCAGCTTACTCCCATCATTAGATGAGTGCTGTGGGATATTTTTACCCATGCCATGCCCACTGCACCCCTTTGCCAATGGGGAGAGAAACAGCCAAAAATAGATGCGCTAACCCCTGTGTGTGCAAAAATCTGTAAAATTGTGCATGGTTCATAAATCACAAAAGGCTGCACACCCCTGCCACACACAGTCAAAGTGTGTGTAAAAAGAGAGCTCGCAGCAGAAGAATGACAGTGGTTGCTGTACATGAAGCAGGGCCACAGAAGTGGCTAAAAACCGAAAATGCCTTTTAAAATGCAGCTTCCCCAATCAATTGCAACCTTCAAAGTGCTGTTTTGGTGCTAAATTCAGTCATTTTCCAAGTGAACCATCGAAATTAAAAGTGTACAGGACTCACAGATCCTCCAGGTGGCTCAGAGCAACCGGGCCTCACTGACTGACAACAGCTAAGAAATGTATTTTATGAAAAACCAGTCCAGCAACAGTTTGTTTTCAGTTACACTGGAAAAATGTGGATAAAAGTGGCAACATACAACAATTTCAGCTGTGCAGAGAAAACTCCAAGCATAGGCTGAATACTTACTTCCAGGCTGCAAACAAATTCCAGCACTCAAGGACAGAAATGGTGCTGGATAGATCTGTATGCTGCAAAGGATACTCTGATGTAAAAGACTCAGTTTAAATGTGATTTTTCCCTGAAGAAATTGCAAAATACACCTATTTAAAAGAATGTTTTTGTGAAGGGCTTAATTCTTTAAATGTCCAAATCACTTAAAAACTGTGTTCAATGTTATATGTTTGAAATGAAAGACCTTAAAGTGAATTTTAAAGTAACCCAGCTTGGAGTTAACTGGTTAATTCTGACTTGACAGTGCCCAGCCTGGGAAAGATAACACTTCATGTTGACACTCCCCTGCTACTTATGCTGGAGGTTCTTGCATATTGACAACAATGAGCTCATCAGACTTCAATCTCTGGCACAGCCAAGGACAATAGAAGGCTGCCTGTTGATCCCTTTAGGGCAGTTCCCCTCTCAAGGAAGAGGACATCCCTCCCTGAACAAAGGAATGTGACAGCTGTTGCCTGTTGAAAGGAAAGTTAGAAAGAAAAAAGAAAACTGACCAGAAACTTTTGGTGTTTGAATACCTATTTGTGATGAAGTTTTGAAACTCTTTAACATTGCAACATGAAGGTGGACAAACCTAAAAATTGGTAGTGGTAAATCTAATTTTGGCCTTTGCTTTGAAGATGTTAATGAACCCTGTACTACATAAGGGACTAAAGTTACAGGAAAACCTTAATTGTAGCAAAACTATTAATGCTGCAAGTCTAATATTATGTACCCATGCTCTAGTGAAAATTTCCCAGATATGTACTGTGTGCGTGAACAACGGTAAAAGCTTCATCAGCGAAGCCATGTTCCGAACACTCCCAAACCATCCAGCCATTCTCACCTTTAAATGGATAGACAAATGGGAAATGGACCTGGAAACTCCCAATTCCAAACATCTCCTGCCTAGCAGGTGTATGCTCAATATGTCCATAGGCAACAAAAGTATAGTACATAACTGTTGGGTAGTACGAGATGTCCCTGCTGCATTTTATTTAAACAGTGACATTCTCAAACGCTTTCTCAATTGCTTTGCCATTTGCTTGGACCTAAACAAACCTAAAACAAACCTAACTTGAGGATCTTAAAGACAACAGCAAATTGGCCCTTCTAGTCCTACTGGACCTATCTGCAGCCTTCGATTTGGTCAATCACCAAATCCTCTGTCAGCACCTGAAATCCGACAATGCCACTAATTGGATTAGGTCATTCCTAGACAATAGGCACATGAGAGTATTTTCACCTACCTCCTCAGAAGATCCTACATCAGTCCCCTGCGGAGTCCCTCAAGGGTCCTGTGTATCCCCCACACTCTACAATGTATTCACCAAACCGTTGCTTGATGTGCTTGACTATCTGGGCGTCACCTACACTAATTATGCGGATGACACCCAGATACACATTCCCATCACTGGTGATTACATTGCAGACTCCAAAGCTCTGAATGACATTTACCAAGTCATCCAAGCTTGGATGGCCAAGCTTTGTCTCAACAATGATTAGACAGAACTCCTCATCTTGGGTACACAACAGAGACTTAAAAAACTGAACCCATTGTTCATCTCTTTCAATATTGATGGCAATTCCATTAAAGTATCCAAAGATACCAAAACTCTAGGAATCTACTTAAACTCCACGCTCTCCCTTTCTAGACAAACCAATGCAGTTGTTGCTGCCTCAGCTTACACTTGCAAGTTGATCACAGCCTGCCGCCCATTCCTCACTACTCAGAATTGCATCACCTTGGCCAGGACACTGGTTATGTCCAAATTGGACTATTGTAATGCAATGTACCAAGGCAACCAACCAGCGTAACCTCAACAAACTCCAGATTACCCAAAACATTGCCATCAGAGCAGCCCTCAACATCCCCAGACCAGCTCACATCTCAGAAACTAGGAAGAACCTTCATTGGCTCTCAGTCGCCCAAAGGATATCTCTGAAAGCAATGGCCCTTACTTACAAATGCGTAAACAACCAGGCCCCCATCTACCTAGCCTCGCGCTTCATTAAGTACATTCCATCGCGGTCACTAAGATCCGCCCAAACTCAAGGCCTCGCAATCCCCATATATAAGCTTCAAACAGCCGGAGGTGTTAGCTTCCCAGTCCTGGCTGCTAAACTCTGGAACACCTTGCCACTTACCATTAGAAATCTACCCTCACTGAACCTATTCAAACACAAAGCCAAGCTTTGGCTTGCCACCACACACGACCAATTATCCTCTTGAATATTTGTACAACATGATTCTCTGCATACCCGCTGGGACTCTGTACTGTTCTCGCACTCTACTGCTCTTGCTGATGCATATGAAGTCTTGTAACGTTAACTGTAACTCTGCCACAATTGTAATTACTCTTTTGAATATATGTCATTCCTGTAATTACCGTTGAATATATGCGCCCAGTTGCCTTCGGCCTGGCTGCGCTATACAAATAAAACAAATACAAATAAATACAAAATACAAATACCAATAATCTTCAAAGCCTCGTCTGGACTTTGATGATCCAGAGAAAGCATTTTGCTCAGCTCACCTGTGCCATATGCAGTTGAAGTTCAGATTGGAGAGGAAGTCACCATCCCAGAACGGACGAGACTATTCCCACTTGAAGTAAAAATTAAAAGAGGACAGAAACTGCCAAATCCTGAATCATATGTTCACCTCAACGCCCATCTTCGACAGAAAGGGTTGGGGTTAAACCCAACACCACTAGTAAATACAGAACACAACACCATTCTAATAGTGGTGGATAACAGCAACCTTAGGAGTATCACTCTGGGCGCAGGCACCATTATTGGAATGGCGGTTGATGACTGACATGTTTACATAGATTTAGGTAATGAACTGATAGGACCAATCCACAATGACTGTTTTGACAGTGATAGCGACAATGACACAACACCAGACAGGATCTTCACCCGGCATGGGGAGAATTTCCTGGTGTACTCTTTCTACCCTTATGGTAAGGAAGAGGTGACCTGTGACTTCAGGAGGGATGAGATGATCTTTCAAGTCCACCAGGACTGCCTTCCCCACTTGAAGCCATCAGTCCAAGTCAGTACTTAAACCCTTCTCCACCCAGCTGGAGGAGGCAGCTGAGATAGCCAAACCAGAAGTCCATCCGGGCTTCAGGCAGATGGTTGAAGAGAGAGTCAACCTAGCCAACACCTGTGAGACTCTGGAGCAAAAGCAAAAATTGAAACAAGTTTTCTTAGATTTTCAGGATCTCTTTGCGGTGGACTCATATGACTTTGGTTGCACCCAAATCCATACAAAAACAATTCCCACGGACCCTCGGATGACTCCAGTGTTTGTGAGGCAATACCGCTTGCCTCTCGCATCCATGGAGTCCCTCACAGAAATAATTAAAAACCTTAAATCCCATGGGATAATTCGTCCAGTCCACAGCACCTTCAATAATCCAGTGCTGGCCATTTTGAAACCAAACGGCCAGTGGAGACTATGTGCTGACCTAAGGGAGCGAAACAAATGGATCCACACTTACCGATGGCCTCTTCCTTACATTGACCAAGGGCTGACCGAGTTTAAGGGGTCAAAGGTACACACTGCCCTTGACCTGACCAATGGGTACTCGACCATACCTGTCAGTAGGGAAGACCAATACAAGCTGGCCTTTACCTTCGGGGGGCAGCAGTACACATGGACCCGGACTCCCTTCGGATACATCAACTCCGGCAATTCATTTAATATCTTCTTGCATAAGGCCATGCCCGACTTGGCTGAAAGTTGTAACTTGGCCTATGTAGATGATGTTCTGATCAAAAGCTCAGCTGTTGAGGAACACATAGCAGAGATCCGTTATGTTTTGACACAGTTGAGGGCTGCTGGAGCAAAACTATCTTTCCAAAAGGCACAGTGGTGCAGGACCTGTGTCAATTTTTTGGGGCATGAGATAACTCCTGAGGGTCTCTTTCCCCAGGAAAAGAAAGTAGAAGCACTCCTGAAACTAAAAGACCCCACAACTCTGCATGAGCTATGGAGCCTCCATGGACTGACTAATTACAGCAGAAAGTTCATTGAGGATTACGCAGAGATCACATGACCGCTGATCCATCTGTTGAAGGGGGGGTCAAGTGGGAGTGGGGTCCCGACAAAGCCAAGGCAGCAAGACAACTCAAAAGAAGCCTCTCACAAGCACCTTGCCTAGATTACCCTGTCAAAATCAAGGAGTTCTTCTTGGAGACAGGGTTCTCAAATACATGCTTGACCACAGTATTATACCAAAAGCACGACAAGGTCAATAAAGTCATCTCCTATGCAAGTAAGACTTTATCCTCTGTGGAGGAAAAATTCAATGATTGTGAGAAGACACTCCTGGCAACGATGTGGGCATTGAAGAATTACCACCCGTTCATCCAGGTGGAACACATCATAGTGGAGACTCCACACCAGCCTCTGCAATATCTTCAAAGTGACAGAATATGAGTAATCCCAAATTACTTCCTGGATTCTGTCAATGCAAGGCTTTCTTGTGGAGGTCAGATATGACCAAAATAAGAAGAGCCCCTCGCGCAAGGTCTGGCTGACTTGCATGATTGTGCCAGAGAAAAATGGTTCGAGGACGAAAGTCTTAAAATCAAGGACAACATGGAGGCATATCTCAATTCCCCACACAAAGTCTATGAAGAAGACAAGTGTGAGGGAATGCCCACTGTCTACGTGGAATGGTGCTCCTACCATGTTGACAACAACGGGGAAAAGGAACTTGTGGCCGGCCTAGGGAATGCCTGGGTGAATGATGCCTCAGAACCCTCCGCTGGGTACAAAATTGGTCCCCGAAGTAGTCAAGTGGCAGAGCTGATGGCTGTGCATCAAGCAATCCTCACTGCTGTCCAACACCAACTCCACGAACTGGTCATAATCACTGATTCAGATTATGTCCAGAACGGATTTGTGGAGCATCTCGTTAATTGGAAAACCTGAGGCATGCTATGTGCTAACAATAAACCACTAAAACAGGGAAAACTGATACAGAATATTGATGGTCTGGTCACCTCTAGTAGGATGACCATACTGGAAGAAGATCAAGGGTCATTCTAAAGTAGATGGACCAGACAAAACTGGAAATGACTTAGCTGATCAGCTGCCCAAAACCGGAGTCATCCCAGGGGATCTACTTGAGATTGAGTCCCTGTTGGGGGAAATCCAGGTCACTGCTATCACTAGGTCTCAGACAAATGCTCACAATGGACTCTCAACTGCCCAGTGGAGTAAGGAAACCCCAGATGCTGATGTAATCATGGCTCAAAAAGGGGATCCAATAATTAGTAAGTTTTATCAACACATTGAGGACCCTGAGAACTTTCCCCTGATGGATAACGATTGCATTGGGAAAGAGGACCTCAGAGTGTTGATAAAATGTCTAAAAATGTTTCGAATCCAAGACGGTTTGTTGGTGAGGAGATCCATATCCGGCTGTGACCAGCGGGTGGTCCCTACCTCATTCCGAAGCCTGATGCTAAGTCACACCCATGATGCGGCCACAGCCGGTCATCAGGAATTTCATACGACATTAGAAATCTTGCAAGAGGTTGCATACTGGCCACACATGGGGCAGGACCTCGACCAATACTTGAAGGGGTGCCTTGTGTATGCACAATTTCAGCCAACATCACTCACACACCGTGCTCCCCTTCAAAAGAGGGGGATGACACTGCCTTGGTCAGATTTGCAAGTCGATTTCATCGGGCCCGTGATTCGCTCATCTAGGGGGAACAAGTACATGTTAACCGTAACATGCTTGTTTACTAAATGGGTGGAATGTCTCCCGGCCCCAAATTGCAAGGTAGAAACAGCAGCTGCCCTGATGATCAATCACATCTTCTCACGTTTTGGACTACCCCAAAGGATTGAGTCAGCCCGAGGTAGTCCCTTCACCAGTGAAGTGATGACAAAGATGTGGGAGATACTTGGGGTAAAAAGGAAACTACACATTGCATACCATGTCCTGTAGTGGTGGAGGTGAGAGGTACAATACAACCATTGTGAGCATATTAAACAAGTTTGTGGCAGACTCTGGGCCAAGTTGGGATATTCGATTACCCCTTGTCCTGATGGCCATCAGATCTACCCCTTCTTCTGCAACAAAAATGTCTCCATTTGAGCTGATGAATGGACACAGGATGGTGTTACCCCAGCATCTGCTCTATAGAACCCAAGAGCAGACCTTGATAAATGCCCCCACTATGACCTTAAGACAACCAAAAGGGAATATCAAGTATGAGACAGGGTCTACTTGTACAATTTCCAAAGGAACCAAGCCAAGGAGCACACACACCTGCCAAGTTGGCGGGGTCCTTTTGAAATTGTCGACAGAATCTCACCAGTCGCCTACAGAATCTGCATCCCCAAGGGAAATTTGACAGAAGGGGAAGACAAGTGGGTCCACATAAATCAGCTAAAGAGTTGCCTTCCCAGGCATACTTGGCGGCAAATAGAAGAGCCTACCAGGAGATAATCCAGACACCTAGGGAAATTATTAATTTGTCATTGATTACATACGAAGAAATTGTTAAGATGGTTATTAAATACATGCAGGGAATATTGTCAATGGTTATTGAATGCATGCATCTATCCCACTACTGAAATCCCCCTGGGAACAGTAGTGGGAACATTTTCATAACTGCGTTATGTTCTTTTTTCTAGTATTGCACCAACTACACCTAATCACCAAGGAGGACCTCCTCGGGGAGCTGGGAGGAAAAACCCAAGAGATCCAGAGTTTCACTCCACACTGGAAAAGAAAGCAAGGAAGAAGGCGGGAGTTTCTTCCCATTCCAACCAGAACCAGCGAGAAGAGCGTGTTGCATCGATCGCTGATGGGAGAAGCAACCGGATTTCTTCACATGGACAGAAAGAAAAATCCCACATGCCTGACATCCCCATGACTGGAAGTCAAGCCGAATTCGGGGGGGGGGCTTTGTGGGATATTTTTACCCATGCCGATGTGCACCACTGCACCCCTTTGCCAATGGGGAAAGAAACAGCCACAAATAGATGCACTAACCCCTATGCACTCAAAAATCTGTAAAATTGAGCATTGTTCATAATTCACAAAAGGCTGCACACCCCTGCCACACACAGTCAAAGTGGGTGTAAAAATAGAACTCAAAGCAGAAGAATGCCAGTGGTTGCTGTACATGAAGCAAGGCCACAGAAGTGGGCAAAAAACTGAAAAAGCCCTTTAAAATGCAGCTTCCCCAATCAATTGCAACCTTCAAAGTGCTGTTTTGAAAACTCATTTCAGTCGTTTTTCAAGTGAACCATCGAAATTAAAAGTGTACGGGAATCACAGATCCTCCAGGTGGCTCAGATCAACCGGGCCTCACTGACTGAAAGAGGCTAAGAAATGTATTTTATGAAAAACCAGTCCATCAACAGTTTGTTTTCAGTTACACAGGGACAAATGCGGATTAAAGTGCCAACATACAACAATTTCAGCTGTGCAGAGAAAACTCCAAGCATAGGCTGAATACTTACTTCCAGGCTCCAAACAAATTCCAGCACTCACGGATAGTAATGGTGCTGAATAGATGTGTATGCTGCAAAGGAAACTCTGATGTAAAAGACTCCGTTTAAATGTGCTTTATCCCTGAAGAAATTGCAAAATTCGCCTATTTTAAAGTATGTTTTTGTGAAGGGCTTAATTCTTTAAATGTCCAAATCCCTTATAAAATGTAGTCAGTTTTATATGTTTGAAATGAAAGACCTTAAAGTGAATTTTAAAGTAACCCAGTTTGGAGTTAACTGGTTAATTCTGACTAGACAGTGCCCAGCCTGGGAAAGATGACACTTCAGGTTGACACTCCCATACTAAAGGAAGGCTTAATGGATGCTGGTGGTTCTCACATATTGACAACAATGAGCTCATCAGACTTTCATCTCTGGCACAGCCAAGGACAATGGCAGGCTGCCTATTGATCCCTACAGGGGAGTTTCCCTCTCAAGGAAGAGGACACCCCTCCCTGATTAAAGGAATGTGACAGCTGTTGCCTGTTGAAAGGAAAGTTACAAATAAAAAAAAAACTGCCCAGAAACCTTTGGTGTTTAAATACCTATTTGTGATGAAGTTTTGAAACTCTTTAACTTTGCAACATGAAGGAGGACAAACCTAAAAATTGGTAGTGGTAAATCTAATTTTAGGCTCTTGCTTTGAAGACGTTAATGAACCCTGTTCTACATAAGGAACTAAAGTTACAGGAAAACCCTAATTGTAGCAAAACTATTAATGCTGCAAGTCTAATATTGTATACCCATTCTCTAGTGATAATCGCCCAGATATGTACTGAATTTGAAATTGTTAGGCCAAACTGTTATGATTAAAATTGATACAATTCCACAGAATGACAAAGACAGCTCTCACACAGATGGGAATTGAATGTAAAAATAACCCATCAAATATGTAATATATTTGTCTGATTCTTTAGGAGACATAATTTTAGAGATGTACATTTGTGCAAACGTTAAATTGTGGTTCAAATCAATGTGAGAGTTCCCACATCTCATCATAAAGATGACAGCTCTTTTCTGACTTCCAACCAGAACAAAGCAAGTGCCTTTGACCACTCACAGCCGTGGGGGTGTGGTTTGAAATTCTGCCCCTACCATAAACTTTGTGATGCCACTTGGTCGGATAATTATAGGAACTTCACCACACATGGACATGCTGCTTCATGACCACATCCTGATTTCCGTGCAGTGCTTTGTTCCAGAACTATTCATCTTGCAGCTGATTCCAGACTTCTTTGCAAAACCCAGGCCTCAGCATTTGCTGAACTCTTTCAGCTAGGCCCAAATCCAATCATCCCAAACTTAAGGGAAAATAATTATGATCCAGTTTGGCTCGCTGCCATTCATGCTTGCCTACTGAACTCGCCATCCTGCTAATCTACCGTGTCCAGTGACCAGAAGAGCCAATCCAAATCCTGTCTGAGGTGCAGTCCAATTTGACCAGAACCGCACAACTGATCCAATTCTGCCCAAGTTGCCCTGCTGCCGGTAGACCCGATCCGATGACAAGAACCCTGACGGTCCAATCTTAATTATGGTGAACTGTAAGTATCAACAGGAATAATAGTAACCCATAGTATATTGCCTTGTCCTATCCCAATCTCAACCCATCCTCTCTTTAACTTAAGAACTTGTATTAGTGTCACACCAGTCTGAAAACTTGCTTTGATTTCTTGTAATAGTAATCATTTCTTGAAAATCCTTTTGTCTTTTGAAAATCCCAAACCCTTAAAATCATCCCACGGGTAATCCGACTGAGTCCTCCAAGGCAGACACGGAGGTGCTGGGGTTGGTTTCCGCGGAGCACTCTGGGGCTTACTGTGTTTCAAACTGGTAACCAGCCTGAATACCGTAGTAGAAACTGATTTCTGTGTTAATTTTCACGCCTATATTTTCCAAAACACCTCTCACTAAAACTGCCATAACTTCGTCAATTTTATATACATAAACATAATGTCAACTCTCAGTGAAACCTAAGATCTTAAGCTACATCCACAACCAAAAAGCGCATCAACAGTGTATTTGACACGTTTTATTAAAAATCACATAGTGACATTTTGCAGCGAAATTACATTTTGCAAAAGTTTCCCACATGTCTATTTCCCATTCAAATTGTTTCTTAACTTTCATTCTGATCTGAAGTGTGTACTGTTGTTTATCTTGTAGCTCATGTTTGTTAGGACCTGTTTAGTGTTGCTCTTATAAGAATTTCTACCATTTTAAGCATTTTTGCACACTTTTCCTTGTTTTCCAAAGCTATTTTCACCTGTCATTTTAAAAAGTGTCAATTGCCAAAAACGGTTTTCTCTCTTGTTTAGAGGGGGGGGATTGCATCCAAACATTGTACTCTGTTCTTTATTCCTAAATACCTGTGGCTTACTTACATCTGTGTAGAATTGCTCATGTATGCATTAAGGACCTTGCAAGGGGAATCTTAACTTTAACGCTATCTGTTCACAAACCAAAACAGTATTTTTCCTGTGTTTTCTTTTCTACATTGCTATAAGTGAATTCAATTGCTTTACTTGTTTTCTGAATTGTATTGTCACCACTTGGTGATTGCTGCACCATATATATATATTAAAATTTGTGTTTGATTTGAATTTAAATAAATAAATAAATGTTTACTTTTACCAACAAGCATGATTCATGGTCCAGTGTGACCTGGGGCGGTATTTTGAGATGGGTGTGATCTGAGTGGTATACCACTCAGAATATTGAACATATAGAAATATAAATAAGTATTTCATTTGTGCATTATATGCTAGGCGAGACCTGGGTTTGTGCCTGATTGAAATCCTTAAAAGTGCAAAGATTGGCATATGCCTAATTTTTCATGA
Organism: Ambystoma mexicanum; assembly: GCF_040938575.1. Lineage (NCBI taxonomy): Eukaryota > Metazoa > Chordata > Amphibia > Caudata > Ambystomatidae > Ambystoma > Ambystoma mexicanum. The sequence goes on from NC_090937.1 coordinate 1,143,985,226, forward strand.
AATTCCACTGTGTCCTGGGTACATCTCCCGCTATGTGCAGCGATGTGGACTATGCTGATATGGAGGATTTTTGCAATGTTGGATTGTTTTTTTATTCTTCTGTTTTTTGCCATGCGCTACCATGGAACTCTGTGGAATTACTGCATCCAAGTGCAGTGCAGTGCAGTGGTCACAGTATTCAGGCTTTTGCCCATCAGCACTGCTCTTTCTGTGGCTTGGTATTACCACCACATGCTGCTCTTTCCTGCACTAATATCTGGTCAAAGTTTGAAGGGTTTGTATTTTTCCCAGTTTCTCTTTACTGATCTGCCTGCAGATTTACTCCAGCTAGTGCAGCGGGCAATTAAAGGATCTATGGAGACATTTGGGTCAGAGAAACAATGATGGTCCCCTGCTACAGCCCTGGGAAAGGTGGGGAGGTCTTGGGAGCTCACGTTGTCCGGGCTCAGCTTTCACTGCGGGTGGTCGCACTCGGCCCCTTGACCTCCACATCTTCCAGGGCCAGGCAAAAAGAGAGGACTTCATCACAATACATAGCCTCCTCACTCATCATGTCACTTGCATTCTGAGTATAGTTGTTGATGTCCATGTAGGTGACATTTAATTGTATTAGTTTGTCATTTCCGTATCTTTTGACTTTCCAAGATACATATACATATACAGATATTACATGATATTATATTTAGGAATGAACTGTGGTTTATAACATTGTGAATGTTTTATAAACTCAATGAAAAGAAGTGGTTTAATGAATTGATCAGCTTCTTTAATTTTTCTACACTGTACATTATTTAAACATTGTATTAGAGTGTGTATGTAAGGTTGTATGATTAGCAAAATGTCTTTTAGAATTAATTAAATTAATATGTGTTGAAGTGTTTTTTAGATAAATCTTAATAAAATGAATATACCGATTTAAGTTCTTACTTGTCTGTCCACCTTCTTCAGTCTCTCTTGTTCTCCTGATACCATTTTTGTTCATAATTTCCAAGATACATGCCATTTCTGTGGAATTTCTAGGAAGTGCTATATGAATTTCTTGAACCATCTGTCAGGTCGTACGATCCCTGTTGTCCATGGAAGTTGCTCTGCCCAACAGAGCCCCGTGGGCACTACACCCCTAGCAAGTCTCAGGGTGGCATCTGCCCAGAGGGAATAAAGGGTTTTGAGGCACAGAAACACACTTCCTGCAGACACTTAAGCTGTAATCGTATTCCTTCCAGTGTCTCTCCTGAGTTGCTGCTACGGCTGCTTACCAACTATCATATTCCCCTGATTTCTAATGTTCACTAGTCGATTGAAGAAGAGGTTTGTAAAAATAGTTTTTGCAGAGAAATTAAGCTTGCATCTTCACTTCACTGGCCTTTTGCTAATTTGTTATGGGAAGACTGACTAGTCCTTCAGACTGTCAGTACTAGGAAACTATGTTTCCCTTCTGTCTTTTTACTTGTTATCTGTTTCGGTAACTTTTTCATATTGCACAAAGCATCTCTTAATGCAGTGAAATGTAGATACCTTTGTTTCACCCTAGACGTAATCCAAAGGGAGTGTGGGTTACTTTTGATTGTGCCTAAAGACACACTGGTGGCAGAAGTTGCATGTTTACAATTTTTGCTATACTTTTACTTAGCTCATTTCCAGCAGACAAAGAGGTTGTAATGCAGTTAGCCTTCTTTTCGCAATTTGGCATCTCCAGTTGTGCAAGAAAAAGGTAGTCAAAAAGGTTGAAGTGCAGTTAGCCTTCTCATTAGCATCTTCACTGGCTGGCAACCCTAATGGATGCAGCCATCTTAGTTCATGTCCCGCATGGCCTTTGCTAATTTCTAAATTAAAGAAAGTTTAATTACATATCAAAAACCCAACCAGGAGCTTATTTACTGATAATGCCCTTTTTGTATTCAGGAGTTTGCCATCTACACTGTGAACAACAGTGCCTATAGCACGACCTCAATCCAATGTAACACTATCACACTAACCCAGACACATTATTTAATACATTCTGCCACTCTGCTATTCCCTCGCCAGCCCTTATATCACATCTGTTGTAAATCAGTTCTGATGGGCCATGATCCCTGTGCTGCAGAGATGAGTCTTTAGTGTTGCATTTGCACAGTGCTACTTAGGTAATGCTATACTTTGAACATGACACTCTCTTGCCCATATGTTGGGAATGAGGCATAAAGGAGCACAGCAGGTGGATGGTATCCAAACAGTTCTATGTGAAAATGTCCCCAGGAAAATGTAGTCATGTGAAAAAGTAGTCAGCAAAAAAGTTGTTATAAAACATGTCATTCAGGACAAGCAATGCAAAGTCTGAAGTTGTTGCCAGTGATAAAGTTGCCAAAAAGACTATTTTTAAATACAGAAAAGTACAAGTCTGTAACCCTAACAATGACCCAAACCACTAATAAAACCTCCACAATTCACCTAACTTTTTTCCTAAACCTAACTCTACTTAAATCCTTTTTCTACCCTAAACCCTTAACTATCACCAACCCTCCAGTGCGCTAAAGTATTTTATATTTGATTTGCTTGTCACTCAATACAATACACCAAATAACTAGAAAATAAACAGTGAACCTAAGTTTAACCCCATCACTAGCTCGCCAATAATTCCATAGCCCTTGCCCTGACCCACAGCTTTGCTCTAATCCTAACCTTAGTCTAACCCAAACCACAATTCTAAAACGTATGCTTAGCTGGTAGGAAACCTCAGCAGGTTAAGCACTTGCTGCTGTGAACTGTAGGTTGCACGTTCGAATCCTGGAGAGTGTTGAAACAGTCTTTCATCCACTTGAGGTCAACATAATGAGTAACAATTTGGATTGATAATGATAATTAAAAAAAAATATATGTTAAGTGCTTTAGATAAAAGCACTGTATACATAACAAGTTATTATTACCCTAATGCTTACTCTACACTGCACTAACAACTAGGTTCATCGTAACCCCTATCCATCAACATCACCAGCCCTCTCCAACCTCCCTATCCCTTTCTTTAACACTTACCCAAAACCATTATTTCATTAGCACTAGCCTTACCATAACACCTACCTTAACCCTAAACCAGGCACTCACAAGCTCACTAAACCCTAGCAGCAGTGCATTTTTGGCAATTCTTCAGCTACATTTTTTGACTACTTTTTGCTTGGTGACTTTTTACTGCGGAGGGGCAAATGGGGATGAATAGTGCACTCCTGCATTATTAAGCCATAGAGATAACACACTGTTTACGGCAAGCATGGCTGAAGGCTTGGCTGACAACAAACAAGAATTTCTCCAGCCGAAAAGTTATTTCCTGGGCATGTCCATGTTACAGACACGTTTAACTAAATTTGTCTATGGTGCAGACATACTGTTGGGATGTATGTTCAGCTCTCCTGCACCCCAAACGATTCAGGGTCAGGAACGTATGCTAAGAACATGAAGAAATGGAGATGCTCGGCTGCAGGGGGCAGGGAGTGCGCTATTTGCGAAGCAGAGGTAGTGTGTGGTGCAACGGCGCACTGGATTATGCATTTTGAGAAGGCTCAGACATAGGCTGTGTATATGTGCATTAATATAACATAGTTATGAAGCGGCAATAATGACCAACATAACAGGTAGCCCCCTGTCCCGCAGCAGGAAACACTGAAGCACTGCCATATTAAGATTGAGGCGTAGTTTGGCACAGACTGCGGTAAAACCAGCAGTGCATTATGGCACAGAGTCCAGAAGCACTTTCCTATCCCCTTTCCCAGCCATTCCGTTAGACAAGAAGGCCTTTGGGCCTGATAGATAAACCATTAATTGTATCATGTTGCAGGCCTGCGAAATCAGAAAGGAATGCAAAAGGCCGAGCAACGGGCAGGGCTGCGCTCATCTCGAAGGACAACCCCATGGGAGTTGGGGCAGAGGCCCTGAGCTGCCAAAACAACCCTTCTCAGAATCATACCTAATATGCAGAAATAAATAAATAAATAGCGCTCGCTGTGTAACAGAACATGTGAATACTCATAGTAAAGGATGAAATGCAAGGTTCAGTAGCTTAGTTAACAAAGGGGATCATCCTGTAAAAATATCCCAACAGTGGCTTTCTTTGCATCGCTGATGTGGTTTGCAGATCTGACCAAGTGTGTTTAATCTATAGACATTTTGAATCCAGCAGTCAATGCGGACTTCACTGTTTAGCTAAAGGATTCCCATAAAGCTTGGGCAAATTGCCTCACTGCCTTAAGGCTGGGTATGATCAACCCTTAGGTCAACGTCATGTAGGAACCCAGGAGGTCACCCTATACCATGTGTGACTTGCTCAATCGGAAATGTTAGTACCATTTTCCTATTGAAATACATTCAAACTGTCTATCAGCTAATAACCAATAATCAAAAGCGGGAGGCTAGTGGTAATGCATTCTTAAGACTTACTCATCTCAAAAACGTCTGTATGTTTATTGTAGTTCTACACCTAAGACAACTATTAGGCATAATCAGGGATCTAAAAGCTGTCCTTTCTGTGGGCTGACCCATCCTCATTCCCACAACTCACTTGCTTGACTAAGTACTGTATGATTAATTTCTCTATGCCAATGTCTTGCTGATAATCTCCCCATCCTTTTCAAAGGACAATGCATGCTGAGTAATTATAGTTTGCAACAACATATACTTGGTACCACTGACCATGTTGCTAGCATTTAAAAGGGCTTCAGAATATTCTCATATGTGAAATTCTCCATTTATTCCCAAACCCTTTTGCCAAACATTGCAGGACAGTCCCTAATATAGGTCCCAGTGAGCGAAAAAGATACCAGAGATTCCAGCTGCATATCCTAATGTTATGATTAGTTTCTATTTAAAAAGCTTTCACAGAGCCAATGCCCAGACCTATTACTCCATCTACTGTTGAGTCTAGGCCTCTAGCAATGTGCTGCTTGGAATAGACCACAACGTTTTAGCAAGACAACTAGGCTGAGATAATGATACATATCCTTGGGATAAATTAATGTTTAGTTCTACATGTAAAGCATTTTTGCAGTTCAATTGTTTCATGACAAGTGGCATTTCCAGTAAGTATTCAATGTCCACTCGTGTTTCTTATAAACAACACTGACCAAAACACATCCAATATTTCCCAGTCTCCTTTTCCTCTATCTTCACCCGAGTGATCATCCTTCACAAGCTGCGCATGGGATGAATTCCCTGAGTTCTTTCATTTGTATTTTGCAGCCCATTTGTGTTGCTTTGAGGGACCAGGCTGTGGTGTGCAGCCACCGGATGGAGAAAGACTCAGAACTCAAAAATAACTACTATTATTTATTATTTATTTATTTATTTATTTCTTTTAATTTGTTTTTGGTGTCGTACACCTTTACAAATATTTTCAAAAGTTACAATATGGTAAGACAATAATTTAAATCATAAAACAATCTTTTCCATTTCATTTCTGATATAATCTACCAATCGGACAGTTGCTATAATAGCCGTGTTACTTTCTCCCCACATACAGTGTTTCCATATACAGTTTCTTGCAAAAAGTGTGTTGGCATTTGTAAATTCTTTCAGCATCATTACCCATATGTTTTCAAAATGCGAACAATATAAAAATAAATGGTTCAAGGATTCTGACGTTTCTTTACAGAATCTACACAGTAGTTCACCATGTGAATCTTGCTCTTTCTCCCAGTATTTCGTTCTAACCTTCGTATGGCTCAAGTCCATACGAAATAACATGTATGTTCTTCGAATTGTTTTGTCTGGACAGAGTAATATATATTTCAAACAAGGACTTTGTCTGTGCATAAATGCTGCATATTCAGAAAAGGATGTGTATGCCTGTATCTGTGAAGTACATTCTACCCAGTCATTCTCAAATAATAATAAATATTATTTATGTATTATTATTTTTTTATTCATCGTGCCATAGCCAACAATTGACTTTAAACACTTTTCACAATCAAACATACAACAACATAAAATTACATTTAACAATAAGAAAATACTATAACAATAACAATAACAACAATAACAATAACGCCTCTTCTACTGCTCTTCCTTATCCTTTGAACTACCCACTTCTCATCTCACCCCCCTCAAATCTATCTACCATTCTGCTGTCCGTACCCTCTGTCTCATTAACCCCCGTGACTCCATCTCTACTTCCCTCTCTTCCCTCGGCTGGCTTCCATTTCACTCCCAACTTAAATTTCACTTTCTCAGCCTTGTCTTCAAATCTCTCCATGGTCTTGCTCTTCCTTATCTCTCCTCCCTCCTCTCTTTCAACTCTCCTTCCTGTTCCCTTCGTTCAGCTGACCATTTCCTTCTCACTGTACCCCTGTCCCCTTGTGCCCCCTCCCGTTTCCACTCCTTCCAACTCCTAGCCCCCAGGCACTGGAACTCCCTACCTCTCGAAATCCGCTCTACCCCTACCTTCACATTCCGCACCTCCCTTAAATCTCTCCTTCTCCATTCTCCTCCTTGAAACCCTTTCCCCTCCCTGCTTCCCCTCCCTCCTTATTTTTACCCTTGAATATCTTCCTCCCCTCCCCTACCTCCCTACTCTCACCTTTTCCCCTTCCCTCCTCCTTCTCCTTACCCCTCTCCCTCCCACACAGTCCTACTCCACTACTCCCCCCTATTCCATTCAGTTAATTACTCTTCTTACTGTTTTGATTCATATTGTAATTTGCTTCTACAGTTATATTGTTATGTTTCATGTATTAAGTTGTTCAATTGTGCAGTGCTTTGGTGTAAAGCGCTTTATAAATAAATAAATAAATAAAAACAAATACAAAATACAACTATCTCTGGATCAGACAATATGAGGTTGGTAAAGCAATCCAGATCAAAAACAACTATGACTGGCACTAATTCTAGGAAAGCCCAATCGGTGGTGTGGCCCTTGGCCTCTACTATATACATCTCTCTATTCTGATCAGAGGTCCCAAATGATTTGGATGATATGCTTACTCACCTTCTGTTGTCTTTCTGCACTTGTAGAGAACCTGGCAGAGAGGTATTGTACCAAAATGTCCAATCAGCAAACTCCCTGATATGGAGTCAGGGTAGAATATATTTCTGAAATATCCTCTAACTTTCTAATGGTCTCTTTCTACCTACTTTCTCTTGGGTAGATTATTGATTTTGCAAAGAGTCTTGAAAGTCAAATGCTCCTGGTCACCTTTTCTTTCCTAGTGAATTACAACAAAGTGTTCCATGGAGAGGTTACCACCACCATTAATTCAGATGCAGGCTCCAGTTCCAATGATGAAGTGTTGCAGGCTTCAAAGGATGTGTTTCTGAAACAAATTCAGGTGTACCCTGGGCGACGCATTGTTGAGCACTAAGTCTGAGCTAAGTAGTTAGCAAGAGCAAGATTATTGCACGCAACAAATGTACTGCACTGAGGGCCAATGCATGTAAACAAAAGTGTCCAGAAACTTGCGGCGCAAAGAAAAATGAGTAGTGGCAGACACGCCCACAACACGCCCCCATGGCAATCAGGACATAGCACTGTTGAAAAACATTTCCGCTGAACCTATGGGAAATATGTAAGCACCGATTAGTTACCAGAAATCACCATTACTTACATTCCTCTCCTGTGACCTACATGTCCTTGTCTCAGTACCACCATTTATCTATGCCCTAACCCCCTACATTAAGGCAGCAGCCACACGTCCGCCCTCATCCCAGTAACTAAGCCCACTGATCTGAGCTCCAACTCCCTACATTAAGGCAGCACCGACAAGTCCACTCTTTTTCCTGGAACCCCTACTAATCTACGCACCAAACTGCCACATAAAGGCAGCACCCTAACCCCTGACTTTAAGGCACTACCCGCAAGTCATCCCTCATCCCAGTATCCCCACTATTCTGCACCCCACTCCCTGATATTAAGGCAGGACCCTCAAGTCCATCCTCGTCACAATACCCCCTCCAATCTGTGGACCCAAATCTGCATAACTCTATGCCCACTCCTCTCCCACAGAGTACTTTCCCCAACAAGGTGCCACAATACAATAATGCACCACAAATACACATCACCCCCAATGCCCACTCATACTCTTTCAGTGCACAGTATTGACAATGTGAGTTGAGTTAAATGTGAAATGTCTGAGTGCATATCCATGAACTCTTTTGCTTGCTGAGGTCCATGATGAATCCCCAGTTCACTTAAATAGACCACATAGACTCCCATGTAATTTGGCTACAACACTTGCCTGACAACAGCCCACTGGATGTCCCCCCCGTATTCCTTGCACATAGATACACAACAATCAGACTACAACATTTGTACATTTCTTGTTTCCTGCTGAACAGACAAAACAGTATGCTGGCACACACTCCTAATCTGTTGGGAAAAAGGTACAGTCACACACCCAACAGTAGTGGATACCCACACCCATTCATTATCGCTACAAAGTCACGAACAACCTTGCAGGCTTGTTCTGTTTGATGGTGCTCTTAGCCTTACAATAATTTTAACAACAGTAACCCTTGCAAGCTATGCATCCTGAACACTGTAGGGTATTTTGTGGAGATTTGGGGCCTGACGGTATTTTATTACCGCCGAAAAATAACTTAGCAATAATCACTCCTCGTATTCAGATTGGGCCCTGTACAACAATAATACAGTGGACATGCATTATTTAAGCACCCAGACATGCATATTTGGTGTGCGTGGTTGGTATGCGTATTTGGTGGTATTTTGGTGAGCATTATTCCCTTGTTTTATTGGTGGCCCCAATGTCCAGAATCCCTTATCTTTGCTTAGATTTTTCGTGTAATCACTAGAGAGACCTCAGGCCTACATTTCAGGAATACCACATTTTCAGTGTTAGTGTTAGTGTGCCACCATGGGCAATCTCACTGACTTATTTACGACAGAGAGCTATATGTGGTAATTTCCACTACCTTATATACGGTAGGGAACTATGTCCAGAGAGTCTCTCTTCCCGTTGGCTCATGTACCTCCAACGAGCTATGCTACAATCACTCACAACTGTTCATACTGAATCTGATCATGCAAAATGACAATTGCACTGTTTAAAAATCTCCCCTCATCAGCACTGTATTGGTAAATAGAAGACACACCACCCGTCTGCTTTCAAATATTTTTCTGTATTTTAAAAGTTGCATTTAAACACGATCTCACTCTTTACAGAAATAACTAAAACAGCACATTAACAGCATTGTCTGAAATACACTGAAAAAAAAAACTGGCAGAGAACAGAACATAATTTGCAACATTAACGTGTGATTAAGGCACCGGAATCTCTTTTCCTACTCTGACTGAACATTCTCGTCTCGTACACACTTAGCTCCCACACTTATGTAATTACCTTATCTGTTCAGTGAAGTTTTCTTTAGCTGTTCTCTTTCTGAGTGTGGCTCCCTTGAAGATTAACCCCAGTAAAAAGGATCGCCTTTCCTTCTCAAACCGGGGTCATTGCCTGGAATTCTCAGCTTTTGCAGATAGGAATGCTCCAACCAGGAAAAGGTCTTCCTCCCAGCTCTGCCAAATCTTGACTGCCCTTCTCTCTCCTCCAACTCCCCCCAGCAAAACTCTGATCACTCCCTCTAGCATGATACTTGCTATGACGCTGCTCCAATCAGAATCAATCATGCCATCTCCTCCTTCTCTACACAATGGCTCATTTTTATAGTAATACTTTGTAACCGACTGATTTCCTGTTCTTTCGAGCTCTTTTGCTTCCTGTAATTATGTGGACAGGGCAGCAGAGAGGAGAAAAAAAAAATGGATGTGAGTTTAAAAGTTCACTTTCAGAATAGGCCTAATTCTGCAGTGGAGACACATTTTTATTAGTGGATTATGTTTCATTAGTCAGGTTAGTTATCAGTAAGGTTAGTTATTATTTTCAAATGTGTCTCTCGCACCATAGGCATTTCAGGTGAAAAATAGTGTGCATTTTTGAATGTGCACGTGTGCTTTTAACTGTAAAAATAGATTTGCATCTTATATGTTAAAATCGTTTTTGACTGAATGGCCTGTCTTTCCTTGTTAATCTGGTAACACATATAGCAATGCACCGCACCCTTGTGGTGGTGCTGCAAAAAAAAATTGCTACCTGTGCAGTAGTGCTGTACTCTGTGCTGTTTGCTACCTGTGCAGTAGTGCTGTACTCTGTGCTGTAACACGCCAAATATCCTTACATACCCTCCTTTTGTTTTTAGAATCTGGCTACGATCCAAGCCAATTCCTAAAAATAATTTGTTCTTTTTCTTCTTTTCACAATATAGCAATCCAATAAAATGAATATTCATGTGCATCAATGAAAAAGTTGCAATCAATACAGTATTCATCTGAGTTCATTAGTTTACAAAATGTTCTACATTTGCCTTCTCAGTGGAAGTGGCATTACTCTAAGTTTAGATTTTTCAAGTCAATTAAAACAATGAAATAAAACAACTAACCAAAACAAATAATTAATATAACAAATTAAAATAAATAATTAAAATAATAAATACGTGGAACTCCATATGTCAGCACTCTTGTCTGCCTCTAATATGTCCCGACCAGCGATGTTATTTGGTTCATTCGAGTACACTTTCATCTTGGCAATCTTAGATCCATAGGAGTCATCTTTTTCAGCATTCTGGTTATCTTGTCTTCACCTCCACCTGGAGGCAGGCATCTTTTGGTCTTCATCCAGGGGACTCCAGGACTCCATCGTCTCCCGTGGCCTCTGATCCCGGAACCTCCGACCAAATAATGTTAATTTTCTAAATTAAATAGAAAATAAACAAATTAAGTACATAGCACAATACTAACTTCACCCTTTTGCCAAAAATAAAACATGCTTGGTAAAAATATTTCGTTTTTCTTTTTCTGAAATTAAACACAAGTTAAAAGAAAACAAGCACACATAAACAGCATGCAATCTTTAATACATTTTCTCTCTGCACACCAACCATGAGCTTCCGTTATATGTGCATTTATTTATTTATTTATTTATTTATTTATTTATTTTATATTATATATTTTACATATACTACAGTGTTTATGTACCATCATAACAATCAACATTTTTAACTTCTTTGTCACTGCCTCCTGATTACACCCATTTATTTTCTCTTTTTGTGTTCAAGGGACTTTATCTGTTTCTACATGCTCAAGCTGCCTGATCTCATGTCTGGGATGGCATGGTTTGATTTGATTTACATGGACAAACTGCTCTATTGCTGTTTCACCTTCATTTTTCAAAATGTTATACACTACAGGAGAGACCTTATCTATAATTCGAAATGGCCCCTGCCAGGCTGCTAGAAATTTAGAATTTTTCTGTTTACTTTTCCCAAAATGAAACTTGTATACCTGATCCCCTACACTGTATTCCTTTATTGATGTCTTTTTATCATAATACGATTTTGCACTGTCAGCAGCTCTTTCCAGATTTCTCTGCACAAAAGCAAATGCATGTTGCAAATGCCTCCTCAGTTCATCAATATATTCATGAACTGTGGATGCACTCACAAGGGTTTGCTCATGTGTTCTGTATAGTAGGTGTTGTGGTAACACCATTTTCCTACCTGTTAAGACCTCATGGGGGCTAACACCTGTTGCTTTGGCAGGAGTCGACCTGATTGCCATCAAAACCAACGGTAAACGTAAATCCCAGCTCGAACCTGCTTCTGCCACAAATTTCTTTAAAATATCCACAACAGACCTATTGCTTCTTTCAACTGTACCTGAAGACGCCGCCCGATATGCGATATGTAGTTTCCTTTTCACACCTAGTATTTGCCATACCTTACTCATTAGAGTACTTGTGAAATGACTTCCTCTGTCTGACTCAATTCTTTGTGGCAACCCAAACCTTGAGAACACATGGTTCACCAGCAATGTGGCTGCTGTTTGCGCACTACAATCTGGTGCAGGAATGCATTCAATCCACTTCGACATCAAACATACCACACTCAAAATATAACGGTGTCCCCTGCTCGACCTTTTTAAAGGACCTACATAGTCTATTTGCAAATCTGACCATGGGAGAGTTAGGCCTCTTTTCATCAATGGTGCTCTATGCATTGGTGAAGCAGGTTTAAATTGGGCGCATACTAGACATCCTCTAGTATATAATTCCACATCTTGGGACATATGTGGCCAGTAAGCATAATCTTTTAGTATTTCTAATGTTTTTTGTGAACCTCTATGGCCTGCAGTTATGGCATCATGTGCATGGTGTAGCATTAGTCCTCTGAATGAAAGGGGTACTACCCACTGTATTTGCCCTGTTATGGACTCTCTAATCATGAGTCCATCCTGTAATCTAATTCGTGTTTTGTTCTTTAATAGCACCCTCAACTCTTCTTTTCCCATACAATCATTTTCTGTTAAAGGATTTTGTTCAGGATCTATCAAATGATTATAATAGATTCCCAAAATTTGATCATTCTTTTGTGCCTCAATCAAATCTTGGTCTGGCGTGTCATGACTCCACTGCACCACCGGTTGATCTACCTCCTTTGGTGCTTTAGAACGTGTGACTGCATCAATTTGTATTTCACCCATTAAATAATCAATAGGTAGCAATTCTCCCATCACAGCCCCAATCTTAGCCAGGTGGTCTGCCTTATCATTTCCCTCCTTATCCTCTCCTGGTGTTTTTAAATGCCCACGAATTTTTCTCCAGTATATTGTTAACTCATTCTCTGACACCAATTTGTCTATGGCTTGTATCATTTTTCCATGCTTAAGTGGCTTTTTGTTATATGTAACCATGCCTCTTGCTTTCCAACCAGGCAAATACTCCACAAAGCTATTCCGTGCATAGTCAGAATCAGTCACCAGGACAATTTCACTGAACTTTTTATCAACTGCAGTAGCAATTGCTTTATAAATGGCTGCCAATTCCGCCACCTGACTGCTCCTATCTCCAATCCTCATCCCTATACTGGGGACACCTTCACATTTCAACCAGACATTTCCTATTCCTGCCACTATCTGTTTATTACTGTCATTTTCAATGTGAAAAGCACAACCATCCACATATACAGTTGGCAAATCTTTGCATGTTTTTTCATCAAAAGCTTTGTGTGGTGATTGTTCAAATTCCTGCAAACTAGTTTCTACTTCCATTTCATTTGGTATTTGTTCAGCTGCACAGTCATGTAAGTCAGCTAACCCTTGAGCAATTGGGCTCTTTTTATTTTGTCCATATCTCACTTCTACGGGAAACCCTTGTAATGCCAGCGTCCATGAAGTGATTCTGGATTGTGCTAGATTGCCTGATCTAATTCTTTTACTCTCTAAAAATTGCAAAGGTTGATGATTTGTTTCAATAATCACCTTTTCTCCCTGAACAATGGGGCGGAAATGTTGTAGCGCCCACACAGTGGTTAATAGGGCCTTTTCACATTCATTAAATTTCATTTCAACTTGGGAAAATGCCTTACTTGCATATGCAATGGTTTTGTGATTCAAATCGTGTTTTTGTGATAACACTGCTGACATACAATGTTCAGAAAAACCTATTTCTATAAAGAAATCCCTGTCCTTTATGGGGTATGCTAAACATAGTGCCTTTACAAGACATTCCTTTAATTTAGCCACTGCATCAGACTGCCCCTTTTCCCATTTCCAGGGAGTATTCAGTTTAAGCAGTTTAGTCAATGGTTGAGTGATTTCTGCATAATTTTCAATGAACTTTCTGTTATAGCCTGTCATCCCTAATAAACTTTTTACTCCTTTCACATTTTTAGGATCTTTTAATCTTTGTATGGCCTCTATTTTCTTCTTTTGTGGATTTAGCCCATGTTCAGTCACCTCATGTCCTAGAAAGTTCACTTTTTTCTTGCACCATTGTGCTTTTTGCAAAGATACTTTGGCGCCTGCTTTCTGCAATTGGCCAAGTACATGTCTTATTTCATCAAAATGGCTTTTCAGGCTTTCATTTTTCATCAGGACATCGTCCACATAAACTATTGTTCCTCTTTCCGCTGCATCCGGCATGGCCTTTCTCAAAAATATGCCAAATTCACTCCCACTATTGATGTACCCGAACAGAGCTCTAAGCCAGGCATATTGAGTCCTGTCAAATGTAAAGGAAAATAAATGTTGTATCTCCTCTGCCAATGGCACGCACCAATATCCAGAGGTGAGATCTAATGTGGTAAATACATTTGAACCATGTATCTGAGCTAGGCCCTGATCAATGAATGGCAGTGGCCATCTAGATATTGGTACTCTTTTATTTAACTCTCTCAAGTCTGCACACAGCCGCCATTGACCATTTGGCTTCAATACACCTAAAATAGGGGTATTGGATGTGCTATGAATGGGCCTGATGATTCCCCGTGATTCCAAATTTTTAATAATCTCTGCCAATGATTCTAAACATGCCAGCGGTAGTCTATACTGGCGTACAAACACTGGGTTTCTGCTACACCCTTCTGGTAGTGTGGCCACATGTAAATCAGTTAAACCACAATCATAAGCATCTTTTGCAAATACATCCTTAAACTCCATAAATATCTCCCCCAGATTGTCCCTCTCCTCATTGCTTTCACATGCATCCGCTAAGGAGATCTGCTCTTCTACCATTTTGGAAAATTCTGGAAAATCTTCTGGTAAGGGAATCTCGGCGCTTTCTTCTAACTGTGTGGCTGTGTTTTTTTGTAAAGCTGCCACTTTTAAATATTTTGGCATATCAGCTTCCACTTCAATGGGCTGATTTTCTGTTTCATTTTCATTTAAATTAAATATTATGCAATCCTCTTGATGGCAGCACACTGTCTCATTTGAATCATAAGGATACACAGAATGAATTTTAAATATTCCTTTGGGCTGAGAGTCCAGGTGTTCTGGCAACTCGCCCTTGGCATCTACATATTTTTCAGGAATATTCCCAATCACCATGTTATTTAAATCTGCCGTATAATGTGATTTTTGTATGGCCATTCCTAATAGGGAGTTTTCCTCTAAATGAATATCCTTACAACCTTTATTATTTACCATAATTTTTACAGATCCCTCACCAATGTCTACCAATGGAATGTATTCATAATCCAGGCCTTGCTGTTTTATGGATTCATTCAGGCATACAAATGCATCAGAGCCTTTCATCTGCTGTCCATTTTTGCATTTCAGTGTTATTGCAAACTGTTTTGTAAATGCAGGAATAATAGTATTTTTCCTCATTTGTAATTCGATTGCATAAGGAACCAGTTGTGCACAATGATAAGCCCTTCTTTTGTCTTCAAATTCAGGTGCCGGACCACCTAGGCGTGACCATATTTTTTGATTAAGGAAATCTAACACCATACACATTCTGTGCATGATGTCATTTCCCATGTAAAAATCATTTTGTGCTCCACTCACTATCCATACATTATGGTAAATTGTTTTCTGCCCAATGCTAATTTTAAGCATGCATCTGCCTGCAATTCGGTTTTCAAAGTCTGGACTGTCCAAGCCAGAAACATATTGGTTTTTAATCCTAAATCTTGGGATTTCTTCCCTTTCCATTATTTTTTGCAACAATTTCTCATTAATGAAACTCCTTTCATGTTCAAGCGCTAAAGTGGCTTTTATTGTTTTAAAATAATCATTTATACCAATATGAACCCATGGTTGCTCATCTTCCATGTGTATTTCTGCCAGAGTGGTAATGTGTTTTTCTGAATCTGTTTTAGGAGCAATATTCTGTTTGCACGTTTTCTCTTTTAGATAAAAACATAATGTGTGCTCATCTATGGCAGTCTGCCAATCTTTCCTTGGGTCCAAGTATATTTGTACAGGTAGTTTTTCATTGTCGCTCTGCATTTTGTCTTGACACATTAATATGACAGTGACACTAGGTATGCAGCTATTCTGGAGATATACCTCCACAGCATCATTTGTTTTGGCAACGGTGTGACATTCATTTATATTGCTGTTTTGTGATTTTAGTTTCTTAGACCTCAATGGTTTTTTGGTTAAGGACCACAGCACTCCATTCACCCCATCTATGAGAGGAGACAATCTTTTCAGGCAATCTGTCCCCATCAGAAATGGAATTTCACAAATAGATGTGATCAATACCTCTTGTTTCATTCTGTGCTTTCCTATTTTTATGTCAACCTGAGTTATACCTATGATGGGCACCTCCTCCCCATTAAAGTTATGCACTGGGCCTTGATTTTCCTTCACTGTGATCTGACTCTGTGGAGGTCTCCCTTCATTGATACTCTTTACCAGCTCCTTGGACATAATTGTGGCCTGTGCGCCAGTGTCAATCATAGCAAAGGTGTGGCATTTTTCTTCTACAGTGATGGGTGCATAATATCTGTCCTCAACTTCCTCTAATACACATAAGAAATGTAAATTCTTACTGATTTCAGGGCTCACCTTTCTCAGGTCTTTTTCACTTTTGGCTAAGCACATTGGTAAATGAAAAGACATTTTTCCCTCCTTTTTACCCATTTCTGCGCGAGAGATTTTATTCATTTCTCCATGTTCAGAGGTTTTTTGGAGTGTGGCCACTGTTCGCCCATCCATCTGGGTAACATCAGAGACCACATTACAATCCTCCAACTGAACATGTGTAACAACATCATTCAGCAATTTGTCATTTTTTAATTCTGTGCATTTGTGATCATTTAGTGTAATACCAGCCCTTTCAGCCTCTTCAAAAATATGTGGCTCAAAGAATTCTTCAGGTGATTGACTTGTACCCTCCTTGTGAGTATTTCCTTTTTCTGTCTGTGTTTGGTCATTGTTTAGCTTGCCCAGGGAAGGAGCTATAGCATCCCCACTTACTCCCTGTTCACTGGTATTCCCCATGCATGAGTCATTTTTCTTAAATCTGTTCCTTTGTTCTTTTGGAATTCCTAATGTTTCTTTTTCATTTGTGCAAATCTTTACTGTTTTATTTAGCTCTAAGTTAAACCGTACCTCTTTATTAGAAGTATTTGCACTTTCTGTCACAATTTCATTTACTGGTACTTTCATTTTTAATCCATTAGGCATCTCAGAGTCGTTATGCAAAATTATATCAGAGCAATCTGTCATTTTGGCACTGCAGTTATCATGAGTACTTAGTCACTTTTCGGAAGCCCCCCGGTCATTGCTTTGGCCATCAGCCCCCTCTTTGGAAGGTTGTTTTTGCGCTGTATAGAGCTTTCCTATTTGCTCAGCTAACATTTTCACTTGGGCCTCAAGGCACTGGAACCTTTCCATCTCTCTAGGATCCTCTTTCTGTGGCCTAGGTCGATATTGGTTGTTTTCCCCCTGATTGGATCTATTCTGATACCTCTCAGGTGATTGATGTCGGTTGGGATGGTTTCTGAACTCTTGATTCATTTGTGGAGGGGAGCGGGTTGCACCCATCCTTTGATTATAGTCCCCTGGTGGGGAATCATTGTACTGGCGTGGACTGTAGTTCACGTTTTGCCTCATGTCCTGTCTCTCAGATTGTGGGTACTGGCCCCTATGTTGATTTCCATTATCAGTAAATCGATCCACATATCGGGGCCTATCCTGATTACCATATATCATGGTGCTGGGATCAAATCTGCTCTGTGTCCCCAATGACTGGTAGGGACCATCATTTCTTTGATCTTGATTTTGTCTCTGGTTATTGTTCATACCTGCCATATCAGGTCGATATCCTACCCGGGGTCTGTCCCCTAAATACCTAGGGCTGATGTAGCTCTCTCTATTACTAGGATCATGTGATTGGAACATTGGTACAGGAAATGGCGATCTTTGTTGATTACCCCTTTGTTCAGGTGTCACATTATTTTTACCTTGGCTTTGAGCAGACTCAAGGGACATTTTGGCTGACCTGATTTCCATTACTGTGGCTGAGGGTTCTTTAGATTTAGGTCTAGTGTCTTTCATTTTATCACTTTCTCTACCCTGACAATAGAGTACCTCATATAGTTTTGTGCTTTGATGTACAATCCATTCAAGGGACTTGTCACGGTCAAATTCACGGACCAATTGGGATATGATGTCTTTCTGTAGCCCATAGAAGTATGCAGTTTTAAACTCATTGGAATTTGAGTCAAAAGATACATCAAAGCGAGAAAATGCTCTTTTTAAGTCTTGGAAAAAATTGGCGAGGGGATATATTAGGTCCAGCAGTAATTGTGTACGCGACTTTCTTTGCCTCCTGCAATGACTGAAAAGGAGAAAAATGACGCCTAATTTCTTTTTCAAACTCCAGCCATGTCATATTCTGCTGTTCATTTAATCCCCTTATGATGCTGGCCGTCGGGGCATCTAAAGTTAAATGAAAATATTGTCTGTACTGTTCCTTAGGTATCTGGAGTGTTTTAAAAATGTCATGTACCGCTTCTAAGTGATCCTCAATGCAGCATTCACCTCCCTTTTTAAATGGTTTGATCAGGGCTTTAATGGATTTCATTATTTTTATGGGGCTACTTGTTGCAATGCATGGAATTGCACTATTTTGTGATTCAATCCTGTTTTCAGGTGTATGAGATTGGTGGCTGCCCCCAATGGGAGTATCAAATCCCCCAAGGGCGCTGCAACCAAGTTCAGTCACCGGCCCAGTCACTGGAGCACTAGCTCTTTGGGCAGAGCTAGAATTCACCTCCACTCCATTGAATGTGGTACCCTGCCGCCTCTCCTGGGACCTGGGAATGCACATTTGCTGTTCTAAGTCCTTACACTTTTTAAGGAGTCTGGTTGCTTCATTTTGCAAATAATTATTTTCATCACTCATCTTATTAATCACCTCCTGCATGTCGCACATTTGCATTTGGCATTCATTGAACTCTTTATTTCTCTTGTCTCTTTCTTGAATCATTTTAATCATTTCTTGTTCTGCACTCTGGAGATCACCTTCTTTTTCACAATGTTCTTTTTGTAAAATCTGCATCTCTGAAACAACCTCATCTTTATCCCGTCTAATGTGATCTACTAAGGCTTTTAAGTGTGCCAATTCTTGCTCACTATCTTCAAATTGTTTCTTGCTTTTGGATAACTGAGTATCAAAGTCTCTGCATTTTAATTGCATGTCTTTTTGGCATACATCCAATTCTGCTCTCAACATTTCCTGATTTTTACTTGCCCCCTCTAATTCAGTCTTTAACCTGTTAATTAGCTGAGTATCATTCTCTTGCATTCGCAGGGACTTGTTTAAAATAAACCATATTTTGCCGCATAGCCGTATTAAACAGTCTTTCTCTGCACTTTTATCGGCTGCATTCAATAATCTTGTAAGGCAGACCTGAATTATGCTGCCTTCTGCAAAAATATTGTCTAATTTTTCTTTCTGCACCTCACCCTGAATGCGGTTACTCCATTCTAACGTGCTATTCGATGACCAATTCCCATGTGCAAACAACTTTGCCTCTAAATATTGCACTAGATCTGAGAATGTGGTTTCCCTTTGTGACATTCTGAAATTCGTTTTTAGTGGCACACTGCTATTATATAATGGGTTCCCTTTAATGTGCAAATGGCAGTGTGAGACACACTTGCCACGCCCAGTAGGTACTCTATGATCACTTTCCCGGCCTGCAACGCACCATAAATATGTAGGGTATTTTGTGGAGATTTGGGGCCTGACGGTATTTTATTACCGCCGAAAAATAACTTAGCAATAATCACTCCTCGTATTCAGATTGGGCCCTGTACAACAATAATACAGTGGACATGCATTATTTCAGCACCCAGACATGCATATTTGGTGTGCGTGGTTGGTATGCGTATTTGGTGGTATTTTGGTGAGCATTATTCCCTTGTTTTATTGGTGGCCCCAATGTCCAGAATCCCTTATCTTTGCTTAGATTTTTCGTGTAATCACTAGAGAGACCTCAGGCCTACATTTCAGGAATACCACATTTTCAGTGTTAGTGTTAGTGTGCCACCATGGGCAATCTCACTGACTTATTTACGACAGAGAGCTATATGTGGTAATTTCCACTACCTTATATACGGTAGGGAACTATGTCCAGAGAGTCTCTCTTCCCGTTGGCTCATGTACCTCCAACGAGCTATGCTACAATCACTCACAACTGTTCATACTGAATCTGATCATGCAAAATGACAATTGCACTGTTTAAAAATCTCCCCTCATCAGCACTGTATTGGTAAATAGAAGACACACCACCCGTCTGCTTTCAAATATTTTTCTGTATTATAAAAGTTGCATTTAAACACGATCTCACTCTTTACAGAAATAACTAAAACAGCACATTAACAGCATTGTCTGAAATACACTGAAAAAAAAAACTGGCAGAGAACAGAACATAATTTGCAACATTAACGTGTGATTAAGGCACCGGAATCTCTTTTCCTACTCTGACTGAACATTCTCGTCTCGTACACACTTAGCTCCCACACTTATGTAATTACCTTATCTGTTCAGTGAAGTTTTCTTTAGCTGTTCTCTTTCTGAGTGTGGCTCCCTTGAAGATTAACCCCAGTAAAAAGGATCGCCTTTCCTTCTCAAACCGGGGTCATTGCCTGGAATTCTCAGCTTTTGCAGATAGGAATGCTCCAACCAGGAAAAGGTCTTCCTCCCAGCTCTGCCAAATCTTGACTGCCCTTCTCTCTCCTCCAACTCCCCCCAGCAAAACTCTGATCACTCCCTCTAGCATGATACTTGCTATGACGCTGCTCCAATCAGAATCAATCATGCCATCTCCTCCTTCTCTACACAATGGCTCATTTTTACAGTAATACTTTGTAACCGACTGATTTCCTGTTCTTTCGAGCTCTTTTGCTTCCTGTAATTATGTGGACAGGGCAGCAGAGAGGAGAAAAAAAAAATGGATGTGCGTTTAAAAGTTCACTTTCAGAATAGGCCTAATTCTGCAGTGGAGACACATTTTTATTAGTGGATTATGTTTCATTAGTCAGGTTAGTTATCAGTAAGGTTAGTTATTATTTTCAAATGTGTCTCTCGCACCATAGGCATTTCAGGTGAAAAATAGTGTGCATTTTTGAATGTGCACGTGTGCTTTTAACTGTAAAAATAGATTTGCATCTTATATGTTAAAATCGTTTTTGACTGAATGGCCTGTCTTTCCTTGTTAATCTGGTAACACATATAGCAATGCACCGCACCCTTGTGGTGGTGCTGCAAAAAAAATTGCTACCTGTGCAGTAGTGCTGTACTCTGTGCTGTTTGCTACCTGTGCAGTAGTGCTGTACTCTGTGCTGTAACACGCCAAATATCCTTACAACACCCATGGCCCAGTACACGGTGGAGCCCATGCCTACCTCAACTCCTCTGGCCTGTGTCTTCCATGAGCTACACTTGGCAGACATCCTCCTCCAACATGATCACTTGGAAGCAGTGTGTTTCTTCTCCTATGGAGTTAAAGTGATAGCTGGTGAATCCAGGACAGGGACCGCTTCCATGGCTTTCCCTTGAATCACACTCAGCTAAACACTCTGTGGAACATCTGGCCAGACACCTAAAGAAATAAGTACCCAATTACACCATAATAAAAAACACCTCTCATTTCAAAATGTCTCCCCACATCGCCACCATTAGACACACAATCAAAGACACACTCAGCCAACACTGATACAATGACAGGAAACATGCAATGCCCATGCAAGAAGAATGAGATCAGGAAACCATCAGGAAACCATGCTACAGTGGTTGCATATAGCAATACGCCACCTGAGTGGTCAAGCTAGCGGAAGCGTGACTTGAGCACACCAAATGTGCACTTCACTATACCCGATATAGTCGATATGTGTGTTGCATTGTAGCGTGCGTCACCTGGGGTGGCTGAATTCCTAATCGCTTCCGACAGGAATTGCGACAATGGGTAGGAACTGTCCCCTGCAAAGGACACAATTGTTATTAATTGCATGTATTGTCTTTTCTTGTGTTCCTGTGTGTCATGTGACTGCTTGTGTGTGCATGATAGTTGATATTCGACCACAAGCCAGGTGTTTACAAAGGTTCCCGATGCAAGGGCCTCGTATATGGAGGAATCCCAGAAGACGTAGCTATCATGCATGCATCCTGGGTAATTGGAATTCACATGCATGTGTCCTTTGGCATCACAGATCACCTGCACATTAATGGAATGCCAAGGTTTCCTGTTGTGATAGATGTGTGCAGTCTCAGGCAGGGGGTTGCAGTGCTACATGCATGTAATCAATGGCTCACAGGACCCAGGAAAAGTGTGCAACTGCATAGAATTCCTGACACACACTCTGCCTTGCCTACAGTGTACATGGCATGTAAAGCTGCCTATGCAAACATGCTCAGATGCAGGCAAGGCCTGTTGGAGGCACCTTGATTGTGTGTGCTGTGATATTCCCCCAACAATGGGTGTGGTATGCTAGAATGATTCAGTGGCCAGGAAATGTAAGGCACTTTGACCAGTAGTGTCAAAGCCTGTGAGCAAATAATGGGTGATACCAGGTAATTTGTCCACTCAGTGACAAGATTTAGGATGACACAGGGAGGGAAGTGGTATCTTCCATGCACCTCCTCATCTGGCACCCCCAATATTGTTGCTCGCGGATGGACGATTCTTAGCCTCCTCCTCCTCCTTCCATTTAGTAATATCAGTGCTAGCAATGCAGGATCCAGCATTGTATCAATCGTAGGTTCATTGGTGTTGCAAACCACTTTTTATGCCTGGGTTTTCATTGTGATTTGTGCTTTGAGACAGATGACGGGTGGGAGTCTGTTTGTTCTCCTTTGGAGTCAAAGCGATAGCGTGATGGTTTCTGTGTATAGGTTTTACCTAGCGCTTGATTGGGCATGTTTGTTGTTTACATGGTGCCTCCCTCCCCATGCCCACGTTCTTCCTCATTTTCCTCCTTTAATGAGGATTTTGCATGATCCACCCCCTATTGTGTTCTTTGCGCTGGCCCTTCCCATGCATTCCGTTCAGTGTCGGAAGGGCCAGCAGAAATTGCGATCTGTGAATTGTAAAAACCCATTTAGCACGGTGCAAAGTGTATGTTTGCAGTGCATAGTCCCTTTGAGCCATGCTAAACTTTTAGTAAATTAGGCCCCATGTTTGTCTGCACATGTTGACATGGACTGAAGCACATCGCAGAAAATCAAACAATAAATGAAATGATTGACTGGATCACAGATTAACATCACAGCGCCCTATGTTATTGTATGATTTAACTGAGTTACCAAAAGAGAAAACATATTTCGTAGGTTGGATTTCAAAAAGCTGTTAACTGACTAAACAAATAATACCACACAACTGGAAAACACCTCATCTCCAGAAAGGGAACATTAACATTCATTCCCAGATGCAATTTAGGAACATTAAAAGCATCCCTTTCATCTAAAGTAAAGTATGCATTTATTTATTTATTTGTTTATTTAGTTGTGTATAGCACACTAAAACCATAGATAGTAAGGTGCTGGTTATAGGCATTCAAATTGCTTAGTTGTTACATAGTGCTGAAAGAGTGCAAGATTTGTACAGCTGATTGTGCAAGTATTTCATATGATCACTTCGGTGAGCAATAAAAAAAATCTGCGAAAGCTTGGGTGAGTGAGTGTCAATGTCAGGTAAGCTGGGGTAGGGCTCCCAGATCTCTTCAGTGGCTGGTGTTAGCAGCAGTCAATCGAGTGGTAGCTGCTGGCTTGTGGAAGGAAGGGCATCTGGCAAGAACAGTAGGGTCTTTAGGTGTCTACGGAAGGTGAGGAGAGACTCATCTGCTTTCAGCAAAGGAGGTAGGGCATTCCAGTCTTCTGTGGCTATGACTGGTAAGCTTTGACCTCCTGCTCTTTGGCATCTGAATATGGGTGTAGTAAGGTAGTGTAAGTGGGTGGTGCATGTGGGCAGTGCCGTCTGTGCTTTTTCGAAATTCTGCGATAGATAGATAGGAGCTATATTGGAGATGTATGCATGATGACTAGGGTTTTGAAGAGAATGCGCTCTTTGATTGTGCACAAGCCTTCTCACTACTAAAATGTGGTCCCGCTTGGGACTGTTCAATGCGATCCTAAAATGGTTGTTCTGGATCACTTGTAGTTTGCAAAGGTTGCGACCAGAGGTAACAGCGAATAGGGAATTACAATACTCGAGTTTCGAGCCTATGAGTGCCCTAGCAATGGTGAGGCAGCTGTCAGTGGAGAGGAAGTGTTTGCAGGCATTAATTAATATAACTCAATTTTCAATTGAACTTTTACATTCATAAAGTCTATCATCAGCAAAGTTATTTCAAAGCATTTTACTTTGTATATTTTAGGGCTCATCTTCCATGAGGCGGTAATTAGGCAGTGGGGATCAGTTGCGTGTAGACTTACAGATTTTTATCATGTGCATGGTGGAGTGCAAAAGGTGAGGGAAAAAGGTAGCTACAAGCGTGTATGCCATCGTTTGGCCCGAGCTTTTGCACACCGCTGTGCAAATTAAGTAAGTGCTGCCTGCCATATATTTTATTTATTTATTTATTTATTTTAAGTGCACCACAGCCCGTGGACATCGAAGTGCTGTTACAGAGTACATAGAATGCTTACAGAGTACAGTAGAATGGTTGCAAAATTTCAGGAACAGGTTATACATAGTTACATGGGAGCAGGAGGGGGGTACGAAAGGGGAAGGCGCATACATGGTTTAGGCATGCATGCTGGCACATAAAGCCAGTTCATTCCAAAGGGCTTCCCAGCATTTGCACCAGCAGGAAATGCATGTCATCCCAAATGCTGGAGCATTTGCATGAGGGAGTTAAAGGGAGCAGCAGAAATGCAAGTAGCATTTCGCCCATACTCTTCACCATACAAACAGATGAAAATGAGTTGTGATATTAATTAGTTCACCATTCATTGACGCCACGGCTCATGGAAAATGTGCCCCTTTGTGTTTTTATGACTTGATGTAAGAATTATATATTCTATATACATTTTGAAAAAATAAATAAATGCACATACTTGTTGCAGGAACAGAAATTACTTGGGGAAAACTTAAGGGTCTGATTTACTCATCCCAATTTGGGTTTGAGGCTCCAGACAATCAAAATTATTGAGTGTCACAAAGCCAAGCAAGAGTATAGGCAAAGATCTAACAGTGCTGTTAAAATCTGAATTATTAGGGGTATTTACAGGATTTGGCTAAATAAACAATACTTAAATCGGTCATATCAGTCGGCAACTGATGGAATTTCCAGGCTGTTATAAACGTATCCAATAAAGTCCCTCGCAGGGCATTCACCTGGGTACATGGCAGAATGGTTTCGTTGGAATTAGATTTATGGCCCAATGTGCAGTTCGAATCAAAATCCCCAGCGACAATTATTGAATGATCACGGATATTTACAAAAATAATTTGTTGAGTGGAATCACAGACATTAACTCGGACTGCCAACACACCACAAGAGGCAAACCAAATCTCAGATTCCCAATTTAAAAATATATCTTTTGCAATTGCCAGACCCTCACTCGGGCGTCCCACCTCACCCTGAGAGACCAGATGTATGTGCACTTGATAGCCCTTCAAGTCAATACAGCCCCTCACATAGTCTCCTAAAAAAGGAGGACCCTGGATGTTCTCATCAAACCAGAACAGTTCCATCCTCTGATTAAGTTTTTTAAACCACAAACATTCCAAGATAAAACCTTTATAGGGAGGCGATTAGAGCTGATTTAAACCTATCATGCGAACAACAAGGGTTTAAATGGCAGATTCGAGCCAAGACCAATCCTGACCCTCCTTTAACCTGGATGCCATATATACGACACCTGATACAGCAGGACTACTCAAATTAGGGAGAACCCCATTGGTAATGCTAAGTGTGGTTGGTTGAAAGGACATATATACCTTACTTTCCCCTCGAGTCATGAGGGCAACCAACTCATAGCCCAATGTTTTTAAATTGGCCCGGTGTTCACACACTGTGTCCGCAACAATCTGAGAGTGAAATTGCGAAAACATCCGATTATTATCAACCAAGGGGAAAGAAATTAGATCTTTGTCATCTGAATTCAGAAATGTCATTGAGGGAATATTTGGGAAAATCTCCAAAATGTTCAGATGATTCAACCTTATCATCTCATATACGGCTGGCGTTGTCTCCCAGCCCAACATTTTAGAGGGGTTCCTGTTCAAATTTTCATCAGTCCTATTCTTAGGGCCTATACCGCTCAAATGCTACATAATGCAAGGAAGAGCAGGGCCAATAGATCTCAATAGGACAGGCGGCTGCACCTTATTCATGCCACACCCAGTCAAGGCACCCTGTACTCCTGTCGTAGCAACACAGAAAATAATAGGATTAGTCCCCATTTCGCTCATTTTAGGAAGTGGGTTGATCACATGAGTAATGATATTTGGGCTAGAGGCGCCAGAGTCCACACTACTGGCTCTGGGTAACCCCCGCCGGGTCTTTGTGCTAGAGCTGGCATCAGAACGCCCATGAACTCCTAGAGTATTGAGCTGAGTATTTAGGTCACCAATTGTGTCCCCAGAAGGAAGATGTCTTAAACATGTTAATGATGAACTACGTGACGAGAGCTAAACAGGGACAGGATTCTTCATTTTCTCTTCCTTTCTCCTCTCAGTAGGATGTTCAGGAAACTTTTTAGACAGAAAAATAGGGTGTGGTATGCAAGGTGGCTCTTTAGCTTATAAATGTACCTGCTCACAATTATTGGAAACAGTGCTAGCATCAAACAGTAGGGGAGACATACTCAACCGGGTTGTAAGAGGATTCAATTCAACACTACAGCTAAGTCAATGCCTAGTCTGGGATACTGAATGGAAACCCTTATTGATATATCTTTATGTCCAGTTCATGAGTTCTGGATGACTACCTCTATATAACACCCCTCTCTTAGAATTCCCCTGACCCCACTGAGCCAAGAAGTAGTTCTGTTTTGCAAGTTTAAAAGGTTTATTTGAGAATTTAAACAATATATATATATCACACTTTATAATAAATTAATATCTGACAGTACACTTAGAGATATGATGTTGATCATCAATGGGTAATCTGGCACTAGCACACTTCTTTACAATCAATGAGGAGTTAGTATAGGATGGATAAAGTAGCAACACTACTTTGATGGTTTCAAGGGAAAAGCAATGAGGAATAAAATGCAGTACAGAAATACTTGATATGATTTTAGCAAAAGATAAGATAATCACTTTTTCTCTGGCAATTCACCCCCCCTCCCCTATGCAATGTAAGAAATGGAAGGAGATGGAAAGATGAGCACACAGTTCTCAGGAGTGCAATCAAATACAATACGAAATTCAGTTCCCCCCCAGGAAGCTTAAAGGAAACAGGTAGGAGTTTGAAACACAGGCCCAAAATGCTTTTAAATGTGATGGCAATAGATGGGAAAATGTGCCAACTGATTTTAATTCCCTCTAGAGATTCAGGGTGAGTGGGAGATGCGTGTTGGTATTAGTTCAGGCTCACTTTAGCAATAATTCAGGGATGGTTATTAAAAGGCAAACAAATTTTTAGCAGAGGAAATCAAAAAGCTGCTATCTTTTTACAGGTAAAGAAATCAGGCATAATCGCAAATCGCGGCAAAATTCGCGAGTGCGTGAATCGTATCGGCAAAAGTAAAAGGTAGCAAGTCGATTCTAGGTCCGTTGGAAAGCAGAGATTCTAAGCTTTCAGAGGAAAGTTAAACCAAGTTCCTAGCCCAAACGGTTCCAGAGATACGGACGATTAAATAAAGGTAGTTTTTCGGATTTAACGTAAACTCAAAATGACAGGTGACAGCTTGCAGCTTCAGAATTGACAGGTGACAGTTGTGCAGCTTTACAAATGACAGATGACACGATTTCTAGGAGGCTGTTCTACTTAGGTTAAAATAGTTTGGATTAGATTATTTTAACTAAGAGATTGGTTCTGCACAGTTCTGCTAGGTACTCACAATATAAATTTGAAATAGGCCTCGCCACAGATCTGGTCAGGTTTTGGACTGAACTCCGGTTCTGGTCTTGGCACTTCACAGTGATCTGGGTCAGCTCTGCTCTGCTGGTCTAGCCTCTCTGGATTCTGGATGTAACACTGCTTTCTGGGTACTGCTACAGGCTCTGGAGATTGATGGATTTGAAGTCTGGATCTCTGGATGTGAAGTCGTCGGTCAGCATGCTCCGCAGCAAATGGAATTGAATCTCTCTACCTGTCCCAGCAGTCTCTTTTTATGTGTTTTGAAAATGGGTGTGTGCCTGGGCCTAGCTAAGACTGCCCCTCTCTACTTGTCATTGGCCCAATTCTCCCCTCTCCCATGATTGGGGGAAGGAAATGTGAGTCAGAGTGATGCTGTAGGTTTTATAGTCAGAGGAACCTCCCCTTGTCAGATTGCACACAAATCTATTTCTGACCCAAATACATATTGCACAGATACACAGTTGTTTAAAATTACATGCACCCATCACATATCACATGAGGTATACTCCGTTCAAACCCTGATGTTCCTAAGAGCTTGCATCCAGAAATGGCAACATTTTGCGCTTTTTAGTAGCTTTCCCCATATCGGATTTTTCTCCAAATTTATACAATTGTGTGCAAGGCATGTGGGCATTTAGATAAGGAAGTGTCAGATTTTTAACATGCATACCTTTAGAGTAACAAACTCTTTTCCGCTCGTAACCCCCCAGATCATACCACCGGGTCCTAAAACCTCTTAAAATGTTCACAGAAAAATCACAAAAATAATGATATTACTTATATAATTCTGACAAGTCCGCACTATGAGTTATCTATCTTTTTAAAATTATGCCCTGGTCAAAAAGGGGTGTGGCTTCCCACATCACAGGGTGAAATAACTGGTTTATCCACTTCCCCCAAGCTCAGCTGCTAGCAGAGGCACTGCCCCTCCCAGTTTCCCCTAAGAGGAAGCCTTTTTACGACGCCCCCAATATAACATTTGCCTGAGTCCAGGACAGGCCTTTGTTCAACTCCGTGTAGTCCCCAGCTGCTCCACCCCTAATCTAATCAGAGAGGTGACAACTCCTTTTGGCAAGGGGAAGAGTGGCTGAGCAGGTTTTAACTCCTGTCGGGAGTAGTTGTCAGGCAGAATCCAGTTTCATTAAGCCAGGTTTCCGCTAAATGTCACTTTTTGTTCCCAGTTTAAATCACTTACAATTTTTACATATACATTAAATAATTACTTCCTTCAAGTCATTTCAGAATATAGTTTTACATTGTATCCTCCTCTTAGCAAGTCTTTCCTTGGTCTGGTTTTGTTTCATTTGTTCAGTTTTACACAAAAGTCTGGTGGTTTTAAAACGCCGGCTTTCTGATAGTGGTGAGTACTGGTAATGCAACCATTTTTGGGATTAAGAAAATGAATTCCCCACAAGAAGGTTGTATCTTTGGAGTGGTCTCGTGCCAACTGCGCAGTTCTCCTATTCTGGCGTGAATGTGGGCGGCGATAGCTCATCCCCACATCCACCCAGTCTATTGATTTAGTTCGTTCTGGGATAGAATAATGGGTGGCGACAGCTCATCCCCACATCTACCCAGTCTATTGATTCAACATGGGTCAAAACCCATGACAAATCCCCCCGCCCGACTGCGCTTTGATTCAAGTCGAGGGGAAGTCGGGTGCAAAGGAGGTTTGGAGCCCTTGCGCTGGTATGTCCCCATTATCTTCTTCCAATCCTGTAGGTGGCACAGTTCAGCATCTTTTCCTCCCTCCAGTCGATCAATCAGTTCTCCTTGCTGGTCCTGATGGGAGGATTGGGCAGTACCCTGGGCCCCTTGGGACTCTGCTCCGGTCTCCGGATCGTCCTCCTTGGCCAGTCTCCAGGTTTTCTTTCTCCTAGGACGACAAAGGAAAAGCGGCAATACCTATTCGTAGACATTTTTCCATCACTACTAATGGTGTGGCAGACATATACATTTTATACTTTAACATACCTAACATTTTACTTTTGAGATACAAGTTATCATTCAAAGACAGTGGCTTACAAGAGTATAATATTTTAGAGACTATATGTGGGATATTTTAGGGTTGGAACTGAATTCATCTGGGGCGGTCCCCTCTGGTATTGCAGAGGACTCCTCCAGTTGCTGCAAAGTGTGCCTGGGATGGCAACACTTTAGCTGGTTAATATGGACCCACTTGTCTTCCCCTTCCGCCAGACTGCCTTTGGGGATGCAGATCTTATAGGCAACAGGGGAGATCTTGTCTATAATTTCAAACGGTCCCTTCCATGTAGGCAAGAATTTTCGCTGTTTGGCCTGGTTCCTTTGGAAATTGTATAGATAGACCCGATCACCCACCTTATATTCCTTTCGGGAAGTTTTTAAATCATAGTGGGTCTTCATGCTCTCGGCTGATCTTTCTAGATTCCGCTGAGCATAGACAAAAGCATGCTGAAGGTGTTTCTTTAAATTCTGCACATACTCATGAGTTGTGGAGGCATTTATCAACGTTTGCTCTTGGGTTCTGCAGAGCAAATGCTGGGGAAGCACCATCTTGCGTCACGTCATCAACTCAAATGGTGACATTTTGGTTGCAGATGAAGGGGTAGATCTGATGGCCATTAGGACCAGAGGTAATTGGATATCCCAACTTGGCCCAGAATCTGCCACAAACTTTTTTAAGATGCTCACAATGGTTCGGTTATATCTCTCCACTGCTCCAGAATAAGCTGGCCGGTAAGCAATATGTAGCTTTCTTTTGACCCCCAGTATCTCCCACATCTTTGTCATTACTTCACTGGTGAAGTGGCTACCCCTGTCTGACTCAATCCTTTGAGGTAGACAAAAACGGGAAAAGATGTGGTTAATCATCAGGGCAGCTGCTGTTTCTGCCTTGCAGTTTGGGGCTGGGAGACATTCCACCCACTTGGTAAACAAGCATGTAATGGTCAACATGTACTTGTTTCCTCTAGACGAGCGAATCACAGGGCCTACAAAGTCGATTTGCAAATCTGACCATGGCAGTGTCATCCCCCTCTTTTGGAGAGGCGCACGGTGTGTGAGGGATGATGGCTGAAATTGTGCACACACAAGACACCCCTTAAAGTATTGGTCAAGG
This sequence comes from Ambystoma mexicanum, assembly GCF_040938575.1. Classification (NCBI taxonomy): domain Eukaryota; kingdom Metazoa; phylum Chordata; class Amphibia; order Caudata; family Ambystomatidae; genus Ambystoma; species Ambystoma mexicanum. Next base: position 1,144,016,122 of record NC_090937.1, read on the forward strand.
TCCTGCCCCTGACTACTTCGGGGACCAATTTTGTATCCAGCGGAGGGTTCTGGGAACTCCTTCACCCATGCATTCCCTACGCCAGCCACCAGTTCTTTCTCCCCGTCGTTGTCAACATGGTAAGAGCAACCATCCACATAGACAGTGGGCATTCCCTCACACTTGTCTTCTTCAAAGACTTTGTGTGGGGAATTAAGGTATGCCTCCATGTTGTCCTTGATTTTTAGACTTTCGTCCTCGAGACAGTTTTCTCTGGCACAATCATGCAAGTCAGCCAGACCTTGCGCGAGGGGACTCTTCTTGTTTTGGCCATATCTGACCTCCACAGGAAAGCCTTGCATTGACAGAATCCAGGAAGTAATTCGGGAATTACTCACATTTCCGGCCCGGATTCTGTCACTTTGGAGATATTGCAGAGGCTGGTGTGGAGTCTCCACTATGATGTGTCCCCTGGATAAACGGGCGGTAATTCTTCAATGCCCACACCGTTGCCAGGAGTGCCTTCTCACAATCGTTGAATTTTTCCTCCACAGAGGATAAAGTTTTGCTCGCATTGGAGATTACTTTGTCATGCTTTTGGTATAATACTGCCGTCAAGCACGTATTAGAGAACCCCGTCTCCAGGAAGAACTCCTTGTTTCTGACAGGGTAAGCTAGGCAAGGCGCTTGTGAGAGGCTTCTTTTGAGTTGTCTTACCGCCTCGGATTGTTCTGGACCCCATTCCCACTTGACCCCCCCCTTCAAGAGATGAATCAGGGGTCTAGTGATCTCTGCGTAGCCTTCGATGAACTTTCTGCTGTAATTAGTCAGTCCAAGGAGGCTCCTTAGTTCCCGCAGAGTTGTGGGGTCTTTCAGTTTCTGGAGTGCTTCCACTTTCTTTTCTTGGGGACAGAGACCCTGAGGAGTAATCTCATACCCCAAGAAATTAACACGGTTTCTACACCACTGTGCTTTCTGAAAGGAAAGTTTTGCTCCGGCGGCCCTCAACTGTGTCAGAACATAACGGATCTCCGCTATGTGTTCCTCCACAGATGAACTTTTGATGAGGACATCATCTACATAAGCCAGGTTACCCCTAGCACCCAGGTCGGGCATGGCCTTATGTAGGAAAATGTTCAATTCATTGCCGGAGTTGAGGTATCCGAAGGGAGTCCGGGTCCATGTGTACTGCTGGCCCCCAAAGGTAAAAGCCAGTTTGTATTGGTCCTGCCTACTGACAGGCACGGTGCAGTATCCATTGGTCAGGTCTATTGCTGTGAATACCTGTGACCCCTGAATCTGGGCCAGCCCATGGTCAATGTAGGGCAGAGGCCATCGGGAAGTATGGACCCATTTGTTGAGCTCCCTAAGGTCGGCGCAGAGTCTCCACTGGCCGTTTGGCTTCAATATTCCCAGCACCGGATTATTAAAAGTGCTGTGGACTGGACGGATTATTCCCCGGGACTCAAGGTTCTTAATTATTTCAGTAAGGGACTCCATGGATGCGAGAGGCAAGCGATATTGCTTCACAAACACTGGAGTCATTCCAGGGTCCGTGGGAATTGTTGTGGTGTGGATGTCGGTCCGACCACAGTCATATGAGTCTACCGGAAAGAGATCTTGGAAATCCAAGAAAACCTGTTTCAACTTTTGCTTCTGTTCCAGAGTCACACAGGCATCAGCTAGGTTGACTCTCTCTTCCACCATCTGCCTGAAGCCTGGAAAGACTTCTGGTTTGGCTATCTCAGCGGCCTCCTCCAGCTGGGTGGAGAAGTCCCTGGTCAGAGTGCTGATTTGGACCGGAGGCTTCAGGTGGGAAAGGCAGCCCTCATGGACCTCGAAAATCACCTCATCCCTCCTGAAGTCACAAGTCACATCTTCCTTAGCATAAGGGCAAGAAGTATACACCAGGAAGTCCCCCCATGCCGGGTGAAAATCCTGTCTGGTGTTGTATTGTCCTCACTGTCACTGTCAAAACAGTCCTTGGGGATTGGTCCTAACAGTTCATTTCCTAAATCAATGGAGAAATGTCGGTCATCAATCGCCATTCCAATAATGGTGCCTGCGGCTAGAGTAATACTCTTTAAGTCGCTGTTATCCACCTCTATTGGAATGGTGTCATGTTCTATGTTGACTAATGGTGTTGGGTTTACCCCTAACCCTTGCTGTTGGAGAGAAGCATTTAGATGGATATAAGCATCAGGGTTTTTCAATTTTTGTCCTCTTTTAACTTTCACTTCCAGGGAGAATTGTCGGGTCCTTTCTGGGATGGTGACTTCCTCTTTAATCTGAATTTCAACTGCGTAAGGTAGCAATTGAGCTGACCTAAATGCTTTTTCTGGATCATCAAAGCCCATGGGATTATCCGCTAATCGGGACCAAGCTTTGAAGTTTATTAGGTCCAAACTAATGGCAAAGCGATTGAGAATGTCACTGCCTAAGTAAAAGGCGGCAGTGACGTCTCGCACGACCCAACAATTATGGACTATGCTCTTGTTGCCAATGGAGATTTTGAGCATACACCTGCTGGGCAGGAGATGTTTGAAATTAGGTGCTTCCAGGTCCATTTCCCATTTGTCTATCAGTTTGAATGTGGGAATGGCTGGATCTTTTGGGAGTTGGCGGAACATGGCTTCGCTGATGAAGCTCTTACCGTTGTTCACACACACTCGAGCGAGAACAGAGTCCTTCCCATCATTTAACTGAACAGGGATGAACAACTGCTCTCCAATTTGCTGAATATCAGCCAGGCTCTGAGCTGATTTCACATCTTTCTGGACTATAGGAGTGGGAGTTTCTGATTGTGGATTAGTAAAGAATTTCAGGGTGTTTCCTTCCAGTGTGGAATACCACCTTAAACTGGAAGGAAGGTTGATTTTCAGAAATAGAGAGGTCCCCCCATCACCAGTCTGTTGTCCTACTGCTATTACTGTCACGTCTGGAATCTGGTTATTCTGGAAGTGAAATTCTACTTGGTCAGATTTTTGTTCAACCATGTGGCAGGTGCCGTTTAAACTAACATGGTTGACACTCTGTTTTAATTTTATTGGTCGGCTAGTCTGGGTCCAGAGGACCTTGTTTACGCAATCTATTAGGGGTGACAACCTTCTCAGGAGGTCATTCCCTAGTAAACAAGGGGTGCCCTCTGGAGTCACTACTATGACCGGGTGTTTCACCTTGTGTCGCCCAATTTTAATGTCCAAGTCTGCAGTCCCCTCAACGGGAATTTCCTTCCCGTCAAAGTTCTGCAGTTGTCCAGGAAGAGAGGTGAGCGGAATACGGTAATTCTCCCCCCTTCCTGCATTTAGTTCATCAAAGGCCCTTTTGGACAGAAGGGTAGCTTGGGATCCAGTGTCCACCAGTGCCAAAATTGTACCCTGCCCCTGTACTTGTACAGGGGCATAGTATCTTCCCGCCTTCTCCTCAAGGGGGCACAGATAATGCACATTTTTGGACAACTGGTGGGCTAACTTTCTGGTTTTGGACATTGCTAGCGAAGAGATTTGGGCAGAATTCTGTGGAGAGCCTTGGGAATCTGAAAGAAAAAGTTGGCAACTGGAGATCAGAGCCATTGTGGGTTCCCCTGGTTCCGGTTCTGGGCCGCCCCCCCCCCCCCTTTTTGGAGGCAGTCACCAGGATGGGTTTGAACCAGGGGATTTTGGTATTGTCGGTTCTGGGATGAGATGATGGGCGGCGGTAGCTCAGTCTCCACATCTCCCCAGTCTGAATTGGCATCCCTGGGAACCCATTTTTCCTTGGGAGGAGTTCCCCCATCTCTGAAGGAGAAGATCCTTTTCCCAGGATCCTCTGAGGATCCCTCTCCCTCAAATAGGAAGATCTGTATCTCCTCCACAAAGTGGGTCTGTTTGGGTCCTTTGTTTCTCCTACCCCCCTCTGCTCCTTGGGAGGCAGGCTTTCAGGGGCAGGAGATTTTGTTTCCGGTTCCTGGTTTTTCAGGGGCTGTTTACAAGTTGGGAAGCAAGCTTCCTCCAAGGCTTTACACCCCCCTTCCCCTTGTGCCTCCTCCCTGGGAACCGGTGGGTTATCGGGGTGCTGCCCCTGTCGTTGTTCTGGAGCACCAGGTCCAGAGTTTGGGGCATTCTGTGGTGGCATGCTCATCTGAGGGTTCTGTTGAGCCCTCAGTATGTGACCCAGATCCCGTGCCATATTTTGGACCTGGCGCTCTAACTGGGAAACCCGCTCAGGCTGATACGGGGCTCTATTTTCTCCCCTGGGCTGATCCCGGGAAGGGTAGCCATCCCTTCTCTGGTAGTACCCCTGGTTGGGAAGATTTTGGTACCCCTCCACCCTTGGCCTCCCCTCTCCCGGATTAGGTTGTCTGGGCTCAGGGAATTGGGGAAAGAAAGATGGATGATTTTGGGGCGGGAAATTGGGTGGATACCTGGGGAAAAAGTTCTGCCCAGGATTTGGAGAATTTCTGCCCTCCTGTGGGAAGTTGGGAGGGAAGTTCCCTGGGTTAGGTGCTTGGCTGGACCCCCACCCTTGGGCTGGAGGAGTCCACACATAACCCAGGATTGGTCGGTTTCCCTTATAGCGGGGACTTACATAGTCAGGGGAGCAGGGGACCCCATTTGTGGGACTACCTCCTCGACTCCCTGTCTGTGACTGGCCCGAGGGCCTTCTGGGCTGTGAATTATTTGGTGCAGGCAGATTTTTAGGCCCCCCCATCTCCAAATCTAAAACGGGGGCAACCTTTACCTCTGCCACCTTGGCAGCAGCAGGGGTGCTGTTGGTTTTGGGGTTTTTCGGCGCGTTATTTTTATTTTCGATAGGGTTTTGCACCTCATAGATCCGGGTAGCCTGTTCAATGACCCAGTCTAAAGATCTTTTCTCATGAAAATCTCTCACGAGCTGGGTCATTATGTATTTGGGTAAGGCATGGAAAAACGTATTGATAAATTCTCTGCTATCCGTGCGTATCCTTCTGGTGGTCTGCGCAAAAGCACGCTTTAATTCTTGCACAAACTCTTGTGGGGCCTGATCCTCCCCACATTGCAAATTGTAGGCTGCCTTGCGAGCCTCTTGAGGATTTCTGTGCACAGAAAAATGTTTCAAGATGGCCGCCCTGTATGTGGACCACCTTGAATGGTTTTGATCCTCCAGCCCCGCAAAGAAACTGGAGTATTCTGGTGAGAAGGTCCACTTTACATATTGAATACAGCTTTGGCTGTCCTTCAAATGGAAAGTCTCCATCATTTGCTCATAGAGCTCCAAGTGTTCCCAAACAGAATACTTGGCGTTCTTATGATAAGGCGTGATGACACTCCTTATTGCCTTTATTTGTTTCAATGGGTCCTTAAGCAAGGCCCTTTTTGCCTTATTGGCCTTTTTGGCTCGGGTAACCCTGGTCCATTCATCCTCCGACTCAGAAGCGCTGCTCCCAGAGGTGCCCGTCTGATCTTCCAGGTTTTCCCAGATTCTGCGAGCCTGGGAATGGCTGGCAGAATGTGGGGACTTGGTCTGCTGTGTCCTGTAATGCTCAGAGGAGTCTTCAGATCCCTCCTTGCTGCCAGGATTTGATGGGTACCCCCCCCCACTGACCTAACTGGGCAGAGGTTTTCAGGATGCCCTTAATGGGCCTACTCTCCGGGGGTTCCCCACTAAATTGCACTGTGCTTGGGTGCCCAAACCCGGATGCCCGGCCATCCATTCCTGGGAGGTACTGGCCTATGAGCCCCATACTTCTAGCTGGATAGTAATCTGCCGTCTCTGTGGCCCTGGGCTCATGTGTGCGAGGGGACATGGGGGTGGCAGAGTCCAGGGACTGGGAGAGATGAAGGCCTCTGGTACCAGGGCTCCTGAGGTTATGCTCAGGCGTTTCCCTTTCCCAGCGCACCTCGTCTCTATCAGCCCCTCCTCCCTGTTGCAATGCAAGAGCCTGCGCTTTCAGTTCCTCAGTTAAGGCCTTACTAGACTCTATCAGTCACTCCTGCATCGCTACCTGTTGCTGGAGGCTATCATTGTGCTGACAGAGAGCCTCATTTTCTCTCTGTGCCTCCTGATTGGTCCTGGAGTACTGGGCCAGTCTCTGCTGCAGGAGGGTTACCTCCTGAGCTGTGTCCCTATTGGCCTGCTCCTTTCTTGCCAGAGCATCCTCCACCCTCCTGGTGTGCTCTAACAAGTTCTGGTGTTCTTTTTGGAGGTCACCCAGTCCCTGGAGGGCCAGGTGATTTTCTTCCATTTTCCTTTTTAAGTGGCAGACTTCCTGGCCTAAGGTATCCCTTTCCTGACTAAGAGCCTGCATCTGTGCCGCCAGGTCGTCCCTTTGCCTTTGGAAGGCACCAGCTTTCTGGCGCTCCTGGTCAAACTCTGCCTGGGTATCCAGGTCTTTCAAAATCAGTTTATTGCTCTCTGCCTTCTCCCTATCTAGGTGGCTTTGCAGGGTGACTACCTGCTCGGCACATGCCCTATTGAAATCTAATTGTTGCTCCAGCTTTTTCTGGCTCTGCAGTAGGGAGTCCAAACCTTCTTGGTACTCCTTCTGCAAGGCCAGAAACCTGGTATCCTGGTCCGCCTTTTCCTGTTGCAGCACATCCATATCCTCCTTTATTTTAGTGATGTACTGTCTGCTGTCCTTTTCTGACTCCTGGCTCCTGAGCTCAGAAGAGTCCAGATCAGATTGGGCCTTCTCTAATGCCATCTGTTGCCTATTTGCCAGATCTAGGCCTTCAGCACATTATTCCTGTATGGCTCCCATATATAGATACAAATATGCCGCTATCCTGGCAATCTTATTATGTTCATCTTTGGCTTTAGGGGCCATATATAGTTCACTCAGGGCCACATGTAGGGGACCCTGATCTCCCCATGTATCTGACCCTGTTTCAGTGACCTGTTGCACGATTGCCTGCAACCAGACCTTTTGGTCCTGATGAGTCCACTCACCTCTCACAAATAGCTTATGTAAGAAGTGCTCTCTGGCTATTTTGATGTCTACCAGTGTTGTCATTCTGGAATTTGAGTTCCTTCCTGACTTACAGAAGTTTGTATTTTATTTTTTCAAAACAGACCGTTTCCTTAGAGCGTTCCTTTGAGGAGTGCTTTACAGCGTAACACAGCGTGGTGATCCGACCGGATGTATGTATCTTGTCAGTTAGCACACTGTATTAATCTGCACAAGTGATAGATCTAATCCGGAATCCCCGGCTACGAGTCCCCAATTTGTAAGAGGATTCAATTCAACAATACAGCTAAGTCAATGCCTAGTCTGGGATACTGAATGGAAACCCTTATTGATATACCTTTATGTCCAGTTCATGAGTTCTGGATGACTACCCCTATATAACACCCCTCTCTTAGAATTCCCCTGACCCCACTGAGCCAAGAAGTAGTTCTGTTTTGCAAGTTTAAAAGGTTTATTTGAGAATTTAAACAATATATATATATATATCACACTTTATAATAAATTAATATCTGACAGTACACTTAGACATATGATGTTGATCAACAATGGGTAATCTGGCACTAGCACACTTCTTTACAATCAATGAGGAGTTAGTATAGGATGGAAAAAGTAGCAAAATACTTTTATGGTTTCAAGGGAAAAGCAATGAGGAATAAAATGCAGTACAGAAATACTTGATATGATTTTAGCAAAAGATAAGATAATCACTTTTTCTCTGGCAATTCACCCCCCCTCCCCTATGCAATGTAAGAAATGGAAGGAGATGGAAAGAGGAGCACACAGTTCTCAGGAATGCAATCAAATACAATACGAAATTCAATTCCCCCCCCAGCAAGCTTAAAGGAAACAGGTAGGAGTTTGAAACACAGGCCCAAAATGCTTTTAAATGTGATGGCAATGGATGGGAAAATGTGCCAACTGATTTTAATTCCCTCTAGAGATTCAGGATGAGTGGGAGATGCGTGTTGGTATTAGTTCAGGCTCACTTTAGCAATAATTCAGGGATGGTTATTAAGAGGCAAACACATTTTTAGCAGAGGAAATCAAAAAGCTGCTATCTTTTTACAGGTAAAGAAATCAGGCCAAATTGCAAATCGTGGCAAAATTCGCGAGTGCTTGATTACGGCAAAAGTATAATTCTAGGTTCGTTGGAAAGCTGAGATTCAAAGCTTTCAGAAGAAAGTTAAACCAAGTTCCTAGCCCAAACGGTTCCAGAGATACGGACGATTAAATAAAGGTAGTTTTTCGGATTTAAAGTAAACTCAAAATGACAGGTGACAGCTTGCAGCTTCAGAATTGACAGGTGACAGTTGTGCAGCTTTACAAATGACAGATGACACGATTTCTAGGAGGCTGTTCTACTTAGGTTAAAATAGTTTGGATTAGATTATTTTAACTAAGAGATTGGTTCTGCACAGTTCTGCTAGGTACTCACAATATAAATTTGAAATCGGCCTCGCCACGGATCTGCTCAGGTTTTGGACTGGACTCCGGTTCTGGTCTCGGCACTTCACAGTGATCTGGGTCAGCTCTGCTCTGCTGGTCTAGCCTCTCTGGATCCTGGATGTAACACTGCTTTCTGGGTACTGCTACAGGTTCTGGAGATTGATGGATTTGAAGTCTGGATCTCTGGATGTGAAGTCGTCGGTCAGCATGCTCCGCAGCAAATGGAATTAAATCTCTCTACCTGTCCCAGCAGTCTCTTTTTATGTGTTTTGAAAATGGTTGTGTGTCTGGGCCTAGCTAAGCCTGCCCCTCTCTACTTGTCATTGGCCCAATTCTCCCCTCTCCCATGATTGGGGGAAGGAAATGTGAGTCAGAGTGATGCTGTAGGTTTTATGGTCAGAGGAACCTCCCCTTGTCAGATTGCACACAAATCTATTTCTGACCCAAATACATATTGCACAGATACACAGTTGTTTAAAATTACATGCACCCATCACATATCACATGAGGTATACTCCGTTCAGACCCTGATGTTCCTAAGAGCTTGCATCCAGAAATGGCAACATTTTGCGCTTTTTTGTAGCTTTCCCCATATCGGATTTTTCTCCAAATTTATACAATTGTGTGCAAGGCATGTGGGCATTTAGATAAGGAAGTGTCAGATTTTTAACACGCATACATTTAGAGTAACAACCTCTTTTCCGCTCGTAACCCCCCAGATCATACCACCGGGTCCTAAAACCTCTTAAAATGTTCACAGAAAAATCACAAAAATAATGATATTACTTATATAATTCTGACAAGTCCGCACTATGAGTTATCTATCTTTTTAAAATTATGCCCTGGTCAAAAAGGGGTGTGGCTTCCCACATCACAGGGTGAAATAACTGGTTTATCCACTTCCCCCAAGCTCAGCTGCTAGCAGAGGCACTGCCCCTCCCAGTTTCCCCTAAGAGGAAGCCACTTTTACGACGCCCCCAATATAACATTTGCCTGAGTCCAGGACAGGCCTTTGTTCAACTCCCTGTAGTCCCCAGCTGCTCCACCCCTAATCTAATCAGAGAGGTGACAACTCCCTTTGGCAAGGGGAAGAGTGGCTGAGCAGGTTTTAACTCCTGTCGGGGGTAGTTGTCAGGCAGAATCCAGTTTTATTAAGCCAGGTTTCCGCTAAATGTCACTTTTTGTTCCCAGTTTAAATCACTTACAATTTTTACATATACATTAAATAATTACTTCCTTCAAGTAATTTCAGAATATAGTTTTACATTGTATCCACCTCTTAGCAAGTCTTTCCTTGGTCTGGTTTTGTTCCATTTGTTCAGTTTTACACAAAAGTCTGGTGGTTTTAAAACGCCGGCTTTCTGATAGTGGTGAGTACTGGTAATGCAACCATTTTTGGGATTAAGAAAATGAATTCCCCACAAGAAGGTTGTATCTATGGAGTGGTCTCGTGCCAACTGCGCATTTCTCCTATTCTGGCGTGAATGTGGGCGGCGATAGCTCATCCCCACATCCACCCAGTCTATTGATTTAGTTTGTTCTGGGATAGAATAATGGGCGGCGACAGCTCATCCCCACATCTACCCAGTCTATTGATTCAACATGGGTCAAAACCCATGACAGGGTAACACAGGCCACCAAATCAGACAGTGTGTTGGAGCTAAGCTCCTGTATTGCGAGCTTGTGATCCCTACCCACATGTTTGGGCGAACAACTTGTGTTAATATTAAAGCCTTTAGCTGGAATATCACTCACAAATATAGGATCACTACCCAGGGCCCCTCCCTCTGTCTCCCTCATAAGAGGGTTTATAGACATGTTCATAACCACAATTTGTCGCCATTTGCTACAACAATTTCCTTGATATTATGTGGAAAAATGAGGGGAGCTGATGCATAACAGCCCATAAACGTTGGGGAGGGTTAAGTTGGTTGTCAATAGGGAAAGGAGGATAGTATGTCTTTTCCGAGGGCACCCCACTGCCAAACCTCAAGGACCCTCCACCCAGGTGATCCTCCTTTGCTTCTCTACCCCAAGGGTCAGGATCCAAGATCGATGGCCTTTCCCTGGCCACTTGTGCAGAAGATCCGAGGGAGTAGTATTGAGAGTGCCCTCATGATTTGCACATACTCTTCCCCAATGCGGGTTGGACTTATCTTGCTCATGATCCTTCTGGGGTTCCACTGTGGAGCAACAAGGTTGACATCCAAGAAACCCAGCATATCCCTTAGGCTGGATGCTCTGTGTTGGGATATTGATTTAATTTCCAAAAAGCTAATACTTTCCTCCCCACTAGCTCTCCTTTCAAACTTTCATTATGCGAGGAAGCCCATCTATAGGAGTCTTGGATTTTAATGGGGCCACCCATGAAACCCATTGATCGAATTGGGGTACATCACTTCCCAGGACTAATTGAGCTGGCAAGTTGGAAATCACTGCTACAGTCAAGTCTACTTTCCTTCCCAAAATGGTGATAGGGATTTGGGTAAGCGGGTATTTTTTTGTATGGCCATGTACATAAGTTACCCTCTGTTTTGAGACTTCTTTACATCCCTGAGGGAGTAACCCTGTTCTTATGGCACTTTCCTTACTTCCTGTATTCAGTTCTGCCTAGATCTTTTTTCCCCCTAAGGTAACAGAGACTTTATACATGGTGTACCCTCCAATATATAAAAAAGGCATAGGGATTTCTCTGTTTCCTAGAGTCATTGCCCTTTTCCCCAGACTTCTTTAGGCTCTTTCTGCCTTCTAATGCCATATCCTGAGATTGAGTGTATAACACGTTATTATATGATGGGTCAAACCCTTCCTCCTTATTCTCTTGAGTCTGGTCCGGTTCTCTGAATGATAGAGGATTGGGAAGGTCAACTCTGTTCAATGGACAACATCTCGCAATGTGCCCATAACCTTTACAAGAGTATCACTTTCGATAGAGTTTGAGAAGTGGGTTTATCACTGAAGGGTTATCTCCTCCTTATGTCTGTTCCCATAGGGATTTAGATCTTGTGCAACCTTGTACTAAGGCTGTCGTTATCTGGGGAAGGTGGATGGCAACTCGCTCTGGCGAGGAAGATAGAATGTTAGATGATGACTTATTGGTGCTCTCTGGGGACTCGCAAGAGGTTCTCACCTGGGACTACGTTTTATCCTTCTGTCGCACTTATTTTATGGATTTTCAAATTTTCTGGGGGAGTGAATAATTATGGTAACACATCATTCCCAAGGGAGGATCGTCTTTCCGTTTCTAAAGGACTAAAGACAAGATTTTGGCTCTCTTCCTTGACAGATATTTTCTCCTGACAACCTTCTTTCAAAGATTGATAGGTAAGAGGTTCCCCTAAGATTTTCTACCTTAAACGTCCCACCTTTTGGTCCCATTTCATCACAATGGGGTTGTCAGAAAAATTCAAAAGGACAAACTTCTATTCCTCTTCTGAGGAGAGTATAGGCAGTATCTTTAATACTTTTCCTCTAGGGGGTAGCACATAGATGCCTATGCCATAGGGGACATTTAGCTGTAAACCTAAAGAGATTATTATTGTGTCCCTCCCCGGCACTCGACAATCTTGTGGACAAAAAAGATGGAAATCATTCCCCTCTGCAGACTTTCTGATGGGGAGGATGGCTTGTGAGTTCAAAGCCTGAAAGTCTACCCCTAAATGATGGTTTACCTGGTCAGGAAAGTTAGTGTTTCCCAACGCACTCTTACTTTGTAAATTTGAACCACTGAAAAAATGTAGGCCGGCCTCTGCCTCTTGGGATTTTAGTCCTTCGGTGGAACAGGTAGGTGGTAGAGGAGTGCTAGTTTTCTGGTAAATTATACATGCCTGCATTAAGGTTTCAATGTCAGCCTTCATTGCAGGCCAAACAAACCTTTTCTGTTATATGCATTTGAAATTTCAAGCGTGCCAGATTAACTCTTGTGAAATGTGATGAGGTCTCTCTAGGATCACCTGTTTATGACTTTCTGGGATCACCAATTATAGTTTTACCATACCCTCTGGAGAGATGCCTCCCCTATAGGAAAACCCATGCTTCAGAAGGAAGAACGTTTCCCCTTTCTCATGATTCTTTAGGTCTGAAACCACTTGTGCAAATGTCTCGGCCAAAAAGGGGTAGTTTCTTTGGGCTATGGCTAAATCTAGAAATGTAGTTGTTTCTCCCTTACAATCTTTTCGGGGCTCAGGGTTGGGAGGGCCATTAGATATCTCATCAGCCCAAGCAAAACCTTGAGTTCCCCTGTTGGTGCTTTTCTCCCCAGATGTTTCTTTACACCTTGGGAACACTACTTGTTCAAGTACCCCTTGAGCAACCTTATCCCTTTGGTGAATCTGAAATGGTTCCTTTGTGCCATTTTGTAGCAATACCTTAACATCACCTCTAACATCTAGGTCTATAACTTCCGCTAATACATCAATTCCAAATTGACTTCGGAGCCAGCCTAATGTATGTATCATGGGGTGGAATCTTCTGGGTCTCTTCCCAGTGGTTCCCATGACTTCTTCTCGGCTTCTGAAGTAGGGAACCCACCGGCACGAGCCTCGCTCACCTGACGTGTGTTCCCTTCCACACACCGGCACCTCCAATGCTTCTTCATGGACGCAGGCGGCATCCTCTCTGCTCCGGGCTCCTCAGCAGCTCCTACTGCTCACTCTGGGTTATGGAGGCTCCCAGACCTATGGAATGTACACAGTTCACTTGTATCGGGTCACACAGGTCTGCAAGGATAACTTCGAGAGTGCTGGTTCTTTCTCCGGTCACACCACAGCTTCCTCCTCACAAGGGTCTCCTGCTTGTCTTTTGCACACAGGTCTCCATGTTGCTCTTCTCCCTGCTTGGCTGGTCTCCCTTTTATACCTGCAGCCCCTTGACAGGCTGCAGGTGTGCATACTTGATTAGCCCTGCCTGACCAGAATTAAAGGGACATGCCTGACCCTCAATGCTCTTAGTAGGCATGTTCCTCGTCCCAGTACTAAAGTAGTGAAAGGGTGTAGTCTCTATCACTCTTAGTTACCTCTTCTTTATCCCAGTACTGTCAAGTGTCATTTGTGGAAAAATGAGAGACGCTGGCTTTTAACATCCCATAAAGGTCGGGGGAGGGTTGGTTATCAAAAGGGAAAGGGGGATACCATGTCTCACCCCAGGACACCCCACTCCCAATCCTCAAGGACCCTCCATCCAGGTGATCCTCCTACACTTCTCCATCACCACGGTCAGGATACAAGAGCGAAGGCCTTTCCCTGGTCATCTGTGCAGAGCATCCACAGGGAGTAGGAGTGAGAGTGCCCTCAGGTGTCTCACACTGTCTTCAAACTTTGGGCATCAGATAGGGCTATAGCTTGATAAATTGCTCAGGAGGTGTTTAATTCAATGGAATGCATTCTTAACTGCTTGGTTTCTCTGAAAAACACTCAGGGAACAAGTGCTGGAGTTCAGCATGTTTCTTTTTCGTTAAGACTGTGAGGAATTAAGTTTCAATCTTTCCCATCTTCCACCAGGAGCATAGCTTTGCTCTACTGGGTCTGTTCACCATGGCGTTAAAAGATTGACATGATAGTTTTGGGTATTTTGACAGTGGTTGGTCTGAGACACCAGATTGTTAAGAGGTACTTTGCTTTAATGGCTCTTGGAGGGACTGTACCATTGGGACACTATCGTATTCTGAGAAGTGGGCAGTGACACTAGAACCTAGTCGGCAACCGAAAAGGACCTAGCAACTGCCCTGTGGTCATAGTCCTTGCTTTCATGTTCTTGAGCTTTGAAAAGGCAGTTGTTCACAATCTCTCCCACTCCCTTCATGTGGGACTTAAGGTTGTCAGCAGCCTGGGATATTGGCAATGGAGCATTGTCTCTCTCTTCTCAAGTCTCTTAAAGCACATTGAGTACATCCCTGTGTTGCCTCCCATGCAGCACCTTAAAGGGGCGGTACCCTAGTGCTGAGTGAGGGATTTTCATCATTGCCAACAGAGCCATTGGTATCATCACGTCCCAGTTTTGCCTGTCAGTCTCTATAGCTTCCTCAAAATACATTTTACGGTCTGAATAAACCGCCTCACTAGGCCATCTGTCTGTGGATGTACACAGAGGTCCTTAGTGTCTTAATATTCAGCATTTCCTTTTCTTCCATGCAAAATGCAGGACATGAATGTAGTGCTTTAATCAGTGAGTAGTTCTTCAGGAAACCCCACCCTAGATAAGAAGACAAGAACACCAACATGTTCATACCCTGCTGGTAGCGTCCGCAGCGACACACTGTGATAAAAACGCCCTTCACCTTCTGAACAGATGATCATTCACCACTCCCTACCCACACCGCCACCGCCCCATATGGACCACTACCTTAATAAATGGTGCAAACTGGTCACTGAACAGCACCTGTAAATCTGATTGCACTGTGGATGGGGCCACTTAAAAGTGTCTGGATGGAATTCTCAATCAGACGGACTGCTAACGGTAGCAACGGTAGCAGGACCAGTTTGAATTGGGGGACAGGTATGGTCACATGTAATTATCAAGGCATGTACCCAAGCATTCAGAACGATCAACCCATTGGTTTCACTGGAGGTAGAATGGAAATATGCCAGTTCAAATTGGACTATTGGGCACAGGAAGCACTTTCATTGCCTCTGAGGGTCGGAATAGAGGTGCACTAACACTCACCTAGACAGTTCTTTTCACTGTGGACGGGAAACTTTACCATTGGTCTTAGGCCATAGTTGGCAAGAACTTTTTAATGTATTTACCTACTACACTAAAAGAAAAGAAAAACCAATGCCTCCAGTCAGGTCCTTCCAAATGTAGTATGCTAACCCCACCAAAAGACGCACTCGAATGACCAGTCTGTCACCATGAGAGACCTAAGAAAATTACACTGAAGATTCAATTTGTCTGAGGCATGTTTATATCGCACCACATCTGTGAACACATGCCGCAGGCACAGCTCCTCATCTGTGCACTCTAGAATGCAGCTACCGCTATGTCAAATTCGGTCTAGTAGCTCGCATTGCCATCCACACTCGAACCCGTGACATGCCTCAACACCACTACCATTAGTATACAGCAACAACCTACGTAACATTCAGTCTAGCTGGACACACACTGAGTCTCCTGCACTAGCACGCTATCTTAAACTGCTGACAGCACCCACCCATGTGCCTGACCTCTGGTTTGCTAACTAGGGCCCAGCCAGCCTCTTAAGTCCTAACCCGGAAGAATGCACAGAGACATCTTAAAGTAAACTATTAGAATATTCCCAAACATGGGCTTCTGTCCCCAAGGCCATTCCAACCACAAAGCGCATTGAGGCCATAGAAATGGGGAAATGGTGCTTTATAAATGATGACTACAATACAATGACGACTACCATACAATACAATTAGATGTTTTACAATACTCTGGTTGAGTTGTTTCTCATGGAATTGGGGTATCGGGTGGCATAATCTAGGATCACTAAATATATATTTGTTACCCAATTCGATTGGTTAAAGTGGTCATGCAACATCCATTGTCATTTTAGAAAAAATGACATTCAATTACTTGGAGGGGCTTTAAGGGGGCTCTAGGTATCAGGGTAGTTGAGGCCTTTTGAAGAATTTCACAGATGGTTTTTACGTTGCCATAGGCACAGGGCCAATTCTGGTCAGGACCTGACCTGAAGTTTTCCCTATTCCTTGATGTCCAGCTGTTAAATTAAAATATGCTAGTTCTGTTACTATTTGGTGGTGACTTTGAAGGTTGACCAGTTGGCTCTTATGTGCTCCATCTCTGCCTACATACCATCGATATAAAAAGAAGGGATCATTTTGCTCAACCCCTTCTTCTTCCAGTATAGCCGGTTCAAAAGCTTCTGCCAGATTCTGGTCATTCCTCTGGAAAAGGCCAGATTGGGTAGGCTGATGGTATCATCCCGATCCCGATGGGTTGAGGGTACAGGGTTTTATAAGCTTGCCAACAACCTAGGTGCCCCCTCTCGATGGGTATCTGGTAATATTTGGCCCATTTATATGGTCCCCATGCCTAATGTCGCCAGGAAAAGGTAATTGGGACATTATATATGGTGTTCATATATATGAGCTCAAGGAGAATGGTGGTTGCGGGTGTGTCCCCTGCTCCCCTTGGAAAAAAAAGGTTTTGGGGGTTGCAGGGGTGTCCCCGAATTTTCAATGTAATAATGTCCCTGCAAAAAACAGCAATTTTTTGGCATCTTTTTTGCCAGGTGACATTTTTGCTGGGACATTATTACATGGAACTGCTCAATGAATGCTTCTTTCTGATTGGTTGATGTTCTGATGTGCCTCCAGGGCACTGATTTTTCTGCCATCAAATCGGCTCTGGTGTATAATACTACTTTACTCCTATACAGCCACCAGAGACGTTTTTCTAAACATTTTTGTCGTTTTGGCGTTTGACGCCCAATAAGGGAGACACATTGAAGAAGTTTCATATGGCCTATTAGGATGTATACAAATGGATTAGGAACAGAAATGGGAAACGTTTTTTGGACTGATAAAAAAATGGAAAAGGAACAGGGGAAAGGGTAAAATGCTGGTGGAGTTTTAATAAGGGAAAGAAAGTGTAAAACATGAATACCATAAAGGAGTGACAATAAACACATAAGAGTGGCAATGTGGTAAATAGTGATAAAAATGTACTCTGATCTAATACCTTGGCAAGAAAGATCTCCAAACTGTTCCATACATCTTCCATATGTTCTCTAAACCTCAGGCTGTGGTCTTGCCCTGTATATTCCTGTGCATGCAGCATAACACAATGCACAAAGGTCGTTTTGATGGATTCCTGAACATCCCAAAGCAGACAGAAGCTCAAAGGCAGATGCGAGGACTCTTAAGAGCCTGCTGAACCAAGCAAGATAATGCAGAGCAACACCGGTATCAATAACGGCCCCCTGTTTATCGACTGGTTTCCAGTATTAAGCATGTAATACAATATTAATTCATTTAATTAATGTGTTTTATATGACAGTTGTAATTTTATGTTGGGTGGGAGAGGGAAAGCAGGAGACGGAAAAAATGAAAGAGACACAGAAGGAGATAGAGAGAGAGAAAGAGAGATGTGTGGTGTATGTTTTGATGCATGATTGGTTAACAGTTGTGTTGTGATTTTTAATGCACAAATATAGCCAGGGCATTTACATGTCAGTTTTTGAGTACACTGTGAGACTGTGAACTGTGTCCGTGTGTGAAAATTATATATAGAGTAATCTACACATGGTGTGTTATACACGGTACAAGCCTGGCATTTGCATTTTAAAATGCTCATTATGCAATGTAATGTTCATATGAGATGATGTGGCAAGGTGTGGTGGGATTGAGCGTTGAGGAGCTTAGTCTATCGATTCACTATTATTTAAGCAATATAACCAGAATGGCATTACCATAAGCATAAATTAGAAGCTCAACCAAAGCGAGGGCTTAATTATTAGCCCCTCGGCATTACCTGGCTGGGGTACTAATAGTGTTTTTCTCAAGTTGAGAAATGCTGTGTTTGCCATTTCTCAACTTGAGAAACAAACTACACATCAATGGATCAGGGAGAAGGGAAGAACATGCAATTCCTTCTCCCCTCCCATGGTGGCCATTGCCGTGACAAGGGCACACTCACTAGTGTTCCCAGTGATGGACAAGGCAGGGCCAGGTAAGTGGGACGTGGGTGGGTGTGGTGTAAGGCAATGTGGGGGAGCACACTTTCCTGATTAACGATGAGGGAATATGGTGGCCTCCGGCTCTGAGCAGGGTCATAACACGTGCTGTACTGCGTGGTAAAACCCCCATTCTGTGCTTCCTGATTTGTTGGGAGTCTGCCACACCCCCTTTCTGGGTATTAATAAATCATATGCAATTTTGTGTGTTCTTAGTTTAATTACTGGATGGCATTTAGTCTGGTTGGAAGGAGTGTGGTGTCAATGAGTATGCCATGTTATTGGGTCTACAGAAATAGGATATGTTTGTATATATATATGTACAGTAGCATTGTTTATCTAAAAGATAAAGATGCACTCTTAATTATGCCATTTCAAGTTAACGTATGTCTTTTGCAAGAGAGTAATGAATGTTTATGCTTAGCTCATTCTGATCATATGCATTTGCTGAATTTGGGATATAAAAATGTAGTTACTCAAGGTCCTCTACTGTACGATTTTCTAAAAGGTTCACATCATGAAGAAAACAAATGACATTAATTCTAAGTGAAGTATTTCTACCTTCAAGTATCATTTGCCATAGTAAACCTGGAGACAATTCAGCATGTTCTTTGAGAGTAGGTTTAAGAAACTGGATTCGCTTCATTTCAAGAGAGATACATTGAGTAAGCAAATGTTTAAGTGTTTCTTTTTGATTAATCGTTCACAATGTCTACAGCTACTATCAGCCAATGATAACAATTTCCGTCTCACCAGTATCTCACATGTCGGGCAAAGATTCAATCTCAACCTAGAGACTTCCATTTGGTGTACTACTGATGGAGATTTAATCAGATAAGGTTCCATTGAGCCCTGTTTTGCCAAATCAGAAAGTGCAACATCTCCATGTGGACTGATTATCTGCAGCTTTCATGCTTATGTGGTGCTGTTTCAGTGTGAGATGTACATGTGTTAGATGTTTGTTTGTGAATGTGTCCTTACGAATGTAAAATAGTTATTTTTCTAATTTTTCTTTTTGTCTTTTACTCTAAAAGTGATACTGACATATGATTGACAATGCACCACATATATGGCCTTAAATTCAGCAAACTCACAGCAGCCTGATGGGCTTGCCATTGTTGAGCGCTATAAACAATTTGAGTAACACAAGAATGTGAATCTGGAAGGAAATATTTTCATTTTTGTCTTTTACCAACGTATTTGTTTTAGTTGTTTACCCAATTAACTTATTTTTTATATAGCTATCACTATTCTTCGTTGAAAAAAGAGTTGAAATACCTTAATAACAAAGTTACATTTTTGTCCACAAAAACTGCATGTGTGTATGTACTCATTTTTTTTTTATTTAGTGTAATTACTGTGGCTTTTCATGATGCAATATTTCTAATTGTTTAAAATGTTATGTGATTATGCTATTTTATTTTGGAGTATATGTTTTAAACTTGCGCATTAGTTGAAGTGTAAGGGTTGTTTTTTGTATACGCTGAACGTCTACATGAGCAGATACATGATTCATTGAATTGTTTAATATGGTTTACAACTTTCAAACACTTTTTAAATTGCTTGTTGGCAATTTCTAATTTGATACGCGATGATGTGTCTGTCAATTTGCTTACGGGCTTGGCAAAAGAGGGCTGGATCATGGTCATACAGACTTTGTCAATGTTCGCCACTGCTCTAACTTCCATTGATGTGATATTTCAAATTGTGCACTATCGCTGTTGCATCACTTTGAAAGGAACCTTCATGGTGGCTATTTAAGTAGCATGGTTAGGCACCGTATTGGCTGATCCTGCTATTTTAGGTATATACATGTATGCTTATATATATACATCTGTTGTGGCTGAGTTGCTTCTTTTTTGTTAGCTGATAATTAGCTCTGAATGAGCAGTGCTGTCATATGTTCTCTGAGCATTTGACATGGCAATGTTGACAGAAATGCATATACCAGTTTTGGTTCACTTGGTAATGTAATGTGGCTGCATGTGTTCCTTTGGCCTAGATCTTAACACCTTATTTTACCTGACTGTTTGGTTGGAAATCTGTTCTGCATGAGATTTTTTGAGAATTCCGTTTTAGGTAAAAATGAGTATGTCAATTTGTTATTCCATGTTCAGTTGTAAAATGATAATGTGAGCTGTAGGCGTCAGTGAGGAATAGCAAAGTACTACACAATAATGTGTTTGGGTGAGGTGTCAGTGAGTGCTGGACGATGCTTATGAGAAATCAACGCATATGGATGTGTTTTGTGAAATGCATTGCATGTGACATATTTGTTTTAATATCACACTTGGGAATGTGATTTGGTTATGTATTTGGGTGGGGGTGAGTGATTACTGCAAGTGGTTATGGTGATTCCCCATTCGCAGCCAATAACGTGTCATTGTAGAGTCGGAACCTTTGCCTATGAGGCACTGGCCGCAGTTCCGAGCGAGTACATTTAATTGTATTCCTGTCTGATGGTTTGCAATGGAGGTTTACCTGATTTGTTATGTTGTGTATTGTGCATGCTTTTTTGGAGGTTAACCCAGGTTCTTACGTTGTGTTAAACACATGCATTGGACATACAGGCTGATGTCAGAGTTTATAATTATAATTGTTCTTCATACCAAATGGTTATAGGATGGTTGAGGAGAACCATCTCCGGTTCCAGAAGCACCTCAAAACCTTCCTCTTTGCTTCTGCTTTCTCTCTCCCTCTCCCCTGCTAAATTCTTCACTGAAACTGCACTGAATCTGCAACTGGGCCACTCTCAGCGACCTCGGTCCTGGGCCCAGCCACTCTCCACTTGCACTGCCTCCCTGGCAACCCCTGCACTGCGGGACTGTCTCTGTACCCCTACAGCCCCCCTTCCCAGCTATTGTCTGCACTTACCTTGTACTTGCCACCAGCTGGCCCTATTTATTTATTTTTATTCTACTTACTTTGTACTGCACTTTCCCCCTCCCCTTCCCCCTGCACTTCTTCCCTTCCCCCTACCCCTGCACTTGCGCGATCTGAATGACACCTGGCCTAGTAGGATCGTTGTCTGTCTTCTCCTTGTTCCCCCCTCCCTGCCTCGTCGCGCCTTGAAACACTTTTGTATAGGCGCGTTACAAATGCCATATCATATCATATCATAACACGCTTAATATCATCATGGGGTTTCTAAGCACGGCATCAGGATTCAAATCTGTGTTGCTGCTTACAAGACAAACGCCCCTGAGCTATCCTCCCCCTTTCTTAGAATCTTCGAGCAGGCTATGTGTTATGAACATGTCACAGAAAAGATGGAAGCAGAAAGCTTTATTGGCCTGACTGAATGTCTAAGGACCTAATGAACAGAAGAGTTTTATAATGGCAAATCCCCATTGAAAAATGCTTTGTGAATTAGGCCCTAACTGTGTAGTTGGTATGAAGTGAACACCTACAATGAACAAAGGGGATGTGAAGTCGTGCCGACGGATTGGGCAGGTGAAGCTCATTGCTCAATGATTTGCAGAGCACCATGCCACGCTGAACGAGCTTCCTCTTGAAAAAAATAGCATGTCTATTGCCTTGAAATGCGTGTGGTTACACCGGGACATCAGTCTGAATAGGAAGTTGTTTTTAATCTGTGAGTATGGGGGTTTCTGATACATGTATTCTACTTAGGAGACCTTTGAATGTGCAACCAGAATGTATGCTAATGGGAGACAGTTACTCTGTTTTAAAGGTGTTGATCTCTTTGTGTGATGTTAAAAGGAGTTTTCATATCATGTATAGTGCTGTTCTTTTTTTGTAATTTTGAAAGGTGTTTTTTACATGTCCCACGTCTTGAAAGAAGTGTGATTGGGTCAGAAGCTTGCCAGCAACGTTCACTGACATGTACATTGTGTGCTGGATAAATGGGCCGATACAATGTACTAATTGAGGTCTTTTTGAGGCTTTGTACCCCTGAAAAAGGCTGGGTTCCTGAGGTGCTCTCCCTCCACCTCAGTGACAATGACGCTAGTTATACCAAGGCACAGACTTTCTTTGGCAAATGCGGGCTGTTCTGTAATGCTCGCTTTGTCAGATTCAATTGTGACATTCTATTGCCTCACTTTATATTTTGTTTTGTTGCTGCCCATGAATTGGGGTCAAAGGAATAATCACAGATTGTCACATATGACCCCTGTGCATTGATTGCAGACAGAGTTCCTTTGACTTACCATGGTAACCACATATTTTACAACAACATGTATTTATCTGTTGTGCTGCAGTAAACCCTTTCATTTTTGTCTGAAGGGTGTTATTTGTTTCATTGTATGTTATTTATTAGGTGCATGGTGACATTAAACACACTGGCAAAATATGTTATTTGGGACCATTCCTTGATGCAATGTTTAATGGTAGGCATTGGTTGGGGATAAGGTATTGGGGTGTGTGCTTCTGTGTGTGGGGGGGATGCTCCATTATGGGTGTGATCTGGATGGGTGTGCAGAGCAGCCTTTTTGTTTTAAGGATGTTGTCTGTTCCATAATACGTTACTTATTAGGTGATCATTGAATTTGACCATACTGGCAATGTTCTTTGGGACCATTCTTTGATTAAATGTATAATGGTAGGCATTGGGTGGGGCTAAGTGGTGTGCGTGTGTTTGTGTATGTGTATGTGCATTTGTATCTGTGTGTGTGTGTTTGTGTTTGGATGTGTGTGTGTGGGAGGGGCTCTAATTTGGGTGTGTTGTGGATGTGTGGGTGTATGAAAGTATACATTTAATCCAATCGTATTCCATATTGGGTGTGCTATTTGCACGTGGATTAAGAGTTGGCCAGTATAAAGTGAATTGAATTGGTTCTTCTAACATGTATGCACATGTGTACCATATTCTGCATGCCATATGCATATGATTATATGTGTAGAGCTGTATGCACTTCATTCTGTTTTTCCCTATGAACCTACGGTTTCTTTTTTTTTTTAAAATAAATATATATTTTCTGGTACTGAAAAAAGGGCATATCTTTAGTTTGCCTTCTGCGATTTTCTGAATATCTTTGGCATTCATTACTTCACCCTAGGACAGAGGAGTGTGCAAACAATAAATAAAAAACTGAAGTGGAATGTGTTGAGATGTCATGGGATAATTAGTGCATTTCACTGCCTATGAGGACAGGCCCATGAAAAAACAAATGTCTTTCAGCAATCCTTTGCATAATGAAAAGTTTAAGGAAACTAATTTTTGGCATTTGGCCAAATCATGGACCTCCCAAATTTGGTAAACGTTAAGGAATGGAACACAAATACAGAGAAAATAATGTTTCATTGATGTAATCTTAACTATATAGATGCAACTGTGAATCTACTATTAAAACCTCTCAACCATTGACTTTTGCCAACATTCAATTTCTAATAATGATTCACTCACTGCACAGATCAGGGTCAGGGTTTGCAAACATAGCTGTTCTGAGCCTTGAAAGTAAATACTTTTTACAATTGGTGGCAATAGAATAGAAGATTGATTGCTACATTTGCATAGAAGATTACTCCAGTTGAGTTGCTGAATTCAAAAAGACTGGAGAATTTTGGTCTCGGTTTGGTTTTGCATTTGTTTTCTCTTTTTTTTACAGGGATTTAGGGGAGATCTGCTTTAGTTTCTGTATGTACTAGTTGCCTTTTTAAAGGTTTTCTTTTTTGAGGTCCAGGGTCAGGGTACATATCCAGATGCAGTGTGTAGAGTGTGTGCAGTATGTTGTTTTCTATGATGCAAGGAATGTCAGCATTGACTTTGTGTGCATTAAAGTTAACTATGAATAGATCAGTGAGTGTACTGTGAAAGCATCATAAAGCAAGACACAGGCAACAGATTCAAAGTTCAAACAGAATTGTTTTATTAACGTAAATGTCAGGATGGTTGAAGGCCTAACTTGCCCTATATTAAGATGGGATTTCCCTACGTAAAGAAACGTCTGAGTCAGAAAGTTCAACTTAAAGGTATGTCAGTGTCTGTTAGGAAAGATTTCATAATTGTATGTCATTTTCCCTCCATGTGTCAACCCCCAAACTGTTTGCTGCTTTTTACACACCATTGACTGACTTTGCCAGAGAAGCACAGCCTTCAGCTGCACTCCCCTGGGCTTTCGCTCCCTTTTTATGGGGAAACTGATAGGCCCTTAAGACAGTCAGTACTGAGAGACTTTGTTTCCCTTAGTCCTTTCCTCATGTTGCAGATTTTGTGCAACATGTAACAAGTGTGGAATGTATCTTACTATACAGCAATCTCTAGTCATTTCCAAAGGCCCTAGAAACTCTTGCTGGACCTTTTATGAACTCTTGCAGATGTATCATGGACAGGACTGGTGGCAGCTATCTTTTTGCATTATTTTTAACCCTTCCCTGCCATGTTAACCACGTTAACCGCGTTTGGCACATATAGATGGCCTGGCTCCAAAATGTCCATGCCACAAGGTTCTTCATCCTGTCCATTGGCCATCTTGCCCCTTCACCTTCCCCAGGTCAAGTTGACCCAGGTCAGTCCTTATTTGGTCATGCACTTTCCCAGAATCCCAATGCTTTTGCGGGCTTCTGCATGCCTTGTGTGTGTGCCTCCAGGATGTGGGCTGGGATGTCTGATCTCAATACACATCCTGGGTGCCAGAGAGTCTGGAATGCCCTGAATGCCTGGGACCACTGTGGTCCATGATTGGTCCACGTATGGAGTGTGTTTTTGTAAGCAGATCTCCCATTGGGTCCTCTCCGTTTTGGCGCGAAGGGAACTTTGGATAAGAGGAGGCTGAAAACACCACTACCATGTCGATCTCCTGAGTTCACACCTAACAAAGGATAGGAGCCAAGTATCCTGCAACAAGAAGCCGAGTCGAGGAACCGCTGGTGACCCGCTGGAAGGTTTGGCACCCTGAGCCCAATGTCGTCCCGTGAGACCCCTGAGCATCTGATCGTCCTAGAAGGTCTGCGAAGACACTTTGACCCCTTGGAATAGTGGGACCAACTATTCTCGGCACCTTCCTCAAACCCGGCAAGTAAGCCTTCTCGGAAGTGTCCCTGGGCCAACCAGTGGGCTGACCAGCTTACGCAGGACCTTTGCTCTATCTCCGCTGCTGTTTCGAGGAGGCTCTCGAAACTTGGTATACTGCTAGCTCTCTGTCCACGGCACCTTCACACTGAATTTCGTACACTTGGCATTCCCATGTCTGAAGTGAGACGAGTGCGCCAGGACCGGAGTAAACACGGTTAGCGCGTTGCCCTGCTGCGGCAACGACCTGTGCAAGTTCGCTGCAATTGTGACCCTCTTGCCCCTGAAGCCTGCTGCAGCGAACCTTGGTCGATTCCTCCTCCCGGAGATGAGAAATCCCCACTGTCCCGTTTGAGAATCATCGCTGTATCTTGGGAACTACAAGGTGCCGAGACGTCCTTTTTGCTGCATTCAAATCTGCCAGCGAAGTGGACTGTACTGGCGAAGTTTGGGTCTGCATCGGGGCCCGGTGAGTAGTCCTTACCCCAACCAGTGGCCCCTAGCGCAGGAGCCCATTTTTATGCACAAGTGGCCTTTCCTTTCCACAGCTATTGCGAAATAGCGACTCCAGCCCACACTCTCAAACTGCCTCTGCCCTCAAGTGGAGGTCCTTCTTGAATAGTGGGAACTTGTTCTGCATCACCTCATTCACCTTCCTGAGCTGCTAGAGACCCTTGAAGAGCCCCTATCCTGCCCATTGGCACAAGCGCGTGCATGTACTATTGAGCACAAAGCTCCTCTCTTCGTAGGGCTTGGACTGCCTCTCAGTTAGGTGTATTATTGATGTGGAACTGGGTCTAAAGATTACCTGCACTGCCTGTTTTCTTCCCCTCTAGGTTGTCAACATATTTTGTGCATTTAACCCTTTAGACCCCATTGGTCCTGTGTATATATATTGTATTGAGTGTGATATATTTGTTTACTTAGTGTTACTGTGATTATTTGCTATGGTCTATATTACAAAGGCTTTGTAATAAGTGTGTCTATATTTTTAATATAACACTTGTCTAGAGTAATTTGTAAGTGTCCTTGCCTTGTATGCTCATTGAAATCGTTCACTCACCCTCACCCCTCCTGAGACTTAGTCTTGACCACCTGCCATAGCTACCCTGATTGGCCTGGCTTGTCCAGAGGTTGCCCTGTTCCAAGAAACTAGATTGGCCTTCTGAACCTCTGCTCCTCCAGAACGGAGTCCAGAAATCCATCTTAACAGTTTACAAAACATATACTTTTCCTCACAAACAAAGCTAAACAATGTGTAGGGATGTCAACAATAAAAGAAGTAGCGTTCCAAATAAAGTTCTGAGGTTCTTTCAGCTCATTGCTTACCTTTCAGCTCCCTTTCCCCAAGTTCATGATAGTTCCACAAAAGTCTTGGGATTTCATTTCCCAAGTTCAAGACAGTTTCACAAAACCTTGGGATTCCCTTCCCTAAGTCCAAGGCAGTCAATTTGTACATATTCCCAATTGATCAATATTCAAAACCACCTCCAGACAAATTCTACACTCCTTCTGGTTTCTTAACAGTTCAATCAGACTGCTTTTTCCTATTTCACTTAAGCAACCTCTTTGGCTTTCACAATTGGGGTTTCCCCGGTCTAGGTACAGTTGTCAGACCACCAATTACAGGTCTGGCAAACAGGTTCTTGGTATCTGTGTGATGGTTCAAACACACAGGGCTTCTCCTTGTCAGTGTCTTGGCTTTGCGAAAATGTGTTCTTTCCTTTGCCAGTCTTTGGCCTTGCCACAATGTATTTTCACATATAGTTCGCTTTGTGGTTATTTTGTTCTTTTACCATCTTGCTTTCATGCTTCCATACTTGCTTCCTTCTGTATTCCATACGACTCATGCTTTTCTTTCAATAGGCAGTATATGAATTTCGCACACACTTGTCATCAGGTCACAACTTTGCCAAAAGCTTTCTTTTAGTTTGGTATTATATATCTGTGATCTTTTAATCGTTGGCAGGTTATATTCAATCAGCATCTATTTCAGTTTTCCCACAGCCCCCAGGAGCGCCCCTCTACGAGTGATCTTCCCTCTTCACTCACCGGTCCCTGGTGTCTCCTCTGGGCAGCTGTGCTTTCGCTTTCAGCCACACCAACACATTTTCCTTTGACCTCGAGGCCCACTCGCACTTCAGTTTCTCTCCGAATCCTGCCGCCAGCTCTGCTTTCTTTCTGTGTATGCTGTTGGTCACTATGCTTCTTTCCTCTGTGTCCGCAGCTCCGGCTGCAGACCCTTGACCATTAAGGAACCCACACATGTGGCCTTCTCGCAGCCGACCTGCCCCTTGGCTCCACAGCTTCTTGCGGTCCTATGCCGGCATCAGGCTCTCCTGCAGGACCCACCTCGGCTGCCTCCTCATATACAGGATTCCCTGCCAGCCTTGTTGCTGCTGGTCTGTTCCCTTTTTATGAACATGCAACCACTTGACAGGTTGCAGGTGTGAGTCCCAAATGATGATTGTCTGGTTGCAATTAGTGGAGCACTTGCGACATGCCTGACACTCTGCAGGCCTTTTCCTTGTCTCAGTATTAAAGTAGTGAAATTACTTAGTATTGATCACTATTCCTAGTCGCCTCTTCCTCGTCCCAGTACTACATTGAATGAGTGGAAATGGGAGTAGATGGTTTGTAACATCCCATAAAGGCCAAGGGAGGGTGCGGTTGGTTCTCATAAGGGAAAGGTGGTTGCCATGTCTTGTATGTGGATATTCTCTCACTAATCCACAAGGGCCCTCCAGCCAATTGATCCTCTCTCGGTTCTTCACCCCCAGCAGCAGGATCCAAAAGATAAGGCCTTTCCCTGGCCCCCTGAGAAGAGGATCCAAGGGGAGTAGGTGTGAGGATATGAGATGCAGTACGTGAGAGACGACGAGAGGCAGTCTGAGATGGAGTCCCTGTGCTTCCTGGTCTGTCTTCTACCTTGTTTGCTAGAGGATGTGCTATACATACAAAGCCCCCTATAAGATGCAGAGCATCGCAGAGTGGCAATGAGAGGCAGTCTGATCAGTCCGAGCGGACCGGCTGCCAGCTGCTTCTCTGTGAATGCCACAGGTCCCGTTTTGCTTGGATTAATGAGTTTGGAAGATCGATGAAAACCTCAGAAGTTGAGAAATATATTTCAAAATCTTATCGCACTGTGCCCCTGTTGTGTCAACATTGCGCAAAACCTCAATCAATATACTCTTCTGCTCCCTCCTGTTGGTCGGGAACTGCAGGCTCTTAAACCTACCTTTTGCTTTCCTGTTGCAACTGGTGCTGCGGCCCGTCAGTGCCTTTGAGCCAGTTTCACTCACACCCACAAATCAGTCTCAGCAATTGGGTTTCCAGATCTGTTTACTGTGCATTACTGAATCTGCTTGTTCAGAAGGAGAAGTTCATAAACAGGAAGCAAATCTCAGAATGCGGAAGACATTTCTCAAGCACTGTTGCATAATTTCTTGCTTCCTGCTGCTAGTCGGTTACTGCAGGTCCTAAATCCTTTGAGAAAACCTTTATTTTTTCTTTCCTGACTGGTGACTGCAGGCCGTCAGTGCCTTTGAGCCAGTTTCAATTGTTTCAATTGCCTGTGCAATACACTTTCAGAGCTCGAGTTTCTTGACTCACTTGTTGCACACTACAGAACTCTGCTACCACTAAGGAGTGTGCACCTTTCAACTCAACACAAGCTGCTTCACTATGCCACGCAGCTATTATCTGTGCAGTGCATCGTTGGATGACGATTTAAGGGCACCTGAACAAGATGAACCAACCCCCATTGGAAAATTCAAATAAAGTCACTTAAAACCCACGGTCAGTCCACAAAGGGCAGTCCTTCAGTAGAAAGACAGTCCACCAATGTCTTCCAACAGCCTAATATTCCCAACACCAGTGAGCATATTAATCTGAAGGGGGCAAGTGGTTCATCCCCCAATGTCCTGTGCTCAAGGGCAACCCAGAACAGGGGTTTAGAATACACACTAACCGCTACCACAATGAATTGGAATTCTACCCAAGGAGAAGATGTTGTAACTTGGATCAAATGGACTTTTCAGAAATGGCAAACCTCATGCCTGTTGCAGATAACAGCCCCCTAAGAGGAGTCAACCAAATGTCACCGGCTCCAACAAATACAGCGGGATCCAATTATTCAATTGCTCTTCAGGCATCACCAACAACTGCCTTATCACTAAGTCCGATATTGGCCCAGCCTTCACTTTGTCAAATGGATGCCCAAGTAGCCTCAAACACTTAAACGCATGAGATGTTGGGCAGGAACAAAGCCACCTAGGCGATTCATGGGCAAGAGAGTGATGCAACCCTAACAACTCTAAATGTTTTTCAATTATTAGGAGGCGAGGTGCAAACACACACTGGCCTGCTAATGGAACTGAAAAAAGAAGTAAGCGAATGTGAAAGCTCCATTGTGGGTTTAAATACCACAGTTAATTCCCTTCTTAGCAATAATTTTGCCATACTAAAACAAGACATCACTCAACAAACACATGCATTGACTGATCTGTGGAACCAACGGTAAGCCTCGTACAGGTATGCAGAATCTGTAAATCATGGAGTAAAACTGCTCACTGAATAAATACAATGAGCAGTAAAACCTGGAATCCCAAGAGAAAATGGCGTACCGCAATGTGATACTCAACCATTCGATGACACACCATTGTCCACTCCATCATGGAATAGTTCATCCACCTGGCTCAAATATCTGAGGAGGTTGTCAAGCAAGTGAAGACACAACCAAGCCCACCTCACTCCTCACTGAGAATTCACCCAGAAGCGCAGATCAAAACCTAGAAAACAAATGGTAGAACCAAGAAATAAAATTGAAAAACATGGAAGACAGAGTAAAGGAAGACTTCCCCCAAAATAATGAAGAGTGTAAAAGAAAAAATCAGAAACCGTTGGGGAAAAAAAGTTAACAAAAGCTCAATTTGTGCATGCTATCATCATGGCAACAAACAATTCTAGTCAAAATTCCCCAGAAGAGCTCAAAGAAGTCAAAGAAAGTTGAACAACAAACCCAATCAAGCAATACAGCAAAGACTATAACCATCAGTCCATTGAGTAAAGATCTAGAGCAAGGCTCTGGAGGCCAATCAGCTGCCAGTCCAGCTGGCAGACCCCACTCCAACATAACCAAATATAGTACCGCATAGAGCGTGAGCAGCATTGCTATTTTTGTGTAGATATTAGTAACCATAGTTAGATGGGAAGGTCTGTGCGGCAAATGCAGCATTCCATGCACTAGGCCCAAATTGCGAGACAAGGGAAATCTCCAGCCATGCCTGAGCTCCCATGAGGACAGCCCACACCCCCAACCAACACACCACTTACCATTGTTCTAACAGTGTTGCAAAGATGTTTGAGTGGAATGTGCCCTACAAGGCCGTGATCACAACCCGATGCCTGGTGTGCATGTTATCTCACACTGGGCAAAGCATGACTGCTGCGGCAACGACCTGTGCAAGTTCGCTGCAGTTGTGACCCTCTTGCCCCTGAAGCCTGTTGCAGTGAACCTTCGTCGATTCCTCCTCCCGGAGATGAGAAATCCCCACTGTCCCGTTTGAGAATCATCGCTGTATCTTGGGAACTACAAGGTGCCGAGACGTCCTTTTTGCCGCATTGAAATCTGCCAGCGAAGTGGACTGTACTGGCGAAGTTTGGGTCTGCATTGGGGCCCGGTGAGTAGTCCTTACCCCAACCAGTGGCCCCTAGCGCAGGAGCCCATTTTTATGCACAAGTGGCCTTTCCTTTCCACAGCTATTGCGAAATAGCGACTCCAGCCCACACTCTCAAACTGCCTCTGCCCTCAAGTGGAGGTCCTTCTTGAATAGTGGGAACTTGTTCTGCATCACCTCATTCACCTTCCTGAGCTGCTAGAGACCCTTGAAGAGCCCCTATCCTGCCCATTGGCACAAGCGCGTGCATGTACTATTGAGCACAAAGCTCCTCTCTTTGTAGGGCTTGGACTGCCTCTCAGTTAGGTGTATTATTGATGTGGAACTGGGTCTAAAGATTACCTGCACTGCCTGTTTTCTTCCCCTCTAGGTTGTCAACATATTTTGTGCGTTTAACCCTTTAGACCCCATTGGTCCTGTGTATATATATTGTATTGAGTGTGATGTATTTGTTTACTTAGTGTTACTGTGATTATTTGCTATGGTCTATGTTACAAAGGCTTTGTAATAAATGTGTCTATATTTTTAATATAACACTTGTCTAGAGTAATTTGTAAGTGTCCTTGCCTTGTATGCTCATTGAAATCCTTCACTCACCCTCACCCCTCCTGAGACTTAGTCTTGACCACCTGCCATAGCTACCCTGATTGGCCTGGCTTGTCCAGAGGTTGCCCTGTTCCAAGAAACTAGATTGGCCTTCTGAACCTCTGCTCCTCCAGAACGGAGTCCAGAAATCCATCTTAACAGTTTACAAAACATATACTTTTCCTCACAAACAAAGCTAAACAATATGTAGGGATGTCAACAATAAAAGAAGTAGCGTTCCAAATAAAGTTCTGAGGTTCTTTCAGCTCATTGCTTACCTTTCAGCTCCCTTTCCCCAAGTTCATGATAGTTCCACAAAAGTCTTGGGATTTCATTTCCCAAGTTCAAGACAGTTTCACAAAACCTTGGGATTCCCTTCCCTAAGTCCAAGGCAGTCAATTTGTACATATTCCCAATTGATCAATATTCAAAACCACCTCCAGACAAATTCTACACTCCTTCTGGTTTCTTAACAGTTCAATCAGACTGCTTTTTCCTATTTCACTTAAGCAACCTCTTTGGCTTTCACAATTGGGGTTCCCCCGGTCTAGGTACAGTTGTCAGACCACCAATTACAGGTCTGGCAAACAGGTTCTTGGTATCTGTGTGATGGTTCAAACACACAGGGCTTCTCCTTGTCAGTCTCTTGGCTTTGCGAAAATGTGTTCTTTCCTTTGCCAGTCTTTGGCCTTGCCACAATGTATTTTCACATATAGTTCGCTTTGTGGTTATTTTGTTCTTTTACCATCTTGCTTTCATGCTTCCATACTTGCTTCCTTCTGTATTCCATACGACTCATGCTTTTCTTTCAATAGGCAGTATATGAATTTCGCACACACTTGTCATCAGGTCACAACTTTGCCAAAAGCTTTCATTTAGTTTGGTATTATATATCTGTGATCTTTTAATCGTTGGTAGGTTATATTCAATCAGCATCTATTTCAGTTTTCCCACAGCCCCCAGGAGCGCCCCTCTACGAGTGATCTTCCCTCTTCACTCACCGGTCCCTGGTGTCTCCTCTGGGCAGCTGTGCTTTCGCTTTCAGCCACACCAACACATTTTCCTTTGACCTCGAGGCCCACTCGCACTTCAGTTTCTCTCCGAATCCTGCCGCCAGCTCTGCTTTCTTTCTGTGTATGCTGTTGGTCACTATGCTTCTTTTGTCTGTGTCCGCAGCTCCGGCTGCAGACCCTTGACCATTAAGGAACCCACACATGTGGCCTTCTCACAGCCGACCTGCCCCTTGGCTCCACAGCTTCTTGCGGTCGTATGCCGGCATCAGGCTCTCCTGCAGGACCCACCTCGGCTGCCTCCTCATATACAGGATTCCCTGCCAGCCTTGTTGCTGCTGGTCTGTTCCCTTTTTATGAACATGCAACCACTTGACAGGTTGCAAGTGTGAGTCCCAAATGATGATTGTCTGGTTGCAATTAGTGGAGCACTTGCAACATGCCTGACACTCTGCAGGCCTTTTCCTTGTCTCAGTATTAAAGTAGTGAAATTACTTAGTATTGATCACTATTCCTAGTCGCCTCTTCCTCGTCCCAGTACTACATTGAATGAGTGGAAATGGGAGTAGATGGTTTGTAACATCCCATAAAGGCCAAGGGAGAGTGCGGTTGGTTCTCATAAGGGAAAGGTGGTTGCCATGTCTTGTATGTGGATATTCTCTCACTAATCCACAAGGGCCCTCCAGCCAGTTGATCCTCTCTCGGTTCTTCACCCCCAGCAGCAGGATCCAAAAGATAAGGCCTTTCCCTGGCCCCCTGAGAAGAGGATCCAAGGGGAGTAGGTGTGAGGATATGAGATGCAGTACGTGAGAGACGACGAGAGGCAGTCTGAGACGGAGTCCCTGTGCTTCCTGGTCTGTCTTCTACCTTGTTTGCTAGAGGATGTGCTATACATACAAAACCCCCTATAAGATGCAGAGCATCGCAGAGTGGCAATGAGAGGCAGTCTGATCAGTCCGAGCGGACCGGCTGCCAGCTGCTTCTCTGTGAATGCCACAGGTCCCGTTTTGCTTGGATTAATGAGTTTGGAAGATCGATGAAAACCTCAGAAGTTGAGAAATATATTTCAAAATCTTATCGCACTGTGCCCCTGTTGTGTCAACATTGCGCAAAACCTCTCCTAATCAATATACTCTTCTGCTCCCTCCTGTTGGTCGGGAACTGCAGGCTCTTAAACCTACCTTTTGCTTTCCTGTTGCAACCGGTGCTGCGGCCCGTCAGTGCCTTTGAGCCAGTTTCACTCACACCCACAAATCAGTCTCAGCAATTGGGTTTCCAGATCTGTTTACTGTGCATTACTGAATCTGCTTGTTCAGAAGGAGAAGTTCATAAGCAGGAAGCAAATCTCAGAATGCGGAAGACATTTCTCAAGCACTGTTGCATAATTTCTTGCTTCCTGCTGCTAGTCGGTTACTGCAGGTCCTAAATCCTTTGAGAAAACCTTTATTTTTTCTTTCCTGACTGGTGACTGCAGGCCGTCAGTGCCTTTGAGCCAGTTTCAATTGTTTCAATTGCCTGTGCAATACACTTTCAGAGCTCGAGTTTCTTGACTCACTTGTTGCACACTACAGAACTCTGCTACCACTAAGGAGTGTGCACCTTTCAACTCAACACAAGCTGCTTCACTATGCCACGCAGCTATTATCTGTGCAGTGCATCGTTGGATGACGATTTAAGGGCACCTGAACAAGATGAACCAACCCCCATTGGAAAATTCAAATAAAGTCACTTAAAACCCACGGTCAGTCCACAAAGGGCAGTCCTTCAGTAGAAAGACAGTCCACCAATGTCTTCCAACAGCCTAATATTCCCAACACCAGTGAGCATATTAATCTGAAGGGGGCAAGTGGTTCATTCCCCAATGTCCTGTGCTCAAGGGCAACCCAGAACAGGGGTTTAGAATACACACTAACCGCTACCACAATGAATTGGAATTCTACCCAAGGAGAAGATGTTGTAACTTGGATCAAATGGACTTTTCAGAAATGGCAAACCTCATGCCTGTTGCAGATA
Organism: Ambystoma mexicanum; assembly: GCF_040938575.1. NCBI lineage: Eukaryota > Metazoa > Chordata > Amphibia > Caudata > Ambystomatidae > Ambystoma > Ambystoma mexicanum. The sequence continues at coordinate 1,144,050,389 of NC_090937.1, forward strand.
AAAGCCCCCTAAGAGGAGTCAACCAAATGTCACCTGCTCCAACAAATACAGCGGGATCCAATTATTCAATTGCTCTTCAGGCATCACCAACAACTGCCTTATCACTAAGTCCGATATTGGCCCAGCCATCACTTTGTCAAATGGATGCCCAAGTAGCCTCAAACACTTAAACGCATGAGATGTTGGGCAGGAACAAAGCCACCTAGGCGATTCATGGGCAAGAGAGTGATGCAACCCTAACAACTCTAAATGTTTTTCAATTATTAGGAGGCGAGGTGCAAACACACACTGGCCTGCTAATGGAACTGAAAAAAGAAGTAAGCGAATGTGAAAGCTCCATGGTGGGTTTAAATACCACAGTTAATTCCCTTCTTAGCAATAATTTTGCCATACTAAAACAAGACATCACTCAACAAACACATGCATTGACTGATCTGTGGAACCAACGGTAAGCCTCGTACAGGTATGCAGAATCTGTAAATCATGGAGTAAAACTGCTCACTGAATAAATACAATGAGCAGTAAAACCTGGAATCCCAAGAGAAAATGGCGTACCGCAATGTGATACTCAACCATTTGATGACACACCATTGTCAACTCCATCATGGAATAGTTCATCCACCTGGCCCAAATATCTGAGGAGGTTGTCAAGCAAGTGAAGACACAACCAAGCCCACCTCACTCCTCACTGAGAATTCACCCAGAAGCGCAGATCAAAACCTAGAAAACAAATGGTAGAACCAAGAAATAAAATTGAAAAACATGGAAGACAGAGTAAAGGAAGACTTCCCCCAAAATAATGAAGAGTGTAAAAGAAAAAATCAGAAACCGTTGGGGAAAAAAAGTTAACAAAAGCTCAATTTGTGCATGCTATCATCATGGCAACAAACAATTCTAGTCAGAATTCCCCAGAAGAGCTCAAAGAAGTCAAAGAAAGTTGAACAACAAGCCCAATCAAGCAATACAGCAAAGACTATAACCATCAGTCCATTGAGTAAAGATCTAGAGCAAGGCTCTGGAGGCCAATCAGCTGCCAGTCCAGCTGGCAGACCCCACTCCAACATAACCAAATATAGTACTGCATAGAGCGTGAGCAGCATTGCTATTTTTGTGTAGATATTAGTAACCATAGTTAGATGGGAAGGCCTGTGCGGCAAATGCAGCATTCCATGCACTAGGCCCAAATTGCGAGACAAGGGAAATCTCCAGCCATGCCTGAGCTCCCATGAGGACAGCCCACACCCCCAACCAACACACCACTTACCATTGTTCTAACAGTGTTGCAAAGATGTTTGAGTGGAATGTGCCCTACAAGGCCGTGATCACAACCCGATGCCTGGTGTGCATGTTATCTCACACTGGGCAAAGCATGACCCGGCCCATCCCCGGGCGAAGATGAGTTATAGCCCATATAACTGACTAAATCATAACACACCTAAATTCCTAAATTCCATGGCACCAGTTGCCCTTTGACCACCAACCCCAAAGTAACAAGTCCTGAAATGTTAAAAGAGGATGGACAGGGCACATTGGTGAAGTGACAATTGTGTGATTTGTATTGTGAGGTGCTGGGTGGGATAAATTATAGTTCAAAGCGAGGGGGGAGACCTTGGAGCCAAATGTAGCAGAAGGGAGTGAGTGAAATGTGTGTGTGATGGTTGGAGTGCCCCACAACCGCCTTTGTGCCCGTTTTAAGGCTTGCACAGTATGAGTGATAAAGTAATCATATGGTAGGAGTATAATTAATTTGTTCTTTGACCTTCGACGTGAGGAGAAGATGATCACTGCAGCACCCACGTGACGGAAGTCAGATGAACTTGGCTGTAACCAATGGCCTGGCATCCCTTATGGGGCAGTCTGATCCTGTAAAAGGTGCACAACAACCATCCATGCAGGATTTTACCATATGTACTGCGTCATGTATAACAATGTTTACTTTATAAGATTCTGCTTGTACTACTGTTCGGCAGAACGTTCTTAGCAGCAGAGTTCTTTGCTGTTGCTCTCATTTGGATGTGTGATTAAAACTAGTTATCCTTACAAGATCGACTAGGGCCATTCTTCCCTAGCAGGTTTTATTCTCTCTGGTTTGAGTGTTCAGGGACTTGCCCTCACAGGTGACCTGAACTCTGATGCATCCAATCAATAGTAAAACATCATACGATTAAGAAACCCACTCCCAATGGAAAACACTGGCGCTCCTTCCTGACTGATTGGAATCTATATATGCCGAACGGAAACATTGAGGGGGATGACCCCCCTGCATTAACTTGGTCTCGAGGCTCTGAGGTTTCAATGATTGACCACCTTTCCTTATCAAAAGACATGTTTGACAAATGTACAAGATTCTGAGTAAAAGTAAAAGACATCAGTGATCACGATATGCTCACTCAGTCCTTCTCCCATCAGGCGCTGAATCACACAGAAGTAACATCTTGTGAAGTCACAGTTAATAATAGCAAGAATCGAGTGGTCACATTCAGTGGGGATGGGCCAAAGCTGAACATGGAACTATAAAAAATTGTCGCTTTGTCCATGGAATCTGAATTCACTCCCCTCTCTAATCCCTACAAGTTTATAAAATTCCTGTGGGCCATTAATCCACCTACATCTATGAGTGTGAAAGTGAAACCCACACACTTCCATGTATATAATGAAAACACACAGTGCAAAAACAAAGAACTAAGAAGAAGAAACTGCATGCTAAAATATGAATCATTGAACAGAGACCATCATATTTTAAAAATCAAAAGGTTGCAGGCCACTTACAGGAGCTGGTCAAGGTAACAAAAATACCTTTGCTCTCAAAAAGATTGTGAACAAATGCTGTGTGCAGTTGGCAAGGCCAATTCAAGAAATGTGTATCAAAATACATACAAGGAAAGTAAATCAATGTGTTATGCAAAGTAAGGGAGCATGGTACAAATACTTCACTATACATCTCCTTCTAAAATTCAAGACATGATAACATACCTAATAAAAAAGTAATCAAGTTCCAGAGCAGCAGGGCAAGGCTTTTGAACCAAATATTGAAGTCAAATACTTAATTAAGGTCACATACATTGTTCCTCCTATTCAACAAAGTGGTTGAATCAAAGACCATACCAGAGTCTTGGAATGGGGCCATAATAATTCCCATATACAAGAAGGGAGACCGGGCTAATCTCATGACCTATCATCTGATCTCCGTCCTCAATGCAGATACCAAAAACTTTGAGGGCATAGTTCTAAAAGAACTAGAACAGTGGGCCCAGAGATAAAAAATATTATCAAAACACCAAATAGGCTTTCACTGTCGACTATCAACATCTTTAAATGGCTTAATTATAGGCATGGTTTCTGAACCTTAAAGAAGGAGGGGAGGTTCAACCTTATTTGGGGCATAGATTGACCTATTTTCGGCCTTTGATACAGTGAATAGAGCACTTCTATGGTTCAAACTCAAACAGTCGGGTATACCACCATCACTTTTATTAATTGTGGTGGTGCTCCATGAGCGTTCTTAATTACAGGTGGGACTAGATCTATGTGGAAACCTATGTTCTCCGATTGTCACTTAGAGAGGCGTGAGGCAGGGTTGTATATTTGCTCCATGCCTATTTAAGCTCTACTTTCCAGACCTGGCCAGCTGCTTTCACAAATGCAGGCTGACATGCCCAAAGATCGGTTTAGAGCAGATACACTGGTTGGCCTATGTGGATGATATTGTGTTGCTAAACTACACCCCCGTAGGACTCCAACACTTATTTGATGCCTTGGAGGTCTACGCAAGCACCAATGATCTAAAACTAAAGCCTCCAAGTCAAAAATCTTAGTCTTCAAATACTCACCAAAAAATATCCCCCCCCTTTCAACTGGAGACTTTCTGGGAACATAATAACAGTGGCCAGTGAAGTTGTGAAAACAAAATCAAAATATTGAGGCTGAGTACCCCAAAAGGAAATACACCGAACACGGGTTACAAAGAAACATACAAAGTACTTTATTTTATACTGAATCCAGTTACTAAGAACAGAACAAAATCAGATAGCTATTGGCCCTCAGTGCAATGTAACAAACTCCATGGTGGTTCAGTGTGTTCAGTAAGAGACGCTGTACATTAGAATGCATTGGTTTTTATACTCTTTGTGAGCACGATGTCCAGCCCCACTTTGGGTTAATATTCCACTAATACATTACCGATTTAGGATTCATGCCAAGTCTCGCACATCTGGTTTGCTTTTGATACATATATCAACAAGCCTATATGGCAACTGTGTATTCTGGGATTTCCCATGCAGGTCTTCCCAAACTTTAATACAATGCAGTTAAACAAGTGTTCCACGTTCAGTATTTGAATACATTGTTCTTAACATATGCTCGCGGATTAGTTTCATTGCACGAGTAATCCTTTAAACTCAGGTCAACGAAGGACAAGGTCTCAGTTCACGACCTCAACAAGTGGCCTGGAGGCAAGTTACATATTAGCTACATACAGGGGTGAAGACAGCCATGTTGTATTTTGGAATGACATCGTCCACCATTTTAACTCACAGGGTGACTTTACAAAGCAAACCTAAAATGGCGGATTGACCTAAAATGGCGGATTATATTTATTCTAAGGTCAGGACCTTGCAACACGGATTCCTTTGCAAGCGACGTACAAGCAGCTTGGCGTAGGCCAATATACATATATTTATTGTGATAGGAGGCACAATATAATTTCTCATTTGACAAACCCCCCTTTTGGCCTTTGCCAAGTGCTAAAACTACTTTGAATCTCCTTGCAAATAACTCCATGCATCATCGTCCATGCACCCTGAATCGCTGTCGGAAATATCTATTGCCATTAGGTAATTCGCTAAAATTTCTTTCAACACATATTCTTTTGAAGTTTTATCTGGGGCATACACTTTATGTTCTATCGTACCTATCGTTTGTGCACAACATCCCCCTAGCATTGAACATATACTAGGTAGACACTGAATACAGCAACAAAGAAACAACTGGATTCCCAAAATAATCAGCAAGACCAAAAGTACTTTCCAAACCCAAGATCGCAAGAAGTCCCAGAACCAAGCGCTAAGATCCCAGTTTCCCTCGGGAACATGCACTTCTGAACTAAGGACGTACAAATTCTGTATTGCCTTGAAGATGGTTGGGGAGGAATCTGGTCCAAAAACACAGCAAACGGACCCCACTAATTTACACACTCCACCACGTTCAGCCAGAATGACATCTAATGCCATCCGGTTCTGAAGTGCTACTAGTCTTATTGCCTTCTGTTCTAATGTCATATTATGGAGTATGTCCGTGGTCCGGTTGATGGTTCTCTCCAGTACTGTCGCTAGTTTTCTGATATCCTCGGAATTCGCTATCTGCCCCCAAAATGGCAAAACTGATTTTGCTATATCTCCCAAGATTTGTGCTGGGGTGTCACCATTCTCGTCCCGCCGTGGACGAGCCTTTGAAACTTCTTTTGTACTAGCTATAAACAACCCAGGTAACAGGGTCCATAAACAACAGGTTCCTTGCCAATCCCTGGGCAACCATGGGAATGCTACATTACCGCAGACAAAGTAGACAGGTTCGCCTACATACAGAGGTCTGTTTTCCTCAGTCAAATTTGCAATGTTGGCACAACCTAGAAAATCTCCCATTGACTGAGTTCCATTCCTCTGTATGGAAAAAAAAATAAATCGGGGCTATGATTAACAGTGTAAGAAGGAGACATGGCATCCTTATTGTCTATCAGAGCCATTTTGAAGGAAATCAAAGATTGGAAAGGACGAGACAGTCTATCAGAAGTCCTAATAGAAGCAACGTTAGGTTTACTCCTGTTTGCGAAAAGTGAGCATCCCAGGGGAGTCAAAACACGATTCTCAAAACTATTCAAATCGGTGCCATCAAAGTTCCCTGAGATGCTATCATTTCAACGGCCAAAGAACAGTGCTCTAAGAGAAGCATAGCAAGCAGTTGTCAAAGGTAGAGGATGAATATACCAACCTAGCCCTTTATCCCCGTGTTGCAGTAAATGCGAGCAGACCCAATAGTTAGACTTATTCAAAATGGCATGCGTAGCATTCATGATAAGTAGCAGAGTATTATTGTGGTACCTTTTTCTATGCTGAGAGTCCGTAGGGGGCAGATTATGCAAATGTACAAAGGGAGCAGGAACAGTAGGTATACTTTCAGTAGGTAACAACAATTCTAAAGAATGAGTTTCCTCAAGGTACCACAACCCTAAGGCAGCGACTAATAAAAACCCAAATATTATAAAAACACAGCAATACATTTTCGGGGCCCAGGCATTTTGTCCATTGTCCCGGTTGGTCACCCCCTCATTTACAAGTCCCATACAAGCGGTAGCGGTAGCAGGCATTGTAGTCTTCACACGGATACCCCCAATGTTCGTTGCTGACGACCTCCCGGTCACGCGACTTCTTTGTCCTTCCACAACCCTAGCTAACAGAATCCCCTTTCTCAAAATGTTGGCAAAAACAAGCCCTCAATTATCCTTTTCTTCTTTAAATGCACAGTCGAACCGTGCCGTAAGTCTATCAGATGCACAGCAAGACCGTGCCGTAAGTCTATTTTCTTGGACGCAAATTGTATCTTACTTTTCCAGGTACTGATTGATCCAGAAACAATATGTCGTCACATCCCGTTGGAAGCAACGTGTCAGAGACAAGTGAAGATGCCGAATTTGAAACAGCAGTTACTGGATGCAAAACTTTTGGAGAGTGTGGAGACAAAATGGCAGCTTCCCCAAGCCTCACGGGCTCAGAGAGAATCTCCTACACACTCTTGGTGCTATTTACTGCTTCGGGATGATTGTTTGCAGCATTAGTGAGGGGTTCTGTTTCTTCTGTAACGTGTGGCACTGGGTGAGGAAGTTTCTTGACGTGGGACACGTGGATCTAGTTCTTTCTTCCAGAGACCCGCACCGCTGTTTGGGTGACCAACAGAACCTGGAACGGGCCATGCCAGCGAGGCACAAGGCAGGAAGAGTGCTCAAATGCCTTGATGAGCACCCAACTCCCAGGCCATATACTGTGGCCCGGGCCCCCGTATCGCAGAGGTAAAGCTTCTCGTACCAGGTGATAAATCAAATACAGGTTTTTAGTCAACTGGCTGCAATAATCTGAAAGTAATACATTTTCAACATTTCTCAATGAATTGCATTTAGGAAGGTTCCAGATATTGGCAGGTCTCCCCATTACCACCTCAAATGGAGAGAACCCAGTCTTAGTTTGAGGGGTTGTATGCATGGATAATAACACGATCGGTAAGGCGTCCGGCCATTTTAGTTTGGTGCCGGCACACGTATTAGCGACCTTGTTCTTGATGATACGGTTGTATCTTTCTACTAGTCCGGTGCTCTGAGCATGTCTGGCCGAATGGAACCATTTGTCAATTTGTAATGCCGCACATATCTGCAGAATTACAGCTGCGACAAAATGTGGACCATTGTCCGACCAGTTAACTCTTGGTAGCCCGAACCGCGGGAAGTATTCCCTTAACATGGTTTTTGCAGTAGTCATGGCTGTAGCATCTTTAACAGGAAAAAGCCTCAACCCATTTACTAAAAGCACATATTTTTTATTGTCACATCGTTTCATTTCAAAAAAAGTCAAAGTGGATAACTTCAAAGGGGACAGAGGGTGGCCCAAAACTTCCTCTTGGAGTTACTGTCCCCTTTCCCACATTGTGTTGTAGGCAAATCATGCAATCCTGGACGAAATGTTGTCATTTGTCCAAACTTTCTCTAAAATTTTTGTCATCTTCTGGGGACAAATTGTGTAGGACCATGGGCCATGACGACCATCATCATTATATACACGTAAGGGAGTAGCCATTTCCCTTCAACTATGTCCACCCAACACCCATCATCATCAAGTTTCCCCAAGCCTTCAGCTCACCTCTTGGATTCCTCTAACGTGGCATAAGCTTGGATATCCTGTACAGACCTAACACCCTCATCCATTGCATAAGCATTTACAGTCTCCCTTGAAACATACATCTCTGTAAAGGGATCGGTAGCAGTTTGTCTAGCTATCTGATCAGCGAAAGCATTCCCTTTCCCTATGTCATCTGTAATCTTTCGATGTGCTGTACATTTCATAACTGCTAACTGAGTAGGGAGTGCAAGCGCTGAGAGTAGTTGTACTATTAGGGAGCCATGTTGGATTTTAGTGCCGTGTGAAGTTAGGAACCCTCTCTCGACCAAAGTCTCCCAAAGTTGTGAACCACCCCAAAGGCATACTGACTGTCAGTATATATATTTACTGCAAGCCCTTCGTAAAGTTCACAAGCTTGGGTCATTGCTATAATCTCTGTGGCCTGCGCAGAATTATGCGTGATTCTCTTAGTTTCCACAACTGTGCTTAATGTGGTGATTGCATAAGCAGCTGTGGATGTACCATCCGGAAGTTTGAAGCAAGAGCCAACACAGAACAGCTCTCCTTACGGATTATCCAAAGGAGTGTCTTTCAAATCAATTCTACCCTTTGTCTCTTGTTCGGTAGTATGCTGACAGTCTCATGTTACTCTTCATCACCGCAAGTAGTATCTTGCGGGAAAGGTAGGAGTTTAGCCGGATTAAGAACACAACACCTCTTAATTTGAATGTGAGGAGCAAACAAGATCAATTCATATCTTGTCAACCGTGCAGAAGTGAGGTGTTGCGTTTGAGTTTGTTTCAGTAGAACATCTACAGAGTGAGGCACCATCAGGGTTAGATCATGGCCTAGGACCATTCCCTCACTCTGTTTTACAGACGCAGTAGCAGCGACAGCTCGCAAACATCTTGTCAAAGCGCATGCTACAGGATCAAGGGCGGAAGAAAAGTAACCGCACGGCCTATTCTTCCCTCCATGTTCCTGCGTTAATACAGCCAAAGCACATCCATCACATTCATGAACAAACAACACAAAGGTCTTTTCATAGTGTGGTGTGCCCAAAACTGGTGCAGAGCATAATGCAGTCTTAAGCAAGTCAAACAATTGCTGGTGTTTCGTGTTCCACGGCAATGTCGAAGAAATGCCCTTCTTTGTCTAAGCCAACATCGGTTTGATCACTAGTGAAAAATTTGGGATCCACAACCTACAGTAAGAAGCCATACCTATCAAGGCTCTAACTTCGTTCTGTGTATTGGGACATACAATTCAGAAATGTGTTTTATTCTTTCAGGTGTCAATCTTCTTCCCTCCTTTAACAGGAGATAGCCTAAATAGGCGACCTCCTGGAAGCAATATTGAAACTTTTTAAGCAAAGCTTTGTGATCATGTTTAGCTAGATGTATAAGCAACAACACAGTGCCCTCCTTACAGGCACTCTCAGACTCAGCAGCTAAAAGCAAGTCATAAACGTACTGAAGCAATGTTCAAGTAGAGGGCAATTCAAGGGTATCAAGTTGTTCTTTCAAAGCCCTACTATAGGTGCTAGGACTCTCTGTGTACCCTTGAGGTGCACGAGTAAATGTGAACGAGCCTCCGCCTAAGGTGAACGCAAACAAGTATCTACTATCCTTGTGTACAGGAATACTAAAGAAAGCATTCTTTAGATCTACAACACTAAAGTAAGTAGCTGTAGCTGGGATCATTGTTAGGATTGTCGTTACATCAGGCACAATTTGAAATTGTGGAGCGACGACCTTATTAATGGCACGTAAATCAATTATGAAACGGAATGGAATTGCATTATCGCCTTTCTTGTACATGGGCAAAATCGGACTATTGCACAAACTTCCTGAAATTTCTTCAATCACCCCGCAATGCACAAAATCGGAAAGAATGCATTTCATTGTCGAAAACAGCCCATAAGCTCTCTGGTACATCAATGAATTCTGGCGGGAAAGGTCTAGTCAAGAATTGCAAGACAGAAAATTGCTGTGGTGAAATCGTCAAGCGCACTCCATCAGAAGAACAATAAATCACTGCATTTAAATCTTTTAACAGATTCAACCCCAGCAAGTTCTCTCCACAATTGGAAGTCAACAGAAATGGGCAGTGGTCCGTAAAGGGATCCAAAGAAATGGGTACCGGCGAAGAAACCCGACAAATAACTGGTGTGCCAGAAAACCCTACAGAAACATTGGTTTGTCCTGACAGTGGAATGTTTGGAACCCGTGAATGATCAATGGAACACTTCTGTGCTCCAGTATCTATCAAAAACTGATGTTTCCTATTTCCCACCACTATTTCAATGTAGGGACCTTTCTGATTGACAGGAATAGGCGTAGGTTCCAAACCCTGCTTCGGGCAATCCTAACAAAACAGAATGTCATCAAAAGGAAGCTCTTCAGATAAATATGCAGCGGAAGGATGATCAAATATGTTCCTTGTGTCCACACTTGAAATCTGATTATCCTGTGAAAAAGGTTGCTGAGGATCCTGTGTAAACTGACCTCTGCCAGGGCCCTCTACACCTGGGCGACCTCTTGATCGTCTACCTATATTCCCGAATGTGTTATTCGACCTTTGTCGAAGGACGGGCCATTGTGCACGCCAATGACCCTCTTGACGACAATAGCCACACTGGTTAATGTTCACAGGACCCAAGGCACATTCCCTTGCGGGACATACTGACCTCTAATCTGAGAACTACCCCCTCTGGGACCTCTAACAATTTGCTGTAATAGCACTTTAGTCTTCAAATCACCTTTTCGTTTTTCAAGTCTATCTTTTTCATTATTGACAGAGTTCTCGTAGTACTGAGACATGTGCAGTACTTCTGATTGTGATTTCGCCTGCCAAGCGCTTTTAGAAGACATAATTTGTGACTGGATGTCAGGCAGCAATCCACACACACATTTGTCCACAAATAACCTTTTCCCAGACTCTGTGCCTAGGTCTTGTCCACTGAAATTGGAGAATACCTGTTCAAACCGATTAAAGAACTCGGTAGCACCCTCAGACTTTCCTTGGACACAGGCTGTAAGTTTGTCCCAAATAATTCTTTTCTCTGGAATTATGGTTTTTAATTTTGCAATAATTCTATCAGGCAAAGTCAATATCACTTGAGGCGGTCTTTCACCAGCTGGTATTTCTCCATCGAGTCTAGTTATATTCACCCATGTATCTCCCAACCCTGGTACGTCATCTATAGTTCTAACTTGTTTCCACAAATCTAGGGGCAGGAGTACAGGGAATAACAAATCAATATCACCTAAGGTGAACACTCAGGATTGAAAGACGTACTCTATTTCTGTATAGAATCCTGTCGGATTTTTCCTAATATCAGGAATGGATTGCCTAATAGTATTCACTTCCTGTCTTGAGAACGGGACGTGAACAAACTGCGATACATACTGTGCAGGAATGTTCACAGCGACTATACCCTGTGCAGCATCTGCCACAACCTCAACCTTTGGGACAAATGTCGGGGGAACCTCTCTCATAGGCAACTGAGAAGTAGGTGATTCCGAACGCTTACTAAGCAACAGAGCTAAGTCGAGCGCTAAAGTAGTCGAAGAAGTGTCAAGTGAAAACGCTCTCTTGTATATACTCAATAACTCTGTGGGACAACTAATCTTTCTTTTTACACAATCATCTGTAGGTACTCTATCATTACCTGTATCACTTTCCTCTGCATTTCTGGTGTATACCGACTATATGTGTCATATACTTCAACTGGAGTTATCGACATATCCGAAATCCATTTAAGAGTGTCCTTCGTACAAATTCGTGTTTCCTCAGATATCGATTTACGACAAGGAAGGAACCGTTTCTGTACATACATACTTTCCTCCTCGTCATCCTCATTCTGCAACTTTTCTAACTCCTTTCTATACCCAAATAATCTCTCGACATGCTCAATTACTTTCTCCACAGTGTCTCTAGAAAACGCTAAAGTATTTAGATCCCTTAACCCTTGCGGGAGATCTGTATTATTTAATTTTCCCCACATTACACATAAATGAATCCCTAATCATTCAATAAAAACATTTTTCTCAGGAAAATTATCCATATTACAAAGTGTGGCAAAAACATTAGCTTGATCATCCTTCTCCATACAATGCTTAGCCAATGCAATCAAATCACGTTTCTTCTCTGGTGGTACAGTATTGCGAGTGACAACCTTTGACCCTGCGCCTCGACCGACTACAAGCGGTTCAGGACCACTTGGAAGAGAGGGAGCAGGCAAATTCAATGGAGGTAATGTAACTGGTGCGATAAGAAGAGGTGGAGGAGCTGGAGGAAGGGGAACATTAGGAGGAGCAGGAACAACGGGAACAACAGCAGGTAGAGCAGGAATAGCAGGAGGAAGAGGCAAAGCAACAGGAAGAGGAACATACGGAGGTGGCGCAGAGGCACCAGGCCTTCGTTCATTTAACAATTTGTCTATGAATTCATTGGAAGCATGGAGGTCTTTGGAAGGATACATTTTCTGAATTCCGAGTGAGAAAGCCCTATCCATATTCCTAGTCGATTCAGAATGTTTATCTTGGTCATACAATAATGCCTTTTTGGCGTTCGTCTTATGACGGCGTGCATGTTTTTCTCTACTTTTAAGTTGCTGCAATGCTTCTTTTTTCCAATTCTGCAGAACATCAAATGATGCAGGTCTAGCCTTTTTCTTTAATAGAATTGTTTCTAAATACTCAATACGAGGGATTTCAAAACTACCATTGATTGGCCACTGAAGTTCGGAGCCATGTCTGGTTTGTCTGGTTTGTCTGTGCCAAATGTCATTAAATACTATACTTCCAATGCCATGCCTAGAGTACATAGTACATGCCAGTGACCCCTCCTGTGGTGCGGGATGGCTAAATTCCAAAGTTTGTCTATCGCTGTGGATCAACGCCCTGAAGCATGTTGACAATTTCCCAGGCATATAAAATTATTGGTGTTACCTGGTCAATAATTGTCTCTGCAGATACAATGCGCCAAATTCAAATTATCAGGGTTTAATTAAGAGTCGGGTCACGACTCACGTGAACAAACCTAAGGATGTCTGATCGGATTTCAAAGAATCTTACCTCGTGTATGGTGATTTCAGCAAATCTGCCCGCCTCGATAAGTGGACCCTCGTCAAGATGCCGTCTCGGACCACAAGGTGTCGCGTCTCGTTCAGTGGGGCCCCCTTTTGTCACACCATCCGATCCCGGTCCGATAGCCTGCGTCAACCTTCAATAATCCAGCATCAATCTTGAGGGTCCCTATTCGGGCGCCAACTGTGAAAAAATATCAAAATATCGAGGCTGAGTACCCCAAAAGGAAATACACCGAACACCGGTTACAAAGGAACATACAAAGTACTTTTATACTGAATCCAGTTAGTAAGAACAGAGCAAATTCAGATAGCTATCGGCAACACACCAAACTCCAGCGTGGTTCAGTTTGTTCAGTGAGAGATGCTGTACATTAGAATGCATTGGTTTTTATACTCTTTGTGAGCACGATGTCCAGCCCCACTTCGGGTTAATATTCCACTAATACATCACCGATCGTGGGTTCATGCCAAGTCTCGCACATCTGCATATAAATGGTTTGCTTTTAATACATATATCAACAAGCCTATACGGCAACTGTGTATTCTGGGATTTCCCATGCAGGTCTTCTCAAACATTAATAGAATGCAGTTAAACAAGTGTTCCACGTTCAGTATTTGAATACATTGTTCTTAACATATGCTCGCAGATTAGTTTCATTGCACGAGTAATCCTTTACACACAGGTCAACGAAGGACAAGGTCTCAGTTCACGACCTCAGCAAGTGGCCTGGAGGCAAGTTACATATTAGCTACATACAGAGGTCAAGACAGCCATGTTGTATTTTGGAATGACATCGTCCACCATTTTAACTCACAGGGTGACTTTACAAAGCAAACCTAAAATGGCGGATTGATCTAAAATGGCGGCTTACATTTATTCTAAGGTCAGGACCTTGCAACACGGATTCCTTCGCAAGCAACTTACAAGCAGCTTGGCGTAGGCCAATATACATATATTTATTGCGATAGGAGGCACAATATAATTTCTCATTTGACAAAGTCATGTATTTGGGGTTTAGACTGAGATATTTCCCATCAGAGATACACATGAAAACTACCATTGAAGGCAAATCACTCTAACTAAGTTGCCAAATGAAAAAATTGAACAACGATTATTGCAAATTCTCTCTGGCACCTTTAATCAAATTTTACACTGGCAAAGTTATTCCCTCTTTAATTTAGGGTCAATACACTAGTCCAACAATTAGAACCATACTTACTCCCGTGACATTGGAGTTCCCCAAGGTTCTGTGCTTGGCCCTTTCCTCTTCTCCCTCTACACCTCCCCCCTTGCCCCTATTATCTCTTCCTTCGATATCTCTCACCATTTCTATGCTGATGATACCCAACTTTACCTCTCCTTCTCTTCCTTCACTCCTGACATCCACCTCAAACTCTCCTCTTATCTCACAGCTATCAAAAACTGGATGTCTTCCCACTTTCTCTCCCTCTGCACTCATAAGACCGAAGTCTTATTCTTCCCTGCCAACACACTTCCCCCTCCTTCTCCTCCCCTTGTATCCTCTTTCCACCCTCCAATCTTTCCTTTTCAACCTCTGCTCATAACCTTGGCCTCTACTTCGACTCTAACCTCTCATTTACGCTCCACATTTCTCCAACCTCATGAGCCTGCTGCTATCACCTCTTCAATATTTGCAAAATCAAATCTTACCTTCCACACTACCAAACTCTTAATCTCATCCCTCATCCTCTCCCATCTATTCTACTGTTCTGCTCTCCTCTTCGGCCTCCCTGCCTCTTATCTTGCTCCCCTCAAATCCCTCTATCACTCTGCTATCCTTACGCTTTGCTTTCTCTCCCCTCTTGATTCCATCTCCTCTTTGCTCTCTTCTCTTGGCTGGCTTCCCTTTCATTCCCAACTTAAATTCACCTTTCTCTGCCTTGTTTTTAAATCTCTTCATGACCTTGCCCCTCCCTACCTCTCCACACTCCTCTCTTTATATATTCTCCATCTTGTCCTCTCCGTTCTGCTGACCTATTCCCCCTCTCTGTTCCTCCACCACCCTGTGCCCCTTCCCACTTCCGTTCCTTTCAGCTCCTCGCCCCCCTGCATTGGAACTCCCTACTTCTCCATATCCACTCTATCTCCTCCTACCCCTGCTTCAATTCCTCCTTAAAACCTCATCTTCTTCACCCTCCTTCCTGGCCCTCATTTCACTCCATTCTTACTTTCCTCTATTTCTCTCATTCCTGGTCCTCAACTAATTGTTGTGCATAAGGTTATTGATTGTTTGATTCTAGTCTGATATTCATGCTTCTAAAGTAAAAATGTCCTCATCCTTCCCAACGCCTTCCCATGGCCTGTCTCCGATTGAACCAGATCTTCATTCACTGTGTTCACATGTTGAGTGGAAAACATTATCACTGTACGGAATTTAAATACCTTCGCGTGATTCTGGACAACTCAAAAAACGAGAAAGGAATTCAAAATCTCCTAAAAGAAAAAATAAGAAAACTTACGGCACAAGGCAAAGCCATTGATAGAAAATGTGGTTGATTTTCCTTGATCCCGGTGATCAATTTTTATAAAATGAAGGTGGTCCCAACCCTAGTTTACGGAGCAGACGCTATGCCCAACATTCCTTCATCTCTTTGGTCTACCCTAGAAGCAACGTTCTGGCGGGCTATCCTGGGGCTTCCAAAATGTGTGCCCATGGCTTGTATAAGACAAGAACTCAGCTTATTCTCCCTCGAGGGATCATTTAGATGCAACTCTATAATGCTCTACCGCAAATGCCAACTTGCGGAAAATCCTTCAGTATACTATTTGATCCTAGAAGAAACAAATGACCAAAATTGCCAGATGTTAAACAGCTGGTCAAATCGGATCAAGGAAATCCTCCGAGAAGTTTCATCCGATGTAGAGACTCTCAATAACAACCCAGTAAAAGTACTGAACAGAGTGAAGGAACTCAACTGGATTAAAACAGCTGAGAAAGCAACCTCAAACAAGCTAACGAGACATCTGCTGGTGAACACTCGCAAATTGAACGAGCTTCAACCATTCATCAAACAGTTCCCGTCCAAGCAAGCAAGGTCCCTGCTATTAAGAGCAAGATTGAATTTGTTACATACAAAAGAGATCTTATTCATACCGGGGCGCGCAACAACAAACGCCTGCAGATTTTGTGGAAATACGGAAGTAACGGAAACCATTCGCCACTTGCTGCTTTCTTGTCCTGGAACTTTGAAGTTAAGATCACCGTATCTGAGACACATCTTTTCGGACTTCTTGCTGCAGGATGAAGCACTTTGCTGGGCAAGGCTAATAGCGGGTGACAAGACCCTATGGCTGTTGGCAACCTACAACATCTTACGCAGTTTACAAGAAACCTTCCAGGACTCAACAGACTTAGTGGCGTCTTGTACTTCACCAACTGCCTTACTACAATAAACAAACTGCTCCGCTGACAGTTCTATAGAGACTCAAGAAAGGAAGATAGACAAACAGAGATAAACAGAAAATCACTATTTTGTAAAAATCTTAAAGATTAAAATACAAATAATAAAAATAAAAAATAAAAAATAAAAAATTATCACTGTACAGGATCATCCTAACACCCATGAGAAATTCCTTGTATGAAGACAAAAACAGTACTCTCCACACACAGTCTAATGAATATCTGTGCAGTTTAAGATCACATGCCTTGAAAATACTAAAGGAATATAACTGCATAGAAGGAGATCTAATAAACGATCCCATTTATGTAAGAAAACACCTAAAAAAATTAACTGGATATGAATAATAATGGAAACTTCGCACTGGAACATGACACCAGTCTCCATCTTTATGTGACAAACCATTGAGCCTCTTGTTGGGATACCTAAAACACTTTCCAAACTCCAAATGCAGAAATAACTTTCTCAGGTTCAGCTTGATTCTAATCTCATTCCAACAAGTGGAATTCTCTTTGTTAGATATAAGGACCAAGATGCCAATAATGTATGGACACTCTGTGAAAATACAACAATTCAAACACTTAGAAACATCATGATGAATTATTGTTGGACTCAGAGTCTAAGAATTCAGAAATTTGCAAAATGTGTGGATCATGATTGGTGGATTGAAACAGCTAATTTCTGGGAAAGAATGTGCTCAGGGCATGAAACATTGTTAACATGGTCAAGTCTGTTGAAGGAATTGAAACGTTTTGAAGAAATGTATGGATCACAGCTTTCTGTTTTGTATCAAAAAATATATCTGTCATGTAATTGTGAAAAGTCGCAAGTCGGCTACAACACAATTAAAACAATACAAAAGTAGGTGTGAGGATACCCTCATGTTTCTCACAGTACGAAGACCTGAAAGTTCTACGCAACTCATAACTTCTGTGAATATTGTGCTGCCAATGTCTACAAGTGTGTGGTATAGGGTTAACATTGCGACTTGTGAAGGGTAACAGCACATGACAGAGAGAATTGTTCCCTATGGGCATACATATCTTTAAAAAGGAGGTAACGTGCAGTGGTGCAGGGACTTTTTTAGTTTGTTGAAGTTTGTCAAACTGAATGATGACAAACTGGATGTTGTTTTCATTTGGATATGTATGAAAGCCACAAAGTGTTCCAATTGCTACATTGACTAAACCTTGTTCTACTTCAAGGTTGGGTTTTAGTATCACTCTGCACGTTAGGGAGAGAGTTAATAGTTTTTTCCAATGCAGCTGTGGTTGAGACAGATTATTCTAGGGTATTTCGTTATGCTGTTGCTTGTTGACACCTAGGGAGTGTCATGCCCTGCCCTTCTATTTTCACTGTGCAGCTGATGTGGACTAAGGGTTGCATCTCTTTTTTCAGCAATGTTTTGCTTAACTGTTAACAATTTGCAAAGGTTGGCATTGAGCACATGCATTGTTGATTTTGTTGTGGTAATTGTTACATTTCATCAAGGGCAGATGTGCTTATTATTCTACTTTTCATGGCTGACTTTGCATCTTAGATAATTACACTAATTCTAATGCTTTTTAAAATGTGAACATCTGTTGGATCTGCAGACTGACGCATGTTGTGTGCATGTTCTTGGCATTGCTTTGCTGCCGAGTGTTTTATGGCATTATTTATAGCCTAAAGTTTTAAATATGGGTTGCACTTTCACTGCTGTTAACTGTAGGAGGTCTCCAAAGACAATTACATGTTTTCCCACAAACAGTTTTCGTTTCCAGTTTTTCAGACTTCCTGCATTCTTAGATGTATAAAAAGCAAGCATTAGGTTAGAAACCGTGCTTAGTACATCTTCTTGGGGGACTTTCAAGTGTCAAAGAATTTTGAATACTTCAGTTGCAGCTTCTGTTGGAAATATTTAATATTCTAAATTGATTTCATTTTCCACCGGGAGGAATAGTAGTCAGTGTAAAGTTACATCTCCTTTGCCATCTCCTATGCTGTAAGCATCTAGACCTGTGGGGGCTGTTATAACAGCTGAAAGGTTATTTGTTTTGTCTTCTAAGTATGTCCTGATTGCTTTATTTAAGAAGGTTTTGCCAAAACCAGCTTCACCACTAACATACAAGAGCAGAGGTTTGTAATTTCTACAAATGCAGGTATTATTTTCATATTTCAAATCCATGTTCAATTTCTTCAGTGGCTTCTAGGTAAATGGTGAGTTATTCATCATATAAATGTGAATTGAGCACTGACAAATCTTCTTTAGATTGTTTGGATTGATACATGGTGTTTTCTACTTCATTTCATTGCGTAGTTCTCAAAGTGATTCTTGGCTTCCGGTAAGACGATTGAGTAACTATACGAGTGTATTCACCTAGTTGTCCTTCTATTTCTTCTTCTTGC
Organism: Ambystoma mexicanum; assembly: GCF_040938575.1. Classification (NCBI taxonomy): domain Eukaryota; kingdom Metazoa; phylum Chordata; class Amphibia; order Caudata; family Ambystomatidae; genus Ambystoma; species Ambystoma mexicanum. The sequence continues at coordinate 1,144,069,172 of NC_090937.1, forward strand.
AGCATTCATTGTCTAAAAATGTTTTGCACCATTTAAAATGGTAATTTGTTATACTGAGTTCATTTGTATTGAATGCAGCTTCAAATGTGTCATGGGCACTTAACAATTCTTCCTCTTTTCTCCAAGCTTTGTATAATTGCAGTACGACCATGTAATACAGTTCTCTATGCTCTGCATATTTTAAAGATAATTTTACATGGTTAATTTGGCTCAGTTTTGAAGTTGCTTATTTATAGTTGTGGGCAATATCGTACAAGCACACATTTTCGAAAGCAGTACTTCTGCATGGATATTATGGGTCAATCAGATTATTTATTTAGATGTCTGGCTGTTGGAATTTTCTGTAGCTATAGATTCAATTTCTTGGTAGGATTTCAGTACTCTTTTTCACAATGAAGATGGTTCAAGGTTGAGCCAGAGAATGTTTTCAGATTTCCCATACAAGTCTGTACCTGTTAAACAAGTTGCAACTTTGTAGAACCCGAACTCTCTATGTGACAGCATTTTGAAACCAAAGCTGCACCACTTTTGTGAAAGGGTTTTGTCAGATAATATGTCATCCCAGAGGTCTTTTAGCTCAGTTTAATAAGCTTTGTGTCCTATCTTGCAACTGCAGTTTAATTTTATGCAGTGTATTGCATGTCTATGTTAGCATTCCATAAGAGTGCAATGATAGGATTGTAATCATTGCTACACTTGGATGCTTCACCTCTTTTAATGTATGTATTTTTGGGAGATATGCCTTTCAAACTGTGCCTAACAGAGGACATGAAACTATATACATTACTTTTGGAACAAACTGATCTAGGGAATCCAAAACAAAATGTTTCCCTTTTTTTTGTATAGACGTCGGCAGTATTTGCCACACTTATGTCATTGGAAACATAAGATTTGTGTCTGTAGGTCATTATCTATGTATTCTGAAGGGATGTCACATTTACGTTTCAATACATTATGAAACAATGTCATCACCATCAAGGCCAACTTTTGGAGCATTTTTAATCCACAAAACCATGTGTAGCAGAAACAGAGAAAGTCAAACTTATAACTATGTTTTGCAACAAGAATCATGTGATTAGAAAGATCCTTAAAAGAAACTGCCACCTACTGAAATTGGATCTGCATATCTGTAATTTTGTGGAAGATCATCCAAGTGTAATCTACAGAAGGCTAAACACCCTGAAGATGAATCTGAGCCCGTCACTACTCCAAGAGGACAACAAGGAATTGAAAACTTCATGGCTGCAAATGAAGGGGACTGGTTTCAAAAAATGTGGCACGTGTACAATGTGCAGATATGCACATAACAGCCTGGACAGATTTAAGGATTTGCAAGGGACACAGTTCAGGATTAGGGAAAACATCAACTGTAAATTTGTGGTTTACGCAAAACTGACCTACATAGGCAGTACCGTGCGGGAGCTGAGAACACGCATAAGGGAACATTTATCATTGATCAGGAGTCAGGATGCTACACTCCCTCTCACACAACACTGCCAACAAAACCACCTAATGAATGATAAGAAAGAGATCATACTTATAGGCTTACATAGGGTCACTCTAGGTTGAAGGGGCGGCAACAGGGAACTGCTTCTGAGACAAGAAGAAGCACGGTTGATCTGCAGATTCAGAACAGTAGAATTTGTATTAAATACGGACAATGAAATGTCATCATTCCTGTAGAATCTTGTTTTTGAACTGGACTTATTCACTGCAGCGAAGCATGTTTGTAGCACTGAAAAGAGTTATTCTTGAAGTCATATTATGAAAAGGTGGTATACAATCTTACTTTTTAAAATTAAAAAAGGACTACTGCCCCTTCTGGCCACACCTGAGTGTGACACAACACACAGTGCACACAGTCAGCCTGAGCCTTCAGCACTCCACCTGTGGTGGTAAAAAATCACCACTCTGAGGCTTCCCTCCAACCACCAGACAGAGAAGGTATCTCTTTTACTGCATCATCATCCTCCTCTTTCTCCTGCAGCTCATCTGCTCTATTTCCCCTGATCACTTCTACAGGTCCTCAGGTGGTGGTGGTGGTGGTGATGGCCCCTGAGGGGGAGGGATGGCCATGACTGATGCCATTTTCAAGGATTGTCCAGATCCCAATTCTTGGTCCTCTCCTGTGCTGTGCAAGATTGAGAAGGTATAAGAAATGGTTGGGCCCCATTGAATGAACCATTTGTGGTCTTTCCTCCTGTTTGTGGATTTCCGAGGCCAAAAAGGGTGCTGAAAGTTGTACAAAGTTCAGAGAATAACAGAGAATGTCAGTAGTAATTGTAGAAGAGTAAGAGAAGGGTAAGAGAGCAGGCCCTGCGACAGGCAGAGCGGCCTGCGAAGAGGTGGGGGCCTGCAGAGGGGCTGTCTCCGCGGCGCCTCGGAGCGTGGCGCTGCAGGGGGACGGTCTCCTCGCCTCTACTCCGAGCGAGCGGCCACATAGGGAAACGCAGCTCCTCCTGGTGAGTGCCGCCCACTCTCCCTCTCGTTGGACAAGAAGGTGAGGAACATGGAGAGGGGGGGCTGCGGCACAGCCAGGGGGAGGCACATCTGAGAGTAAGCTCAAGGCCAACAAGAGGCCATCACAAGAAGGGAGTGTGACAGAGGACATTGAAGTTACTGCAGGGGTGAGCCTCCCAGTGGACATTGAGGTCACTGCAGGGTTCACAGGGAGTGTGCCTCCCAAAGGACATTGAAGTCACTGCAGAGGTGAAGGTGCTTCACACAAGGCTGTGTTGCAGGAACAAACCTATAGACAGTGAACCTGCACCATCTACACTGAAGAGTTGCTTAAGAGCATTTAAGCACAGAAGGACTGAAAATTATAAGAAGATAAGGGGAAGAACAGTGAATAGGATTGGAGATATAAGTCAGTGCATTAGCGCATTTGGTGATATTTGGTGTAAATAGGACACCACACAGAAAGATGGCTGCGGCTAGTATGTCACCCCCGCCACCGTTCCTGTCAGAACCTGGCGCTCCACCTATAAGGTGGGACAGGTGGAAGAAGGTGTTTGACACGTAACTGATTGCAATTGGAGGGGACAAGTTCGCAGCGGCGCGAAAGGAGGCGATCCTGCTGAACAATTTGGGAACTGAAGGCAGAAGTGTCTATGATGGATTACCTGATCTTCCACAGCAAGGCCAGGGGGAGGTGGACCAATATTCCATGGCGGAAAGGAAGTTGGAAGTTCATTTTGAAGCCAAGAAAAACATAACATTTGAGAGAGACAAGTTCTTCCAAAGGATACAAGAGCCACAGGAGCCGGTGGAAAATGTTATTGCGGCGTTGAGGTCTCTTAGTCATACGTGTGAATTTGGGCTACTCACTGACTCTCTCAGAAGGGACCAATTGGTTTGTTGCACGAATAATATAAAAATACAAGAGAGGCTATTATCTAAAGATGCATCACTGGAGTGGGCAATAGACATGGCTAGAAGTATGGAAGAGAGTCATAAATATATGACCACTATGAAGGGAGACAAGTCGGAAGGAGAAGTGCCTGCGGTGAAGGGATTTCGTAAGGGAGTCCCCAACAAGGAAATCAAGTGCTACAAATGTGGGAGTAACCGTCATATTTCTACAAGCATGTTTTGTCCAGCCAGAAATATCTTGTGTCTGAAATGCAAGAAGAAAGGTCATTTTGCGAGAGTTTGCCGTGAATCAGGGACAGTGCAGAGCATTGAAGAAGGTGGAAGAGTGCCTGAACAAGAAGAAGATCTGGAAATGGGAAGGAGCAACGAGACAAAGTATGTGCTGGAAGTATCAGAGGTCTCAAGCAAGGGAGGTGCGCCTACAGATGTATTCACGGTCAATGGAAGAGTGGTGACAATGAAGGTGGACAGTTGCTCACCATGGACATTGATGTCAAAGGCGACATTTCTGAGTTGTATGCAAGGAGACGTGAGAGAATTTAAGAAGCACAAAATAGAACACTATGCGTATGGGAACGTGAGAATTGAAATTGTAGGGATGTTCCATGCTTTCAATAAATACAACGGGAGGAATTGTGAATAAGAGGTGTATGTTACCCAAGAAGGTTCTTCACTCCTAGGATGGGGTGAACAGTGGAAGTTGGGAATTAGAATACATCCTCTACTGATAATAGGAGACAAGCTATCAGTACTGAACAATGCCAAAGTGTTTTCTGTCATCGACCTTTCTCAAGCATACCATCAGATTCCACTGAAGGAGGATTGTCAACACTTGACGGCATTTATCACAGTGTTTGGTTCATTCAAATACTGTAGGATGCCATTTGGGCTTGCCTCGGCGGCAGCTGTATTCCAAAGGGTTATGGAGACGGTGTTGAGTGGAGTAAAGAACATTATTGTGTTCCAGGACGATGTGCTGATATATGCTAGTTCTACTGAAGAACATGATGAGGTGGTGAAAGAGGTGTTGAACAGATTGAGTGAGGCAGGGTTGACGGTGAAGAGGAGCAAGTGTAAGATTGCGGTACACAGGGTGGAGTATCTGGGACATGAGATTGATGAGCAAGGGGTGAGGCCTAAGAAGAATTTGGTGGAAGCAGTGAAATGTGCACCTGTGCCAAAAGATAAAGAGCAGGTGAAATCATTTTTAGGTTTGGCCGAATATTATCGTAGGTTTGTAAAGGATTTTGCCAAAGTGTCGATTCCCCTCAGAATGTTACTCAAGAAGGGAGTGAAATTTGAATGGTCCGCTGAATGTGATGTGGCTTTTGAGGGTATTAAGCAAGCAGTGGGTGAGGCACCATCCATAGGTAGATTTGACCCCAAGGGTAAGATTGTTTTGGTAGTAGATGCGAGCATGTTGGGACTGGGTGCGACATTGGTGCAGTACGACAGAGACAATACTGAGAGAGTTGTAGCATTTGCGTCTAGGATGCTGAGAGGGGCAGAGAGCAAATATTCAGTTATTGAAAGAGAAACATTGGCCATGTTCTGGGCGGTGAATCATTTTAAGTACTTCTTGTGGGGGAGGAGATTTATTGTCAGGTCGGACCACAAGCCCATGGTTCAGATGAGAGCGGAAGATGGGCCATGGGTTCTCCAAGAATAAGCAGGTGGGGTTTGGGACTCCAAAACTTTAACTTTGATGTGAGCTATTTGCCCGGGAAGTGAAATGTTGTGGCAGACTGCCTGTCCAGAATGCCACTCAGGGGTGAACCTATGGAAGATAGAGAGATGGAGGAGGAGTCAGTAGTAGCAGAATTACAAGGTGCAGTTAGTAAGGAAGAATGGACACAAGAAGAAAATTCTGATGAGGATCTCAAGCTAGTCAAATGTTGGACAGTGAGGAGGTGGCCAGCAAAAAAGGACTTGGATTGTAAATTCAATACGTGGTGGGAATTGAAAAATTAGTTGAACCTATGTGATGATAGGTTAAGGCGAGGGAGGTGCATTGTTCCTCCTCATTCCCTTAGGTCGGTACTGGTTGAGCTGGTTCATCAGGGGCATCCTGGAGAAGCGGCTATGAAGAGGAAATTGAGACAGAATTATTGGTGGCCGAGAATTGATAGGAGTGCGGAAAGGTATGTCAAGGATTGCATGATTTGTCAAACAAGTAACAAATGCAGAGTGGTGAGGGAAGCTCCGTTGATTCGCAATGTGATACCAGACCAGCCGGGGAGCAAGTTAGCGGTGGACATAATGGGTCCTGTAGCGGGTCTGGGAGAAGGCTTGAAGTTCTTGGGGGTCATTCCGAGTCCGGCGTTAAGGGAAAAACTAGGCCGGTAAAGGAATATCGACTTCCTTTACCGTTACGGGCCATTCTGACCCGTCACACTGTTATTTACGCCACCATAAACTACGATGGCGTAAATAGCGGACCAGTGTCGCGTGCCCGACACACCATCGCGGAAATAACGGGAAGGCGTAAACCATATCCGATTCCAAGCAAAGCGAACACGGAAATAACGACCTCCACAAGGGCGCAAAGTACCTTACCGCCATGGCGTTAATACCGGCATCGCGGGGAAGGTGTTAACAACCCTGATCAGTGATTGGAAGAGGAACAGGTGCACCCAATCAGCACAGGTGGAGGCAATAGAGTCTGGCACAGCACAAAAGGAGCACACCCACACACCACACCCCCTCCCACACCAAGATGATACCAATTGTAGCAGCATTCCGGGAGCTGGAGGCCCTGCTTGCAAGGCAGCAACTACAACAACAGCAACAACAGCAACCACAGCAACCACAGCCCCCACCACAGAGGATATACAGGAGGAGAAGGAGGGTGAGACAGGGCCAGCATGCCCTACCGGTGCAGCCACCATTACCACGCCGGCAGCCCCCAATTCCCCGCATCAGAGCCACCCCCTTCAACCTCACACCAGAGCAGATCCACACCCTGTACCGGCTTGACTGGGACACCATAACCACCATAGTGGCCCTGATACATACCGACATAGTGAGCCTCATAGAAATCAGCACTGCCATCCCCCCTGTACTAAAGGTAGTGTCCGTGCTCCACTTCCTTGCCACGGGCACCTACCAGCATACAGTGGGGCACATGCATGGCATTTCACAGCCAATATTTTCCCGGATACTCAACCAAGTGCTGGATGCCCTCCTCAAGCACAGAAGGGACTACATATGCCTCCCCCGGACTCCACAGGAGATATATGATACCAAAGCTGCCTTCCATGCACTTGCAGGCATGCCAAATTGCATAGGTGCCCTTGACTGCACCCACGTAGAATTGGTGGTTCCTCATGCCATGGAGGTGCCGTATCGCAACCGCAAGCAATACCACTCCATCAACGTCCAGATGGTGTGCAATGCCAGTAAAGCCATCACACAATGCAATGCTCGGTACCCCGGATCAACTCATGACTCCTTGGTCCTGCAGAACTCAACACTACCACGCTACATGGGCCGACATGCCGGACAACGTACCTGGCTGCTTGGTGAGTAACCGTAATAGGCCATGGCAGTGCATTGGGGCTCTGAGTAGGTTGTCAGCATACCCCACTGTGAAAGGGGGTGGGGAGATGCATACTCCACCCGGGAGGGAAAGTGGGTGGGGGATGCATACTCCACCTGGGAGGGAAAGTGGGGGGGGATGCATACTCCACCCGGGAGGGAAAGTGGGGGGGGGATGCATACTCCACCCTGGAGGGAAAGTGGGGTGGGGGAAGCATACTCCACCCGTGAGGGAATGTCAACGCTATTGTACGTTGTGCACCTCACAGAACACTGTGCCCCATGACAAGTGGCACACATTACCACCTAACCACACAGTTGTGAATACGAGCCAACACCTAATGGTACCTGACAAACAGTTACCCTGGCCAAAGACCACGACACATGCACCACACATCGGTGGACCTTACACACCGTAAGGCCATTGTGCACCATGCAGTGCAATAGCACCATGTCGCTGACTCCTGCATCTCAACACAAAGGACAGTCATCCATGGGAGTGCATAGAGGTTAGGCTAACAGGGATCCTACTGCGTGTGACTGGTTCGGCACCTCCATAGGATAGCTGCCAATCACCATGATAGGGATCAGTGCTGAATGAAGGGTATGCTACCAACTACTACCAACACACCCTTACAGCAGGTCTCATGCAAGTCATCAACTAATGCAGTCCAACACTGCTGCATGCATAAACGATGCACATGCAACAAGACATGAGTGCGCACCATGACCCATCAGGGAGAAGCTACCCCCTCCATCATTCCATTGGCCAGCACACATGTCCGGACCAGTAATGGGTTGACTGTATCCAGGGACATGTGTGCATGGCCAGTCATCACCCGCAGCAATGTAAGACTAGCACAGTTCTCCACCATGAATGTACTAACACTTACCTTCATTCCACTCTCATGCAGGTGATGCTGGCTACCCTTTGAAACCGTGGCTCATGACCCCGGTCCGCAACCCCCAAAACAGGCACAAGGAGGACTATAATAGATCTCATACCCGTACACGGGTGGTCATAGAGCAGGCCTTGGGCCTTCTGAAGGCACAATTCCGTTGCCTCAGCCGGTCAGGTGGGGCCCTCATCTACAGCCACGAGAAGGTGTCCAAGATCACCATGGCATGTGTGATGCTGCACAACATGTGCATCCGTCGGAACGTGCCACTGCCCCCTGACATGGGACTGCTACCACCAGATGAGGAGGAGGAGGAGGTGGAGGAAGGAATGGCAGAACAGCAACACGGTGCCGATGCACGGGAGGGATGTCCCGTGCGACAAGCACTGATCGTGCAATATTTCTGAATCACAAGTCAGCTGAGGGGGTGAGGATGACAGGGCATTGGGCACTGGGTGTGGGGATACATGTACTACATGCACTGTGAGACATTAAAAGACACATGCACAATAATGAATGTCCACTCTGTATTGTAGGATAGACCAAACTGTGTATTGTATGATGATGTCCAAACGTGTACAACAGATCCTTCACCCTCAACCCCCTCACCCTCCCCCCCAACTCCCACACACACCCTCACCCCCCTCACCCTCCCCCCCAACTCCCACACACACCCTCACCCCCCCCAACTACCACACACACCCTCAACCCCCTCACCCTCACCCCACAACAACCCCACAATGTTCCCATCAGTGCAGCATTGGCCACATGTGTGTGGCTGCACGGTCAATGGGCACTGCCAGAGCCTGGGGCATCCCTTCCATTCCGGCGCATCGTGCGCAGTGACCTACAGACCGGGCTGGTCTGCGTGGAGGAGCTCTGGGAGGATGGCACCTCCTGCTGGGGCTGTGGTCTGGGGGGTGCTGCCTCCAGGGCATCAGCAATCCTGCCAAGCATCTCACAGATGCGGTTTGTGCTGGTACTAATGATCTCGCCCAGAGCCTGAAGGTCATCATGAAGCACCGACCCTGATTCCCGGTTGTCCCGGAGAAACTCCTCTATCATGCCCGTGAGGTGCTGGCAGCGCACTGTTTCTGCAGCCAATGTGGGCGATGTGGTCGGCAGGCTTCGTGTTGTTGTGCCTGCAGGACTTTCAGGACTTCCTGCAGGGGGAGTGGGCTCATGACAGACAGGTGTATCCCCTTCGCCTGTGAGCCCTGGGCCGTCACTCGACCCAGGGTCGCTATGGGCAACCTGGCTGTACGAGGGAGTGACTGGGCTCTGTACATAGTCATTGGGCTCCTCCACGTAGTCGATGGTGTTTGGTGATGTGCTGCCTGGCACATAGAGGATGCACATGGCAGCATTCTCCCCTGACGCACTCGATTCCTCATGGTGCAGCGTGGGGCATGTGTCCCGCAGAACTGCAGGCATGTCCAGGGCCACGGATGGGGGTTGTGTACCCTCCATGGGGGTTGCTGGGGCAGGTGGTGTGGCATGTGCCTTCTTCCTGCTTGCAGATGTGTGCTGTCCCCTGCCTGTGCCCCGGGAGGTACTTGTCCGGGGGCCTTCCTGGTCCTCACTTTCATGACCGGTGCCTGTGGGGGGCAAGAGAGAGACAGCATGAGCAATGATCTGGGGGTCAGAATTACTTCCAGACAATGGTATTATGATGGGATAGCAGCGTTTTGGTGACATTTGGGTGCTGAGTGGGACTGTGATCTTTGCTTGGATGGGAAAAGCATACTGTCGGCAGGGTCACTCATGTTGGTGGAGTACTGTGGTGACTGACATTGACCAGCTTTTTGTGTGGCATGCCCAATATGGGTGTCAGCCTTGCACCTGACATCATCCTGGGTCCCAGTTGTTACGGCATCATTGGAGGGGGGGGTTTACCCAGACATGATGTGACTGCTTGACCAGCCCTTGGCGATGACTTGCATTAGGGATGCATGTACTGTTTACACTCATGGCACTCACCTGCGTCAGCTGATGAAGGATCACCGCAATCCATATCGCCAACACCTTCGATGGCTTCTGTGCCCATCATCTCTGCACATGTTATCTCCCAGGGCATCATTTGTATGGGTGAGGCTGGGCCTCCTCCTGTCTCTAGGGCCAGATTGCGGTTTGCTGAGAGGATGGCCCGCACCCTCAGACGGAGGTCATCCCAGCGTTTGCGGCAATGCGTCATGCTGCGGGGGGTGTTTCCGACAGCGCTCACCCTCTGCAAGACCAGCTCCCATATCTCCTTCTTCCTGAGGATGGTGGGCCTGCGCATGTCGCTGCTGAAAACAATCTCAGTATGTTCATGCAGAGTATCAACGAGTACCTGGAGCTCATCCTGGGTGAATTTCTCCTTCCTGATGCGCGCAGCACCCTTTTTTAATGCTTTTGGCATGATGCTGGTCTCTGGAGTTTATTTTGCCTATCACAATATGCCCACGAGTCCTGTATGGAGAGGATTGCAATGGATTGTGATTTTAAAGATGGCCGCCATGATGCTTCCCGTTCCTTTTCGATGACGTAATTTCCGTTTACGGTTTTTACCGGTGCCCGTAATTTACGGTCATCGTTAATTACGGGCACCGTTATTTACGCACTACGTGGAGGGCGATGGTGTTAGTTACGTCTCGGTTGTTGTCGGTAAGGGGTTTGATGCGCCCTTTACCGCTATGGCGCTAGGGGGTTTACCGGCATGGCGGAAAGCTCGTGCCCGCGAGGTCAGAATATGGTGCTAATTACGCCCTGCTACCAACGCGGATACGGTATTTCCGCCATGCCGGTAAAGTCAGTAATTTAACGCGAACCTCGGAATGAGGCCCCATGTTTGTTGTGGTGGATTTTCATTCCAAATGGTTTGAGTGGGAAGCTGTAAAGGAGGTCAAGGCAAAGGAGTTAATTGGTTTCTTGGAAAAGGTTTTTCTTAAGGAAGGAGTACCTGTTGAAATTGTGTCTGATAATGGGGTGCAATTTGTGTTTGGAGCAATGAAAAAGTTTCTTGCGGGATACAATATATAACACACAAGAACTGCCTTGTATAATGCTAAAGCTAATGGACTTGTTGAAAGTGTCAACAGGTACATAAAAGGGGGCCTGCAGATGGCCATGAAATCGAGACAACCATGGAGGGAGGTATTAAGGATGCTGACATGGAATTATGTCACTACGCCACATTCTGTGACAGGTGTATCTCCATTTGTTTCGATGAAAGGAAGGGAACCTGGGACAAGGGTTTGTCCAGGATGGCTGGGAATGGCCAAAGTGGTTAATGTTGATCGGGACCACATTATGAAATTCATTACACTGAGTCAAGAAAGAAATAAGGAACTGTTTGATGACAGGATGAGAGTGAAGGAACAAGAATGGAAGGTTGGGGAAAAAGTATATGTCAAAAATCCCAGACTAGTGAACAAATGTGTGGAAAGTAGGTTCCTGGGACCGAAGAAGATACGTGCAGTGAAAAGTAATGTGGTCATTTTGGAGGGAGGTGAGGTTTGGTCGAAAGGAAGGTTGGCGAGAGTGGGTGATGGGAAAGAGAGTAAATTTGATGAACAGTTGAGAGCTGTGGAGGAGGATAATCATAAATTGAATGAGGAGATGAAAGGAAGGGTGCCTGATGAGAACAAGAACAATACAGGTAGGAGAGTCAAAGAAGATTCTTCACATAGGGCTAGATCTAAGCCGGTGTGGATGAGGGATTATGAAACTTGATACTGATATGTTGCTCATGTCATGTGTAGGATGTGTAATACTGTTTAACTTTCAATTCTTTCCAGTTCAAGCAAATTCTCTGATATTACTGATTTGTCGCTTTGGTTAAGTTTTTCGTTACTGTTATTACCATTATAAAGTAAATTATTTGCTCTGTTTGAGGGGGAAGATGTGTAGAGAATTGTATGCTGTCTCGCGGCGGTCGCGCATGCTCTCTTGTTATATCTTGGAATGAGAGTCGCGTGACCGCAGCGGACGGTTGCTGGTTTTGAAATAAAGTTGAGCCCTGCAGCTATTAGGGCACTAGCGAACTCCGTTGAATAAAGGACTTACCGGCTTTCGTAGTGCGGACTCTATTTTCTTCAGTAAGGTTTCAACTTGAGAGTGTGTAGGGTTAGTGCAAATTGGATTTCAAAATGTCTGTGAAGCATGCACATCAACCGTGGACACATAATCACACCACATGGGCGTAATTCCGTCATGACCTCTGCCACTGTCCGCAACCACATGACATCACCCAGGAGCACTGCGATGAAAACAACCACATCTCGAGCTTCACAAACTAATTAAAAGTGTGTCATGTAGTTGCAGATACAATCGCTGGTCACTGTTAGAGAACATCCTGCTGTGGAGACCACAGCCACGCACTCTCATTTGCAAACTGATTAAAGGTGCGTTTTCTGTCGCTGCGGAAATTACAGTCGTTTCATAAACATTAGCACACAACGTGACATCACAATTATATGATGTTGCGGACACAAACCTGTATACAGTCCATGGACTTCACATTGGGGTTTAACAAATAAATAAACATTGACACATATTTACATTACATATACACCTAAATACATTATGATAGGGAGGGAGATTCACTGTAGGAAACACAAATAGGGGAATTTTGTGGTGGCATAGATTCATGATAAGGAGAATTAGGGATAGAGATCTCATCAAAATGTGCATCTGCAATGAGCTCTTGAAATAATTGGGGTGATTGATGGGTGAAAAGGGTCACATGTACAGGTTGAACATTACAAATGACATACTTTACTGACATATGTAGATAGTTCTGCAATTTGATTTGTAATGTTATTCATAACTACATATAATTTGTTCATCTGATTTTCCATATTACCCAATCTATTTTCAAAGTATTTTTCTTTTTTTTCTTCATGATTGGTGCCTTCTTGCTGTTGTTCTAAATTGTGAAATATGAGAGCTATGCCAAACATTGAGTTTAATAGTTTATATATAGGGAACATAATTGTATTATTTTGTAAAACATATAGAATAATTTACCATTAGTAGGTTCATCTTCAGTTATATCTTATTTTGGGAAGTATACCCCTAGCCATTTCATAGTGCTTGCTATTTCTGTTTCAATATTCAATATTTGTATTTTGTTATATATCATTTTCTAATTAAATGACATACTTCATGTTTATAACAAAATCCAAAGGTACTCTTTACTTACTAAAGTTTTGAAATAGTTTTCCTGGCTGCAACACATGTTGTGCTTCAGTGCTTGTCAGCTGTTGAAGTTAATTGTTTATACACGGTGTACAATGTTTGTCAATATATGGTGCAATTCATAATATTGTGTTATCATTTTAAAAACAGTATTTACATTTCCTTAGTTATAAGGGATGTAAAACATGTTTCTATTCATTGTAAGAATTGTTGCCCTACATATACTTGTTCTACTTAAACAAAAAAATAATGTTGTGTCCCCCTCTGCTTTTGGGTAATATTGATGCCACCTGTCCCCAGGTACGTTCACAGACTAGCGATATTGTACACTGACATAATAGCTAATATGGGTATGGGGAGAATGATGTTCAAGTGCAAAGTTTGTGAAGAAAACTCATGAAGCTGCTGGGTAATTAGGTGGCACTGGTAAAAACCTATCAAATTCAATGTCAAAGGGGAATTATAGTTCCAAGGTAAAATTGAAAAACCAAAGAAATGCACCAGTCATGTTAATCTGCACAACCATAACTCACCCATCAGCATACGCTGATCACACTAACACCCAGGACATCAAAGATGATATCATAAATGGGATAATAAATGACACCACTGCTGACATCATATATGACATTATTACTATGTAACTATCATGATGGAATGCCCCATGTTTAGAGTGCTGCTAACAACAAATTAAGGGTGATCGACAGGCCTCTAATGGATTTCTCCATGTATTACAAAATGTACTTATTGAAACAGAAACATTCTACTGAAGTTTTGTTGTACATACAGCCATCTAATAATACATAAACATGGGCAATGGCTGCTGCATGGAAAATAGAAGTACCGCATTCTTAATCTGGTATGTTTGGCCAATAGAATCATAGGATTAAATCTATCAGAAACTTGACTGTGAAAGTTGGAATCAACAGCTAACAATGCAAGAATTACTACACACACGTGCTAGTATGCAGAGTAAATGCGCAGCATCAATGCATGCAAATCTGAGGCACATACAGGGGCACTTTAGTAAGGAGGAAAGAAATATTATGACCAGAAAATGAAAGTAAGATTAGAGTCCATGATCATGTATACAAATTGTATTATATGTCTAGGGCCTGCTTATTTTTCCATGTATGTGTAATACCTATATATGGTTGGCCCAGGTCAAACCCTAATGAAAGTAATTTAAGAACCTAGCACACAGTTAAGGTCTACATATACAGCACCTTTAGAGTATGAGTATCTTGTTTTTTAATGCAGAATGACCACATCAGTCCTCTACTTAAAATGCTTACTGTCACTGAACAATAACAGCTTCCCAGAGTATGTGATGTCATCATTGATGTCATCGATGATACAATTTGTGATGTCATCTTTGAGTTCCTAGTTGTTAAATTGAGCAGTCTATGGCAGAAACACAAGTTATGGTTGGGCAGCTTGCCATTACTGGTGAATTTCGATTTTACCTTGCAACATCACTTTAACAATGTTTTTCCCTGAATTACAGGTCCTGCAGGAGCGGTCCCGTAGTTATGGTTAAGTCGCTCAACCCATAGCAGTTTTTGGATGCCTTATAACTTTGGCACCATTCAACGAATGTGCGTGAATCTTTGCAAAAAAATATATTATATGGCCACCTCTGAATGATTTTGTAAAGTTTTGCACGGTTTTGTCAAGGCTGGGGGGGCGCAAAAATGTTTCACTCATGGCTACAGCACAAACTGCTGGACAAAATTGCACCAAACTTGCACGAGGAGTGGGATTTGTGAGTCAGTTAGCATTTCAAGCAACCATAACTCGTGCCACCACTGTGCACTGCTAAGACTAACACCCAGGACATCAAAGATGAAATCACAAATATCATTGATGACATCACCGATGACATCACATGTGCATTTACCTTTTCAAACAAGGGGTTGTGAATGTAATTTTTGGCAAAAAAGTATCAGGGATTATCGGGCGATGTGTAATTAACTACATACTTCATCGTGCAATGTAGTGTTCTAAAGAACATTCCATTGCAGTACTCTTTCTAGTACAGGAACCTACTCATACAGAAATGTAGGTATTGGTTGCCGCATACACCACAGAAGTGCTATATTTGTAATTTTCCAAAGTTATATAATAAAACGGTGAACGCTTCTGTATCAGACTTTTCAGTACTGTGAAACATGTACTAATTAGCTAATAATGCATCACTTAATACATATTTCTACTAATACACACAAAACATAAATAGACTACAATGCATACACATATGGGGCTTGTATATGGAGAGTAAAGTAAGCAAACAAGAGGCAGTATCATTAGCAACTGTGTATAATCTACTTGATTGTATTCACGTACAAAAATGATTGCTGTGTTTCAGGCCTGCTTCTTCCCCTATATATGTACATCATAAAATGCGATTAAATTCTAAGGAAAGTAGTGTAAGAATATGTGAGAATAGCAATATCTATAAATGTAATACCTTGTGAAAGTTAAGTTTATGACTGTCAGTAAATAAACCCACCTGGCCTAGATATGGCAGTGAACAAAAAAGAAGGGGCGAGACATGTGATGTCATCAGTGATGTCATCAATGATATTTGTGATGTCGTCCTTGATGTCCTCGGTGTTAGTCTTAGCAGTGCACGGTGGTGGCGCGAGTTATGGTTGCTTCGCTTACCATAACTGGCGAATTTCAGGGGTTTTTCGATTTTACTTGTAACCATAACGTCCTTTTAACAATGTTTTTTACTGAATTTCATAGGTTTTTATTAGTCCAACTTAACAATAACGTTCCTTTAACAAAGCTTTTTCATTGAATTTCATAGGTTTTTATTAGTCCAACTTTACCATAACGTCCCTTTAACAAAGTTTTTTCAGTGATATGTATATGCATATGTAACTGAATTATATATACATATATACATACTGCAAATTGAATAGATGGGATTAGCAGTGTCTGCTGAAAAACTTTAAAGAATCAACATTTACTTTGAAAAGTCCTGGAACATTGTAAATGAATTTAAAATAAATTGCATATACATTAAAATTCATAATTTTTCCAGTATCTGGTGTTGCTTTGTTATTGTAGCATGTTGTATCTGTGTTTGCTTGCTGCTGTATGTGTTTCTGAGTTTTTGCAGTGCATTTCACTATCTGTTTGGTAGATCAACTCCATGTTCCAGGGTCTGTGGTATGAGTATCACAAGATTAGATGCAATAATCTTTGGGTCAGTCTTGCAATTGTCATGTTCCTGCAGGACAAGTGTCAATGCCTTATGGTGGCACCATTTAGGTATGTATAACTGTGTAATGGGCACTGTGTGCAGATGTCACTGAGTAGTGTGCGCAGATGATCTGTTACCATTTTGACACTTTTGAGACTCTGGCCAACATGTATCTTGCTTTGCAGCTTCCTGAGTTTGATAGACATGTCAGCAGTTCATTACTACAAGTGGTAGGTTGGGTAGGTGGGTAAGTGAGGAGGTGATGTGGGCTGTGAGAGGCGCTTTGCATTTGTTTTCATATTGATTTCATTTCTGTGTTCCCTTATGGTAAGCTTGAATCAGGAAGCTACAGGGCACCCTCCTGGTCAAATGAGGATGTGCACATGGATGGGAGCATTTGCCAAGGGATTGTTGCAAGGGTGTGGGGATGTAGCAATGGAGGAGTGCAGGCAAATATGCTGAAAGGAATGGGCATGCAACCAGTGATGCAGCAGCAGGACGTGACACACCAATATTAGATCCACTGGGGAGAGGAGGGTGAAAGGAGGTAGTTGGTGTGATGGAGCCATTTCTTGGGGATGATAGTTTTGGTCTCATTTCTGAGAAGCATATGCGTGGTGGTGTGCCAGATGTTGACAGTGAGGGTGTTGCAGGATCTGTGGTCATGGACAGAGAAAGGCTGTGTTCCGTCCTTCCTTCCCCAGCAAAGTGGAAGTCTGTATATGTGTCCCTCCATTGTGCATGACATTTTGCTCCTCTCCTGTTGGTCTCCCTGTGATGGAGGTCCTTCACATTTCCCTCTCTCTCACTAGGAGGGAGTTTGTTGTGACTGTCCATGGAATGGAAACTTCTATTGTTATGTAGGGGTGAGAGGTAAATCCTTTGTGGACGAATTATGTGCTGATCCAATCTTTGTATATTTGGTATACATCAAAGAGTAAGTACTGTGGTGAGGGAAAGAGACATGGAGATAATACTTGTATTACCACCAGTAATCTACATTATTCATAGTCCAACTCTTCCTCATCACAGTACCGACACCGTCCTTTCCCTCCCCAGTGGTAAGATCTTCCCGGTTCCATTGGTATAGAGAGGAGGATTATGGGATTGATCAGGTGCTCTTTACCCCAGGCAATGAAGTGGGCTAAAGAAATACAATAATACATTTTTGGAAAGGGTTCTCTTGGAAGGCAGAGTGTCTTCATGTAGTAAGCACTGACTGATTTAGCACACATTAAACTATGTGTAATAGGGCTCTCTTTTCCCTTACTACACACAGGACTCAAGCATTGATCTGTTTTACTGCAATAAGGAATCTCTGGAGTCTGGGTTTCCTCTTTCTTTCTATAATGTTTGTTCTAAAGGTGGTTGTCAAATATAATGTATTATTTGTCCGATTTCACAGCAACTAACTTGTGATCAGAGCAATGCATGTCTTGTTCAACATCTCACTTGTGCTAAGACTACGTTGTATATCCTGTTTGCCACAAAGTATGAATTGAAAATACTAAAGATGCATGTCTATTAAATACATATAAAGCCCTCCTAAACTAATAAAGTAGTTTTATGAGTCAATTTGATGCTCTTTTGTTATATTTATGGATTGAGTCCACACACCAACCATTACGACAAGGGACGTCCAGCTTACTTTCTGAAGCAATACATGTAATTTGGTTGTAAATCACAAAAGACATACGAGTAATGATGTATCATCACTAATTGACCATATGGTAGGAGCTACCCTCTTTGTTTCATAGTAATGTCATCCCAGATCATTCAATTGCCAAAGGCCCCAAGCTGATTGTCAGCACTGTTGATGGACTCATAATTGTTGTGTGACTAGGATGCCAACTTCATTGCCCGAGAAGTTAAAAGCCCTTTGCCTCACCTGTTTACAGATGTGAAATCATGTTGTAGCCATTGCAGATGTGAAGCAGCAGAGGTGATAATGGGTGCTGAGAGAGCCTGAACAGAGGAACCATGAAGGCAAATAAGGCAGGAAGAGCAGGCACTGCAGAAGGACAAGCAAAGTACACGTGGTATCAGGAGCCTCATGAGGCAGCAGATGGAGAAAAGTGGAGGCCCTCAGTGCATATGTTTAGCACGGCACGCTATATGCGCTATGCATGTGCAGTGTGATCTCCTAATGGTAAGTACAGGAGGAACATTATTTATTGTATTTATTTATTTTACTTTTTATAACGTGCCACACGCCCGAAGGCCTCAGGGTGTACACAAAACAATACAAAGGACAAACAAGTGGAGGGATCAGAGATGATCAAAAGACAGAATCAACCGGTACTCAGCCAAGAGGGTGGTTGAAAAGGACTGTCTTGAGTCTTTGTTTAAACTTATTTGTGGTGTTGATTTTTTCTTAGCTCCAGTGGGAGAGAGTTCCAGATTATAGGAGCATGGGCATCAAAGCCTGTTCCTTCAAAACTGACCAGCCTAAATCTAGCCTAGCAAAGTCTGACTTAATGCAGAAACCTGAGAGTGTGAGATGGCTGATAGGGCTTCATGCACCCAATGAGATATGTTGGGGCCTCATCACTCAAACATTTGTGGGCTAGAGTCAGCATTTTGTGGGAGACAGTGTTTCCCGGGCAACCAGTGTAACTCCCTCCTTGCATTGGTAGCATGGGCCCACCTGGAGAAATCCAGAGTTGCTGGCACATCCCCGTTTTGAGTCACTTGCAATGCAGAAAGGTTGGATTGGGAGGTACCAATCATCAACAAACTGGGCAGAGGCAAAGAGAGGGATGTTTTTGTAGGAGAGAAAGGGGTGAATGTGGGTGAGCAGTTTATCATTGAGACCGCAGGAGGACTGCATCTGGGCAACATGCTGATTCATTGTCAGTTCAACATACAAAGTAATGCCCAAGGTCTTTGCTCTCTTGGCCACCAAAATGGTGCTGTTTGCAATATTGAAGCTTTTTTAGCCGGGTAAGTTTTTTGAGCATATGGCCGGAAACGACATTAAGGAGCTCTGTCTTATCAGAGTTAAGGGCCAACGAGTTGGTTACCCTCCAGGCCTGGATGGAGGAATAAATGGTGTTAATGGCCAATGTGTCTTGCGTGTAAATGCCTGAAAGCTTCAGGGCGACCTGAGTGTCATCCGCGTAGTTTGTCGCGAAGCCCCAGAAGCGGCAAGATGTAGATGTTAAAAAGAATAGGTGAGAGACAAGAGCATGTGCAGATTACTCTCCAATGGCACAATTGGAAGGGGCACACATGCAGAGCAGTTTACATTTCTGTCGTGCTAGCACAGGGGTTCTTTGCGGCAATCACGGGGTGCACCTATGCAGATGACTCCATTGCATGCATGACTGGGCCTGAGGAGAGCACCATGAACCAGAGGTAGCTACAGAGAGAGAAGGGGACATGGAAAGAGAAAGGCCATCTAAAGAGAATGGGCCAATGCAACAGAGGGCCCCACAGCAGAGAATGAGCCAACCAAAGAGAAAGGGTTACCAAGGAAAAAAGATTCATAATGAGAAGTTGGTCAACCTCACAGTCTTTGTGGGTAAACATCAGGGGGACCTATATACGTGGTCAGGAAGTATCCTCTCACTTCTAAGGAACACAAACAACTGGGGCAGGAGGTGACAGATATAATACATGGCTGTGGGGTGGAACATACCAATGCCAATGAGGTTTCTAAGTCCATGGACATCTGACTAGGACAAAAAAGGACAAGGTTAGTAGGAATCTGAGTTCAGCCGTGGCATCAAGGGGAGGATCAAGGTGGAATCGAAGAGGTGGTCATTGGCCTCATAAAAAAATATCAGGACATGATGTTGTAGCATGATTTTGTTGTTTTTGTCTGTACTTTCAATATGAGCATATGGCGAGTATTTTGGGTCGTTCTATTTCTCCCCTCTTTCCTGGTATCTTGTAAACACACCCTGTCCTGTTTTATGGGGTGTTGCAAGCCTGAGTAAGGCATCTTGCCAGGTACCGTTTAATAAAGCTGTCCTTTCACTCACGACTCTGTTATTAGCACAAGAGAAGGAGAGTACCTGGTAATATATCTTTTGAAATCAATACAAGTTACAGCACACAATCCCAGTGTCAGGTCAGAGGATGGGCATGTTCCGCTGTTCATGTAGGAGTCATGTCTTGAGCACCTCTAATATCCACTGGGGAAGTTGGCTGTACAGCGGACGGTTCACATGCCACCTGGTGTCTTGTTCTCACCCACAATCTTAAGGTAGCAGTCATGGAATGTTAGTCATCATGCGCTAGCCAGACTGTGAGTGGCAAGCATAGAATGCATAGCATTATCCATTGTGGCCATGTTCGCCATTGACTCATGACAGACATGTTGCAGCTGCATAGGAGTATTGGCATGGACACCAGTGTACTTATATTAAATATGAAGAAGGTGCTGATGAGGATTTAAGTCGGATATTTCCTATCATGCATGAATTGGTTGCAATCCATGACAGCTGACCCTCAGGGGTAGTATGTTGGTAGAATATATATGGACACATGCACAACATTGAAGTCTGCTACTGCCAGAGGCCATTATTATGACTGACATAAACATGCATGTATGTAATGTGATAGCCACATCCTCTAAGGGCCTTAATTCACACCCACTAGAGTGTGTACACGAGGATGTCCAGTATTCTATACAATGGGCCTCATAATCTTGCAGGTCTGGAAACAACAGTGCCAGTAAGCTTACCAGCACCGCTGTTTGTGGACCGGCAAAGTACAACTCTTCTGGGCGGGTGCACTGGGGCCCCGCCCACAGAGATTTACGGACGCACTGGCACCGTCATTACTGGTTCTGGTGTTTCTGTGATCCCCATTCCCATGGAGTCCTATAGGACTCCATGGGAATGGGGAACAACATTTTACTGGCGCCTGACTTTCCGGCCTCCTGGGTTGTAATGCCCCGGTGTTACTGGCAAGTCAGGCACCGGTAACTGTTTACGGGTCCGGCGGCTACCTGCCAGTTTTGCCGGCACTGTTACAGCCGGATCAGTAATGAAGCCTAATGTGTGCTTGTGTAGCATAGTTGCTCCATTCTGTGTTGCATAGTTGCTCCATTCATTTGAGAGTGTATCACATTATTGTCAGTACATGCACACACAACCACATTAGGTAAATGTCCACTAATGGTTTATGTTCACCCATCCTCAGTATGCATGTGTTCTTCCTGCTATTGTCACTCTCAATGGGCAAGGGTCAGGGTAGTCACACTCCAGGATGCCTACTGAGTAGCTGTGCATGTGACACAGGTGTGTAGGGCACATGTATCCTGTTACATGAGTAAATTTGGATTGTTTGGAAGGATAGGTCCTTGCAGGGCAATTATCATGCACTGATTGTCATGATGCTGTCTTCCAAAGGCCCAGTTATGGAGTGTCATATAAAGGCTGCAGACTGTGGCCAGTGAATCTGTGTATGATGATTGGCACAGCATGGCATTTGTTAGGAGGTACATTTATTGGCCAGTGGAATGGGGAGTTTGGTCTCTTCTGAAGCTTGTCCAGGCAATGGGAGTCAGAGTGGGAGTATGTTGAGTGATACGTTGGAAATGGAAATGAGGGATCATTGTGTGTCAGTGGTATTGTAGCCAGTGTCCTTGACATGTGTGCAGTAGTTGTGTCATGAAAGGAAATTGCTGCACAAACCACATGCCCACTGATTGTGTCAGTTATAAATGTTGAAATGCATTGTATTTGTTGTGATGAAAGTGTAATGTGTATTGCAGGTATTTTCGGGGACAAAACACAGATGTGATGGTGCGCTGGACATTGTCATTGCAAGTAGCACGCTTGTTTGTTTTTCCAGCATGTGATATGCCCTCTAAGAAGGTCATATGAAATTGTTGTAAGGGACCAGTAGACTGTTAGAATTTATGCGATACTGGGTTATTGTGGGTGATTGTATGAAAATTGTAGCCTATGTGTTGTACATTTTGAGGGGAATGATATGTTTGTCTGTTCATTTGCAGGTGAGGAAGTTCAAAGGTAGCGACATTCCCCAGATGACGATCAGGCGGGGCCATTGACCAGAACAACACAGTAGTGGCTGGTGAACATCCCCAGTACTTGCAGGCAATAGTGAGCAGGCTTGATGACTCTTCCTCCTCAGAGAATGTTCCTACTGATGTGGATAACGTATTTGGAAAACACAGGCATGGGCCCGAACTGCCAAAGGCAGGGGGAAAAGGGAATGTGATCTGGTTCATGTCAGTGGCTGAGTCAGAGGAACAGGACCACGCCATCTTGGCCTCATATGGTGTGATCATTGTACAGCAGCTGTCATCTGGTAGTGTTGCCAGGGATAGTTGGGAAAATGTGAGTGAAGAGTCAAATGTGGCTTGCGCTGGTGTGTTCACAGTGGCAGTGCCTGCATCTGGGGCTGCGCCATTGCCAACAAGATCAATGGAGTCTACAGTGCTGGGTGGGCCTTTTGCATCTGGTACAGGGCATCATTCATCGAATGTTGGGCCATTACAAGAGTGCAGACCATTTTTATCATGTCTGGCTATGCCATGCACACATGCCACTTTTCTGCCAGTCAATCTGAATGGGGTATGGAGTTGCTGCATGAAAGCAGCAGACAGGGGCAAATCCTGTAGGAGTTGTCTCAGAATATCGTGCAGATGGGCAATACAATCCTAGCAGGTATTACGGGTCTTTGACAAGACATGCATGCATTGAGGGAGGACATGCACAAGGATATGGTGACAGCAGGAGATGGTGACATTTAGGGAACCATTCATCCCGTGCTGCTAAGGAAAGGGCAGCAGCTCCCACCCCATCTTGAGGACAATGGAGATGACCCACCACCCACCGTCTGGGTAAGCCTCGCTTGGCTTTGCTGCCTGTATGTATCGGACGAAATACATTCATATCGATCGGAAAGTGAACTCTATTTGGGAGAAAAAGCTGACAAATATGTATTTTCTAAATTTTATTTTCAAAATGGAACCCTCCTCTGCCATATTTGTAACGTGCTAACACCTCAGAGGCTTTTTGTGAAAAGTGCCTTGGTTCATCTACAAAGGCCACCTGGTCCATTCAATGCAACCTTTTTCTAGGCTCCATAATGGCCGCCGCCTGATTGCAGCACTGGAGTGCTTGCTGTCACCTGACTGCCCTTTCATGATTGGCTCTGCCCTTCATCTTTACACCAATTACGGGAGCCAGCAGGCGAATGCTGGCCCCTCTCCCAGGGCCTACACTATTGGCCCTACCTGAGCCTATCTGGGCTTTGGAGGACTGGGACTGCCCCCTCCTCCTTTTGCCCCTAGAGCAAACCCTGGATCAGTCCCCAGGAAGGCATCCTGCTACCCCACGAACTTGGGCCTCTGCAACTCTATGCACCTTGCAGAATACTAGTGTGTGATAGCTGGTAATAGGTATTGCCTCTCCACTAACACTAACAACAGTTGAACCACGGTGTGCCTACAGCACTCCACCTTCCGTGACTTACTTAATCTCACTTATTCCTTCTGTCATCACATATTATCTCTTTTTTGCAAATTGGAATCCTGGTGTGTTTTTAACTTCTCTGCGCCCGATTCTGCAATGCATGTTGTGGCTTTTTTTGCAAATTCGAAGCCTGGTGGGTTTTTAACTTCTCTGCACCCTATTCTGCATTGCATTTTATTGTTGTAAATTCGAAAACTGGTGTGAATTTGACATCAATGCACCTATCTGCGGTACTAAAGTATTCCCAGTGCATCTGTTTTCTTGTATGCCATGTCTACTAGACCGCCTGATGATTGTGTTCAGACTGCGCTGTGCAGCCCCTCCTCTCTCTTCCAACTACATTCTGCTGCCCCATGACACACACCATCTCCCATACCTTCTCTAACTTCCTCCCATTCTCACAAAGTTTGCGAGGGAAAAAGCTTAAAAAAGATATCCTGACCACTAACCATGGCTTACCCATCGCAGACACCTATGTCAGCACAACTTCCAGAGAGAACTTCACTGATATCCTCTGTTCTGTCTCCTCTCCAGATCTATGGACTCTACATCTCATCTCAACTCCCTCTCCTCTCACATCCTCACCTATTAATGGTGGCACTAATTGGAAAGTCCTCTTGGCTGGCTTGGCATCATCCAGGTTTATCAATTATGTCTATCACACTGGCAATATCTTGGTTCAGGGTCCTCAACCCAACCTCCTCCTCTTTGACCGGCACCTGCCATCCCTCATGAACTTCCGTCCCACACCTGCTACTCCTTCTTCCACCCTTTCTGTCCCCCCCTCTGGCAGGTGTACCACGCCCCTGTACCCCTCCTCGGAAAACCTTCAAAGGTGGAAACCTCTTGCATCTAGACACACTTAATGCTCATTCTGCCATCAAACACTGTCTCCTCCTTGAAGACCTTGACCTTGATATTGTTGCTGTTACCAACACGTGGTTCAATGCCAGCTCAGTCACTGCTTTTGACTCCCTCCTCCCTGATGGTTAAAGATCATCTCCAAGAATCACACTAACTGTGCTGGCAGTGCGGTTGGTTGGATCTTCCCTGAGTGGGTCCCTTCTTCCCTCATACCCACCCAGCCTTACTCTTCCTTCGAGAGCCTGGTTTGCAAGCTGGTCATCTCTCCCACATCCTCTCTGACCATTGCAACTATCTACAGGCCATCTGGCTCTACCACCCTGTTCCTCTCTGAATGGGCTGATTTATCCTCCTCTCTCCTCACAACTACTGCTAAACTCCTTCTCGTGGGTGATTTCAACATCCATCTTGACTCCTCAATCGCGGCATCCCCTTTCTTCTGTGACCTCTGCACCTCGCTCTCCCTCTCCATTCTCCCTTCTGGCCCTACCCACTCGGCTGAACACACTATTGATGCCTTTATACACACTGAATGTTCACTCTCTTCCCCATTGATCACCCAACTCTCCTGGTCAGACCAGCCCTCTCCTCTCACCTGGGTCCTCTTGGCCCTCTGACCATACCTCCCTCAGTCCTGCCAACCTCGTTCACAAACATCCATCAGATGAATCAACTGTCAGCTGCTGCCTTCGCATCTACCTTCATTACTCTTCTCTCCCCACCACAGACTCTACCTCTGCCTCTGCTCTCAGCAACCTCCATCTTGCCATTACTAACACCCTTGACATTCTTGCCCCAGTCATGAGGATCTGCCTGAAACATGCCTCCAAGCGTAAATACTGGTACAACTCGGAACTCACAGCTCTGGAATGCAAGTGCAGAGCTGTGGATCTGAAGTGGCAGACCTCAGGCTCACCCGCTGACAAACTGGCCTGTCACCTGCTTCAAAGACAATACAGACTTTCCATTCACACCAAGAAAAGGGCACAAATCCAGGCTTGTCTCTCTGTTGCATCTAACAACACAGCTGAACTCTGCAGGGAACTAACCAACCCTTCTGCAGTCTCCTCGTCACCTCTTCCCTTCCAGGCCCTCGCAATGCACTGGCCACACAGTTCAATGCAAAAACTCAAGACATCCTGAGCACCCTTGCATCCCTGTTGCCCTCCCCTTCCCTCAGCCCCCTGTCCCCTATGGCCTCCCATCCCCCCTCTGCCTTTCTCTCCTCCTTCTCTCCTATCACACCTGATGAGGTCACCAGAGTTGTCTGTTCCATGAAGGTCTCCTCCAAACAGGTCTCCCCCTGTTCCTTCAGAAGGACAATATTAGTTATCTTTCCCCTGCACTTGCTGATTTCTTTAGCCACTCTTCTGCTACAGGACCTTCCCCTCCTCCCTCAAGCACTCCCCTGTTGGCCCCCTCTTGAAAAAACTTCTTGAGGCCTGCTTGTCCAGCCAACTACCACCCATATCTATATCCCCTTTCCTTGGGAAATCCCTGGAGAAGCTGGTCTTCCCCCAACTGAACCAGCACAGTGAACTTGTTGGTTGCCTCCACGACTATAAATCTGGATTCTGAGCATCCAGAGGCATAGAAACTCCTCTTTTGAACACCTATGAGGAACTGCTTGCATGCATGTATTGGTACCGTCCAGCTGTTCTACTTGATCTCTTCTCTGCATTTGATACAGTCTCTCAGAGTGGGCACTGGACTGGCAAACCTTTACCAATGAACGTCTGTCTCAGGTTATTCTGGGCTCTTTCTCATCCTCCACCTCTATCTCCACCTGCAGTGTCCCTCAGGGCTCCAACCTTTCTCCCCGGCTATTTAACACCTACCTTGCTCCTCTTGCACACCTCATTTCTACCTTATCCACTAACTTCCAGTGTAACGCAGATGACACACAACTCTTCTTCAACTTCCCTCTGACTTACTTCCTCCATAATTCCTGACTGCCTATCCGCTATCGCCTCCTGGTGTACTTCCAATGATCTTTGCCTCACCACCAGCAAGACTGAGATCCTTCCTATTGGGGCTCCTGCTGCCTCTTTCTTCCCCTCACTCTGGCCCTCTTCTATGGGCTCTCCCCCATCTCCTTCAGCTGAAGCCAGAAACCTTGGAGTCATCTTTGACTACTCTCTTTCCTTCCTCCCTCACATTCAGGACCTTGCGAATAAGGCCCACTTTCAAATCCACCACCTCAAAGGAATTCCTCCTTTCCTCACTTCCCCAGAAGCTCAATGTCTCTAGAGCTTTGGTTCTCTCTAGGCTTGACTGCTGCAATAGCCTTTTCCTTAATCTACCCTCTTGTTCTCTATGACCTTTCCAGCTAATCCAGAATAGGTATGCAAGACTTATCCTTGGCCTCAAGCCCAGGGACGGCATCTCTCCAGCCCTAAAATCTCTCAACAGGCTCCCGGTTGCTGCAATTATCAAATATTGTGGCATTGAGGGACAGCATGCACAAGGGCACAGCGACATTGAAGTACAGCCTGAACCAGGACACGGCTGCCATTTGCGGGTTGTTGCATCCCTCTCTATCACACATTGCTGTGGCAATGGAGTATCAGAATTTGGCACTGCATCGCTTCAGTGGCACATCCATTTGAGCATGCACCAATGGATGGTGAGTGCCAACTCTGGATACATTACCTCTCCTGGATTGACTTACATGTTGTATGCATGGTATTGTTTGCTCATTGCCTGGTTGATATGTTGACATTGAGGTTGGTGTTTGCGATGTATGCTGTAGTGATGTACCTTGTTGGCAGTGCAGTTATTATTTAGGAATTATATTTGTTATGTGGTCTGCATTTGTTGTGGCCAACATATTTAGTTATGCAGTTATGTTCCACATAGTAAACCGTATGGTCCATAGCACAGGATTCACTGTGATATGTCACCTGAAGGCATAGGTTTTGATATCCTGCCACAAAGAGTGCTCTGCTCTGCCAATCATAGTGCGGTAGGTGTTGTACCTTTGCTACATCTGTGTGAACAACATATTTTGCTATGCAGTTATGTTCCACATAGTAAACGTACAGTCAATAGCACAGGATTGACTGTGATCTGTCACCTCCAGGCATGGGTGCTGAGAATCTGCCACAAAGAGTGCACTGCTCTGCCACACATAGTGGTGTAGGTGTTGTACCGTTGCTACAGCCAAGTGGTTTATGGGACCTCACACAAATTAATAATGTCTTCTGCAGTGTGATGTGTGGCTATGTGTATTATGTTGCATGTTCACATGCGGTGTGCCCTGGGTTGTTGTGGCTGAATCCATAAGGTGTTAGTTGCAGTGTGTCCTCTCCTGATGTATATGGGTTTCTGAGGCTTCTGCATGGTGATGGTATTGTTGGTGATATGATGTGATGATGCTACTGCATGTAGTTCAGTTGTTGTTTCTGGGTAGTGGTGTTGTGAGGCATGGGTTATGGGTGGCTTGTGTGTGTTTGTATATATTTGTGGCATGTAGAGGGAGAAGGGCCAGTGTGTTGTTTCTGTGATAATGTACACACGCATTGCTGATCCATGGCATGTATACATAGGGTGTTACGTTTGGACTTGCCCTCTTTGATCATTGAAACCCATCAGAGATGGGAGTTTGTAGTGTGCCCACAACAGAGGTGTGGTGTATGCAAAATGGTTTGCACCACACTTTTGTGGGTGGCCTGTTGCCGCTCTCTTTGCCCCACCAGGGGTATGTGTGTGGCATGTGTATTGGGGCACAACTCCTCCTGCACCTTGACAGGTATGCCATAGCGTGTAGCGATACCACAGGCTATCTGTATACCAAAACAGCACCCGAGTGGCCAAGGATGTGGCCTTGTGACTTGAGCACTCCAGATGTGCGCTCAACTATGCACCTAGCGGGTCTCATCTGGGTTTGCAGAATTTCTGATCATTTTCAGGAGGAATTGTCACTGTCCCTTGCAAATAGGTAAATGCTGCATATGGTTTAGATTGGGTCATGTGGTAGGTATATCTTTTGTGTGTGGTTTTTTGTGTGTGTGGTTGGATGTGTGGAATGGGTCAGACTCAGCAAGGAGCCACATGTTGCCAAAGATTCCTGATGCCAGACTCTGATGGATATGGGAATGGTATAGGGTGTATCTGTCATGAGTGCAGCCAGGGAAATTAGCATTCATGTGATTATTTGCACCACAAATGACCTGCCCATTGATGGAATGTAAAAAAAAAATAAGGAATGTAAATTGTTTCTATTCCGGTATGTGTGCTCTGTTTCTCTGGGGGGATTACAGTGCTGCACATGTGCACTCAATGGCTCCGAAGACCAGGGGGAAATGTGCAACAGCATAGAACCTCTGGGCCACTCCTTGTCTATATGGATATGCAGACATGCAATGATGCACTACAGGATCTGATGCAGGCTCGGGATTGCGTGGGATGGGATATGCCCCATACAATGGCTGTGGTAAGCTGGAATGAACCAGTGGCCAAAAAGTAAAGGCCTTATAAGACATGCAGAGATACTAAATGTAAGCCGACGGTAATTCCAGGTCAACCTCCCACTCCCAGACCATGTCCAGGATGATATGTGGTGGAAATCGGTATGTGGCATAGACCGCCTCTTCTCCCACCCCACAAAGGTGGTGCGGGTGAGGAATATCTTAGGACTCCTCCTCCTCCTTGCGTTTTGTACAAACCCAAGTGCAAGCAATGTGTGGTTAGCCCTTCTCGCTGGTTTTTCACTATTCTTGCATGCCAACATGCACCTGGTCTGCTTGGTAGTAAGTTTCAGGACCTTGGATGTTTGCACAACTGTATATTTTGTGATTTAAGCTTGTTTAGCATTTTGATGGGAGTGTTTGGGAGTTTGCCCAGTGCCTCGCTACCTACACATATTCACTCTCCTTTTGTGCAAATGAATGAGCCTCCATGCATATTCCACCCCCTTCACCACCCTTGTATTGGCCCTACCGCTGTACTATATGGCACTAACACTGTTGAGCACAATGTGCTTGGTCAGGGTGCAAGTTTTGCATTTTTTGGGCACACAGTTGCTTTGAATAGCTCAAAACATTTTGTAAATCAGGCCCCTAGCTTTACATTACAGAAGGTTTGCATTGTGCAAGTGCAATTAAACGGTTGTCCGTGATTAGATTGAATCAGAAATGCGCAGGGACAATAAAAACAAAAGTCATTTAAATTAAAGTTACTTTTGTGTTTTTCTCCTGTGGATATTTCTGGTAACCCACACCCCCCCACAGAACCCCACACCTTACCTTATGGCAGAACACTTTGCTGTTAGTGGCCGACTCCTCCATTCCTCTGTGGTGCCGGTTCCCTTCACTTACATGCATGGTAACTGGTGCGACAGGGTCCCTTTTTTAAACTTTACTGTTTAGGTCGTGGGGGACACTCCTGTAACCACCATGCTATTATAATGAACAAGGGTGCAGGGGACAGCCCCACAACCTCTACCAGAGACGTTTTTATGGGAGGGCAAAAGGGGCATTTGCCCAGGGCCCCCACCTTGGAGGGGGCCCCACAAGGCTGCCTGATCTGAAGAAGTAAGATTCCATTGTTCACCAGTCTTAAATAGCACAAGTCAGCAGGATATTTTATGGGGTGCCTTTCTGTTTTGGCAAGTGCATTCTGCCTTGATCAATTCATAATGTATTGCTTTCTGTGTTCAATGTGGTATACATAGTTTGTGTGTTCCTTATGGCACAACTATGTAGTATTTGTTCCTTCCTGTGGGAATTATGTTGATCATGTGCAATAGGCAATGGTGAAATGCATATTGATAAATTGAGTGCCACAATGGTTCAAATGTTAGCTCAGTGTGTGAAGCACCCATTGCAGAAATATGTGTTCATATGCAAAATTAGAATATCACATTCCAGCAATTCTGGCTGAGCCTTTCCTATGTCTGAAGTTTATAAACCTGCCTGCATATGTACTTGGTTTTGCAGAACAACATCTGCTATTATCAGCAATGTACCTGTACCAGTTAGGGTTTGCTATAAAAACTAACATATCATCCGTATGGTGAAGGTCTAGAAATTGGTTTGTTCAGATGGGGTGTTGAACAATGGCATAAACTGTTAGTCCAAGAGGTGAATAAGTATCCAAATTCAAGCCTATGGAACAACAGCGTTCATGTTTGTATCCTGGATTTGCCTGGAGATGATACAGTGATCCTGGTCAAATCATCTAGTATATATCTGTCTTCTGTGAGGTTTGCCTTCTTGCGTGTTGCTGGTATCGCTTAGCCCATTACTTGATCGTTCTTCTTATGTAGGCCATTTGGGTGGGAGGGTTGGTAGACAGAAGAGAGTGGACCATTTGTTGCAGGCCTCAGGCAAGCATATTGTAAGGTCTGCTTGTTTAACACAAAAAACGGTTTGCTTTTTGGTAAAAGTCCAAGGTTTTTTTGCACGTTTATAAACGAAAATGTCACAAGCCATTGTTTTGGAAGTATTTAAAGCTTTAAAATGCAAGAGACAAACCCAGACTAAATTTGTTAAATCACATCGATTTGTATACGGGTTCTTATATACTTCCCTTGATGATGGAGAGAATGAAGCTAGAATCATTCCCATTTTGCATAATACCCTTCTATAGTATTTTGTTTAAAAATGGTCATGTTTGGTAATGTGATTTGTGTACTTTCCAAGTACGTTTTTTTTAAATAAAATTAGATTGTTTTAGTTCATGATAAGAACTGGAAAAGAACGTGTTCAAATGCAGAAATTGCAGAGTTGCACAATTTCCAGCTTAAACCCTTAACCAATGTGTGATCCCGGGCATCTCATTTATTCTTGTATTGCCTAACCTCTCAATATTGCCAGCCCTTAAACATTTCAAAATTGTCAGCTCTTCCCAGTGATATCCTGCTCATGGTATGATCTTCATAAAAGCCCTATTCATGGCTTCACTGTGTTAATAGTGAGCATGTGTATATTGCACACCACAGGCATTTGTTCCCTTTATATCTAATTGGCAACACTGTTTGAAAACCATATCCCACTTCTAGTCTCAGTCTGTCTGGATAAAGGCACCTTCCTGGTAGCTTCTAATCTGCCTCCACTATCCATGCTATGGTATGTGAAGCATTCTCATTCCTTCCAATTGGTGGTCTCTATCCATGCATGAGCACTTTTTCATTCTGTCAGGCAGCTAATGTGAGTACTCTGTCTATTATGGGTTACATGTACCTTTTACATACAGTCCTGCATTAATACTACATCTACCTTCCTGGATGTTATTGATAAAAAGTATCCTGTATGTCTTAGAACATGTACAGTCCTGCATTAATACTACATCTACCTTCCTGGATGTTATTGATAAAAAGTATCCTGTATGTCTTGGAACAGTAACCCCTTCGTAGACTGTTAATGTTGGTCTTCAAATGCTACTTGTTTATCATTCTGATTAGAGCAAGAATGAAGAGGCCAAGGGGACATAAAGGGAGTAAACATGCTGATTATGCTGCAAGGCAGCATTTCAACCATTAGATTGTGAGCGCGACGGGCGGGGGCGTGACCATTATTCTTAATCGCTTCATTCCTTTGGTTTAGGGAATGGGGGCCCCAAAGATATCCGTGCCCAGGGCCCCAAAAGTGCTTAAGATCGCCCTGACCCCCACTCCTCTTGTTTACTATAACAGCACCGAAAGAGATATATATTCGACATTTTTGTTGCTCGTAATTTTCGTACCACTAAAATTCTCATCAATATCCCATTCGTTTTTTATTTTTTTCATTCATTTATACGGATTTCCAATTAAACATCTTCTTTTAAATACATTTCTGCACAAGGACAAACTATGTCCTAAAGCTAGGACTATTGCACACCACCTTCAGCTGTCTTTCAACTTATTTTTCCCTCAGGCCATGCTGTCGTTAGCGCAGTTCAGGACATCAGTGGTCTCTTGTTTTGATGGTTATTCTGTGAATGGCAGGTGTGCACTTTATAGACTCCTACTGAAATCACATGCACTCTGCCAAATGGGATAGATTGCACGTGGAGGATGTCATCAGAGATAGTTTGCGTCATGGCGTCTGATCACTACCCAGTGCTGCAGCTGATGAGCATGATAATCAATTGGAGGTGGTACAGATTCCAGAGGGGCAAGACAGACAGAGTTGTGTCAGCGGCTATGAAGGGAAGTTGGGTGCAGAATGCCCCCTAACAAAAATAAACTGAATAGAGTGGTGGGAATGGGGGAGCAGAGGTAATCCACTAAAAGGCATGCACAGGCATGTTCCAAATACATGACTTTAGAGCTGCATTGTGCAAATATTGTTAACAGTTAGTGACCATTGAGATTGCTCTCAGATGGGTGCACGCTCATTGACATAATTGAGATTTGTGAAAAGCGAAAACCTCAAATTTCCATTAACAGAGAATTTAAGGAGATGTTATCAGTCCTGCATAGGTCCACATGGAATAACTACAAACACTGCTAGAAGTGGTGAAACTTCTAAATGTGGCTCAGCAGTGAATATCGAGATTCAAGCCAAGGTTTGCTGCCTTGTGTTTCAATATATGTTGACATGTCATTTCTCTATTTCATGTTACTGTCTATCTAGTCAACAGACTCAGATGGATTTTATTTTTAAACGGAATGCAAGAGAAGGTTGTGAATCACCATAGTAGCCTGACCCCCATCCATGCTAAGAGATTTCTC
This sequence comes from Ambystoma mexicanum, assembly GCF_040938575.1. Taxonomy (NCBI): domain Eukaryota; kingdom Metazoa; phylum Chordata; class Amphibia; order Caudata; family Ambystomatidae; genus Ambystoma; species Ambystoma mexicanum. The sequence goes on from NC_090937.1 coordinate 1,144,102,355, forward strand.
CTCATCGACCTTGCACACTGTGACATCCTTATCATTGTTCAGCATATCATTGGTCACTCGTTCCTATGGTCATCATGGAAATGGCAGAACTGGAATGCATAAAAACCAAATAAAATAACATTACATTTCTACAGTTTGAGAACGAAGTAAACTTCTATATTATATTTGACGTGCACGAAAAAAAGAAACAGGATACATCAAAACCACTTTTTTATTAAATGCAACCGAACAGTTGAGATGAAAAAAAAAAATCATTATCCCTTGTGAAGAGGTGTAAATATACATTCATGAGCCCCATCAGACAGAAAACCCAGCTCGATTTCAATTTGACAAGGAGAGTGGTAACTCCCTCCCCCACCCCTCTCACCCCCAGTGACCTGTACAATGCATCACTCCCGGCGCCACTGTCCCTAGTGAACTGCTGTGTTACTTGTGGCTAAGCACCAGCTGCACTGTGCAATTAAGTCAAGTCCTGTGTATGCTTAACCAGGGGCTATTTCCATGGCCTCTGCAGATACAGAAGCGCTTTCTCGTCAGGCTAGTTACGCGCAGATGCTGCAGACACTCTTTCACATACTCTCGCTGTCTTGCAGCAGGGCAAGCGTGCCAGGGGCATATGTCTGCCTTTGTGTACAGTTGGAGGCAATCATGAATTGTTAATATCCTAGCACACACTTACATTCCCCCTACTATATTGCTCATTATTTGCAGCACAAGTCAAATGAACTGCAGCAAATAGCGATGGCTTTATTTGTGATGTATTTTGATCTGATTGCTAAGTTACCCGTTTCAAAACCAGGCAGATGCTATTTGAAATGACATGGTATGTAAACCATAATGTAATAGAGGCTCATTAAAACATGTGTGTAGTAAAACAATGGGCCTCATTTCGAGATTGGAGGTAGTCATGGGGCTATTTGCGCCATGACTGCCTCCGATAACGGTACCGGCACCGGTCTCGTTCAATGGGGACTTACCGTTGTAAGCCGACCTTTGCGGGACCGGTAAGTCCCCATTGAAAAAAACATTCCCCATTCCCATTTGAGCCCCCATAGAGCTCAATGGGAATGGGGAAGTAGCTAATAACGGTACCGCTTGCTGCATGCTGCAACGTTGAAGCTGCTCGCTTTGATATAAATGAAAGTGTTCATATCCACCCGTGCAGAGTGTATATGAAAACTTTCATTTACACCAAAGCGAGCAGCTTCAACGTTGCAGTGGAAGTGCTTACACCCGTGTGTTGTATATGAACACTTTCATGTACACCAAAGCAAGCAGCTTCAATATAACGTTGAAGCTGCTTGCTTTGGTGTACATGAAAGTTTCCATATACAACACACGGGTGTATATGAACACTTTCATTTACACCAAACAAGGCTTCTTGTGGCACTCCTCCAGTTTAACAACACCAAAAGGGTACCGTATGTGTGCGCATGTTTAGCGCACATATTAAACTGGCGGAGTGCCACAAAAATAGGCTTCCAAAAGCCAGTTTCCGAATGTGGCGGTTGCTAGGTTGATTTCCAACCCATCCCAGCAACCGCCACATACATTCCGAAATTGGTGCATTCCTTCCGACTTCGGAGGAATGCGCCAACTTCAGAATAGGTCTTAAGTACCAAAAAGGTCGTTAAGCCTTTTAACGTCCTTTTCCGTACTTAACACATACATGAGAATAGGGCCCCGTGTGATAGGGTGGTGGAGGAATTATGGGGTGAGCTGAGGTCAAACTGACCGGGGAGTGACACGAGGAAAAGAATAGCAGGCCAGGAGTAGCATGTCAGATTCGTTCGCATATTAACCTTGTATATTTTTCGGTTCAGATGAATAGATTTCTCTATCTCAGTCATCCTGTTTGGTGCAGCTATATCGATACATTATATTCAGAAGCCTGTCATGCTCATATCCTCGGATCACATTCAGGGAGGCGATGAATTTTACTTCAAAGTTTTTCCCAAAGTGTTATTTGAAAAAATGTTTTTAACACACATAAACACTTATTCGGGTCCACTTTTTCAGCGTGGAGAGCAATTATTCTTCTGGTACCATTTAATGGGTGACCTCAAAAAACAGTTTCCACAAAAGACTCCTCATAATATATGTGAACTTCTGTCCTTAGGCGTGGGGTGTATGGATCTGCTGCCCATTTAGGGGATAGTGGTTTTGTATTTCAGAAAAACTTGGGGCCACATTTCAGAGAGGAAGTGTTTTTTCTTTTATTGACCTTCATAGGAAGTGTGTGGTCCCCGAGTTATAAATCACTCTGTGATTATTCAAGAGGCAAACAAAGTATTTTTTATAAAAAGTTAAAAACAAGGAACTTCTTCCACAGCGCAATGTTGTATGGTCTAGTTCACGGGGTATCCCTGGTTGGTTTCTGGGATATCCTTGGTTAAAAGGTGGTCGACCGGTTTTGATGATTGCTAGTTATCATCTTCTTCAGGACCGTGATTTGTGTGCTTGTCTAAGTGAGATGAAGGGTTGGGGAGCGTCGGGGAGGCCATCATCCCATCTACCTGAGAGAGAGAAAACCAGAGTGGGTTTTAAATCGTAAGGTCACTATAAATCCTTTACTTTATTTTATTTAAGGGTGCTTTTCGCTTATTTAGAGAACACACCATGGCAACAAAGAAGCTTCACCAATTGTAAATACAAAGGGGTAGTCTACCTCATCACATGCCCATGTACCCTCCGGTATGTGGGCATGACAACGAAGGAGGTGAAATAAAGACTCATTGAACATAAATCATGCATCCGAACCAGAAAATTGACAGCCCCTCTTGAGAATCACTTTGTCAAAAAAGGACATACACAGGATGACTTCACATGGACTATTCTTGAAAAACTAACTCCACCAAAAAGAGGTGATGACTTTGGACAAATGCTCCTCAAACGTGTACAACTATGGATCTTCAGACTCCACACAGTAAAAAATGGACTGAATGAGGAAATCCAATGGAACAATTTGGCCTTAATGAGATGAACATGCAATAAGGCTAATGAGATGAACATGTAACAAGGATGCTGAGAGATACTGCATACAGAACATCTAAAACGCTGCAACACTGTCTACCAGGGACGCATTCTGATGCGATATCCTAGGAATGATAATGTGTATGCCCTACACATGTTGAACCTACTCCCCGCAGTCAATTGGTGTCAGTGCTGCGAACAACAACAAAACACCAACCCCCCCCATATGGGCAATTTGGCTTCCCCTCAAAATTAATTTTTAAAAAAGAATTAAAAAATTATAAGCAAAAATGATCTATATCGCTTTTCAATACCATCAGCACAGCACCACTGATGAAGGAAGAAGGCGCATACATGTGTTAGTTAGTGATTCTCAAGAGGGGCTGTCAATTTTCAATCATCCCGGCAGCCGCACACGTGATCGTGATCCCCACATGGCTCACTAGGCCACATTCACATAACCAACTAGTCAAGGGACGGGCAGTTGGGCGCACACTGACACTCCGACTGCCGGCCACCCTTCACAGGGCCCCCTTTGTCATCAATCAAAAAAGACTGAGCTAGACTGAATAGGATGTTAAAACCCGCGCACAGATCCAAGTTAAACCATTCCGAGCGGCATGTGAACACAATGCAAAGGGGGACCAAGTGGGCATGTCCTGACACCCTCCCCCCTTTTTGTGTCTTACAGGAATTGAGAGACGCATTGCCACAGCCGCATATATCAGAAACCCGGCTGACAGCTTCCACACGCCAGAGCTTTTATAAGGTAATAACCAGCAGCTAATGCCAAAAAGTCTCAAATGGCCAAAATGACTGTTCAGATACTCCTAATGTTAATCAATTTAATTTTTCTCTAAATAAGCGAAAAGCACCCTTAAATAAAATAAAGTAAAGGATTTATAGTGACCTTAAGATTTAAAACCCACTCTGATTTTCTCTCTCTCAGGTAGATGGGATGATGGCCTCCCCGATCCTCCCCAACCCTTGATCTCACTGAGACAAGCACACAAATCACGGTAATGAAGAAGATGATAACTAGCAATCATTGAAACCGGTCGACCACCTGTTAACCAAGGATATCCCAGAAACCAACCAGGGATACCCCGTGAACTAGACCATACAACATTGTGCTGGGGAAGAAGTTCCTTGTTTTTAACTTTTTATAAAAAATACTTTGTTTGCCTCTTGAATAATCACTGAGTGATTTATAACTCGGGGACCACAGACTTCCTATGAAGGTCAATAAATGAAAAAACACTTCCTCTCTGAAATGTGGCCCCAAGTTTTTCTGAAATACAAAACCACTATCCCCTAAATGGGCAGCAGATCCATACACCCCACGTCTAAGGACAGAAGCTCACATATATTATGAGGAGTCTTGTGAAAACTGTTTTCTGAGGTCACCCATTAAATGGTACCAGAAGAATAATCAGTCTCCACGCTGAAAAAGTGGACCCCAACAAGTGTTTATGTGTGTTAAAAAAATGCTCATATCCTCCCCAGCCAATGTAACATATGTGCAGTATTTGTGCTGATCATCCACTCTGAAGTGTATAGATGGCAATCCACGTAGCTTAAAGACTGTAAATGAGATGCATTGCTTGCAATTTAACGCAAATGCAATGCAATGCATTGACCATAAGAAACCTCCATCTATCTGGATTAAGGAAACGTTTACTAATGCCTTGCTGTAACATCAGAATATCAATTGCGCTCAATGGCACCAAAATCATGTACATACGTTTTAGTGTTTCTCATTTCACTCTTGTAATTAACCCCTTCTGCATATTGTGCTGTTATATATATTACTAATGTGTGTTTAAAGACTTGTAAAATTATCTCTACGATGTGTAAAGTGCTTTGTTGCTCACAAGCTGATTTTGTACTATTCAATTATACAAAAATCATAATCCAAATTATAATAAAAATAACACATTGTGTGAAATAGTTCAATATGTCATTTTCTGTATGCAGAGATTTTCGTGAGGCTTTATCATTAGTTACATTTTTAGACATTGAGTAATACATGCGCGAAACCAGTGAAACACGCATTTTTAGCTATAAGTACAGAGTGCAAAATATTTTTTTCTGCGGTTTGGTGGTAAACAATCGTTTACAATGTCCTCCGCGGTTTCATGGGGGAGTGTAGGGATCCCCTTGGCATCAGAAACACATTTGTTTGGTAGTTTCATCCCTCTGAGACCTTTGATCTGAATCCTATTTCCCATCTCACGACTTCAACATGTATAATGTTACAAGATTATGTTCTGACATTTTGCCTCACTGGGAGCAGGTGAAACCTGCAAGCATCACAGAAAAGCAATTTCCAGTGCTGTTTCTCGGCAGAAAAGTAATCTATCCTTTGGCGCTTCATTTGGAGCAGAAAATCTCTTTGAGACAGCATCTACTAGTTTTGGACAAATAATTGTCAGCCATGTATACATAGGCCTTACAAAACACTGGAGGAACTTGCATTGGTGAAATATGTTCCCTATATAACATGTTTCTTTTTAATTTGATATTGCACATTCTAGTATTAATTAAGAACCGTAACACGTTCCAAAAATATCTATGGACCTTTCTCCATTTTTGTAAATGCTCCCAATGCCAGAAAACTCAGTAACCGTCGCGGCCACAGCCTCCAACCGGGTCAACGCACAGCTTTTAAGGACAATACTCGCCTTTGACATTTCCCATATCGTCAGACATGCAATGCACTCTTAGCTGTGATAAGACTTCCTGTGTCTTAGTGTGCAGATACATACACATTTCTTTTTGTTTTCTTTCTCATTGCCAATAGACCTTAAGTCGCTTAACAGCGCCTCACACTGCCTCCATGTTGTGGCACCAGACATAATCCATGCTGCCTTTGAGCAAGGTTTTAGCCTTACCTAATGTGTTGCATTAGCCTTTGCCAACATGTCTCATTGACCATTGTCCTTCAGTCTAGGCACTCAATGCCATCCCCAAGAAGGCACTGTGAGCATACAGACATGCAGCGCTGAGCTTTAAGCTTAAGTACACTAATTAGTGCTTCATGAGCACCACACTGATGGTGTAAAGGTTTGAACATTTGACTTGAAAAATAGTGAAGCCGTGCACCAAACATGAACGGAAATGTAAAGGGACTTTTGTGGCTTTTACTGAGACTTTGAGGCTGCAGATCAATACAAATACAACCAGCACTATGGGGTAGAGGACAGATGAGCAGCCAAATAGCCAAATATTTAGCAAGAGTGTTGATATCAAAGAGAGTTGCTGGAGTGAGTGAGCCACAAAATAAAGTATTTCCTCTATGCAGACTCAACTATCAACTGTAAAATATTGTTTACAGCTGATCACTTCCCCAAATAAACATGAGATAAAACCAAATAGGTTTACCAACAGTGGCCGAGCTGTGGAAATTTACAAATGTTTACCAATGATAATTTAGTTCTTCGACAATATGAGTCCCAAACCGGCATTGTTCGTGTAGGGGGATCGAATTGGAAACATACTTTTATGGCATGAAATTTGAGCATTTTCAGCACTTAACCATGTCTCCCTTAGACAACCATGCCCTGATCAAGACAACTGGATAATACGTGCTAAGTGATGACAGCATGCCTTCAAAAGGGCAGAACTGGTAAACTGACAAACAAGAATTAGAAGTAAAAAATACCTACTGTAAATTTGCAGTAGCCTTTATACTAAAAAACAATTGGTGATTGCGATTTATCGCACAGATAATTTTGTTTGCCAAAATCAAACCTGATTGACAAATAACCTTCATGGCTGGTGAGCAGGGAACCCTCACATCAACTGGGCCGCAATTTAAATGTTTGAACAACGCTGAGGGTAGCCAGGTCCTTGAGAGCAGGTGGTGCGGTAAAGACAGAAAAAGAGTAGGAAGATTGGCTAGGTCACTCAACAGGAGCAAGAACAACTAGTCCCATATTGTATTTGGTGGTGGAATTAATTTGCAGTGTCATCATCCGCTGGAGAATTCTGTAGAGAAATTAAATGTATGCAAACCAACTCAACTGACAGCTGTGAAATTATGTTTTTGGCTGATCATGTCTCTACATTATCTTGGGGTAAAAGAGCATTGGTTGATCCAAGGAGACCAAATTCGGGTAAATCTTTGAGTTCAGACACATGATAATGGAGTTTCGCAGTGTGGATTCAATTCCAGCATTTTTAGTTAACATCATTGATGGTATTCTCAAGACTCAACTGGTTCCTATCACCCAACCATGCCCTGCTCAAAATTGCTCGAAATTGCATATGAATTATAAGAAGCTATTGTCTATCAAAATCATGGACTCAACTGGTTCCCATCAACTAACCATGCCCTGCTCGAAATTGCATATGAATTGTAAGAAGCTATTGTCTATCAAAATCATGTGTCATAATGTATGGTATTGTTTATTTACATAGCGCCTATAGACAGGCAAGTGTTTCAAAGCGCTCAAGGAGGGTTGGAACATGGGGAAAAAGCAAACAGTCGCTCAGAGCCCTTGAAATTCTGAGACAATAATAGTCTGCACAGGCAGAGTATGTGCGTAAAAAATACATTTAACAGATTGGGAGACAGCAAACAAGCCTGACAGTGCTTCTGCAGTTTTACAGTGCAATTAAGGGGTGAAGACAAGGAAGAACAGACAATCTTCAGGCAAGGCGCGTGCAGGTCGAGCAAGTGCACAGAGGGTCACAGGGAGGGGGGAGGTCAAGTGCACCCGGTCGGTTGAGAATTGGGTAAGTGCAGAGAGAGCCACTCTCTTGGGTTAATTTCTCAAGTGCATTGAGTGTGGGTGAATGTGCAGCTCATTATTAAGAGTAAATCGATCGAAACATGCAGGCATCAGAAATGTTTTCTTTCAGAAACAAACTCCATAAAGGAAATGCACACCTCTAAGCACTATTTTTAGTATGTGAAATCAGCTGGTCAGCCTGCAAAAGGTTGTGTCATTAGAATGTAGCTGGTGCCTTTGTTTAATGGCTGGAATAAAACAAGTTGAGCATTGGTGATGAGGCTCGAGCTGATCACTTTTGGCTGCTTGCTTCTGTCTGAGTACATTCTCTAGGTTTTGGCCACTAATGCTCTGCCTGTGACTTCAACCCAAACGCTTTGAAAAGCGGTCTTGTAACAAAAAGTGGGCTTGTGTAGTGCACTTATGTCAATTTTGCCACCTTGCTCTGGTGGCCAAGCAAGAAAAGAGGGATGGTTCTTATTGGGAAGGGGGAGAGGCAGATGTGAATTCTATTGTTTTGATGCTTGCCAACTGGAATTACCTGAGTGTTAATTGATCGTGAGAATGTAGTTGAATGTTGGTGAAGAGAACCTTGAATCCGTGTGTCATCTAGAAAATAGAGGTCAAGGGTGATCAGTTGGAAGCAAGCCCTGGTTAGCTGCTCAGATAGGGGGAGTGATAGCACTAGAAAAGTGAACTGTGGTGTTGGTCAGTTAGTGTGTTGTGTTTGTAGGGATGTGTTGCCATATGCAAGAGTTAATTGCATGGCTAGTGTCAGGTGGCGAGAGATGAAGAAAGGAATTTGTTAGATGGGGAGAAGGAATATTTCAGTGATTAAGTATTTGCTTATCGTCTCCTTTGGGGTTTAGAGAGACAAACCCACATCCGTTTGATAAACTGTATGTCTTAGCTTGTGCCTGTATACTGGCTCATGGCATGCTCAGAAGAAAGTGTGTCCAATTTTATTTTCAGGTAATAGTCGAATCTCCAATAGTGCTTGGATGACACAGTGTTTGTAGGTTTTTGGTTTGTTCATGTCATTTGATGCAGAGGAGGTTCTCTCAGACTGATGCTACCCGAGAGTGGGTGCCTGTTGCCCTGGGAATTTAGTGCTGTTATTGTGCTGATGTCTGTTGAATATGTGCCTGAGAATGGTGCACTTCACTTCCTGTTAAATGTCAAGGAGACACCTAATGGCAAAATGATAGCATCTCTCCAGGATATATCTGCCGTATTTGCAGTGTATTCGAAAAATATGGGGACCAACATGTGTTGGTGAGGTGGCCATTTTAGGCAATACAAATTTTACGTGGAAATATTTCTCTCAAGAACAGTAGTCCAGGGAGTGAGCTTATCAATAATAATTTCGAACCAAAAATTGCAACAGCGATACTCCCAATTAACCAAACGTCAGCATCGTCCTCATCAAAACCAATGCCTATCAGTATTCCTGTCCTGCTCTATGCGGGCTGCAGATGTTCTATCCATTTGTCTTTGGAATCACAATTGCAGATCTTCGTGTCAAGACTTTGCAATGCATGAAACCAAAACCTGCCTTATTCCATGTTTCTGCATACCAGTTTCTTATAGGCAAAACCTTTTATATCTTCTCATCTATTCTTAGACCTATAGGCATTGTAGACACATTGGCTTTCCTAAGAGAACATGTCTAGTGATTGTCACCTTCGCATGTGATTAGGCACCACACATAGGCCACATAATTCATGCAGGAGATTTACCCTGGGATGCTCGGAATTGAAGAATCTGTTTTATTTTATTGTTTTTACAGAAACTACCATATTTCTGTATGACATGTTGATATTCTCTGACACTCCCAAATAGTATGAGCAAAACTGCGCGCTTAATCCAGAAAGTGTGCCTTCTGAGTCAGGCCTGCAGCTTTTAGTCTATCTGAGGGCCAATGCCAGAGTAGAGTTGTTTGCGTGGGACCGTTCCAAACAGGGTACTCAGGGGCAAGTATTATGAGCCTACATTATTCCCTTATAAAATTGGTTCGTGAAGGTCCACTCCTACCTCTTCACACATTTGCCTTTCAAGGAACTAGGTGTGTGTCTTAAGTATGTATGTGTTTTTATAGTATCATGTAAAGAAAACACGTGTTGTATTTGCTCAACATGCCCAGTTCTTTCTAGAGAGGTAAGGTTTTGGACCTACTACCTATTTTCATAGGTTTTCACATTACATAGGAACTCAAATGCAGATATGTTTCTCTGTTTGTGTCTTGGAATCCATATTTCTGCTGCAAATACATGAATTATTAAGGAGAAAGGAGTTGGTTAGTGGTTGGCTCATGGTCATCGCACATGTGTAAAAAAGTAATTACCAACTTGTGTATATGACGAGTCAAATGAAATGGCGTTGAGGTGTGTGTGAGTATATATATATATACAGTCAAAAAACTTTATTCGGCCTGAAAAAGGCCATCAAAGTACATTCTAAAAATACATTACTAAAATATAATTACAACAGACAAGGCAAAAAGAAGGAAAAACATACCCAAAGAAGAGCAAAAGGCTGCACCCTAACCTGGGTGCTGCCCGACAGTACTTTTAGCCAAGAATCAGGAACCACCGTCCCCTTGACCCTCCCATCTCCCAAACTGCCTCAGTCCCAGGGCGGTCAGTTTAGCCCCTGAAAGGGGGCTGTAGCTTGGGGGGTCACCCGTGGGTCTAATACTAACAGGGATGAGAGTAGAGCTGACCATGATACCAGATTCCCACAGGCGCCCTCGGCCATTGCATCTTTCCAAAACCTCCCTTGCCAAATCTGCGTCCCCTAAAACCACTCTAACAATGTCCGTTTTAGCTGCATATTTGGACAATCTAGTGCACTCTAAGAAAGAGTCCGTTGACACAAACCCGCACTCCCCGGCAGCCCGTAACCCGTGAAGACATTTGTTCCGCAAGGCGTCCCTTGCTTCTCTTTTGTCCGTGGGTAATTTAGGGACTCCCTTGAGGAATACTGTGGAGCTGGAGTGGCCTTGGTGGATAAGGTGCCCCGACGTAGACCTCCCCCGCCCGAGGGTTGACACACCAGTCCCCCTCCCCACAGAGCGCATGTTACGCTGGACTCTACCCGCAAAATTCTGTATTGGCGGTGGCTCAATAGCTGTAGTCCCATTAAGCTCCCTCCGAGGGGGTAGTGATGGGGAATGGGCCACCACTGAATGGCTCCTTTTGGGCTGGGGGCTCTTATCCATGGGGGCTGGGGGCGGGCAGGGGTGCGAGGGATATGACCCTGTGTTAGAGACTGGGTTTGGACCCCCAGGCCCTGTCCCCGCTGAGACTTCTCCTCTCCTCCCCGCACTACCCTCCCCCCTGACCCCGAGCACCTCCTTGGTCAGAACCAATAGGAGGTTTTTGATCTCCACCAGCTCGGGGAGCAGGAGTTGGCACGGACAACTAGGCAGATCGGCACATGCAATAGAAAGTGGGACTTGCAAGCACCTGGCTCCAGTTGAGGGGGGGTCCGGGGCCCGGAGAGGGCTGATCTGTAAGGAGGAGCTAACCCTCAAGGCGGCAGCAGGCGTGGGCATGCTACCCTTGCAGGAAAGGGGGCTAGGTTTCGCACTCTTGCCCAGATCAAAGTTGCCCACCGCCCTTGTGGCAAGAGCCAAAGGAGCAGAAGCAAAAGCAGACAGTGGATGAACTTCAGGGAGAACAACTGTCGACTGCGGGGTTGATAGAACAGGGTTCGGAACAGAGGGTGGGTGGGAAGGTTCCAACGGTGGGGCCAATACAATGTGCCCTTTTGGCAGCTTTAAAATGTCCAATGAAATCCTTTCACATCCAGTGGCCAGAGTGTCCAGAAGAACGGCGGTGGCTACACAGTCAAGGCCCCCTCCAGGGGTTAAGAGGTTGACCAACGTCACATTTTCATCCAGAAATTGGCTTAGCTGGGCAAGAATGAGTCGAGGAGATGAAGAAAAACCACATGTGGACCCAGAGGAACGTAGAAGGGATGTGGGGCTATGGATGCTTGGTAGAGGCGTGCAGGGCAACTTGAGTGCAGGCCCCTGGCCACTGGGCATAAATGGATGGGTAAGCCCTCCATTCACAAGTGGGCTCCCAGTACAGGCTTCAGTAACGTGCATGACCCCGAGTGCCTTGTGCGTCAAGCCCCCGCCCTAGCCTTCTCCCCAAGATCCGTTTTCGGTGCTCCACGGGGGCCGAGGGGCCTTGTAAGCTGGACAAAAGGGTGGATTTGGAGAGATGGATGGGGTAAAGGGGGATGAGAGGTCCCCCTCTTCCGTAGGACCGCAGACTCCAAAGCTGGCACCCCCAAGGAGGCCGACCATCTTGCAATGAGGGGGGTTTTGGAGATCAAAATCCAAAATCCAGAATCCCAAAGAAATGGAAAATCTCACCTTACCCCGTACACAGTGCTAGGGCCAATGAGCTTTGTCGCCGGTTCTTGTGCCGTGTGTTAGGTCCAGATGCAGGGTGTTTGAAATTGGATGCTAGGTGCTCCACGCTGTCTGGGCGCGAACACCCAGGTGGGAGCAAACACCCGCGCCCTTTCCTCCCGCGGGCTTCCACCCTCATGGGCTATGGCAGCGGCTTTAGTCCTGCAGGGGGTGGGGCCAAGCAGCAGCAGTAGACAGCCTCCCAGCTCGCAGGACCACGAACACCCGCGCCCTTTCCTCCCGCGGGCTTCCACGCTCACGGGCTATGGTGGCGGCTTTAGTCCTGCAGGGGGTGGGGCCAAGCAGCAGCAGTAGACAGCCTCCCAGCTCCCAGGACCACGAACACCCGCGGCCTTTCCTCCCGCGGGCTTATATATACTGATATCTAAGGGAACAAATTAACCTTATAGAAAGGTAATCTTTTTTTAAATGTTTGCAACTGAAAAAGGAAAACTCATGGCTACCTTTGACGAATCAACTTCCGGGGCACCAGTGGTCCAGGGATGAATATCGGTTTCTAAACCATCAACCCCCCACCTCTAGTACACAGGAAGGGATCCGAACAAGAAAATTATAAACCTTCTGGTCCAATTATTGTAACGTGGACGGAACGGCAGTCTTATCTCTGCAAAGTCGTGGATTGTTGGTTAGTTACAACAAAGCGAAAATACAATGATTACCCCAATGATCAAAGGGACTGTCCAGTCAAGGTTGTACAACAATATCTACTGTATTATTACTACAACAGACAGTTCTAGCACACTACAATTACAACTAAAACTGTAAAGAAACATAGAGGACAGATATTTTCACAAAGGAAAGGGATGCACTCTGGATACTGACAGGATGGTAGCTGGTAAAGTAATCAGTCTTATAGTTCAAGATAATTTGGTTTCAGCAACAAAGGGGCAAAAGGTCATACCTGTCTCTAGGGGCCTTTGGAGAAGGATCAGGGGGCAGAAACACAATGTACTTGGTCCTGAAGAAATTCATGGTGCTCAACAGCATCGAGGCAGTTCCAGGGCACTTTGCAGCCCGTGAGACAGAGTAAATGGTGGGAGACAGCTGCAGGTAGCAGGCGGCAGGTAGTTCGGCAAGCAAGGCTTGATGGACATCTGCAGGCTGTCTGGCATGGCGGCTCTGGGCCAAGAATCATTGTCTCTGTGGTGGATGGTGGATCTGGAATGCTGGTCGAGGTGTCTCGGATGGTGACTGCGGCATGCCAACTGTCAGCAGTGCATCTGGATGCGGTTTGCGGACTCAACTGTTTTGAAAATTGGCCTTAAAAAGATGGATGCTGGATGATGATTGTGTGGCATTCCTCTTAGCTTCCTTCGCAGGGCTTGTGTCCTTTCAAGGTAGACAGCCCAAAGCTCAGGAGGGTATTAGCAGGAAAAAAACCTTTTCCTTTGTCCAGAGACTTCCCACCTAGGAAGCTTGCTGTCAGAACCTAGCAGGGCACACTGTGTGCTGGCTGGGTACTGGTTCTGCAGCTGTTGTACGGGTCATCTGAGTCTGGTATCTCCCTCTGTTGCCTGGGAGATTTTTATGGGAGGGATCTTGCTTCCCTCTTGGAACTCCAGCCCTTCCTTCACTGACAGAAGATGTAAGGTAGACTAGACATTCAGCTCAGGTCCAAATGAGTCATTCTTCTTACTCAGTGCAAAGTCTTCAGATGATCTGACGAGTGAGGGGCTCAGCCCTCTTTTAAATCAAAATGGGCCCCAGCGATTGGTGTAGGTCCCAACCAACAATCTTCAGTGATGCTTCAGGTCAGAACCAGGATGCTTGGCAACAGTCAGGGGAAGTCCTACCCATATTCCTGTCTGCTGTACATCAAAGTGTCTAGCTAATTAACTAAGCCCTATGTAGTGCTTGGTCAAAACATGTTGTGGGATGTTTTTACCCATGCATCGAAGACCTACCATAAAACTGTGCATTACTGGCATTGAAAACATCATGATGGCCAGAACTCCCCAGAGAGTGCACAGGGAAAACATGAAGAATAGGCTGCCACCCATTTTTGCCTATGTTGTGAGCACAGGAGGGCACTGCCTAAAACCATTGGGCTACACACACAGTAGCCTGAAACCATTGGGAATGGCAATGCTGATTGCCAAAAGCAACCCAGAACTGTGGGGAATTCATTTTCTTAATGTCAAAAATGGATGCAATACTGGTGCTCACCACTATCAGAAAGCCGGCGTTTTAAAACCACCAGACTTTTGTGTAAAACTGAACAAATGAACCCAAACCAGGCCAAAGAAAGACTTGCTAAGAGGTGGATACAATGTAAAACTATATTCTGAAATGACTTGAAGGAAGTAATTATTTAATGTATATATAAAAAATAGCTGGGGATGCCAGCAGCTTAAGTGAATTTGGGTTTAAAGCCACTAAAATTGAAATGTTTAGAATAAATGAGTGACCTACTTGTGAGTGTCACATAGGTTGCAATTGTTTAAATGTCATAGTTTTGAACTTAGAATCAGCATTCTAGCTGCATGTGCAAAACATTGTAAGTTGGATTTGAATGTATAAAACTGGGAACTAAAGTGACATTTAGCTGAATTCTGCCTGACAATTACCCCCGACAGGAGTTGAACTGGCTCAACAACTCTTCACAGGCCTGGCTGCATCCTGCTGCCCCCGCCAAAAGGAGGTGACACCTCTCTGATTGAATTAGGGGAGTGGTACCTGCAGACTGCAGGAAGTTGAACAAAGCCCTGTCCTGGACTCAGGCAAATGTTATATTGGGGGGGATTAAAATGGCTTCCTCTTGGGAGAAACTGGGAGGGGCAGTGCCTGTGAGGGCAAGCTGAGCTTGGGGGAAGTGGATAAACCAGAAATTCCACCATGTGCTTTGGAAAACCACACCCTTTTGGGGCCAGAGCATGATTTTAAAAAGATGGATAATTCACAGTGCGGACTTGTCAAAATTATATAAATAACATCATCATTCGTGTGATTTTTCTGTGCACATTTTAAGAGGTGTTAGGACCCTGTGGTATGTTCTTGGGGATAGTAGCAGAAAAAAAGGTTGTTACTCCAAATGTATGCATGTTAAAAATCTGACACTTTATCATGTGAAACCCATATCCCTGGTGCACATCTGTGTAAAATCTGGAAAGGTTTAGAGGTCGTTATCTGGATGAAAAGGGGAGAATTATGTCATAAGTGGACACAACATCGTACAAAGACAGGGATCGGATGGTTTGGTGCTACAGAAAATATGTTAACCTGACCTATAATATTAGAAAAATGGTACATAGATAAATATGTATTTGGGTCAGAAATAGATTTGTGTGCAATTTGACAAGGGGAGGTTCCTCTGACCATAAAACCTACAGCATCACTCTGACACGCCATTTCTTTCCCCCAATCATGGGAGAGAGGAAAACTTGGCCAATGATAAGTGAGAGGGGCAGGCTTAGCTAGGCCCAGGCACACACCCATTTTCAAAACACATAAAAGGAACATTGAAACCCATGTAGAGAGATTCACTTTCCACTTTCTTGCGGGACGCTTTGCCGGGAGACTTCAGACTTCACATCCAGAGATCCAGACTTCAAATCCATCAATCTCCAGAGACCAGAAATTAACTCCAGAATTTGTAGCAGAGAGGCCTGAATCCACAAGCTGAATCCTCTTCAGCAGGCCTCAAAACCAACCAAACTATTCAACAGCCGGGCGAGCTGTTTGAAATCTTTGCCACAAACTTTTGCAAGAACCTGTAGCAGTATCCAGAAAGCAGTGCTGTATCCGGAACCAGAGAGAACCAGAGACCAGATCGCTGTGAAGAACTGCTAGCAGAAGTCCAGCCAATCCTGACCTGATCGGTGACGTAGCCGCATTCCTGTCTAAATTATAGTGTGAGTACCCAGTCAGGACTGTGCCAAAACCAATCTCTTAGTTTAAAATAATCTAATCCAAACTATTTTAGCCTATTAGAACTGCCTCCTAGAATCGTGTCATTCTGTCATTTTCAAAACTGAGAACTGTCATCTGTTATTCTGAGCTTTAAAGTTTCAAATCCGAAAAAATACCTTTACTACATCGGCCGTATCTCTGGAACCGTTTGTGCTAGGAGCGAGTTTCATCTTCGCTGTCATCTTAAAGCTAAGATTCTAAGCTTCCCAACGAGCCAAGAACCAAATTCCTACTCCTTATAGTGCCTCCGTAATTGCGCTCGACGCACGCGACTAAATTTGCAGCGATTTGACATTTTGCTTAATTTCAGCCACGTGTAAAAATATTTGTCCTTGCTTTCCTTGCTGAAATTCGTGTGCAACCTGACAATCATTCATAGAGCATTGCTAAAGTGATCCTGAATTAGTTTAAAGTATCTCTCACTCACCCTGAACCTCCTATAGGGAATTAAAAGCAATTTGAGTATATTTTTCACTTATTTGCATACCACATCAAAGTATATTGCCTGTGTTTAAAACTCCTACCTGTTTTCCTCTAAGCTTGCTAGGGGGGAACTGAATTATATTTGATTGCATTCCTGAGAACTGTGTGCTTTCCTCCCATCTCTTTACCTTGCATAGGGGGAGGGGGGGTGAATTGTCAAAGAAAAGTGATTACATTGTCTTTTGTTGAAGTCATATCAAGTTTATTTTCTGTACTGCATTTTCATTCATCATTGCATTGTCCTTGAAGCCATAAACGCATTCTCAGCTACTTTATCCTCTCTATATCACTTCTAAGCCATCAAAAAGAGTGTACCACTGTAACATTATCCATTGTTGATCACTATCATCTTCACCAGTGTGCCATCAAATATCAATTTATTTATAAAAGTGTGATATATAGATATATTGTTTAATTTTCAAATAAACCTTTTAAATTTGCAAAACAAACCTACTTCTTGGCTCAGCGGGGCCGGGGGGATTCTGAGTGAGGGGTGTTATATAAGGGTTGTCATCCAGAGTAAATGAACTGGACATAAAAATACATCAATAAGGGCTTCCATCAGCATCCCAGACTAGGCATTGACTTAGCTGTAGTGTTGAATTGAAGTCGCTTACAATGTGCCTCCTTTGAAGTAGGGGGTTGCAGGCAGATGTTTGTCTCCTACAATTCACATATTTCTCTGCTCTGAGAGGAGTGGTTCCAGACAGTCCATTCACTGCCCTTTCATACGTAGGAGGGGGGTTAGTATCAAGTTGACACATTGCATTACAACAAAGTGTCTGGTCTCCATTGTCACTTCCTGCACACAGGCCTTCACTGAGGCCTGCTAATTAACATTCTTCAGTATTTACTGCCACCAGCAAGGTTACACAATGGAGATGCAAATCCTTGGGGCCTTGAAATTCTAATCAAGCTGCCCATGGCCAAAGGCTTTTGATGTAACCATGGCTGTCAGATGTCAGCTACACATGACAGGGGAGGGAAGTGCTGGTAAAATGTGTCCTCCCAGAGTACACAGCTATTTGGTGAGCATAGAACATGTGCACAGAGATGGCCCCATCATTCATTCTTTTTAAAACAAACAAAATAAGCCCCGGCGAGTGCACTTTTCCTGTGCGGGTGGTCGAATCCCTCACACTTCCATTATTTTAAATAAGCAAATATCCAATTCTAGAAAATGAATTGGCATTTGATGAATAATAACTTTTTTTGTATTAGCTTAGATTAGTCCATTTGGACGTGGCTGTATGTGCGAGACAAGAACTGTATTGTACTTGGAAGGATTATTGGGGGTGGGCACCTAGATGGATTTTGGGGATAAGCATTGTCTTGCACTTATATGGATTTGGGGGATGGACAATGTGTTGCACTAAGATGGATTTTGGGGATGCAGAAGTGACATCACATGCACTTTGACCTCTGATGACATCAAAGGCAGTGATGTCATGTGACTCCACCCCGAAGTGACATCACAGGAAGCAATGAAACATGAGCTTTCACCCCTTGACAAAACAGGAAGTGGAATCAGATAGCATTGTTTCTAAGTGCACTACGAAACATATTGTTATGATATCACTGTAAAGTGATATACATTTCATACAAGAATGGATCACCATATATATCGTTAATATCTGCATGTATGCGCCATATTACAAAATGACTGTAAACAGTCATCCAAGGCCAAACAATAATGTTGTGTTATTATATAGCACTTACGCTTAAGCGCTTCATATACAACTAATTTGCATACAATATCACACAACCGGTGTTGGTACTCATTTATCAACATTAGCGGGATGAAAGGCTGAGTTGACCTTGCCGGGACTCAGACCTGCAACCTGCAGTTCACACACAGACACATTGTAACAGCAAGCGCTGAACCCACTGAGCTATCTTACCGGCTATAGCTATCAGAATACCAGCCACTCCAGCAACAAAGATGCACATGCTGCCAGCCACAGCCCAGGAGCATCAATTAAAAAAAAAAGGTTTCTTTATTTTCATTTTTTTAGGGGTAGCAAGGGAGACCACAGCGGTAGCAAGGGAGATGTCAGGGGTCGCAGTTGACATCCCTGGTGTTGAACCAGATGGTCCAGAAAGGTGGCCAGTGTCTAACATGTGGATGATTTATAAGTGTAGCCATAGCACTGCTATATGATATCCACAAGGGTATCAAACATGTTGCGCTTAGAGGATTTTGAGCAGCTGGCCAATGTGATTCACCTGGAATAATTCATGAGGGTGAACTGGGTGTTGCTCTTGGAAGATTTGTGAGGGTAGCCATTGTTTTGCACTGATTGCAGCCATTGTACCTAGAAGATATCAGGCAGCAGCCTCCACATAGCACTTGAAAAGTTGTGGAGCTGGCCAGGGTGCTGCACCTAGTCGATTCTATGAGGATAGCCAATGTATTGCTTCTAGGGGATAGTAGAACATGACTATTACATGGAATTCAGGTGTTGGCAGAATGCAGCCTCTATGGTTATATTGGGCTTAGAATGTAGCCCCTTTATGATAGCTGGATGCATGCAGATTGATGCCAACTTAGTGTATCTACCCATACGTTTTGAATCTTGCTGAATGTACTGATTGCAGGCATTCCTTTGAGCACAACCATTGCATTTTTCCTTTTGCAGCCTACATTTGTGGAAGTAGCCAAATGCGCGGTTACACTCCTGCACGCATCTGCTTTCACGCACAACACCTCCTGGAGGAAGGATAGCTCAGGAGCAACTAATTTGTCTTGGGAGCAAGACAAAACAGCGCAACACAGGTTTGAATGGCAATCACGTGCTTACAAACCACTCGCTGGTATTAAGTGCTTTATAAAAGATCAATTATTATCCTGGGAATGCAGCTGCCTTTCACAACAAAAATTCGAACTGTAGCTACACACATAATTTACTATCCTCTTGCATACCCCCTCCAGTTTACCTCTCTCCACCCATCTACGTGCCTTTTAAACATGGGTGGCTAGCAGGGACTTGGCTACCCCTTACAACTGTTAATGGCCATAATGCACACATGCTTAATAGCACCTCCCAACTTCCCATACAAACTTTGTTCCCTCAGAGGACATTCAATTCAGAGCGCGTTGGGACCATATGTATGGTAATAGGCGCTTTACAAATGATGAAAATGAATGAGTGAAAGAATACACAAATTAAGTGCATGCATATCTATGTCTTTCATCACTGCCCAGTACACCTTCTATCCATCCATCTTGACTTTGTCATTGTTCCATATTGGCGCCTTATTGTGGACATTGGGGTCAATATCTGTACTCTTCTTAAACACAGTGAATATGGATTTATTCGTCACCAACATTGGGTAATTATCTGTGTGTATTAAAATAATGCCATTTCCTATTGCTCCCTATATCATTTTCTTTTATTTTTTGTAGAACAGCAATGACAATTGCAGCTGATGTGTCAGATAATATTGTTTGCCATGCTGTTGTCACAGGCGTACTGTGGAGTTTGCATATCTCTTTCCCATGTTAAGTCTGTACCATGTCATCCCCTCTACAAAGTATTTGATTCTTCATTCTGATTTTATGAGCATTTGTTTGGTTAGTTCACATGTAAACATGCCAGGGGTATAGTTTGGTTTGGGGTTGATAGCCGTGTTTACAATGTTCACTTTTCACAGTAACTATATCTGAAGTTTGCCCTATATTTCAAAGTCAATTTGGATCTTATACCATACTGGGTCCAATGTAACCTATGCATATTGCCAGGTATTTCCTCTCACAATACAGCCATTGAATTTGGTATTTTTTAAATCTAAATGAAATGTAAATATTGTCAGTGGAAATGTCTCACACTTGTCCCAATTAATCTTGAATCCTGAGAAGAATACCGATTAAGGTTGCAAATGAAGATATGGGGTATCACATCCCCAGGAATAAGTCATCAACACACAAAGTTATTATTTTGCCATTCACAGTACTTGGGACTTCAGACAATATTTTCTGAACCATCAAGAACGTTAGATGTGTTAGTGGACACCCCTATTGGATCATTACCCATATCAAATTAATCTGAACATAAAAATACCACTACTGATTCTAATTACTGGGCCCTACTGAAGCAATTTGACTTTGTTAAAGCTTTTACCCAGTGCACATTTCTATACTTTCACATTTGTAGTAGAGCACTCAGCCCACGGGCATACAGGCGCGCATTGCAAATGTTTCCATGTCCATCAGAGTTAAACTCTGTTGAGCCTATTGAATGCCTCTGTGGCGTCCATGTACGGAGCAAAATGGAGTGGTTTGGTGTCTTTGACCTGCCACATGAGGTGCACAGTGTAATGATGTTTCTCCTTGAGGATCTTAGAGACACAAAAACAACCTGGGATTCTTATTGGGTGTTGGTGTAACCTCTTCTAGTATTTCCGACAATACCTTAACCAATATTGTGACCGAATCCTGTCTGCCAGGGTGCAATCCTGAACATTTTATTTTTTGTTCAGCAAAGGTAAAGGTGGATTCTCTGCAGGAAAGTGGTGTTGCAAAACGTGCACCCACTCCACATATGCTCTGTTGCTAAAAAGGTACTGTCAGTGATTATACCTGGGCTGCTTTCAGGCCTTGTACGTGTCTAACATGATCACTTTCATTAATATAGCAGACACATGCACATTTCTTCTGTGCACAGTTTCCATACATCGTAGGATCTGAGACGAGAATTGGACACCTATCAGCCAAAAGTAGAAGGTACTTCAAATGTACTTCTAATGTGCACAGGCTTGGAGTGAGTTAAGGCCTCCATTGTACAACCTCTATTTATACTAAGGAAGCACTTTCATAACATTCAGTGTCCTTTGATGTCCCTTACCGTCATAATAAAATATTGCAAGCTAAAGGAAAGTATGGTATGGAATTACAAACAGGCTGCTAAAGTTAATTTAATCTTTGACAGTACAGGGGTAGCACTTTCAAACGTGAACCAGCCAATTTGTTCACTTATAAAGTGGAAACCTGTTTTTGGTTGCAAAGTCTGCTACAAAAGTGGTAGTAGTCTTTAACCTGGTGAATACCTTCCAGACCACATCAGGGAGGGGCACTCCAAACGATGTATTTATAGCATATTTTGCAATAAAGGTTTGATGAATTTCGAATCAACTTTTTTGGGAATAAAAACAGGGATCAATTTGAGTGTAAACAAAAAGGCTGTAATTGTTAAACGTTGACTTCATGAAAATGGTGGCTGGGCAACCATTCCTTTTTAGTTTTGGCTATTAGGTTGCACTACAGCGCTATCTGCACACCAAAACTATTGCATTAGAGTACAGCTAGGGAGAAATAGCCTATGAGGAGGGACACAATGCTTCTAGGTGTTGTTTGGTTATTTACCCACCCATTGACTGCCCAGGGGCGTGCTAATCCCTGTGAGCATTTTCACCCACTTCCTGCCTTTCATTCACAAACACATCCTCGTGGAATCTATTTGAGATAGGCATATCAAGCCTTGCCATCACATGCTCAAATGAAAATGCCCGGCAGTGTTTGTTCAAGCAGTCTACTGAGAGTTAATGGGGCTCATTTTATGTTTGCCGGTATCCTGCCGGTAATTCCGGCAGGATAGTGGCAAACTGGCCTACTGTTTCCGCCGCCTGATATCCCGGTATTACCGGCATATTCCAGGTGGAGGAAACGGTGGTAAATCCCCATTTCATGGAGTCCGATAGAACTATATGGATGGGATTGCTGGCATTACCGGCACTGGTATTACCAGTGCCGTTAATACCTTCTGTTTTTTGCTTGTAGCTCTTGGTTGGAGCTAAATCAGTGCTCCCCACTGGCAAACTTGTACGTTTGTGGTGCGGGAAAAGTAGTGGTAACAACATTACATCATCAGCAACATCTGGGCAAACCCTCTCTCACACACAGGGAGTCAAACTATAACCATAAAAGTGAAGGGTGGAAGGTTTTTGAATACATCTGGGCAACCTTCCATACTACTGTTTTTTAGCCCATCTGCGCCATTGCAAAAGGGGTCCATCCATATACAGATCAGATAGGTACTGCCACCAATGGGAGCAGCCAAGCCCGAACTGCTAGGGCAGTTCTCCTCTCCACAGAAACCAAAGGTGACAAAGCCTGATTAGCATACAGTTTTTCCCCTTTTGCAATGGCTTCGCAGCCAAAAAACGATGTTCTGGAGGGTTTCCCAGAGCAATGCCAGAGGTTCAGATTAATTCTAAACATTCCAGCCATCACCTGCTGTGTTTTGCAATATACATATCGCGACACAGAAAATAATTACACTAAACAGACAAAACTGAATTTACTGACAAAACCCTTATCCCCCTCTTTAGCTTCCTCTTGGCCTACTGATTAGAAAGACATCTGTGTAGGGTTCTGCCTTTGGCGATCTTCCAGTAGTGCGCAGGTCCAGTTACACCAAGGAAATCCATTGTGTTGTTGGTATGATAACTGACACCTCTCTGAGGTGGAGAGACTGGCTTCACAAGGGCGTAGGCTTGGGGATATGTACATCAGAGGATGCTAAAAAGGGGATCATTATCATGGTACCCTGTCATGCAGCGCAGTCAGTAAAGTGGAAAGGTCCAGTGAATCTAAGAGACAAGAATCCTAAAGAAAGACGGCTTTGGCTAAATTGGATTTGAATGAACATCACCTCCATTTTAAGCCCCCTTGCACTACATAGAATATTTGTGCATCGAAAAAATGGCTTTTCTTAGCATTTGATGAATTTTATACTTTGCAAGTGTTGAATATGCTCTTTATACTCAGTTGATCTTATTTTAAACCAATCTGATTGTTATTCTTATCATCATATCTTATCCATTTCACACAACCTAACATCGATCAATTATATCGAATTGGTTGTATTTAAAATAAATATGCTTTGTGCACTGCCCATGCTGTTCAGGTCTTCTGACCCGTAGGGACTTACATAATTCCCTCCAACCCATTTCAGCCAGACAGGGGGCTCCAATCCCCATAATGCGGCGGGGGCCTCACTTCATTTTGGAATCACTGAAGCACGACCACCGGCGTTAACTGACTGATAAGGTCTATTGAGGCTAGTTTATGGGGTTCAGCATGTTCTGCTGCCTGTATTGATTAAGTCGGAAATGTGTTGATGGTTACACAAACTCTCTGAAGCCAGTTATAAGATGGTTATAACTGCCCTTACAGCTATTTGTATCTGCTATTATTTCATGACATTAGAAAGAATTATGTTAAAATCTTTCCACAGGTCAGCTACTGGCTATGAATACCAATAATCTGTGAGAATTCTTAAGAACATCTGTTTAAATAACATCCTAACTACTACCAAATATAATTCCAATTTACCATTGGCCCCTTATACAGGAAGGGCAATTTTGATTCTCAGTGCACTATTGAATGCTCAATCTGCCGTCACCAATGCCCTCGCTATTGCTGACTTCATTTCTGAACACACGTTAGATATTTTATTTACTAATGAAACCAGGTTCTCCAAAGACTTCCAAGCCATTTTCCATAAATGAAACACAGACGGTTTCTCTATCAACTGAGTAAAGGAAGAAACACTTTGTGGTGGAGGTGAAGCAATCATTTTTAAAACCTTCATTTCGGGGGTGAAATTCAGAACAGTTACTATGGACGAGCTATCTCAATTTTGTACAATCATGCTTCCATTTTCCCCATCATACTCTGTTAGGGTTACTTTGGGCTATTGTCCACTTGTTCTGGGAAATTATTTTTTAGATAGCCTAGAGGACTCTCTTTTATCACCCACATATTCTAATGATAACATTTTAATTGTGGGTGACTTTAACATCCGTCTTGACCATCCCAATGTGGGTGGTTTTTCCAGATTATTGGATATAACAGAGTGCTATGACCTTAAATGGCACATGACTTCCCCTAATATCAGATGGTATTGCTTAGATGTTATATTTTCCAGGAAAGTACACCTAGCTCCCATCCCAATTTTTCCAAACTCCTGTGACAACCATTTCACCAGGCATTTTGTAATCAATCCGAAGCACCATTTAACTAACAGTTGGCCTTTCTTATCTGAAATACAAAGATCAATCCAAGCCTTGTTGTAGATTAGCTCAGATGATCTTATCTCTTTATTACCCACTTGAACCACTGATTCCACCATCAATGAATTCTTTAAACACTGACGTGCATCATCATCATTTGAAATTACTATTGATCGTGTTGCCCCTTTTAGCAAAAAAACCTTCTAATTAATGGTATTCTTTGGATCTAAAATCTCTGAAGCAACTAAATACAGAAAAAAGGAAAAACTGTGGTGGCAATCAAGGGAGGCCTCTCGTCTTATCAAAGTGCAAGAAGATCTCTTCTTATACAGAAAAGCTATAATGAAGACACAAACTACCTTTCTACACAATTGCATCAACTCAGCAACTAACAAACCTGCTGAACATTTTTCGAGTGTCGAATCATTTACTAATCTGCTGTGTACTTATCAAAATTTGAAACCTTCAGAGGAATTCTCTAACAAGTTTAATGAATTTGATATGACCAACATTCGAAAGATTCATAAAGGTTTAAAATGTACTAACATTTTAGAGACACCCCTGATACCTAATTCTGTACCAAACTCCACTTGCTCCTTTTCCTTTCAATAAGCTTCTGAGTATGATGATTTGCTTTGCACTTTAGTTTCACAAGCTCAAGCCTCAACCTTGATTAAACACACTACTCATCTTGTCAATGTATTCATTTAGCAGTGAAGAGTTCCTTCTGTAAGAAGATTCAATTCAACACTACAGCTAAGTCAATGCCTAGTCTGGGATACTGAATGGAAACCCTTATTGATATATCTTTATGTCCAGTTCATGAGTTCTGGATGACTACCCCTATATAACACCCCTCTCTTAGAATCCCCCTGACCCCACTGAGCCAAGAAGTAGTTCTGTTTTGCAAGTTTAAAAGGTTTATTTGAGAATTTAAACAATATATATATATCACACTTTATAATAAATTAATATCTGATAGTACACTTAGACATATGATGTTGATCAACAATGGGTAATCTGGCACTAGCACACTTCTTTATAATCAATGAAGAGTTAGTATAGGATGGATAAAGTAGCAAAACTACTTTGATGATTTCAAGGGAAAAGCAATGAGGAATAAAATGCAGTACAGAAATACTTGATATGATTTTAGCAAAAGATAAAATAATCACTTTTTCTCTGGCAATTCACCCCCCTCCCCTATGCAATGTAAGAAATGGAAGGAGATGGAAAGAGGAGCACACAGTTCTCAGGAATGCAATCAAATACAATACGAAATTCGGTTCCCCCCCAGCAAGCTTAGAGAAAACTGGTATGAGTTTTAAGACACAGGCCCAAGTGCTTTGAATGTGGTGGCAATGAAGTGAGAAATATGCTGAAAATGCTTTTGTATGTATGTATGTATGTATTTTGTTTTTGTATAGCGCCGGTAGCCCGAGGGCATCAGGGCACTTGTACATAAAACACAGGTACTACAAGACGAACAAAACATATGAGACAGACGATGGGAACAAGTACTATTGCATTGCAAGGTCTCTAAGAAAGTCCTACGTCCAAGATCTCATATAAAAAGGTGTGTCTTCAACATCTTCCTAAAAGCAAAGTGATTAACTTCGGACCTAAGGGGTTCGGGGACGCTGTTCCACAGTTTAGGAGCTAGCACAAGAAAGGATCTGCCCAGCCCTGTTTTTAGCTTGAACCTGGGCACATGCAGGAGGCATTTGCCGCCCGAGCGTAGGTTTCTGCTGGGGTTGTAGGGCACTATGTGTGTTTTCAAGTAGGCCGGCGCTGTGCCATAAAGGCACTTGTGTACCAGGCAGAGAGTTTTGAACTTGATACGTTCTTCTACTCTAAGCCAGTGCAGAGCACGCCTCTCTTCGGTAACATGGTCTTTTCTTTTCAAATTTTTTACTAATCTGACCACGTTTTAATTCCCTTTAGGAGGTTCAGGGTGAGTGAGAGATACTAGGGATGAGTGCAGGCTCACTTTAGAAATGATTCAGAGATGGTGATAAAGAGGCAAACAAATTTTTAGCAAGGAAAGAAATGACTGCTGATGGTTACACGTGGCTGGATTTTTAACCAAATCGCAAATCGTGGTAAAATTTGCAAGTGCGTGAATCGTGATTGCGGAAAAAGTCTAAGAAGTAGGAAGCCGGTTGTAGGCTTGTTGGAAAGGTAAGATTCTAAGCTTTCAGAGGAAAGTTAAACCAAGTTCCTAGCCCAAACGGTTCCAGTGGTGCAGCTTTACAAAATGACAAGTGACAACTTCTAGGAGGCAGTTCTGGTTAGATTAAAATAGTTTGGATGAGATTATTTTAACTAAGAGATTGGTTCTGCACAGTTCTGCTAGGTACTCACAATATATTTTTGAAATAGGCCTCGCCACGGATCTGGTCAGGTTTTGGACTGGACTCCGGTTCTGGTCTCGGCAC
Source organism: Ambystoma mexicanum (assembly GCF_040938575.1). Classification (NCBI taxonomy): domain Eukaryota; kingdom Metazoa; phylum Chordata; class Amphibia; order Caudata; family Ambystomatidae; genus Ambystoma; species Ambystoma mexicanum. Next base: position 1,144,129,354 of record NC_090937.1, read on the forward strand.
TTCACAGCGATCTGGGTCAGCTCTCTGGTTCTGCTCACAGCGGTCTGGGACACTCTGGATCTCTGGCCTCTGGTTCTGGATACTGCTCTGCTTTCTCGGGGTACAGCACTGCTTCTGGATCTTTCTGGCGCAGGGTTTCAGCCCAGAATCAACAGCTCAGCTCGGCTGTGAATAGTCTGCAAATGATTTTGGGCCTGTTGACAAATACTATTGCTTGCAGTGGGCCTTCTTGGTTCAAAGTTCTGTAGTCTCTGTTTAGCTTGAAAGTCTAAGTGTAGGATCTCTGGATGTGAAGTCGTCGGTCAGCATACTCCGCAGCAAATGGAATTGAATGTCTCTACCTGTCCCAGCAGTCTCTTTTTATGTGTTTTGAAAATGGGTGTGTGCCTGGGCCTAGCTAAGCCTGCCCCTCTCTACTTGGCATTGGCCCAATTCTCCCCTCTCCCATGATTGGGGGAAGGAAATGTGAGTCAGAGTGATGCTGTAGGTTTTATGGGTAAGAGGATCCTCCCCTGGTCAGTTTGCCCACAAATCTATATTTGATTCAAATACATATTGCACAGATACACAGTTGTTTAAAATTACATGCACCCATCACATATCACATGATGTATACTCTGTTCAAACTCTGCTCTTCCTGGGGGCTTGCATTCAGAAATTGCAACATTTTGCACTTTTTAACTAGTTTTGCAATATCGTACATTTACCCAAATTTACACACATGTGCGCAAGGAGTGTGGACATTAATTGATGAAGTGTCAGATTTTTAACATGCAGACATTTGGAGTGAAACCCTATTTTCTGCTAGCAACCCCTCTGATCATACCACTGGGTCCTAAAACCTCTTAAAATGTGGGCAGAAAAATCACAAGAATTATGGTATCATTTAGCTAATTTTGACAAGTCCGCACCATGAGTTATACATCTTTCTTAAAATCATATTCTGGCCAACAGGGGTGTGTCTTCCCAGGTCACATGGTGGAGAAACCAGTCTATCCACTTTCTTTAAGCTCAGCCTGTCCTCAGAGGGGGCTGCCCCTCCCCGTTTCTGCCAAGAGGAAGCCACTTTTACGATGCCCCCAATATAATTTCTGCCTGAGTCAAGGAAGGGCTTTGTTCAAAAGGAAGCCATTTACGATCCCCCCAATAAACCATCTGCCTGGGCCCAGGACAGGCCTTTGTTCAACTCCCTGTAGCTGCTCCACCCCTAATCTAATCAGAGAGGTGACAACTCCTTTTGGCAAGGGGAAGAGTGGCTGAGCAGTTTTTAACTCCTGTGGGGGTAGATGTCAGGCAGAATTCAGTTTCATTAAGCCAGGTTTCAGCTAAATGTCACTTTTTGTCCCCCAGTTTAAGTCTATTACGATTTTTACATACACATTAAATAATTACTTCCTTCAAGTCATTTCAGAGTATAGTTTTACATTGTATCCACCTCTTAGCAAGTCTTTCCTTGGTCTGGTTTTGTTTCATTTGTTCAGTTTTCCACAAAAGTCTGGTGGTTTTAAAACGCCGGCTTTCTGATAGTGGTGAGTACTGGTAATGCAACCATTTTTGGGATTTAAGAAAATTAATTCCCCACAGTTCTAGGTTGCTTTTGGCAATCAGCATTGCCATTCCCAATGGTTTCAGGCTACTGTGTGGGTAGCCCAATGGTGGTTTTAGGCAGTGCCCTCCTGTGCTCACAACCTAGGCAAAAATGGATGGCAGCCTATTCTTCATGCATTTCCCTGTGCATTTTCTGGGAAGTTCTGGCCATCATGATGTTTTCCATGCCAGTACTGCACAGTTTTCCTATTCTGGCGTACATGTGGGCTTTTTGGCCATCTTGGATTTTCTAAGCCCACAGCACCAAATGTTGCAGCATGATAGCTCAAACGTGGGTCAGGACACCCAACAAAGCCCCCCCACGCGACTAGACTTTGAATTTGAGTCAATGGGGAGTCGGGTGCACAGAAGGTTATGACCCACGCACTGGTATGTCCGCATAATCTTCTTCCAATTCTGCAAATGGCACAGTTCAGCATCTTTTCCTCCATCCGGTACTGATCGATCGGTTCTCCTCGCCGGTCCTGATGGGAGTATTGGGCAGTAATCCTTGGGTCTCTGCTCCCGGTCTCCGGATCGTCCTCCTTGGCCAGTCTCCAGGTTTTCTTTCTCCTAGGACGACAAAGGAAAAGCGGCAATACCAATTCATGGACATTTCTCCCCCACCATTGATATAGTGGGGTGGCATATATATTTTAGAACTCAACAGATATGAACATGCACATTTTTTTTAAATTAAAAGCGACAGGAACCTATAAACTTGAGAAACACAGAATTTGATAGGCTATATGTAGGATATTTTAGGATTGGAACTGAATTACTCTGGAGCGGCCCCCTCTGGTATTGCAGAGGACTCCTCCAGTTGCTGCAGAGTGTGCCTGGGATGGCAACACTTTAGCTGATTTATATGTACCCACTTGTCTTCCCCCTCTGCCAAACCGCCTTTGGGGATGTGGATCTTGTAGGCCACAGGGGAGATCTTGTCTATAATCTCAAAGGGTCCCTTCCATGTAGGCAAACATTTTCGCTGTTTTGCCTGGTTTCTTTGGAAGTTGTATAAATAGACCCGATCCCCCACCTGATATTCCTTCCTGGAAGTTTTCAGGTCATAGTGGGTCTTCATACTCTCGGCTGATCTTTCTAGATTCCGCGGAGCATAGGCAAAAGCATGTTGAAGGTGTTTCCTTAAAATCTCCACATACTCATGAGTTGTGGAGGTATTTATCAACGTTTGCTCTTGGGTTCTGTAGAGCAAATGCTGGGGAAGCACCATCTTGCGTCCAGTCATCAACTCAAATGGTGACATTTTGGTTGCAGATGAAGGGGTAGATCTGATGGCCATTAGGACCAGAGGTAATCGGATATCCCAACTTGGCCCAGAATCTGCCACAAACTTTTTTAAGATGCTCACAATTGTCCGGTTGTAGCGTTCCACTGCTCCAGAAGAAGCTGGCCTGTAAGCAATGTATAGCTTTCTCTTGACCCCCAGTATCTCCCACATCTTTGTCATCACTTCACTGGTGAAGTGGCTACCTCTGTCTGACTCAATCCTTTGAGGTAGACCAAAACGGGAAAAGATGTGGTTAATCATCAAGGCAGCTGCCGTTTCTGCCTTGCAGTTTGGGGCTGGGAGACATTCCACCCACTTGATAAACAAGCATGTCACAGTCAACCTGTACTTATTCCCCCTAGCGGAGCGAATCACGGGGCCTACAAAGTCGATTTGTAAATCTGACCATGGGAGTGTCATTCCCCTCTTTTGGAGAGGCGCCCGGTGTGTGAGGGATGTTGGCTGAAATTGTGCACACACAAGACAACCCTTCAAATATTGGTTGAGGTCCTGGCCCATGTGTGGCCAGTAGGCAACCTCTCTTAAGATCTCAAGTGTTGTATGAAACCCCCTATGACCGGCGGTAGCCGCATCATGGCCGTGACTTAACATCAGGCTTCGGAAGGAGGTAGGAACCACCCACTGATCATGGCCAGCTTGGGATTTCCTTACCAACAAACCGTCTTGGATCCGGAACATTTTTGGACATTTCATCAACACTCTAAGGTCCTCTTTCCCGTTGTAATCGGTATCCGTCAGGGGAAAGTTCTAAGGGTCTTCAATGTGTTGTTAAAACTTACCAATTATTGGATCCCCCTTCTGAGCGGTAATCAAATCAGCATCAGGGGTCTCCTTACTCCATTGTGCAATTGAAAGATCATTGTGAGCATTTGTCTAGGACCTAGTGATAGCAGTGACCTGGATATCCCCCAACAGGGACTCAATCTCAATTAGATCCCCTTGAATGGCCCCGGTTTTGGCCAGCTGATCAGCTAAGTCATTTCCAGTTTTGTCTGGTCCCTCTACTTTGGAATGACCCTTGATCCTTTTCCAATAGATGGTCATCTCATTCGAGGTGACCAGATCATCAATGTTTTGGATCAACTTCCCATGTTTCAAGGGTTTGTTGTTAGCACATAACATGCCTCTGGTTTTCCAATTAACCAGGTGCTCCACGAACCCGTTCCGTACATAATCAGAATCTGTGATTATGACCAGTTCGTGGAGTTGATGTTAGACAGCAGTGAGGATGGCTTGATGCACAGCCATCAATTCTGCCACCTGACTACTTCGGGGACCAATTTTGTATCCAGCGGAGGGTTCTGGGGACTCATTCACCCATGCATTCCCTACGCCGGCCACCAGTTCTTTCTCCCCGTTGTTGTCAACATGGTAAGAGCATCCATCCACATAGACAGTGGGCATTCCCTCACACTAGTCTTCTTCAAAGACTTTGTGTGGGGAATTAAGGTATGCCTCCGTGTTGTCCTTGATTTTTAGACTTTCGTCCTCAAGACAGTTTTCTCTGGCACAATCATGCAAGTCAGCCAGACCTTGCGCGAGGGGGCTCTTCTTGTTTTGGCCATATCTGACCTCCACAGGAAAGCCTTGCATTGACAGAATCCAGGAAGTAATTCGGGAATTACTCACGTTTCCGGCCCGGATTCTGTCACTCTGGAGATATTGCAGAGGCTGGTGTGGAGTCTCCACTATGATGTGTTCCCCATGGATAAACGGGAGGTAATTCTTCAATGCCCACACCGTTGCCAGGAGTGCCTTCTCACAATCGTTGAATTTTTCCTCCACAGAGGATAAAGTTTTGCTCGCATAGGAGATTACTTTATTGACCTTGTCATGCTTTTGGTATAATACTGCCGTCAAGCACGTATTAGAGAACCCCGTCTCCAGGAAGAACTCCTTGTTTCTGACAGGGGAAGCTAGGCAAGGCGCTTGTGAGAGGCTTCTTTTGAGTTGTCTTACCGCCTCGGCTTGTTCTGGACCCCATTCCCACTTGACCGCCCCCTTCAGGAGATGAATCAGGGGTCTGGTGATCTCTGTGTAGCCCTCAATGAACTTTCTGCTGTAATTAGTCAGTCCAAGGAGGCTCCTCAGTTCCCGCAGAGTTGTGGGGTCTTTCAGTTTCTGGAGTGCTTCCACTTTCTTTTCTTGGGGACAGAGACCCTGAGGAGTAATCTCATGCCCCAAGAAATTAACACAGGTTCTACACCACTGTGCTTTCTGGAAGGAAAGTTTGCTCCGGCGGCCCTCAACTGGGTCAGAACATAACGGATCTCCGCTATGTGTTCCTCCACAAATTAACTTTTGATGAGGACATCATCTACATAAGCCAGGTTACCCCTTGCACCCAAGTCGGGCATGGCCTTGTGTAGGAAAATGTTGAATTCATTGCCGGAGTTGAGGTATCCGAAGGGAGTCCGGGTCCATGTGTACTGCTGGCCCCCAAAGGTAAAAGCCAGCTTGTATTGGTCCTCCCTACTGACAGGTACAGTCCAGTATCCATTGGTGAGGTCTATTGCAGTGAATACCTGTGACCCCTGGATCTGGGTCAGCCCTTGGTCAATGTAGGGCAGAGGCCATCGGGAAGTATGGACCCGTTTGTTGAGCTCCCTGAGGTCGGCGCAGAGTCTCCACTGGCCGTTTGGCTTCAATATTCCCAGCACCAGATTATTGAAGGTGCTGTGTATTGGACAAATTATTCCCCGGGACTCAAGGTTCTTAATAATTTCAGTAAGGGACTCCATGGATGCGAGAGGCAAACGATATTGCTTCACAAACACTGGAGTCATTCCAGGGTCCGTGGGAATTGTTGTGGTGTGGATGTCGGTGCGACCACAGTCATATGAGTCTACCGCAAAGAGATCTTGGAAATCCAAGAAAACTTGTTTCAACTTTTGCTTTTGTTCCAGAGTCACACAGGCATCAGCTAGGTTGACTCTCTCTTCCACCATCTGCCTGAAGCCTGGAAAGACTTCTGGTTTGGCTATCTCAGCGTCCTCCTCCAGCTGGGTGGAGAAGTCCCTGGTCAGAGTGCTGATTTGGACTGGAGGCCTCAGGTGGGAAAGGCAGCCCTCATGGACCTGGAAAATCACCTCATCCCTCCTGAAGTCACAATTCACATCTTCCTTACCATAAGGGCAAAAAGTGTACACCAGGAAGTTCCTCCCATGCCCGGTGAAAATCCTGTCTGGTGTTGTGTCGTCATCACTGTCACTGTCAAAACAGTCCTTGGGGATTGGTCCTAACAGTTCATTTCCTAAATCAATGGAAAAATGTCAGTCATCAACCGCCATTCCAATAATGGTGCCTGCGGCTAGAGTAATACTCTTTAAGTCGCTGTTATCCACCTCTATTAGAATGGTGTCATGTTCTATGTTGACTAATGGTGTTGGGTTTACCCCCAACCCTTGCTGTTGGAGAGAAGCATTTAGATGTATATTAGCATCAGGGTTTTGCAATTTTTGTCCTCTTTTAACTTTCACTTCCACGGAGAATTGTCGGGTCCTTTCTGGGATGGTGACTTCCTCTTTGATCTGAATTTCAACTGCATAAGGTAGCAATTGAGCTGACCTAAATGCTTTTTCTGGATCATCAAAGCCCATGGGATTATCCGCTAATCGGGACCAAGCTTTGAAGTTTATTAGGTCCAAACTAATGGCAAAGCGATTGAGAATGTCACTGCCTAAGTAAAAAGCGGCAGTGACGTCTCGCACGACCCAACAATTATGGACTATGCTCTTGTTGCCAATGGAGATTTTGAGCATACACCTGCTTGGCAGGAGATGTTTGGAATTAGGTGCTTCCAGGTCCATTTCCCATTTGTCTATCAGTTTGAATGTGGGAATGGTTGGATCTTTTGGGAGTTGGCGGAACATGGCTTCGCTGATGAAGCTCTTACCGTTGTTCACACACACTCGAGCGAGAACAGAGTCCTGCCCATCATTTAACTGAACAGGGATGAACAACTGCTCTCCAATTGGCTGAATATCAGCCAGGCTCTGAGCTGATTTCACATCTTTCTGGACTATAGGAGTGGGAGTTTCTGATTGTGGATTGGTGAAGAATTTCAGAGTGTTTCCTTCCAGTGTGGAATACCACCTTAAACTGGAAGGAAGGTTGATTTTCAGAAATAGAGAGGACCCCCCATCACCAGTCTGTTGTCCTACTGCTATTACTGTCACGTCTGGAGTTTGGTTGTTCTGAAAGTGAAATTCTACTTGGTCAGATTTTTGTTCAACCATGTGGCAGGTGCCGTTTAAACTAACATGGTTGACACTCTGTTTTAATTTTATTGGTCGGCTAGTCTGGGTCCAGAGGACCTTGTTTACACAATCTATTAGGGGTGACAACCTTCTCAGGAGGTCATTCCCTAGTAAAAAAGGGGTGCCCTCTGGAGTCACTACTATGACCGGGTGTTTCCCCTTGTGTCGCCCAATTTTAATGTCCAAGTCTGCAGTCCCCTCAACGGGAATTTCCTTCCTGTCAAAGTTCTGCAGTTGTCCAGGAAGAGAGGTGAGAGGAATTTGGTAATTCTCCCCCCTTCCTGCATTTTGTTCCACAAAGGCCCTTTTGGACAGAAGGGTAGCTTGGGATCCAGTGTCCACCAGTGCCAAAATTGTACCCTGCCCCTGTACTTGTACCGGGGCATAGTATCTTCCCTCCTTCTCCTCAAGGGGGCACAGATAATGCACATTTTTGGACAACTGGTGGGCTAACTTTCTGGTTTTGGACATTGCTAGAGAAGAGATTTGGGCAGAATTCTGTGGAGAGTCTTGGGAATCTGAAAGAAAAAGTTGGCAACTGGAGATCAGAGCCATCGTGGGTTCCCCTGGTTCCGGTGTTGGGCCGCCCCCCCCTTTTTGGAGGCAGTCACCAGGATGGGTTTGAACCAGGGGATTTTGGTATTGTGGGCTCTGGGATGAGATGATTGGCGGCGGTAGCTCAGTCTCCATATCTCCCCAGTCTGGATTGGAATCCCTTGGGACCCATTTTTCTTTGGCAGGAGTTGACCCATCTCTGAAGGAGAAGATCCTTTTCCCAGGATCTTCTGAGGATCCCTCGTCCACAAAGTGGGTCTGTTTGGGTCCTTTGTTTCTCCTACCCCCCCTCTGCTCCTTGGGAGGCAGGCTTTCAGGGGTAGGAGATTTTGTTTCTGGTTCCTGGTTTTCCTGGGGCTGTTTACAATTTGGGAAGGAAGCTTCCTCCAAGGCTTTACACCCCCCTTCCCCTTGTGCCTCCTCCCTGGGAACCGGTGTGTTATCGGGGTGCTGCCCCCGTCATTGTTCTGGAGCACAAAGTCCAGAGTTTGGGGCATTCGGCGGTGGCATGCTCATCTAAGGGTTCTGTTGAGCCCTCAGTATGTGACCCAGATCTCTTGCCATATTTTGGACCTGCCGCTCAAGTTGTGAAACCCGCTCAGGCTGATACGGGGCTCTATTTTCTCCCCTGGGCTGATCCCGGGAAGGGTAGCTATCCCTTCTCTGGTAGTACCCCTGGTTGGGAAGATTTTGGTACCCCTCCACCCTTGGCCTCCACTCTCCCGGATTAGGTTGTCTGGGCTCAGGGAATTGGGGAAAGAAGGATGGATGATTTTGGGGCGGGAAATTGGGTGGATACCTGGGGAAAAAGTTCTGCCCAGGATTTGGGGAATTTCTGCCCTCCTCTGGGAAGTTGGGAGGGAAGTTCCCTGGGTTAGGTGCTTGGCTGGATCCCTCCCCTTGGGCTGGAGGAGTCCACACATAACCCAGGATTGGTCGGTTTCCCTTATAGCGGGGACTTACATAGTCAGGGGAGCGGGGGACCCCATTTGTGGGACTACCTCCTTGACTCCCTGTCTGTGACTGGCCCGAGGGCCTTCTGGGCTGTGAATTATTTGGTGCAGGCAGGTTTTTAGGCCCCCCATCTCCAAATCTAAAACGGGGGCAACCTTTACCTTTGCCACCTTGGCAGCAGCAGGGGTGCTGTTGGTTTGGGGGGTTTTCAGCGCGTTATTTTTATTTTCGATAGGCTTCTGCACCTCATAGATCCGGGTAGCCTGTTCAATGACCCAGTCTAAAGATCTTTTCTCATGAAAATCTCTCACGAGCTGGGTCATTATATATTTAGGGAGAGCATGGAAAAATGTATTGACAAACTCTTTGCTGTCTGTGCGCACCCTTCTGGTGGTCTGTGCAAAAGAACGCTTTAATTCTTGCACAAACTCTTGTGGAGCCTGAACCTCCCCACATTGCAAATTGTAGGCTGCCTTGCGAGCCTCTTGAGGATTTCTGTGAACAGAAAAATGTTTCAAGATGGCCGCCTTATAGGTGGACCATCTTAAATGATTTTGGTCCTCCAGCCCCGCAAAGAAACTGGAGTATTCTGGGGAGAATGTCCATTTGACGTACTGGATGAAGCTGCTGCTGTCCTTCAAATGGAAAGTCTCCATCATTTGCTCATAGAGCTCCAAGTGTTCCCAAACGGAATACTTGGCGTTCTTATGATAAGGCGTGATGACACTCCTTATTGCCTTTATTTGCTTCAATGGGTTTTTTGCCTTATTGGCCTTTTTGGTTCGGGTAACCCTGATCCATTCATCCTCTGACTCAGAGGCACTGCTCCCAGAGGTTCCTGTCTGCTCTTCCAGGTTTTCCCGGATTCTGCGAGCCTGGGAATGGCTGGCAGAATGTGGGGACCTGGTCTCCTGTGTCCTACGCCGTTCAGAGGAGTCTTCAGATTCCTCCTTGCTGCCAGGATTTGATGGGTACCCCCCCCACTGACCTAACTGGGCAGAAGTTTTCAGGATGCCCTTAATGGGCCTACTCTCCTGGGGTTCCCCACTAAATTGCACCGTGCTTGGGTGCCCATACCCGGATGCCCGCCCCTCCATTCCTGGGAGGTACTGGCCTATGAGCCCCATACTTCTGGTTGGATAGTAATCTGCTAACCCCATGGCCCTGGGCTCATGTGCGCGAGGGGACATGGGGGTGGCAGAGTCCAGGGACTGAGAGATATGAAGGCCTCTGGTACTAGGGCTCCTGAGGTTATGCTCAGGAGTCTCCCTCTCCCAGTGAACCTGGTCTCTATCCGCCCCTGCTCCCAGTTGCAATGCAAGAGCCTGCGCTTTCAGTTCCTCAGTTAAGGCCTTACTCGACTCTATCAGTCTCTCCTGCATCGCTACCTGTTGCTGGAGCATATCATTGTGCTGACAGAGAGCCTCATTTTCTCTCTGTGCCTCCTGATTGGTCCTGGAGTACTGGGCCAGTCTCTGCTGCAGGAGGGTTACCTCCTGAGCTGTGTCCCTATTGGCCTGCTCCTTTCTTGCCAGAGCATCCTCCACCCTCCTGGTGTGCTCTAACAAGTTCTGGTGTTCTTTTTGGAGGTCACCCAGTCCCTGGAGGGCCAGGTGATTTTCTTCCATTTTCCTTTTTAAGTGGCAGACTTCCTGGCCTAAGGTGTCCCTTTCCTGACTAAGAGCCTGCATCTGTGCCGCCAGGTCGTCCCTTTGCCTTTGGAAGGCACCAGCTTTCTGGTGCTCCTGATCAAACTCTGCCTGGGTATCCAGGTCTTTCAGAATCAATTTATTGCTTTCCTCTTTCTCTCTGTCTAATCGAATTTGCAGGGTGGCTACCTGTTCTGTGCATGCCCTGTTGAAGTCCAGTTGTTGCTCCAGCTTTTTCTGGCTCTGCAGAAGGGATTCCAACCCTTCTTGGTACTCCTTCTGCAAGGCCAGAAATCTGGTATCCTGATCAGCCTTCTCCTGTTGCAGTCTATCCATGTCCTCTTTTATTTTAATGATATACTGCCTACTATCATTTTCTGACTCCTGGCTCCCCTGCAGCCTCTGCTCAGAAGAGACCAGGTCAGATTGGACCTTCTCTAACGCCATCTGTCGCTTATTCGCCAGATCTTGGCTTTCAGTACATTTATCCTGCATGTCTCCCATATATAGGTACAGGTATGCCGCTATCCTGGCAATCTTATTGTGTTCATCTTTGGCTTTAGGAGCCATATATAGTTCACTCAGGGCCACATGTAATGGACCCTGATCTCTCCATATATCTGACCCTGTTTCAGTGACCTGTTGCGCAATGGCCTGCAACCAGACCGTTTGGTCCTGGTGAGTCCACTCACCTCTCACAAATAGCTTATGTAAGAGGTGCTCCCTCGTTATTTTCATGTCTACCAAGGTCGTCATTCTAGAGATTGATCTCTGTCCTGACTTACAGAAATTAGTATTTTATTTTTGCAAAACAGACCTTTTCCTTAGAGTGTCCCTTTGAAGAGTGCTTTACAGCGTAAAACAGCGTGGTGATCCGACCGGATGTATGTATCCCGTCAGTTAGCACACTGTATTAAGCTGCACAAGTGATAGGTCTAACCCAGACGTCCGGCTTGAGCCCCCACTTTGTAAGAAGATTCAATTCAACACTACAGCTAAGTCAATGCCTAGTCTGGGATACTGAATGGAAACCCTTATTGATATATATTTATGTCCAGTTCATGAGTTCTGGATGACTACCCCTATATAACACCCCTCTCTTAGAATCCCCCTGACCCCACTGAGCCAAGAAGTAGTTCTGTTTTGCAAGTTTAAAAGGTTTATTTGAGAATTTAAACAATATGTATATATCACACTTTATAATAAATTAATATCTGATAGTACACTTAGACATATGATGTTGATCAACTTTGGGTAATCTGGCACTAGCACACTTCTTTATAATCAATGAAGAGTTAGTATAGGATGGATAAAGTAGCAAAACTACTTTGATGATTTCAAGGGAAAAGCAATGAGGAATAAAATGCAGTACAGAAATACTTGATATGATTTTAGCAAAAGATAAAATAATCACTTTTTCTCTGGCAATTCACCCCCCTCCCCTATGCAATGTAAGAAATGGAAGGAGAAGAGGAGCACACAGTTCTCAAGAATGCAATCAAATACAATACGAAATTCAGTTCCCCCCCAGCAAGCTTAGAGAAAACCGGTATGAGTTTTAAAACACAGGCCCACGTGCTTTGAATGTGGTGGCAATGAAGTGAGAAATATGCTGAAAATGCTTTTAATTCCCTTTAGGAGGTTCAGGGTGAGTGAGAGATACTAGGGATGAGTGCAGGCTCACTTTAGCAATGATTCAGAGATGGTGATAAAGAAGCAAACAAATTTTTAGCAAGGAAAGAAATGACTGCTGATGGTTACATGTGGCTGGATTTTTAACCAAATCGCAAATCGTGGTAAAATTTGCAAGTGCGTGAATCGTGATCGCGGAAAAAGTCTAAGGAAGCCGGTTGTAGGCTTGTTGGAAAGGTAAGATTCTAAGCTTTCAGACGAAAGTTAAACCAAGTTCCTAGCCCAAACGGTTCCAGAGATACGGACGATTAAATAAAGGTGGTTTTTCGGATTTAAAGTAAACTCAAAATGACAGGTGTCAGCTTCTAGGAGGCAGTTCTGGTTAGATTAAAATAGTTTGGATGAGATTATTTTAACTAAGAGATTGGTTCTGCACAGTTCTTCTAAGTACTCACAATATATTTTTGAAATAGGCCTCACCACGGATCTGGTCAGGTTTTGGACTGGACTCCGGTTCTGGTCTCGGCACTTCACAGCGATCTGTGTCAGTTCTCTGGTTCTGCTCACAGCGGTCTGGGTCACTCTGGATCTCTGGCCTCTGGTTCTGGATACTGCTCTGCTTTCTCGGGGTACAGCACTGCTTCTGGATCTTTCTGGCGCAGGGTTTCAGGCCAGAATCAACAGCTCAGCCCGGCTGTGAATAGTCTGCAAATGATTTTGGGCCTGCTGACAAATACTTTTGCTTGCAGTGGGCCTTCTTGGTTCAAAGTTCTGTAGTCTCTGTTTAGCTTGGAAGTCTAAGTGTAGGATCTCTGGATGTGAAGTCGTCGGTCAGCATGCTCCGCAGCAAATGGAATTGAATGTCTCTACCTGTCCCAGCAGTCTCTTTTTATGTGTTTTGAAAATGGGTGTGTGCCTGGGCCTAGCTAAGCCTGCCCCTCTCTACTTGTCATTGGCCCAATTCTCCCCTCTCCCATGATTGGGGGAAGGAAATGTGATTCAGAGTGATGCTGTAGGTTTTATGGGTCAGACGATCCTCCCCTGGTCAGTTTTCCCACAAATCTATATTTGATTCAAATACATATTGCACAGATACACAGTTGTTTAAAATTACATGCACCCATCACATATCACATGAGGTATATTCTGTTCAAACTCTGCTCTTCCTGGGGGCTTGCATTCAGAAATGGCAACATTTTGCACTTTTTAACTGGTTTTGCAATATCGGACATTTACCCAAATTTACACACATGTGCGCAAGGAGTGTGGACATTAATTGATGAAGTGTCAGATTTTTAACATGCAGACATTTGGAGTGAAACCTTATTTTCCGCTAGCAACCCCTCTAATCATACCACCGGGTCCTAAAACCTCTTAAAATGTGGGCAGAAAAATTACAAGAATGATGGTATCATTTAGCTAATTTTGACAAGTCCGCACCATGAGTTATACATCTTTCTTAAAATCATATTCTGGCCAACAGGGGTGTGTCTTCCCAGGTCACATGGTGGAGAAACCAGTCTATCCACTTTCTTTAAGCTCAGCCTGTCCTCAGAGGGGGTTGCCCCTCCCCGTTTCTGCCAAGAGGAAGCCACTTTTACGACGCCCCCAATATAACTTGTGCCTGAGTCAAGGAAGGGCTTTGTTCAAAAGGAAGCCATTTACGATCCCCCCAATAAACCATCTGCCTGGGCCCAGGACAGGCCTTTGTTCAACTCCCTGTAGCTGCTCCACCCCTAATCTAATCAGAGAGGTGACAACTCCTTTTGGCAAGGTGAAGAGTGGCTGAGCAGGTTTTAACTCCTGTGGGGGTAGATGTCAGGCAGAATTCAGTTTCATTAAGCCAGGTTTCAGCTAAATGTCACTTTTTGTCCCCCAGTTTAAGTCTATTACGATTTTTACATACACATTAAATAATTACTTCCTTCAAGTCTTTTCAGAGTATAGTTTTACATTGTATCCACCTCTTAGCAAGTCTTTCCTTGGTCTGGTTTTGTTTCATTTGTTCAGTTTTCCACAAAAGTCTGGTGGTTTTAAAACGCCGGCTTTCTGATAGTGGTGAGTACTGGTAATGCAACCATTTTTGGGATTTAAGAAAATGAATTCCCCACAGTTCTAGGTTGCTTTTGGCAATCAGCATTGCCATTCCCAATGGTTTCAGGCTACTGTGTGGGTAGCCCAATGGTGGTTTTAGGCAGTGCCCTCCTGTGCTCACAACCTAGGCAAAAATGGATGGCAGCCTATTCTTCATGCATTTCCCTGTGCATTTTCTGGGAAGTTCTGGCCATCATGATGTTTTCCATGCCAGTACTGCACAGTTTTCCTATTCTGGCGTACATGTGGGCTTTTTGGCCATCTTGGATTTTCTAAGCCCACAGCACCAATGTTGCAGCATGATAGCTCAAACGTGGGTCAGGACACCCAACACTTCAGGGCTTCACACTGTCCTTATCAACCTACTCTTAAAGAAGCCAATGCTTGAATAATCACTACTAGCTAGCTATCAACCTAAATCTGTCCTCTCATAGACAGGCTCAGGCTGGCCTATTGGGCAAGAGGGCACTGCCCAAAGTGTAGACAGAGCATGCTAGTTTGGTCCAGTTTTAAAGTGGGCCTTTTTAATGAGTTACTCCAGAGTGCAACTAGTCATTTTACCCATTGTTACTGAACAAGTATTCTTTAAAATGCACAATTTTCAACACAGTTTACCAAAGACTGTACCTTGGACACTACTCACCCAGTCTCTCAGAAAAGCAATGAATTGCCAGTTTTGACTGTGGGCCAGTTTTTGATTGGTGCCAAGCGAATGTAATTCCCCAGTCCGACCATCACTGTGGATGGCCAAGATTCTTGAGAAAGTGGCACAGAAACAACTGAGGAGAGTAGTGGTGAGTAAACAGATCCTAGATCCACTTAAATCTTGCTTTTGTCCCATTTGTGGCACAGGACCTATTTTAGTTTCTATATGGGATGAACTCCTTTTGTACTCTGTACAGGGTTACTAATCTTTGCTGGTTATGCTAGATTTCTTTGCTGCAGTTGGTATGGTGAACTTTTCTATCCTTTCAACACAACTCTCAGACATTGTTCATGGCAGTTCATTGCAATGGTTCTGATGTTTTCTGTCAGGAAGATCATACTCAGTAAAGTTTTGCCCTTTCACTTCAGCCTCCTCTCCAATCAGCTGTGGGGTTCCTCTGGGCTCTTCACTCTCACGTCTTGTTCACCATTTATTTTTTGCCTTTGATGAACACGATCCACAGTTTTAATATCCAGTTTCATTCATATATGGATGATACTAAATTGTTCCTTAAGATCTCTGTACCAACAAGACTTTTGACCTACTCCACAAATATCTGGAACAAATTAAAATATAGTTGGCCAGTAATAATCTTCAATTCAATCTATCCAAAACTGAGATTTTATTTCTTGTGACCAAAATATCAGCACACTCCATGCTATTTGGTCTTCCAACAATTTTAGCATAAAAAGGTAAAACACCTAGGCATCATCGGGGAGCCTAAAATGAGCATGTTTAAAGCAGTTAATGAAACTGTTAAATCTTCATTCTTTTGCATCTGGATGTTGAGACATGTCTTGCCACATCTCCTGTACATGAATAATGCTGTGATGGTTGGCACACTGCTCAACTCATGATTGGTAGACGCTAATGCTCTTTATGCTGGAATGCCAACATATTTAATACACCAACTTCAAACAACTCAAGGCATGGGTGTGTGGCTCATTTTGAAGCTCCCTTGTTTCTCTTCTAGCTCTATGGTCATATTCTCCTTGAACTGACTGCCAATATGCCATCATTTTACATTTAACACACTTTTTTAAGTGTTTACATGGATTAGCCCTCATTACCTTTCTCAGAAAATCAAAATTCACTAGCCTACTCAATGATGTTCACATGAAGGTTTTCTGGCTATTTCCCCTCCCGCTGTACCACTATAGAAGGTAGACAATGTACTTTAATGAGTTCTCATCTACCGCATAATCTCACTCTACATATTTTCTGTCTGAACACTCTCCTGATCTTCCATAAAACTCAGAAAACTCAAATATTTTATCCAGATATGGTTATTTTAGAACAGTGTCACTGTTAACCTGCCCTTCAACAGATATTACATCTGGGCCCAGATACAGTCAATGACTGGTACTTCCTAGTAATTCACCTTACAAATACCTAAAAAAACAAATGCAGTCTTTCTGAAAAACAAGGACTCTAGACATGACAATGCAAAAGATGGAATATCTGTAAAATGGATACTGATTGCCATTAACAGAAGGCTTAACAAAGGACTGCATAGGAGGTGATAGCCTATTTGGTTAATCAACTTTGAAGAAGAAGGATCAAGACAGAACTCTGGTTGTAGCTACAGTTGCTCATGACCCCTGGCATAGGGTAAAGACAAGATTTCCAAGTGAGCTGGCAGCTCTCTCTTTGCCCACTTCTGGAGAACAGGAACAGTGACTGCTGGGAAGAAAACATATCTGCCACTGAAGACTGCTGGTGCATAGTGAGCCTGCCCTGGACTGTTCCTGGGTCCACAAGCAGCTCTGAATTATTTCCTTGTAATGGGAAAATCTTGGCAGGCATAATTTGTCTTTAGCAGTCTTGGTGAACACTGACTTTAGCAATGACCGTTGCAAGCATGTATTGATTCAATCCACATTGAGCCCCAAAATGATAAGAGTTATATGAATTTACACAGTACATCCCATAGAACAAGTTCTGTGAACCATGTTCTCTCTATGTAGAAAGTCTGCCACATTTTTGGAACATTTTGTACAACTTGGGGTCTTACCCTTAGTTACTAATGTGCCTTAGAGAAGGTCAGATTCACCTCTCTGATGATGGCCAACAAGTCTGAAACATGCGTCTGGCATTGCTGATGGTTCTCATGTTCAGAAAAGATTTGCCTAGCATTTCAGTGCTGAACTCCCCTTGTGGGTGGGATCAGACTTATATGCAAATGGATAGTTATCCTTTTTGAAGGGTTCAGTGAGAATTTCTTTTTGCTGCAGATCCTCCTGAGTGGGATACATCCCATATAACAAGTTCATTATACCATGTTCGTTCTCAGTAGAGGGAATTCCACACATTTGTAAAAAAAAATGTAAACTTGGGGTTTTGTCCTAAGCTTCTGAGATTGATCCAAGATTGATCCAGACCTGGATGGCTTGAACACTCTCCCTTTGAGAGGCTCAACTTCACCTCACTGATGAGACCAAACAAGGCCTAAACACATATCTGGATTTGCTGATGGTACTCTTGTTCAGAGAAGTGTTCCCGGATCTAAGCTTTAACATCAGTTTTATTTTCTGAATCCCATAACATTGAATTTGTTTTTTTCTTTCAAACAAATTCGGCCATAATTCAATGCAGGGTAGACCCCATGAAGACGCTAGTACATCCCAGACTGTAATCAATCCCCTTACCAAGCCACCCATATACATTTTGCTGAAATGTGTTTAAAAAAGCTCATTATTATTGGATTTTAAAAAATGGTCTCCGATGTTTTGGTATGATACTGTTTTACTTAGCGTTCCCGTGCTGGACTATATGATATTTCTCTTTTGGGAAGGGTGAAGTGAACTAAACCGTGGTTGTATATCCTCCTGGGTCAGATACATCCCTTAGATCAGGTCATTTGAACTATGTTCATTCTAAGTAGAGGGGCTCACAGATTTTTATACCTATTATAAGAACCATACATGAGCAATCATTTTGGTAACACAGCCCTTTTGTTGTGTGTATACTTTGGTACTAATGCTCAGTGCAGTACTGAGTGTAGGCTGCCATCGGCCCATGCTAAGTTAAGAGGCCAAAGTGGTATACAAAACAAGAAGGATAGCTCAGGGTCAACGCGATTATCTTGGAAGCAAGACAATGCAGTGCTACACAGATTCAAATCCTGATCCCGTGCTTAGTAATTACTCATTGGTATTAAGTGAGTGATAGATCCTTAGATGTCCTTTGGCCCGAAGCTGCATCTCTGTGCTGAAGAGGAGCTCATAATTCCTCAGAAACTTGTCATCCAGTTGCAAACTTCAGTAGCTGAGAGGTTAACAGTCCTCAGCCTCACCGCCATTCATGGGGTCTGATGATGTGGCAGCAATTGTAGAGGGGAGGCTGGTAAGGGTGACAGTGGGTCCTGAGTGTTCCTGGACAGAGAAGTTGTGACGGACAAATGAAGGCGTTGGTGCCCAGATGAGGCAGATGAGGTGGGCTGGGGTAATTGATGGTACAATGGTGTAGAGTGCTCTAGCAGGAGAAGGGAGGCTGTGGTTGACAAACAGGCACTGCAGGACAATGCTACTGGTCACCAACCAAAAACAGACAGGTAGCAGGAGTTCTCTTGCAGAGAGGGGATACACAATAAACAGGTGAGATGAAGCAGGAGGTCATGCAAGGGACAGCAGGTGGAGGAAAGGCACTCATTGCATAATTGGCGCATGTATACTTGGGCTGGCAGTTCAGTCAGTCACAGAATGTGAGAACCGTTAGCAGCAGGTGACAGATGCGATCAATGCCTGTTTAGTGAAACATCATTCTTCCAAGGCGGTATACAATTCCATTTGTGATCTGACTAGGATAACCAAGGAGAAGTTGAGGAGTAATCTGCACTTTGCCCAGGGAACACTGGATCCCAGATAGCAGAGACAACCCAAATGGAAGAGGTTGCCAGGCCCTCATTTCCGGTGAGCATATTATTAGCATGGGAGGCATAGAGATATATGCAGCCATATCTAGTGAGTTACATGAATGCATAATGAGTTTGTTATCGACCACTTATGAAAATGTACTGTGGCCGGTTAGATACGTGGCATATTAACACAATGGGATATTTCATGTATGCAGTGCAGGAGCTGATATGGAAGGGTGAAGTTTGCAATTTTTAAGTTTCAGGACACACAATTCTGTTGCTTGACCTATAGCACATGCTTGTCTGGGTCTAGTGTTATGCATCTGCATGGGCAAAATTGGGGCATGTGTGATTTCATTAAGTCTTTCACATGTAAAGGGTCTGATTACACAATGGTGAGGCCATTTCTCTGAGCCCATTTCTTCCTCTTCACATTACTCATATCATGAGCACACGACGGTCCTATTTAATGGGGTGTAGCCTAATTGGCAAAGTCAAAATCCCAGGGTCAGTGTTGCAAAGTTGTCCTTTGATTATCATATAAGAGAAATGTGGCATCCAAATACACTGTCTTTGAAAAGCAACACACAACAAAGGTGATCCAGGTAAACCTGAAAAATGATCGCCCAATCTCACTCATTGACTGTGCTGCCAACATTTTTGCGATCTTGCTTCTTTTTGATTTAGAAAGATACATTTCATCCCATGATATTTATTCTAATTATCAAATAGGTTTTAGAAGGGGTATTAGCACAGTACTCAATGCAACCACTGTAGCACATTTAATTGCGGGTTCAAAAACAAAAGGAGCAAGCCCAGTATATATTGCCAGTATCAATATGACCAATGCATGTGACTCTGTTATTCATAATATGCTGTGGAGGAAAATGCCTGCTCTTGGTATTCCGCGATGCTTGATATACTGGGTTGTTCAACTGCATATTGATACTTCTTACATGATCAGACTTACAATGGAAGGAGCACTAACTAAATCAGTGCCAACGTATCTAGGGGTAAAACAGGCTGCAACCTAGCCGCGATGTTGTTCAACTTGTATAAAATCTGGTATAGATGAATTGTGGTTGGATTCTATGGTATTTGCAGTAAAATGTGGTCAGCTAAGGCTACATTGGTTGGTCGTCACGGACAACATCATTTTGTTTGACTCCACACCATCTGGTCTTCAAGCTAAACTTGAACTATTTGAACATTTTGCATACGAGCATAACTTGAGATCAAACCCAGCAAAAACGGTAATGATGGCTTTCACTCATGTGAAGAGAGCAAAACGGTACAGCTGGAAAGTAAATGAAATCCGTATTGCTCCATCAGAGGAGATGATATATTTGGGGTATATCGTCTCAACGTCTTCATCTGTAGAGTTATGGCTCAAAAGGCTGAAGCTAAAAACCAGGCCCCTCTTGAGTCAAATGAAGATTATCTTTTGTAAGTACTGAAAGTCCTCTTTGCAGCCATTACTTTTGTTCCTAAATTTAAAGCTTAAGCCGGTATTCCTATATGCTCTCGACATATGCCTAAATGATCTGGGTAAAAACCTTTATGTGTTACAGGGTTGCTTGGTGAAATCAGCATTGCGGCTCTCTCCTGCGATTCCTAATAGCATAATAAGACATGAATTGGGGTTAATATCGCTCTCATGTAGAAAAGTATGGCATGAATTAAGTAATTATTAAAAAATGTTAGATTCCCACAAAAATTGACTTTAACAAGATTTTTATGCAATTATAAACAGTGAAACCAAGTGTTCTATAATGCAGTTTCATAAGAGAATGAAGAATCTTCTGGTTGAATTGCAATTGACTACTGACGATTTATGCCTAAAATCAGTGTATGTCAAGAAAAAATGATATGAACTTTGATTGGGGCAGAACACTTGACGCTATCAAGTGTTATTCTACATACACTGAGTATTCAATGTTCACAAAGAAAAGGGATCTGCGTGGAACGTATATAGAAATGTTCCCCTGCAATCGGGTACGCACAGTGTATATGCGTTTTCGATTGAACCAGTATCGCACCAGAGAACGTACTAAGCATTGGGACAAACCGTCTGGAAACAAACGAGCTTGTTCATGTCGTTTTCCTGGGTGTGTCGAATAGAGAGAAACACTCAAACATTTGGCATTTGAGTGTACACATTTTAAAGAAGCTAGAAGCAAGCATCTGATGACATTTGTAAATATTGATTTTGCTGACGCACTTGCATTTTTATGGAATATATTGATGGTGGGAATGCACAATCCCCTGACTTTTGCATTAGTGAGGTTGTTGAAGATAATAGAAGACAAGCCAGAACTTTATGACATTTGATACAACATAATGTGTATTGTTTATTGTCTTAACATAGCATCTTGATGAATCGCCATAATTTTCATTGTAAATAAATTTTATGATAATGTGAAATACTTTTCTAAAGGTTTTTTTAAACCAAAAACAAATTAAAAAAAGAAAAACAAAAAACAACACACAATTTACAGTGTCCAATAAAAGTGTTAAGGCATGGCAATGTGGCTGGACAACAGGTGGCTGGCTCTCTGTGGGGCTCAAATGGATGCTGCCCATGAAGTAGATATGTCTTAAGTGTCTATCCAACCCGTGTCCTAGGAGGGGGTACAATTGATGATTAATATGTCTTCTTTAATTAGGTGATCACTCATCAGCCTACTTCTCCTTCTGGCATTGTGTGCTAGTGTAAGCTTGAGCAATGCGCGATGTGCCATTGTGGGGAGGTTTTCCTGTGCTTGCATTCTGCATTTGCACTTTGCCCTTGCTTCGGATAGACGTTACTCTTGAGTGCATTTTACATTATCTTGAGAGAGCTATACTTTCTGTGAATTAGGTTGTGTTTGCACTTTGGTCGGTTTGTTGGAATGTTTGCCCATTGCCTTCCAGACGATTCCAATCGCAATATAGTGGGGATTCATGCATATTCCGTCATATTCTACACCCTCGGGCTAGGCCTTACTTCGTGCTAATATGGAACATATGTGATAGGGTGCAGTGAGCTTAGCCGAGGCCCAAGGGGTGCTGTGTTAGTGCAATGTGGGTTTTTTGAATTGCAATGACTGCTTTATGCCACATTCAACGCCACATGCAAAGTATGTGATTTTGGGGCAAGGTGACTTCACGCAGCAAAATATGATGTGTGAGTCAGTCCCCTAGTAACATCGCCCATAGATACTTTATCTGCAAGAGGTCATATTGTGCATGTTTCAACAACAGTAGAGCCGGTGTGTACCGGGCAAGCTTATTTTGCAACACCGGCATCAACTTCACCACTGGACGCCATCAGTGAAGCACTGGGATTGCATGGTAGCACATGAAAAACCTAATAGATGAAATTCACCAACAGTGCACAGGACTATTTTCAAAATGCCTTTTCATTATGTCTTTGACCACAAAATATGCCAGCTGTTTGTACCCCTGCACGTACATGCAGCCTGCACCAATATATACCAGTCTTACCATAAAAGCACTGACAGCCAGTAAAACATGCCATGCCACAGAAGGAAAGTACCAGACTGGCTATTCCACCCTAGGTCAGTGTACCACATAACCAGACTTATCTTTGCTTTTTCCCTTGATGCCAACTGCAAAAATGCAATGACATACAAAGTATGTATGGCCAATCTAGCCACGTGATAACACTTATCCAGTTTGCTTCACCCTTTATGGCAAGTCAAAAATGCAATGTCTCATTAAGACAGTTTATGGAGACCGGCCCCATTAATGTAGAGCAATCTAGCTACCTAATAACACTTGAGGAAAGTATAAAAATCCATACCGCATTAAGAAAATATATGCAGACTTGCACTAGTAGTTAGGACTGGTACCACTAGTGCCAGTCTGTTTATACTTACTTTATGCGGCATGGCATTTTTTTACTTGGCATCAAGGGTAAAGCAAATGAGATAAGTGTTATGGCATGGCTAGACTGAACTTTATTGAATGGATATTCAGTATACACATTGCAGTGTTCAATTAATATATCTCATTGTAACCCATTGATATATTTTCTTTTTTTTGGGAGATGGTGGCGGCAAGACAGGCTACTATGTGTGAAACATTTCCCCTAATAGGAATCGGTCCTTGGAAGGGATGGCCGCGAGTGCTCGGAGAAGACGTCTCTATGAGTCCAAAGCAGGTTTACCTAAGGCTGATAATGGAGAAGCACAAAACGAGGTTTTTGTTAAGTTGGTCCTATACTAGAAGGGTTCACCACTTGCCAGGTTGGCTGCATTGAGCTGTAATGTCTCACCAAAGTCTACTTCTTCACTAACTGGATCTGCAAAAGGTGAGAGAGTACCTACCTCGCCTGTCGACATTTTGGGATTAAATGAACAATCTGCTGAGTCGGACCAGTTTAATTCCATTCAATGGCAGTGCGTCAGAGAAAGAGTACCTGCTGATCTTTTCCAATGCAGAATTTTTCATGATTTCTGTCTATGGTTGGGGAAAGTTCTGAAACTGGTGCATCCTGTTATGGTGGATATTCTATGTCAAACAAATAACCCATTGAATGTTGAGATACCGGTCCACCCTGTTATGAATGACAAACTGTCAAACAGACCCCTGGGATGGCTGATAAAGACCAACATTACTTTCAGCAGGAATGCAACATTATCGTTGCTGAAGATAAAAGTAGTCAGACTGAGCTGATGGACTTGAACACTGATACGCTGCTGAAACCTTCAATTGTGATGCAACATTACTCCACCTCTAACGCGCCTTCTGCATCTGGAGTTGTGGTTGGCCAACATGTTGTTGGGCAGCCTTTAGCTAATGCTGAACTAGGTTCGGCCACATCACGTGTTGAGTCCTGTGTTTGCATCTAACCCCAGCCCCTTCAGGGCTGTACCTCTCAGTAAATCACAGATGCCATTTATCATTAAGAGAGGTGGCCTTGGACCCGAGTAATCTCATTATTACCAACATTATGCCAGCCATGAGGTCTGAACCCAGAGAAGGTTTTGGCTTGGCTGCAAAAAGAACTGGACCAGGGATTGTTAGAAGCTTAGATCTTAAGGTCCTGCGAAGGATTAAGTTGGATGAATGGTGCACATAAGCCAATAGGGACTGTATAATGATTAGTTGTGGCCTTAGTAACCTTCCATCCTTCCTTTCAAATTGCAACAACTTCTCCAACATGCCATCTGATCTTAAGTTGAAAATGGACAGTGGATAATGTCCTTATTATCTCTGCTTGTTTTAAGGATTGTTAATTTTGTTTTAATTGTCTGTTTTTGTCTGTCTGCGCGTTGAGGACTTGGGCATTTTGTGCGATATAATGCATACATAATAACCATAATAATAATCATAATAATTGCACAGTGTACATATTGTTATATATAATGTAGGCACCACAAAATACTGCACATATCTCAGTATACAATGTATGGGGCTCAATCTGTAGTGTATATGCATACAACAATATATATATATATATATATATATATATATATATATATATATATATATATATATATGTATGTATATATATTACATGGACTCGGTAGCGTCCATGTAGTTATGGTTAAGTTGGTGTTTCCATAGGAAGAGCACTTTTTGGGTGGCTTATAACTTCGCTCCCTCTGGACGAATCCTCACCAAACTTTGCAAAACAAGTATGTGGCCCACTCTGTATTGTTCTGGAAAGTTTGGAGTGGTTTGGTCCAGGGGGGACAAAGTTATAGGGAGGGTCCCAAAACTTTTGTTTTTTCCTATAGACATAATGGGAAAAAACTTTGCGCACGGCTACAGCCCGAACCGCTGGATGAATTTATACCAAATTTGCGGCAGGAGTGGCGGCTTGGTCCAGAAAGCTTGCTTTTGCAAATTTGGTGTAAATCCGTCCACTAGTTTTTTAATTAATGACCAAAATGTAAGGCAAAAAAATTAGTGATATCTGTGTTCGCTTCACGGACGAACTTCCCTGTTCACTCCGCGGACAGCACCCCGATTGGCCCATGGGCTTGCGTCATGTCTGCGGGCATGCGACGTGTTCGCTGATTGGGCGGCGTGGGGCGTGATGCGCGTCAGATTTTCTGTCGCACCCGCCAGCTTGTATTCGCCATCGACCGCGTACAGCGCGGTGAAACCTGGACTAAAAATTGTATTTAGTGGAGTGTGTTGGTGTATAAGAGTGTTTGGGGAGGGTGGGGGAGTATGAGATAGGTTCAATGTTTTGTTTTTTTATGTGCTAAATGCTTTTGTTGTGTTCGATTTGTCTGCGGAGAACACGGCTGTTCTGACATTTTGTAAATAAACTAAATGGTGGGGTGTTCAGAGGACGGAATATGTGTCCTTTTTGTTCGCAAGGAAGGTAAAATTGAGCTAAAAACACTTGCAGTGTATTTAAATGTTCGTAAATACACAAACTGGGGGTGTCCTGAGGACGCTGTCTGTATTGTAATCTATTAAGTTGAATGTGTTCTAAGAACACTCGCGGTGTCCCGAAATGGTTGCAATTACACAAAATGGGGGTGTTCTGAGAAAGTTGTTTGTATTGTTCGTTGTCAGGTTGAAAGTGTTCTACAAACCCTCCTTTTGTCCGCTGATAGTACAATTTCCTATGGGCCTCACCCGACTTTTTGTCCACTAAAGAAACTATAAATCAGGCTGGTGTGCGCCAAAATTATGTGATAATCCTATGACTGGCACTGTTGACCTGGCTGACTTACTTTCTCGACACTAAATCATATCTCCCGGCCCTAAGCCTGACATTATGAAAGCATTCTTATTCCCCGCCTCTCTCCATGACGTTACAGGGTGCGTCATCAAACGCGCCCAGTCGTCTCCAGTCCTACACGACTTTACACAGAACCCAGAAGACAACACACATTATGTCACAACACAGCGCGCCACAATTCGGAATATGCAACTGTGATTTAAAAGCAAACAGCAAGATTGTAAATTTTATAAAGTACATTTATTTGACATCAAATGTTTAGAGAATATTCAGCGATTTGCATTTGTCTTTGTTGTCGATCCGCAAAAGTTCATGTTGAGCCACGCAATGTTCATTTGCGGTACAGAGGGTGTTAGATCAGCTTGGAACACAGTGAGCCACAATTCAGAATATGAAACTGTGGTTTAAAAGTAAACAGCAGGATTGTACATTTGGTAAAGTACATTTATTTCACATGAAATGTTTAGTGAATATTCAGCGATTTGCAATTGTCTCTGCTGTCGATCAGCAAAAGTTTATTTTGAGCCACGCGCTGTTCCTTTGCGGTAGATAGGCTGTTGGTTTATGATAAAAGCAGTAAATGGTCGCACTGATAAGGGAAAAAAGGGAGAGCCAGACATGTGATGTCATCAGTGATGTCATCAATGACATGTGTGATGTCATCTTTGATGTCCTGGGTTTTAGTGTTAGCAGTGCACAGTGGCGCGAGATATGGTTGCTTATTTTACCATAACTTCCGAATTACAGGGGTTTTTCGGTTTTACTTTGAACCATAACGTCCCTTTAACAACGTTTTTTAACTGAATTTCATAGGTTTTTCGTAGTGCAACTTAACCATAACGTCCCTTTAACAAAGTTTTTTCACTGAATATATATATATATATATATATACAAAGTTTTTTCACTGAATATATATATATATATATATATACAAATATATATATATATTCAGTGAAAAAACTTTGTTAAAGAGACGTTATAGTTCCAAGTAAAACCGAAAAACCCTTGAAATTCGCCAGTTATGGTAAGCTAAGCAACCATAACTCGCGCCACCACCGTGCACTGCTAAGACTAACACCCACGACATCAAAGATGACATCACAAATGTCATTGATGACATCACTGATGACATCACATGTGTATGTACTTTTCATGAAATATGTGTACAAGGGATTCTTATTATAATGTTGCGAAAAAAGTGTCAAGGATCATTGCAATAAATATCATACCCTAATTAGTGCATTGAACGATGCATTGATATAAATAGCATTCTATTATGGGGTTCTATCTAGTATACTAACCTACTCATACAGAAACATAGCATTGTGTTCAGCGTACAAGATGAAGGTATAATATTCGTAATGTTAATATGTTGAATAATGAAATGATGATTGTTTTCTTAATAGATTTTTGTGTACTGTGAAATATGTAATAAGTAGCTAATAAAACCCATGTATTACATAATTGCATTACTATAGACAAACACAAAGAGACAAGAACACATACCAATATGGGTATATACAGGGAAAGTGAAGTTAGCAAAAAAGCACAAGTAGTAGCAGAAACAATTCATAACCTAACTGATTATTTTCATGCAAATAAATGATTGCTGTTTCAAAGCTGCTATTTACCCTAGGTATATGTATCACTTGATGTGATTGGACCCTAAGGAAAGTAGTGTCAGTACAATGTATGGAAATATGACCATATACAGGGAAAGTACAGCCATAAAAAAACAACAGAACTATCAGAAAGTGCTGATAAGTCTATTGATTTTCTTTATGCACAAAAAGGATTGCTGTCTTTCAAGCTTGTGTCTTCCCCTATGTATATGTTTCATATGATGTGACTGGACTCTAAGGTAATTACTGTAAGAACCTACTTGAAGGATACGTCTACAAATAAAATACATTTTTTAGTTTCTGACTGTTACTGAAGAGAACCATGTGGCCTAGATATGTCAGCAAAAGAAAAAAGAGTGAGCCAGACATGTGATGTCATCAGTGATGTCATCAATGAAATTTGTGATGTCATCTTTGATGTCGTGGGTGTTAGTCTTAGCAGTGCACAGTGGTGGCGCAAGTTATGGTTGCTTAGCTTACCATAACTGGCAAATTTCAAGGGTTTTTTCGGTTTTACTTGGAACCATAACGTCCCTTTAACAAAGTTTTTTGACTGAATTTAATAGGTTTTTAGTAGAGCAACTTAACCATAACGTCCCTTTAACAAAGTTTTTTGACTGAATTTCATAGGTTTTTAGTAGCGCAACTTAACCATAACGTCCCTTTAACAAAGTTTTTTCATTGAATTTCATAGGTTTTTATTAGTGCAACTTAACCATAACGTCCCTTTAACAAAGTTTTTTCATTGAATTTCATAGGTTTTTATTAGTGCAACTTAACCATAACGTCCCTGTAACACAATTTTTTTTTACTGCATTTCATAGGTTTTTATTAGTGCAACGTCACCATAACATCCTTTTCAATAGATGAAGACCACTAGCATCTTAGGTCCTCAAAGTGGGAACCCCAGGTGGTAAAAAAAACGATTTTTCTTCCCAAACCGGGACGCCCGCGGCGTCCCGGTGCAGGAAGGAAAATCTTTTACCAAGATGGCCACCATGGAAAGGGAAGGCGGGGTGTATAAAGAGAACACAACAGGGCATGGGCGGGGGTGGGGGGGAACAGGAGAGAGACACGGGGCATGAGCGAGGGGTGGGGGGCAACAGCAGGGAGACACGGGGCATGAGCGGGGGGTGGGGGGAACACGAGGGAGACACGGGGCATGAGAGGGGGTGGGGGGTAACAGGAGAGAGACACAGGGCATGAGAGGGGGGTGGGGGTAACAGGAGAGCGACACGGGGCATGAGCGGGGGGTGGGGGGAAACAGCAGGGAGACACGGGGCTTGATCGGGGGGGAACAGGAGAGAGACACGGGGCATGATAGGGGGTGGGGGTAACAGGAGAGAGACACGGGGCATGAGAGGGGGTGGGGGGTAACAAGAGAGAGAGACGCGGGGCATGAGCAGGGGGTGGGGGGGCAACAGCAGGGAGACATGGGGCATGAGCGGGGGGGTGGGGGGCAATAGGGGAGAGACACGGGGCATGAGAGGCGGTGGGGGTAACAGGAGAGAGACACGGGGCATGAGAGGGGGGTGGGGGCAACAGCAAGGAGACACGGGGCATGATCGGGGTGGGGGGCAATAGGGGAGAGACACGGGGCATGAGAGGCGGTGGGGGTAACAGGAGAGAGACACGGGGCATGAGAGGGGGGTGGAGGGCAACAGGAGGGAGACACGGGGCATGAGCGGGGGTATGGAGCAACAGCAGAGAGACACATGGGGCATGAGCGGGGGGTGGGCGGGAGGGGATAGAGACACACGGGGCATGATTGGGGGGGTGCGGGGAGGGATAGAGACACACGGGGCATGAGCAGGGGGTGGGTGGGAGGGATACAGACACACGAGGCATGAGCGGGGGGTGGGTGGGAGGAATACAGACACACGGGGAATGAGCGGGGGTGGGTGGGACAGATACAGACACACGGGGCATGAGCGTGGGGTGGGTGGGAGGTATACAGACACACGGGGCATGAGCGTGGGGTGGGTGGGAGGTATACAGACACACGGGGCATGAGCGGGGGGTGGGTGGGAGGGATACAGACACACGGGGCATGAGCGTGGGGTGGGAGGAATACAGACACACGGGGCATGAGCAGGAGGTGGGTGGGAGGGATACAGACACACGGGGCATGAGCGGGGGGCGGGTGGGAGGTATAGAGACAGACTGGGCATGAGCGGGGGGTGGGTGGGATGGATAGAGACACACGGGGCATGAGCGGGGGGTGGGTGATAGGGATAGAGACACACGGGGCTTGAGCGGGGGTGGGTGGGAGGGATAGAGACACACGGGGCATGAGCGGGGGGTGGGTGGGAGGGATAGAGACACACGGGGCATGAGCGGGGCTTGGGTGGGAGTAATAGAAACACACGGGGCATGAGCGGGGGGTGGGTGGGAGGGATAGAGACACACGGGGCATGACCGGTGGGTGGGTGGGTGGGAGTGATATAGACACACGGGGTATGAGCAGGGGGTGGGGGAGGGGAGAGACACACGGGGCATGAGCAGGGGGTGGGGGGAAAGACACACAGGGCATGAGCGGGGGGTGGGTGGGAGCGATAGAGACACACGGGGCATGAGCGGGGGGTGGGTGGGAGGGATAGAGACACACAGGGCATGAGCAGGGGGTGGGTGGGAGGGATAGATACACACGGGGCATGAGCTGGGATAGAGACACACGGGGCATGAGCGGGGGTGGATTGGAGGGATAGAGACACACGGGGCATGAGCAGGGGATGGGGGAGGGGAGAGACACACGGGGCAAGAGCAGGGGGTGGGGGGGGAGACACACGGGCATGAGCAGGGGGTGAGGGGAGGGGAGAGACACACAGGGCATGAGCGGGGGGTGGGTGGGAGGGATAGAGACACTCGGGGCATTTGCGGGGGGTGGGTGGGAGGGATAGAGACACACGGGGCATGAGCGGTGGGTAGGTGGGAGGGATAGAGACACACGGGGCATGAGCGGGGGGTGGGTGGGAGGGATAGGGACATGAGCGGGGGGTGGGCGGGAGGTATAGAGACACACGGGGCATGAGTGGGGGCTGGGGGGAGGGGAGAGACACACGGGGCATGAGCGGGGGGTGGGTGGGAGGGTTAGAGACACACAGGGCATGAGCAGGGGGTGGGGAGAGTGGAGAGACACACAGGGCATGAGCAGGGGGGAGGGGGGAGGGGAGAGACACACGGGGCATGAGCGAGAGGGTGGGTCGGAGGGATAGAGACACACAGGGCATGAGCGGGGGGTGGGTGGGAGGGATAGAGACACACGGGGCATGAGCAGGGGGTGGGTGGGAGGGGAGAGACACACGGGGCATGAGCAGGGGGTGGGTGGGAGGTGAGAAACACACGGGGCATGAGCAGGGGGTGGGTGGGAGGGGAGAGACACACGGGGCATGAGCAGGGGGTGGGTGGGAGGACAGAGACACACGGGGCATTAGCAGGGGCTGGGTGGGAGTGGAGAGACACACGGGGCAGGGGGTGGGTGGGAGGGGAGAGACACACGGGGCATGAGCAGGGGGTGGGTGGGAGGGGAGAGACACACGGGGCATGAGCAGGGGGTGGTGGGAGGGAGAGAAACACACAGGGCATGAGCAGGGGGAGGGAGAGAAACACACAGTGCATGAGCGGGGGTGGGTGGGAGGACTAGAGACACACGGGGCATGAGCGGGGGGTGGGTGGGAGGGCTAGAGACACATGGGATATGAGCGGGGGTGGGTGGGAGGGCTAGAGACACACAGGGCATGAGCGGGGGGCGGGTGGGAGGGCTAGAGACACACAGGGCATGAGCGGGGGGTGGGTGGGAGGGCTAGAGACACACAGGGCATGAGCGGGGGGTGGGTGGGAGCACTAGAGACACACAGGGCATGAGCGGGGGGTGGGTGGGAGGGCTTGAGACACAAGGGGCATGAGCGGGGGGTGGGTGGAGGGAGAGAGACACGCGAGGCATGAGCGGGGGTTGGGGGGAGGGGGAGAGGCACACAAGGCATGAGCGGGGGAGGGCGGTAGGAAGAGAGACACGGGGCATGAGCGGGGGTGGGGGGGTGGGAGAGACACACACGGGGCATGAGTGGGGGTGGGGGTGAGGGAGAGAAACACACGGGGCATGAGGGGGGTGGGCGGGAGGGATAGAGACACACGGGGCATGAGCAGGGGGTGGGTGGGAGGGCTAGAGACACACGGGGCATGAGCAGGGCATGGGTGGGAGGGCTAGAGACACACGGGCATGAGCCGGGGGTCGGTGGGAGCACTAGAGACACACGGGGCATGAGCGGGGGGTGGGTGGGAGGGCTAGAGACAAAAGGGGCATGAGCGGGGGTAGGTGGAGGGAGAGAGACACGCAAGGCCTGAGCGGGGGTTGGGGGGAGGGAGAGAGACACACGAGGCATGAGCCGGGGGTGGGTGGGAGAGAGAGAGACACACGGGACATGAGCGGGGGTGGAGGGGAGGGAGAGACACACACGGGGCATGAGCGGGGTGGGGGTGAGGAAGAGAAACACATGGGGCATGAGCAGGGGTGGGGGGAGGGAGAGAGACACACGGGGCATGAGCGGGGGTGGGCGGGAGGTCGAGAGACACACGGGGCATGAGCGGGGGGTGGGGGGAGGGAGAGAGACACACAAGGCATGAGGGGGGTGGGAGGAGGGAGAGAGACACACGGGGCATGAGCCGGGGTGGGGGGGACAAACAAAAACACGGACATGCTGCACGGACATGAGTTAGTGCGGCAGATCCCGCTCCTCGGCCCTCCGCTGGCCACAGTGTAAGATGGCGTGAGCAGGGGGCTGGAGGAACAGGGGACACACGGAGCAAGAGCGGGGGTGGGGGGGACAGAAAGATCACACAGGGCATGAGCGGGGGGTGGGGCAGACACGGGGCAGGAGCGGGGGTGGGAGGAACAGGAGACAGACATGCTCCTGCTGACCTGACAAAGCCTCTCATGCGGAAGGAAAGATGGCAGGCGTCTCTGAAGACAGACGCACTGCACGCTTTCATCGCATCCAATGAGAGAGCACGTCAGATGTCCGCAGACATCACGTAAAGCTGCTGGCCCGAATCACCATCCTGTCCGCGGAGTGAACAGGGAAGTTCGTCCGCGGACCGAACATAGATATCACTAATTTTTTTTGCCCTACTTTTTGGTCATTTTAAAAAATACTACTGGACGGATTTTCACCAAATTTGCAAAAGCACACTTTCGGGACCAAGCCGCTGCTCCTGGTCCAAATTTCGTGAAAATCCATCCAGCGGTGATTGGGCAAGCAGCTTGCGTGATGTCCGCGGACATCTGACCTGCAGTGCGTCTATTTTCAGAGACGCCCGCCATCTTTGTTTATCAGAGCAGGATCTGCTGCCTGCACATTGTAGATG